>NC_143017.1:28185727-28786924 GCF_055824585.1 Amblyomma mixtum | reverse complement strand
GCCAGGAGACGTTTCGTGCTAACCGTCCGTGGAAGACGTAAGGCAGAGGTGACAGCCGTGCGTATTAGGATGTCTGCCTGTTGTTTTTGCCGCTGAGTGAGTATGTGGTATGGAAGGTGGTATGTAATGCGGCTAATGATTAGTGCATTTGTCATATTGAGGGTCTGGCGTTCAGACAGCAATTCCTTCACTCTCTTTCTTCTACCTCCCATCTCCTCTTTGGTGGTGACTTTAATGCCCCTCACACACTCTGGGGCTACCCACAAACCCTCAAACCCGGCCGCCTCCTCCATTGTCTGGCCCAGGAACGCCACCTCACCCTTCTTAATACTCCTGGCTCTCCTACTCGAGCGGGCACTGCCTCACAACGCCCTACGACACCCGACCTCACTTTCTCTCGGGGTTCACTTTCCTTTCACTGGCAGGTGACAGCCGAAACTCTTCTAAGTGACCACTTTCTCATCCATATCACCACCTCTCTCTCCCACATCCCTCGCTGTCATCCGATTATTCACACTGAATGGCATGCTTTTCGCACTAATCTCGCCTCCGACTCCTTTCAATCCTACGACGACTGGACGTCGCGCATCTGTGCAGCGCTCACGTCCAGTAGCCGTCGCGTTCGCTCTCGTTACCCAATCCAAGACCCAGATCCTCACGTTCTCCGTTTATGGCGTCGCCGTAAACGTCTTCAACGCTCCTTTCGCTCCCAACCACACAATGCCCAACTTTCCTCCCGGATCACTGCTTTGCGGGCCGAGATCGTCGCCCACTGCGCCTCCCTCGAGCACTCTCGTTGGAGTGCTCTTTGTGACCATCTTGACTCTGCATTGCACTAGCGATCCGCATGGTCTCTCTTCAAATCCCTCCTTGGCACTAATGTGGTGTATAGCGGCTTGTGAGTCCGAATATACTGTGTACTCTTGGAGAGAGGGAAGGAGGGAAAATGACTGGAGGGCATGCGCAATGGCGAGGACCTCGAGGGACAATGCGTCTGGAGGGTGTAGATACGGCCCGCTGGTGTGGGTTTCAGGAGCAGGGAGCTGTGGATGGTACAGGGCGTAGCCGCAGGAACCTCGAGGAGCCACGAAGGAGGCATCCGTGTAAGCTACACCCTGGGTATCAAAGAGAGGGGAATGGTGCTGTGCGGCCGCATGACGACGTCCGGCGTGCAGGACGGGGGACATGTTGGTCGGGAGGGGAAGGATACGAAGATTGGGGGCGGGGGTGGGAATAGGAGAGGTAAACGGGGAGATTGGAATGGGCGAGATACCCGCTCGAGTCAATAACCACTGACCCTGACGGGTAAGGGAAAGCCGGGCAAGCTGCGAGTCACGATGGAGACTGAGAAGAGAACGAAGCGGATGGAAGAGGCCTGTGGCAAAGAGCTTAGTGGTAGAGGTAGTGATAGGGAGGTTGACAGCTGCCTTGTAGAGGCCCACAAGGGCAGTCTCGAGAGCGTTAAGTTGAGTCTGAGTGAAGGAAGCGTAGGGGTTCAAAGTACAAGACCTTGTTGAGGGCCAGCGCGTGGGCAACTCGGCACGCGAGAGCCTCGTGGAGACCTGAGCGTCGGGTGACCACGCGCCGCAGGAGGTGAGTTACAGAGTGGCAGGTGGTGACAGCGCGGTGAAGGGATTGCACATTCTTAGCCGCATGCAAAGGGAAGCCAAGAACTTTGCACTGTGTGACGACAGGAATGGGAGAGCCAGAAAGGTGGAGAGAGACGAAGTGGTTGTGTGAGCGCGGGTAGGAGGAATGGTTGAGAAGGAGAAGCTCGGATTTCTCAGGAGCAGGAGAGAGGCCAGCGGTGGTGAGAAAGGAGTCGATGAGATCTAGGCCACGTTGCAGGGTGTCCTGTACGTGACCGGGAGAGCCAGATGAACACCAGAGAGTGATGTCATCGGCGTAAAATATATGATGCAGGTCGGGAATTTCAGCTAGCTGGGAGGCGAGAGGGGCCATAGCAAGATTGAAAAGGGTAGGAGAGAGAACAGCACCTTGAGGAGTGCCTCGGGTGAGGTTGTGGGGGTCGGACAGATAGGTGTCGACTCGAAAGCGAGCGACACGTTTAGAGAGGAATGAGCGGATATAACAGTACATGCGGGAGCCACAGTCTAGGGAGGCGAGTTGGGAAAGGATGTGGTCGTGGCAAACACCATCGAAGGCCTTGCGAACATCGACGGTCACAAGTGCGTGAATTTGAGTGGGGGTAGGTGACAGAAACGTGTGCTGGAGAACCAGAAACATGTCCTGTGCACAGACGTGGCGTCGGAAGCCGATGAGAGAATGAGGGAAGAACTCCCTCGTCTCGAGAAAATTAGGGAGGCGAGTCAGGGCCATTCGCTCAAGGGTCTTACCAACACATGATGTCAGGGAGATTGGGCGGAGGTTAGAGAGAGAGGGAGGCTTGCCCGGCTTTGGAATCATAGAAATGAGGGATGAGGTCCAGGAGCTGGGCAGGCAGCCGCTGTCCCATGCATCATTGTAGGTTTTAAGGAGGAATTCTTTGGCGCAGTCAGGAAGGTTGCGAAGTGTGGTGTATGTAATGGCATCCTCACCGGGAGCCGAGCGTGTAGCATTAGCAGCCAGAGCCGATTCGAGCTCCCGGAGAGTGAAGGATTGGTCCAGATCGGGGTTAGGTCCAGCGCAGTACACCGGGTAGGAGGGTGCCAGAGGGGGCGGGAGATAGAGAGAGGCGAGCTGATCAAAAACATCGGAGGGAGTTTTTACGGCCACACCACTTGCGTCTATTTATGTACGGAGTGACGTGCTCGTAGAGCAAATTGACATCCCCTCCACCCTCCTTAAATATTTAGTTGGTGTGGTTTATTACCACCCTTCTTCCCGCATCTCACTCGTCCTTTTGTCTTTTTACAACCCCCCTGTCACTTCCTCTTTATTCTCTGCTCTGGGCAAATTCCTTCACTCTCTTTCTTCTACCTCCCATCTCCTCTTTGGTGGTGACTTTAATGCCCCTCACACACTCTGGGGCTACCCACAAACCCTCAAACCCGGCCGCCTCCTCCATTGTCTGGCCCAGGAACGCCACCTCACCCTTCTTAATACTCCTGGCTCTCCTACTCGAGCGGGCACTGCCTCACAACGCCCTACGACACCCGATCTCACTTTCTCTCGAGGTTCACTTTCCTTTCACTGGCAGGTGACAGCCGAAACTCTTCTAAGTGACCACTTTATCATCCATATCACCACCTCTCTCTCCCACATCCCTCGCTGTCATCCGATTATTCACACTGACTGGCATGCTTTTCGCAGTAATCTCGCCTCCGACTCCTTTCAATCCTACGACGACTGGACGTCGCGCATCTCTGCAGCGCTCACGTCCAGTAGCCGTCGTGTTCGCTCTCGTTACCCAATCCAAGACCCAGATCCTCACCATCTCCGTTTATGGCGTCGCCGTAAACGTCTTCAACGCTCCTTTCGCTCCCAACCACACAATGTCCAACTTTCCTTCCGGATCACTGCTTTGCGGGCCGAGATCGTCGCCCACTGCGCCTCCCTCGAGCACTCTCGTTGGAGTGCTCTTTGTGATGGCCTTGATTCTGCATTGCACTCGCGATCCGCATGGTCTCTCTTTAAATCCCTCCTGGGCACTAAGCCTGCCCTTGCTCCCACTCTAGCTAAAGCCCTCACTCAGGGGACTCCCTCCGAAGTTTTTGATCAACTCGCCTCTCTCTACCTCCCGCCCCCTCTGGCATCCTCCTACCCGGTTTACTCGGGTGGACCTAACCCCGATCTGGACCAATGCTTCACTCTCCGGGAGCTCGAATCTGCTCTGGCTGCTAATTCTACACGCTCGGCTCCCGGTGAGGATGCCATTACATGCACCACACTTCGCAACCTTCCTGACTGCGCCAAAGAATTCCTGCTTGAAGCCTACAATGAGGCCTGGGAGAGCGGCTGCTTGCCGAGCTCCTGGACATCCTCCCTTATTTCTATGATTCCAAAACCGGGCAAACCTCCCTCTCTCTCTAACCTCCGCCCAATCTCCCTGACCTCGTGCGTTGGTAAGACCCTTGAGCGAATGGCTCTGACTCGCCTCTCTGACTTTCTTGAGGCACGGGAGTTCTTCCCCCATTCTCTGATTGGCTTCCGACGCCGCGTCTGTGCACCGGGCATGTTTCTGAGTCTCCAGCAAACGTTCCTGTCCCCTACACCTACTCAAATTTACGCACTTGTGACGGTCGATGTTCGCAAGGCCTTTGACGGTGTTTGCCACGATCACATCCTTTCTCAACTCGCCTCTTTGGATTGTGGCTCCCATATGTACTCCTATATCCGCTCATTCCTCTCTAAAGTAGATACCCACTTGCCTAACCCACACCACCTCACCCGTGGAACTCCTCAAGGTGCTGTTCTCTCTCCTACCCTTTTCAATCTCGCTATGGCCCCTCTCGCCTCCCAGCTAGCTGAAATTCCCGACCTGCATCATATATTTTACGCCAATGACATCACTCTGTGGTGTTCATCTGGCTCTCCCGGTCACGTACAGGACACCCTGCAACGTGGCCTAGATCTCATCGACTCTTTTCTCACCACCGCTGGCCTCTCTCCTGCTCCTGAGAAATCCGAGCTTCTCCTTCTCAACCATTCCTCCTACCAACGCTCACACAACCACTTCGTCTCTCTCCACCTTTCTGGCTCTCCCATTCCTGTCGTCACACAGTGCAAAGTACTTGGCTTCCCTTTGCATGCGGCTAAGAATGTGCAATCCCTTCACCGCGCTGTCACCACCTGCCACTCTGTAGCTCATCTCCTGCGGCGCGTGGTCACTCGAAGCTCAGGTCTCCACGAGGCTCACGCGTGCCGAGTTGCCCACGCGATGGCCCTCAACAAGGTCTTGTACTTTGCACCCTACGCTTCCTTCACTCAGACTCAACTTAACGCTCTCGAGACTGCCCTTGTGGTTCTCTACAAGGCAGCTCTCAACCTCCCTATCACTACCTCTACCACTCAGCTCTTTGCCACAGGCCTCTTCCATCCTCTTCGTTCTCTTCTCAGCCGCCATCGTGACTCGAGGCTTGCCCGGCTTTCCCTTACCCGTCAGAGTCAGTGGTTATTGACTCAAGCGGGTATCTCGCCCATTCCAATCTCCCCGTTTACCTCTCCTATTCCCACCCCCGCCCCCAATCTTCGTATCCTTCCCCTCCCGACCAACATGTCCCCCGTCCTGCACGCCGGACGTCGTCATGCGGCCGCACAGCACCATTCCCCTCTCTTTGATACCCAGGGTGTAGCTTACACGGATGCTTACACGGGAAGGAGGGAAAATGATTGGAGGGCATGCGCAATGGCAAGGACCTCGAGGGACAATGCGTCTGGAGGGTGTAGATACGGCCCACTGGTGTGGGTTTCAAGAGCAGGGAGGTGTGGATGGTACAGGGCGTAGCCGCAGGAACCTCGAGGAGCCACGAAGGAGGCATCCGTGTAAGCTACACCCTGGGTATCAAAGAGAGGGGAATGGTGCTGTGCGGCCGCATGACGACGTCCGGCGTGCAGGACGGGGGACATGTTGGTCGGGAGGGGAAGGATACGAAGATTGGGGGCGGGGGTGGGAATAGGAGAGGTAAACGGGGAGATTGGAATGGGCGAGATACCCGCTTGAGTCAATAACCACTGACTCTGACGGGTAAGGGAAAGCCGGGCAAGCCTCGAGTCACGATGGCGGCTGCGCGCTGCTTGCGAGGCAATTCCTGATGCGGTACAGGTTCGAAAAGCTTGTTGACGCCGGCGTCATGTTTTTCCAAGCGTGTGTTAACCGTAGCTTCTATCCTGTCAGCCATGGACTATATCAACTGTGCCTGGGCTAGTATGAGCTGTTGCTTCATCGCTCCGAGTTGTTCAGCAACTGTAGTATTTATTATGGTAGTGATTTCTGAGCGAAATTCAGCGGAACGTATGTACTGTTTAACCGCCTCTTGAGGTGTAATAGGGGAGTCAGCGTTTCGAAAAGAGGTGGGAGTGGAGGCTGCTTGGACGGACAACTCACCGCTTTTAGCAGAGCCGGCTTCTTTCTCGGGTGTAGCGTTCGGGAGTGACTGCGTCTCCTGGGTCTCCTGGGTCTCCTGGATGTGGGATGCGCAATCACTGGCTTTCGAGGTACAGGCCCGTGGCTCGGTGGCGTCTGCCTCGGTACCACTGGGCACCCGAAGTGGTTGAAGTTGTGCGAAATCGCGTTGTGAAGTTTTATATCCGGCGTTCACGGTGTCCACATTGCGCTTTTCCGTGTGGTCTTTGCTATCTTGGTTGTCCGACGGTTCTGAGCTCTCGTTCTCCATGGTCTGCTCCAAAGGTGTCTGGGCACCCGTGGTGGCCACTGGGTTTTCCTTCCTCAGTGGTGGGAGGGGTGGCCATTGTTCTGTGCTTTGGTTCCAAGCTTTCTTTGGATGCATGGCGAGTGCCTTGCTTGGACCGTTTTTCTGATTCCCTTTCGTGGGAAGTGTTGTGCTGTTGCTACATCCTTGAAGTTCTCCCGGCCGGTCGACTTGGGTTTGGTTAAATTTGGGCCGATGCTCAGTCTCGTGCTCCTGCTCAGTCTTGTTCTTCTGCGCATTCTTTTGCTTCTGCTCAGGCTTTTGGTTCTTCTGCGTTTGGCTCTGTGCAGCAATGTCTTTATAACGATGACGTGGGATTAGGCTTCATCAGCTTTGCTTGTCTTTTTCCCTCTTGTGGTGTAGTTCTTCTGTCTTGCCGGGCAGCTCGTGTCAATGGTGGAGTGGTCCGATGTGTCGCAGACGATGCAGTACTTTTTGCAATCGACATGTCCTGGTGGAGCATTGCGTACTCCGCAATTGTAGCATCTTTTCTCCTGCGGAGTGGGACAAATGTCAGCACGCGGTGCCCTATTTTCAGGCAGCATCCTGCATCACTGGTCGGAATGGTTTGCACCTGTATTCGATGCCGCTGAGGTAGACAAACCGTGGCACTGCTTTGCCTTCAAAGGTATATAGACATGCCCCCTTAGTGCCGAAAGGCCTCGCTTGAATGATGTTGATTTGTTGGGGATATGTTTCCGTGCAGTTTAGTAATTCCTCTTCTGAAGGTATCGGTAAGGCGCCGGTAATGATGCGGCAGCCTCGGTAATTTGATGGGGCGTGCGGGTCGTGATCTTTCGGCAGGTGTGTGTGCTTCTGCCTCCGTTACAGGTTTGAATCGTTTTTTGCGTGCGTCGATCATCCTGAACCATGGCGTCGCCTTCGGGTAGGCTTCACTCCTGTCTCGTTGCGTCCCGTGCGGTAGGCCCCCCTCCGTTGTGTCGGTGGTAGAAATTCCGGGCATGGCGTCCTGGGTATCCATGTCGGCAAGTTCGTGTACTCCCTCCGTTGCCGTGGAGAGCGAGCACGACCCGCTCTGGCTGGATGGGAAGGCAGCGGCGTCGGCCATATCTGGAACGAGTGAGTACGCCCAGAAAGATGCTACTGCAATGAAATGTAACTGCAATGAAATTATTTAGTTATGCCGATTCACTGAATTGCACTGTTTATGAAACAAAAATTGATCCCAATCGCTAGCAGGCGGCTTTATCACAGTGTTCTCGAACTGCTGGATCTTAAATTCTCTGTCTAGCGGCTTATATCGACTTTTGGCTGTATAACTTCCTGTTCTTGGTGCCTGAGACGAGAGCCTTATGCTTGTTGGGTTTTTTTCGCAGAACGTTTGAGCGACGGTATACGTTGAGCATTCACAACAATCCGCTTCGGCTACATTGGGTAAAGGTGGGCGATGATGGGTGTGAAGCTTGTAGAAGATGCATTTTTACCAGTGAGTGCCCGGATGTGCGCCCACCGGTGTGTGCATCGATGGTGGAGGCTTCACACATACACGCGCGTGCGCGCGAACGCACGCACGCGCGCGCACACACACACACACTCACACACACACACACACACACACACACACACACACGCTCGCGCGCGCGCGCTCGCGCGCACACACACAAACACACACGACCGCGCGCGCGCACACACACACACACGCACGCACGCACGCACAAACACAGACACAGACTGCAGTTATTTTTGGGAAAGGAAGCTATACTGCTAATGCAATAAAAGAACAACTAAAAGAGTATGCATACTCCGAGTCGGATTCGTACCAATGGCGGGGCAACAGAAAAGCTGCGTTTAGAGATGCCTGCTATTCGGCCATGTCGGAGGCTTCTTTTTATAGTTGTTGCATTGAATATTAGGAAACTCTCTCACCCTCCTCGTTCCTTGCTTGATCTCTTCGAATTAAACGATCTCGGCGTAAGGCCTCATGGCACCGTGACTCCCTTACTTGGCTCGCACATAAAAATTCCGGAATCAGTCAGGAGGTTGAACTTCCGCGGCATATTCCGCCTTCGTTAAAGAGCACTGTTCTCTGCGGTCATTATGCTTGTCGAACGTTTTACCAAAAATTACGGCGTAATCAAGATAGCACATACGAATGACCCATTTTATGCGCGCAATATCGTGTCCATAAGTTTCTCCAATGTCGCCGGCGCATTGCAAAGTCGAACAGGCATCACATTAAATTCAAAGAGGAAATCCGGGGTTACAAACGCACTCTTTTCTTTGCCGGATGCACCGGAATCTACGCAGGAGAAGTAAGAAACGCCAGAGAGGCAGTTTATGGCGTCGTCAATGCAAGGCAAAGGGTATACATAATTTTTTACCCTCTTTCGAGCGGACCAGGATTACTGGTGCAGCGCAAGGGCTCGACGACTCCTTTGTGACCTCCTTCTCAAACATCTCTTTGACTTGCTCGTGAATTACTTTGCGCTCCGATGGCGACACATAATAAGGCTTTTTACGGATCGGGCGAGACGAGCCGGTGTCGATAGTGTGACGGGTGCGAGACGTGGGGTTAGAGGGTGGCCCATTGGTCTGGGAGAAGTCGAGGACAGCCGTGTGCTGCACTAGAATGTACAATAGCAAGCG
The DNA here is from genome assembly GCF_055824585.1 of Amblyomma mixtum. Taxonomy (NCBI): domain Eukaryota; kingdom Metazoa; phylum Arthropoda; class Arachnida; order Ixodida; family Ixodidae; genus Amblyomma; species Amblyomma mixtum. The sequence goes on along the minus strand of NC_143017.1, from coordinate 28,777,985 downwards.
GAGTTGAGTGTTGTGGGTTCCTAAGTGGACACAGGCCACCACCCACCGCGGGTTCGAGCTTCGCGCGAGCCAAGGGCCCCGATCAGCCGTCACCACACACCACTGGGACACCGATGCGGCGCACTCAACCTCCGCTGGGAGGAGAGCGATTCGCCGCAACGAAATAGGCCTCCAAGTTCACAAAGGAGACGTTTATTCACGTCGTCCTCTAGCAGATACGCAAACACTCAATAGTCACCCCGTCCCGGGGGCGCGCGAGGAGCAAGGCTCCGCTGCGCGCACGAAGCGACTCGAGCAATGTGCGCCGCTAGCACGCCGCTGCAGGAGAATGTCCCCGCGGCAGTGCTGTGATCTCTCTCTCGTGTCCACCGTTGGGCCGGTTGCGAGAGAGAGTGGGCATTCAACGCAAGGCGCCAGTTGTGGGTTTCTACGTGGAGACAGGCCACCACCCACCGCGGGTTCGAGCTTCGCGCGAGCCAAGGGCCCCGGTCAGCCGTCACCACACACCACTGGGACACCGATGCGGCGCACTCAACCTCCGCTGGGAGGAGAGCGATTCGCCGCAAAGAAATAGGCCTCCAAGTTCACAAAGGAGACGTTTATTCACGTCGTCCTCTAGCAGATACGCAAACACTCAATAGTCACCCCGTCCCGGGGGCGCGCGAGGAGCAAGGCTCCGCTGCGCGCACGAAGCGACTCGAGCAATGCGCGCCGCTAGCACGCCGCTGCAGGAGAATATCCCCGCGGCAGTGCTGTGATCTCCCTCTCGTGTCGACCGTTCGGCCGGTTGCGAGAGAGAGTGGGCAATCAACGCAAGATACGCCTGTCTGAGGTCGCTGGACCCCGAGTGACAGGCTCGAGCCGCTGCAGGTCAGAGGACACGTGCGGGCGAGCTCGAGTAAGCACTGGTCCGAACGGCAACGGCCGGCACGGACAAAACAGTAGCGTACGCACCTTACGCTGTCTCGGAGGGATCTCTCTCTCTGGGCCCCGCTCGGACGGTCGCGCGGTGCGCGGCCCCCAAAGCGGGTCCCGGATTCCCGCCAAAAGGCGCCAATGGCAAAGGCCCTTGGGGAGCCGGGGCGGAGCTGTGGCCAAATGACAGTGATTAGTCACCTAGCCGCCTCTCCACCGCCTGAGGCGGGAGCAAGGGAAAGAGGAGAAACAACGAGGGAAGCCGGCAGAGCCGCGCAAAGGCAACGGCGGAAAGCCAGGATTCCCACAGTTTCACTCAGCGCTTCGCCCATTATGCCAAAAATTGTGCGTGCAGCGTTGGACGCAGACAGTTTCATCCTGGGCAGCTGCGACAAACGCCACAACTGGACGCGAATCAACATAAATCTAGTTTCAAGCCGCTCGGCAAAACGACGGTTTGAGAAGAGGAATGAATTGTCCACCACCACGCGCTGCCCTTAACAACGGATATCACACAGTGCGGCACAATAACATTGCGTTTTAAGTGGGTCGAATGCACGGGTCCGGCTAGGGCTTCAAACATTTTATGGTTGGCAGGTGCAGCGAACACCGGGACCCACACTGCAGTTCGAGATGGCACGGCAGTATCTTGGGATACGTAAAACACTGTTGCTGCGTCAAACGAACTTTCCTTGAAGCTGGGCACATTCATACGCTCGATGTAAACCTCGCCACTGCCACAGTCGACTGTTGGTCCACACACTTTCAGAAAGTCCATGCTTAAAATGACGTCATGAGTAGAGATAAGGATAAAGATTAATTCCGCTTGAAAAACGGCTCCACTCAATTCCACTTCAAAATTACACGAAAAGCGCCCGCGCACACACACACGCCCACACACACACGCGCGCGCGCACGCACACACACACACGCACGCACACACGCACGCACACACGCACGCACACACGCACGCACACACGCACGCACACACAAACACACATTACCAAGATTACTTACACTCCCTGCCCAAGCCCATTTCTTCCTGTTGATTTCGACTAGGATTTCATTAACTCGCGTTTCTTCCCTCACCCATTCCGCCCACTTCCGCTCTCTTAATGTTACACCTATCATTTTTATTTCCATAGCTGGCTCTGTTGTCAAATTAAGCTGAATCCTCTTTGTTAGCCTCCACGTTTCTGTCCCGTAGGTGAGTACCGGTGAGATACAGCGGTTATATACTTTTCTTTTGAGGGATATTGGCAAACTTCCATGTATGGTCTGAGAGAACCTTCCATATGCGCTCCACCCCGTTCTTATTCTTCTAGTTATTTCCCTCTCATGATCCGGATCAACGGTCACTGTCTGCCCTAAGTGGACGTATTCCATTACCACTTCCAGCACCTCGCTACCAATTGTGAACTGCTGTTCCCTTGCGAGACTGTTGAACATTACTTTGATTTTTCTGCATGTTAATTTTAAGACCTGCCGTTCTGCTCTGCCCCTCTAAATCATTGATCATACTTGCTCTAGCATCTTAACTAAAATTGGTTGCGCTGCTGGTCACTGAATCCTGATAAAACTGTTTTCATGCGTATCACAAACAAAAAGTCTCCTCTTGCTCAGCAGTACACTATCAAGCAGATCCCCATAACTCAAACTGACTCTCTTAAATATTTGGGTGTAACGATTACAGAACATTTAAGCTGGTCCGCTCGTATTGACAATATCTGCTCCTCGGCGCGCCGCAAACTCGGCCAGTTAAGACACAGACTCAAATATAGCCCCTCCCATGTAAAGCTTCTGGCCTACAACACACTGATCAAATCTAGATTGCAGTACGCATGCGAGGTTTGGGACCCTTTCACTAAAAAAGACATTAGCAAACTTAAACGGATTCAAAGATAAGCAGTTTGCTTCATATATAACCGGTACCGACGACATGACTCCCCATCTGAATTAATGAGAATCAACAAGATCAAACCCTTAGAGTACTGGAGAAAGCTAGCAAGAATTAAATTCCTCTTTAAACTCTACCATTCTCAGTTCCGTCTTGACCCTTCATTGTATGTGAAACCTTCAACAACTAGAGTAACAAGGCATTGCCATCCGCATAAATTATCTCCTTTGTTTGCCCGCACCAATAACTTTAAATATTCTTGCTTTCCTCGAACTATAGCAGAATGGAACAACCTACCCCCTCATGTGTTTGTACCCGAAAATGTGCTTTCCGCCATTGAACAAGTACTTGACCGTTAACTATTGTTTGTTGTTTGTTGCGACTTGTGTTATTTTCATGCTCCGTATCGCTTCTACTGCATTCTGCTGTTGGCGTCGTCTTCTGCTGGTCGTCGGAGTTCTCTGTATGTTTATCCCACTCCTGCTTGGGCCTTAACGGCCTGCAGTATTGTATAAATAAATAAATAAATAAATAAATAAATAGATAAATAAATAAATAAATAAATAAATAAATAAATAAATAAATAAACAACAGAACCGCAGCGATGGGCCAACGTACAGAGAATAGAGAAGGTACCTTTGATGGTTTTATTGACACATATATCCTTCCCTTTAGTTCCAATCTAAAAGAGATTTCTCAAAATACACTACGTCTACGTTAGAGCATTCCGTACAATAGAGATAATGCTTGTGGACGCGCCAGATGAGTTATCTCAAATGACGCAGCTGATATTTTTCGTACATCATTTCATGCATCATTCACGCAATAAACAAATGTCCGACCATTCCGTGCATACTCTGCCCGTAGTACAGAAGGCCCATTCTGTGCACATTGAGTGCACACAATTTAACACATGTCCGATGTGCCTCAAAATTCTAGATAATTGCAAAAAAAATTGTTCAGTAGATATATAAACACGTGAAAGCAAACTACTATCACGGAGTGGCCTTCACTGTCCACGCAAATATACGCTACACCAATCGAATTCAGTTTACATATAGTTGCAAAATCGCTTCCCACGAAGTGTCGGCTCTTGTTTGCTTTGTCAAGAGCCGCGACTAAATCACAGTTCACCTAAATCCGCAGCACCTAAATGAGCGAATATAGCTCCCGAGTAGGGAAGCACAGGCAACAGTTCCCGTCGTATTCGTGCGGGTATCGCTGTATACTTTTCACAATTTCTACGGTGAAGAGCACAAAACCAAGCACCAACATCCCTAACACATGAAGGAACACGACGCCAAAGTATCTGTCGCCGGCGCCACAAAGCCGGCGACAGCGCACGAGATAACGCGAGTGACGAAGTTCACGAAACGCGCAACGGATGCGTGGCAGCGGCAAGAGCCGCGAAGATCAGAAGTTCAAAAGGTATTGAGAGAGAGAGCAACCTTTTCTCCTTTCAGAAACTTCTTGCGGTTAGATCTTGTTCTTTACTAGCGACCCCAGCGCCAGTTCCTCTTTCAGTCACGTGCGTAGCGTTACGCGGATTAGTCACGGCTTCTGCGCAGGTTTCTCCAATTAGGAGATCAGGAAGTTGGGCTAATTGGTTGACATGCATACTGAAGAAAATTACTCAGAAACACGACGACTAACCCGAAACAAACACCACGACCAGCGCTACTCTCAACTGAAATTTTGTACGAAACATGCACAGCACTTAAAAACCTGATGTTTATTTTTTTCCCTTTGCGTTTTAATACCGTTCTATATATGTTTGTTTTTGCCCCGCCGCGGTGGCTTAGTGGTTACGGCGCTCGGCTGCTGACCCGAAATACGCGGGTTCGATCCCGGCCGCGGCGGCTGAATTTCTTGAAGGCGAAATTCTGAGGCCCGTGTGCTGTGCGATGTCAGTGCACGTTAAAGAACCCCAGGTGGTCGAAATTTCCGGAGCCCTTCACTACGGCGTCCCTCATAGCCTCAGTCGCTTTGGGTTGTTAAACCCCAATAAAACCAAAATAAATATATGTTTGGCCACTCTCTCTGATAGGTTTATGTACATTTTCTCTTTATATCCTCCAGGTATATGTATAAGGCACTGATTGTGACCTGTTGTATTCTTGGGAGGTAACTCCCGCACCCTTCCTTATGTAATGCCCCGCCACCCAGGGGTCTTTAAAGGGTCAATAAATGATGATAGTCGTACAAACAGGAAAAACAAAACAAGACCAAAGCAAGCTATCATCGGGAACATCACGTGTCACCCACTGCATACCCGAGTGTGTTGGCCAAAAACCAAAACCCCCTATCAGAGAAGCGGACGGAAGTCTGACTGACGCATTTACCTCCACTGATACGCATATGCTTTCATGAGCTCACGCAGGAGTTTATTTCTGTGACTGAACAGAAGTGTTGTTTTGTCGAAGAGCGTTTACATGGATATTCTTATTGTGCATGGAAACTTGCGGGAGGTTGTCAAGGTGGATCAAGGCAGGGTCGCGAACCAAACTCCGGGATATAGACCACCGAAGGGACGCCGTTATGCCATGCATGCCCAGGTTGGCACATGGAATTAAGAACATAAGAAGGCGTTACAACATTCCGCCCCGAAGAAGTTGACATCAGTATGTTCGCAGCTGCGCAGCCGGAAGGAAGAAGCTGGCAGAAGGAAAGGAAAAAAAATGAATATACTAAGCACAGCCCCCTCCTTTCCTTGTGCCAGGGGAGTTGTGTATAAGTTGCCCTTATGCTGGGGCGTAGGCGCCCTTACGTCAACTGCTCCAGTTTCTGTTTTGAAGCGAAAAGCTTCACTAGGCTCGTCGACACCGCGCTTCGCGTGAGCCGAAGCCCAGATTTGCCACTTATGCGCATGCGCGGAACCGAGGGACGTCACGCGCAGCGCAGGTGGCCGCCGACTCCGTAATTAAAAAAGAATAAAAACAAGCACAGAAATGCTAATAAAAATAAATAAAACAAAAAAATGTCAGAAGTAAAAAAAAATATGACAAACAGTCAGCCAGGAAACACTCATATCTCGGTGGACACCCGAACCATGCCGTAAGGGAAGGAACATGAAAAGAAAATTGGTTTTAAGGAAAGGAAACGACGCCTGTCTCTCTCATATCTCGGTGGATACCCGAACCGCGCCGTAAGGGCCTTAAGGAAAATGAAATGAAATGAAAATTGGCTTTTATGAGAGGAAACGCCTGTCTCTCATATCTTAGTGTACGCCCGAAAGGAACGGACACCAGAGTACATGTCTCTAAAGCAAGCTTCTAAGACAGCACCGTATTCACTACACGCGCGTCTCCTTCTCCGCCTCCGTACAGGCAGTGTGTGGACGGCCGAACGTCTCCACCGTTATCGCGGTGCTCCCAGTGCCTTGTGCGCGAACTGCGAAATCCATGACGTCAAACCAAGCGTAACGGAACCTTTTCGCTCTATATCAGGGCTTAACGACAGCTAAGCCACTGCTAATATTTTCTTCGCGCTCAGAGACTGACGTTGACACCGTCAATTCATATCTCAAGGTGGAATTCAGTGCAAAACGTTTGTTGTTTGCGTGCACGGATTTGAACGCCATCGATCGGCGACAACGATCGCACGAACGTTTCGTCTACTGTGACACTGCTCGGCGCCGCCGGGAGACCGCCGCTGTTCACTGAACAGCATTCGCGCTGTTCATTGACTAGTGCTTCAATACGGCTTGCACTACAGAGCGATCGTCGGCGTATTATGCGAACGTTTCGTGTCTTGTGTGTGCAGTGTGTATGCGCGTGCTGTTCGTGCTTCCATTTTCATCGACGGTGAAACTCGTCGCTGCATATCCGTGTTCTCTCAACGCTCCAGCGACTGGGACTGGTGTTCGTAATATTAAAACTCCCTTGTGTGAACGGCAGGGAGACATGACATGGGCGAAGAGCGACATTGTAAAGGAAGCAGTTGCGCTCTCTATGTTCATAGTATGCGGAAACTTTGTTACATGCCCGTTTGAAGCGTGTGATGTTGAAAGCGTCTAGCGAGCTGTTTGCGTCTGGGACGTACCGGGGTCAAGCGTATTCGTTCATATAACGGTCATGTCTGGATATTTGGTCGTGCGCTATTTTTAGATCCTTTTCTTGCAGCAGGTTTTGCAACTGATTTCCTGGCTGAGGTCGCGGTCAAAAACGAAAAAGGCGAATCGTTTTCGCACTTTATGACAGCAAAAATATTTCAACTGTCCTAATAGATTCTGGATTTCATTTGCCACCCTTCGTGTATTGTACGAACGTCATTGCACGCAACTGAATTTGAAGGCCTTTTCTCACATGTGTTTATTGTGACCATTTCCTGCACTGACTGTGTCATTCGCGGTAAAAAAGTATTTTGCGAAATAAGAATGTACAGAGGGCAAAACTCATGCCTAGAACAACCAAACTGTGGGTTCCGGAGCTCCCAAAGCCACTGCGACCAAGAAGGCAAAAAATGACCATGAAATTCTATGAGTTTAACTGCACATGTTTACATCGAGACTATTTTTAAAAAAGTCTTGTCGCTTGTTATCGCGCGTTACGCCCGAAACACGCTCAGAGCGTGTTCTAGACATGCGTTTTGCCCTCTGTACATGTGCATTCAATCTGAGTGGTGCCTATGGTGATTCTGTTAGCCCTTCCCTTCTCTAATGTACTGCGTAGCTTGAGGGTGCATAAATAAGGAAATGAAAGGTTCAAAAAAATCATTCCATGTGTTCATTATGTACAAGAAATTTTCTTTCATTGTCCGTAGAGTAGATCACAAGTAAAGTGTGCTACTATGCATTGACATTACTAGCTAGTATTTCACCAAGCGGAGAAAATTGATGCCTACCGCTGCAGCCTCTGCATGTTAAACATGAAGCAAAGCATTGAAATAATGCACAACATTGTGAAACTTATACTGCAGCCACTGGGTAGACCTAAACTTATAGGTGCAGTCTGAAAACCTATGGTCATATATATTATGCACCAAACTAGACCTCTGGATGTGAATCATGCTGCGTTGCAGCGCTACAAGGGTGGATTTATGGATCATTGTTAAAGACGAGACGATCCCATTTGAAACATGCATTTTTTGGATTTTTTCCGTTGAAAAACTGAGATAAAACATGGTTTCTTTATGGGAAATTTCAGGCTTTAGGGGGAAGGCAAACCCCCCCATAAATCGTCCTCTGCCATGCTACTATAGCTTGTGTCGGCCCTCTCCGTTTCATTAACCTCTACGAGTGGCTCTTGGAGTTTGGACTTTGCCCCGCTCGCATCCTGTGATTTTCTTCCCCGCGATGCGTTTTTCATAGTTGGTTACCTTAATTGACAAGGGAGGGCGCCGGCGTCGCAGCGACACCAGCGCCACGGACGGCGTAATTGCTGTGCGCGGGGGGGGGGGGGGGGGGGAGATGACCCTCTCTTCCGCTGGGAAGCTCGATACGCGCGCTGGCGTTTCGACGCGATGCTCCGCTCTTAAGGCCCGTTCACACTTGCGAATCGCAGAGGTCGCGCGACCGTTTTGGTTGAAAGGCGACAGTCGCAAACGGTCGCGTTGGTCGAAAAGCGACAGTCGCAGACCAGTCGCTGGCTGCTCGATTTTCCAGCCTTGGGACTGCGAGTCTAAAACCGCTGAACCAATCAGCGAGCGAGTCAAGCTTCCGGCAACGACACCGCTCGCGGGCGCACCGGGCGACGACCTGCGCTGCCCCAGCTGGCTGCCCTAGTCGTCGCTAAGCCTATCCCGATTTCATATCGATGCCGCAGCAGAGAGCGCTTCGGATTCTGGCCAGCGCTAGTAATTAAGATGCTGTTTTCCCCACCGCTTTATTGTGAACCTCGTATCATAATAATATGAAGACATGCTCGATTTTCGCGACGCCTTCTGCAGCGGGACTCGCAGGTAAGAGTCGAGCCGCATTGGGCAGCAGCAGCAAAGCGGCTAAGGGAAGAAATTTGCTTGTGTCGCTGTTGTCGCTTCTACCAGCAACTCGGTATTGTCCAGCGATCTTCAAAATATTTATTTTTGACATTCCTCTACCCAAGGGCTTGGTATGAAGGCGAACAAACAGTGCTGGCGCATTTTTCTCACGCCGGCGGCCGGCACAGAGGCTGGCAGACCGGCCCTACAGAGAAGCACGCCTCTGTCATCATGACGCTTGCACGACCACGGGCAGATCAAAACCGCCACGACATCCTCCTCTTCGCTCAGGTAGTCGTAGTACATTGCGAATAGCAACTTAGAGGACTGAGCGTGATTGCAGGAGGCGCGGCCAAAGCAGACGAAACTCTTGAAAGCGCGTGAACATAATTCCCGACAGCTTTCGCTTCAAACGAGAATCGAACGAGAAGGCGACCCGGAGGTCTCGCTTGCAAGCGTGAACAATGGTGTCGTCGAGCTGCTGCCTGGTCGCAAGCGACTGCCGGTCGCGTGCCCTTTGCGACTCGCAAGTGTGAATGGGCCCTTAGACAGCAAGACGAGGCCGTGGGGGATAACGTTCTCGCGCATCTCGTCCCGTCCCGCAGTGGTTTATCTCCCCTTGTCCTAGCGTGGGCGAACATTCGCTCGGAACCGTGCTGGTGAGTCGGTCGTCGGTGAGTCGGTGAGGCACCGTTGGCACAGCCACCTACCCAAACATAAGCAATGGAGGCAGGTTGGCACATGAAGCGCAACATTAAGAGGCAGGTTGAACACTAAGCTGGGGTGTGTCCATGCATGGCCGCATTGATCAGAGAGCATGACTAATGTGTGGCCAGTATGTGGCCACTTACACGAGCACAGCATGCAAACAACCCGACATCAAAAACCTTGTTCACGGATCTCGTCCGTAAATTTCTAAACTGATTCTAGCAAGGAAAGACTTTTTTACAACATCAAGAGCACATTTTGACAGCTGTCCCTCAAAAATCATTACGCTTTCAAAGTACAAAGTGCAGCTGAGGGCCAATTAAATAAAAGCCTCGCGCCGGCAAGCTGGAGACGGAGAGCTTCCAGGGTAGCCATGTACTACAACTTTTCAGGACGCTTGGGTGTAAAAGCAATACTTTACACTGCATTAAGGCGGGATAGTTGGTTCGGAAGCATCTTGAAATATACAACGCAATCCATGACACACAGTATAAAAAGGGAACGAAATATGATCCACAGCACACAGTGAAAAGTTATATTTCAGTGGCACTATGTGTAACAGCATAACGCGGCTCAGAGCAATAACTGGAAGCAGCGAATGTCTCGCACGAATTCTTCAGGGGTCGCTCGTACATGACCAATGGCTTTTAAACTAGGCGCCACTCGCGCTGGCGACTGTGTAGGCCGGCTCCTTAGCTGGGTTTGAAACGCGCGCGCAATCACGCATGCCAGCGCCGCGAACGGAGCAGCAGAGGTAAGTAACTGAAAACGCGACCGGACAACATGACGCCGAGATCGTTTCCGGCTTCGCAAAACGTCAAGTGAAAGCCTCTCTAAATTTTCTTTCGTCCACGAAGCTTTTCAACTCTCCTTATCTCAAAATGTTGGCTTGCATCGACATCCGGATTGACACCTCGTCACATGGGACGCCATCTAGCGGTTTCGTGCACAGATCCGCGTTCTTCGCGCCGCTTGTGGCGCTTGCGTCGGAGCTCCTCCCGTCTGCCGCTGCTTGGTGTTGTAACGATTTCTTTTGGAATAGTTTGAGCTTCTGCGTTAGCAAAGTGCTTTTCACACCGATTAATTTAAAATCCCGAGTAATTACGCCAGCTAAACATGATGATTTAGAAAACTAACGCTTAAAAGAAAAAGGAAACGAAAATTTTGAACACAGATTAAGCAGCACTTTGCACCCTTATGCACGTCCTTGACGTACATCTCCGGACGGCCAATTTCGCGCCACTTTCGCGAACAAACAGCCGCTCGTTGTTCTGGAACTCTGTCGGTCGACGACAAATAGTTTTTCGGGAGGAATTGTTCCGGAGAGGTAGCGGTGGTTCTGCGTGTGTTGCCTGACGTTGGGGTCCTTGTGTGGCTTCCTGGGCACCTATTTCACGATGCAGCTGCCCCCACCCGCTCAGCGCCCGAAAAAGGCGCAGTGTTTCACCTTCACCGTGCCGGAGCCGATGACGGCGGAGGTCCTGATCGACGCCTTCGAGGAGGTCGTCGGCTTCGGGGGACTACAATATCTGCAGCACCGCGGGGGACTGAAGTTTCTCGCTGCAGTGTCCACTATGGCCCTTGCCCGGAAAATGGTTGCGGCGGGTTCCGTGCTTGTCGCAGGAAAGGAGGTCCCATTGGTCCAAATGGCTGCACCGGTGTTGTTCGTCTCGGTGTTCCAGTTACCACCGTCCGTGAGCGACGATGCACTCTCCGCAGCCCTCAGCGAGTACGGGAAAGTAAGAGCGGTGACGGAGACCGTGTTGCGATCAAGGAGCCACGTGCAATACCGGATCCGGGTGGTCAAGCTGGATATGCGGCGGGCGCCACCCAACTTCATCACCGTCGCGGGGCACCGTGCGATGCTACAGTATCGCGGGATGAAGAAGGTGTGCGCCAAATGCGGAGCGGAGGGGCACTTCCGCGCTGCCTGTACCGCGGTGCGTTGTGGCCGTTGCGCCACATTCGGCCACAGCCCCGAGGCCTGCGAAAAGGCGTGCAAGCGGTACGGCGGCAACCATGCGACAGCCGACTGCGGTCTACCGCGCTCGTACGCGGCCTCTACTGCTGCTGCCGCCGCGTCGCAGCAGACTAATTCGGCTACTGCAGAACCCCTTCGCAAGCCACCTGTACTACCCAACGAGCCCGGAGCCTGCCAGAAGAAGGACTCGGACCACAAGGTGACCGCTATCACCTTAGCGGCGAACCCGGATGTGGTGAATGTGGAGCTCACGACCGACCACGAAGCGACTAGTGAGCCTTCTACGTCCGGGACCCAGTCGGACAGGTCGCTCATCACCCAACGCGTAGCAACTGCCTTGGAGCCTCTCACCAAGGTGGCACAGAACACGCCAACTGAGGGGCACTGTGAGACGCCTGCTTCGCAGTCGCCAGACGCTGTGCTCCATACCCCGGTGAGCCAGGTAGCGGACCCCTTGGGTGCTCCGGGGCTTCTCCCGGGCAGCACACCTGCCACCCTGCCCTCGCGGCGCGCAAGCGCCACCGTGTCGCAGCGGCTGGGCACTTCGAAGGTGCCGCAAGGAGCGAGCGACGAAAGCAAGCGCAAGCTTTCCTCCTGGGATGGAGAGAGAGTTTCTGCAATGCCTTCGGCACGCTCCAAAAAAGGCAAAGGCTACGGAGGACGATCACGCCAGAATGAACGCCTCCTCTAAGGACTGCAGGTAACTGTCATGGTTTCCTATTCTAAGGTGATAGACCGTAACGGCCGACTTATCCTCCTCCTTTTCGGTGGCCCGGTCGCTGCATCGGCGGCGCTCCCGTCGAACTGTGCTATCGCGTCCATCTTATCGGCGGTTCAGCTTCGCCTACGCGGTTGGCATTCGTTGAACGGTGCGCGTGAGGTGAAGAGTGTTTGTGTCATTGTGACTGTCTTTGTTTTGTTTTTTTTTTGCAGCCGCTCGTCCCAACTGGACGTTTCTGCAGCATGCCGCTTGCTGCACGTCGTCGCCCTCTCCCACCTGCGAGCCGTCGGATGGAGCGCTAGTGTACCTGGGGTGCCTTCTCGCCCGCCTTGCAAGCGGGAAGTGTGCTTCAACCCAAACTCAGTCTGCAGGATTCTCGTGCGACTCCGTCTTTTTTTTTTTCGCTTTTCTTTCTTATGTTCGATACTTGAGGTTTCTTTTTTCATTGCTTATGATGGATGTCCCGATTTCTTTCAACGTACGTAGAAGGTTTCCGCGCTAGCGTGTTCTTGTCATGCTGATGTTTTGTTTTGAAAATAAAAATTAGTTTTCGATGGAAGGAAATGGCCTAGTAATTGTCTCACATCTCGGCGGACAAACGAACCGCGCCTAAGGGAAGGGAGGAAGGTGGGAGCGAAAGACGAGAGCATTCTTTGTTCTTTCTTTCCCACCTTCCTCCTTGATGTTTTGTTTCGTGTTCGTAAGAGTGAAATTTCCGTTGTCCTGCCGATGTCCTTTAATTTCTGTCACGTTTTAAAGGGTCCGTGAAAAAAATGGCTGTGGCTCAAATTGGTTAGGCCGGGAAATCGCGAAAGCAATACCCATGGCTACGCCCTCGCTCGCATGATAGTCGTGCTGTTGTGGTGCTTGTGTGAAACTTGTTGTATACCTTGGTGCTGCTGTGGTGATCACTTGGCTATTCTATGTACAACTAGTAGTGAAACTATAATCGCTGCGCTGTGAGGATATACTTGGTTGCATCCCGGCCACTGCGGCTGAATTTCTTGAAGGCGAAATTCTAGAGGCCCGTGTGCTGTTCGATGTCAGTGCACGTTAAGGAACCCCAGGTGGTCGAAATTTCCGGAGCCCTCCACTACGGCGTCTCTCATAGTCTCAGTCACTTTGGGACGTTAAACCCCCCCAAAATTCAGGGGGCACTTTGACTGTCTAAAGTGCTTAGAGGCGAAAGCGTTTTCCGCACCACTTTCAGTGCTTCTGTGGCACTGGTGGCGTCACATGTAATTGAGTACTAAATACTAAGTGACGACAAATCACTAATTAATGGTTAATTACTGGTTAATGTCTGGATACTAATTAAATGCTAATTAATGACGCTTAAGCTTCGCCTTTAGGAGTGGAACGCGACAGCGTGTTGTAGCGCTGCCACGGAGTCCAAAGAACGCCACCACCTGTTCGGCGCGGTGCGTTGCCCTTCGAATGCAACGCTTTTTGAGGAAAGGAAATGGTCTATAATTCGCTGTCATCTCGGTGGACACCTGAACCGCACCGTAGAGGAACGGAGGAAGTGGGAGTGAAAGAAGAAAGACGAAGATGGCCGGTAATGAAGAAAGTGAAAATTGTATTTAAGGAAAGAAAATTACGCAGTAACTGTCTCACATATCTCGGTGGACACCCGTCAAAATTCAGGGGGGGGGGGGGTGCACTTTTTTGACCTAAAGTGTGGTCACTGATGCGTGGTTAAGATGTTAAGCTGCGCCTCTAAGAGTGGAACACGAGAGCGTCTTGCAACGCTGCCAGGGAGTCCGTAGAACGCCATCGCCCATTCGGTTCTACGCCTCGCTCGTCGGTAAATTGGTTTTTGAGGAAAGGAAATGTATTTCTCTCTCATATCTCGGTGGACACCTAAACCTCGCCGGAAGGGAAGGGAGGAGGATGGCAGTGAGCGAAGACACCGTATTCACTAGACGTGCCTTTGTTCATTCCAAACCATCGAGCTGGCATGGCGGAGTGGATAGCATGCTCGTCTCGCACTCCGAAGACCGGGGTTCGATTCCCGAGCTCGACCAATTTCTTACTAGGTTTTATTTATTTATATGGCCTGACTAGAGAAGTTAATTAGGCTTCTTGGGTAATTAAGCAATTAACTAAGCTCAGTCCCACTTACTTGGAGCATCACTATATGGTTCCTTCAATTGGTTGCATGGTTACTAGCCAAAGTACAATTGGCCCCGTTTGAAATTGGCGCACTTTGACGTCACGACCGTTTCGACGAACCGAAAAGCGTGACATTCTCTGTCGATAACTGCTGCTTACAACGATGAGACATTAAAGGCTTTCGCCTTAATATAGGAACTCTATCACCATCACATGATCATCGTCTGCATGACTACGCCTCCTAAAGTAAAGTCCTCTTCTAAGCTTACAAACTATAACTGTCCAGTACCATTTTCGGCCACCTAACACCTGCAAACTTTTTAATCGGAGTCCAAAGAACGCCACCACCTGTTCGCGCGGTGCGTTGCCCTTCGAACGCAACGCTTTTTGAGCAAAGGAAATGGTCTATAATTCGCTGTCATCTCGGTGGACACCTGAGCCGCACCGTACAGGAAGGGAGGAAGTGTGAGTGAAAGAAGAAAGAGGGGCCGTAATGAACAAAATGAAAATTGTATTTGAAGAAAGGAAATTACTCATTAACTGTCTCACATATCTCAGTAGACACTAGTCGAAAATTGTATTTGAGGAAGGGAAGTTGCGCAGTAACTGTCTGACATATTTCGGTAGACACCCGTCAAATTTCGCGCGCGGTTACGTCACGACAACTTGGCTCAATCTGAAACGCGGACAAATACGCCTTGCTCGTCGGTGAATTGGTTTTTGAGGAAAGGAAACGTATCTGTCTCTCATATCTCGGTCGACACCTAAACCTCGCCGTAACGGGAAGGGAGGAGGAGGAGGAGAAAAGCATTTATTTAGTAATGTACAGAGAGGTGCTCGGGGAGAGGCCCCTAATGGGTCTCACCACTTACAATACTAGGCGGAGTCCTTCATTCCGGGATCCCGTTGGTCGAGACCGCTACACAAGTCCGCCGAGCCAGGGCCTGTTGGGCCGATAGTTCCTGGCAGCTGAGCAGGGCCGCCTCCCAGTCCTCTCGGGTAGGGGAAGGGGTGATTGGGGAAGTGGTAGGAAGATGGGAGTGAACGAAGACACCGTATTCACTAGACGCACCTTTGTTCATTCCGAACCATCGAGCTGGCATGGCGGAGTGGTAGCGTGCTCGACTCGCCCTCCGGAGACCGGGGTTCGATTCCCAAGCTCGGCAAATTTCTTACTGTGTTTTATTTATTTATCTGGTCTGACTAGAAAGGTTTGACTAATTGGTTAAGTAGGACATTAATTAAACTCAGTCAAACTTACTTGGAGCATCACTAAACGATCCCTTTAATTGGTTGCATGGTTAGTAGCCAAAGTACAATTAGCCCCATTTCAAATTCGCGCACTGTGACGTCACGACCGTTTCGACCAATTGAAAAGCGTGACATTTCTGTCGGCAGCTCCTGCTTACAACGATGAGGCATTAAATGCTTCCGCCTTAAAAGTGCGCTTCGATCGCGGAGGCCACGCCGCGGTGGCACCGCCGCGGCTTGCGACGGCGCGAGTCGGTCGCCCTTCTCTTCGGCGTGACGTGTCAAAGCACCTGTTGCGCTCCTAGCGGAGAGCGCAGGCGTTAGGCGCCGGTGGTGGTGGCACCGCCGCGCCACGCCAAAGGCTGAAAGTGCAAGTAGTAAAGCTTTCGTTTTAAAAGGTGTTTGAGGTTTGCTAGAAAATGCTTGCATTTCGTAGAATGCAGTCCACCGAGCGTTCATGCCGCGTGAAAGTCCTCGAAAGCGAGGCGATAATTGATATTTTTTGAAAACTTCCGCTTCCGCGCCTCGCAGCGACCAGCGATGCGGGGTTTTCGATCGAATCCGAGCGCCCCGCATCATGTACCGCTAGTTAAGTCAGCAGCGGAGGGCTTTCACTGGTCCGCTGTGCGAGCTCTTTAATACGTCACGCTGCTACGGCCGCTAAGGCAGGTCAGGAAACTCCGCCTCCCAGGGTATTCTCGCGAGCGTCGGCCGCCGGCGGAGCGGCCGAGTGAGCGGGACATGCGCTGCTGGAGCGCCGACATTTCAGCGCGCAAAACTTGACGAGAAGAGGAGGAAAGGCGCGGAAATGCGGATATTCAAGTGTTCCCAACCGATAACTCAACTTCCACCAAACACATTAAAAATGAAATTCTTGCTGGAGGATATTTTTCAAGCGTAGTCTTTAAACGTACGTAAAGCTGTAAATGAGCCTAGTTGGTTTTTCATGTTTAACTTAATTATTCGCCCCACCTGACTGGTTATGGTGTCCAGCGTTGTCCCTTCCCATGGGCAGCGCACTAATGAAGTTAAACTATTAAACGTTCTAGGCATACCTGAACTTTATTGAGAGTTCTTTTCAGAGCCACTTTAGTGTTGACGCCTTCTTTCCGATGACTGACTCACGGTGTTGCACAGTGGGTGCGAGCGCACACTGCACCTTTGGCTTTGACGGTCAAGTAATGACAGTGCATGCGTTTCTCGACGAGCGGAAGATTTGTTTTGTAAATGTGTACCGCCAGTAGCGGGTGCCTTGACAAACTGCTTGTTCCGCTCAGCCACCTCGCACCTGTTCGGGCCCATCCGCACGTCCTATCAGGGGATTTCAGTGGCGTTATCAGTACGGCGCGATGTTCAGCGCCCTGGTCATGGTTCATCCAATTATCACGCCAGTGAACTGGGCAAGCTTGTTCACCAGCTTCACTTCACGGATGCGCGGGTCTTGGTACACGGTGACCTCATTGCGGGAAGTCGCGTAAGGGGCCGAAGTGCCAGTCGACTCGACCGTGTCTACATACCTTCCGCGCTCGTCCCGCATCTCGTGTCGTGTAAGGTAGTCTCTTTTCCTACTGGTACCAGAGTCATCAGCAACCATTGTTCCTTGGCGCTGTCCCTGAGCTGTACAGCTTCTACAGCTACCTGGCCGTACAGCAGCTTCTACAGCTACCTGGCGCATGGACGTCTGTGTTGCACGACACCACGAGTGTTAGAGAGATCCGCGTGTAGTCGTCCCGCTCCATCACCAGTTTCGACAGGTTCAGTCCCAGGACGTGGGATGCCATTAAAACTCAAGTGGCGAGACCCTCCAGTCCGTACGGGAAGGCGAGACATGCGCGCAACACGGGCGCAATCAACGATGTTTTGCGTCTCATGCGTATTGTGAAGTAAGGACGCGAGCTAAATTTTGTGCCGCGGTAGTATCTGGGAGCATTTCGGGTTTGATACCATCGCATTCTTTAGAAGAGCTCCCAAGCCGCCCGCGTCGCCACGGACGTATCCTTTTGCCTTCGCAAGACCCCGGAGAGCTCATGCACGCTCGTAGCCTGTAAACCTAAAAACGAAACGCTTGTCCTCATTGAATCTCAGTGAATAATCAGTGTTTTTGATGACATGTTATTCTCGCACAGACGAGCCCCTTTTAATTCCGACATGGACTGTTTGGCCGAACTTTGTTTATTATTTTGTTTGTAAATATTGTGTAAGGGGGTCGAGGCCCTTGTCAGGCGCGCTGTCGCGTTTAGCCTCGGCCCCCTCTTAGACTGTGTGTAAGGAAACAATAAAGAAGAAAAAGAAGAATCTGTCCTCATGCCGAGATAGCACAGTTCTCCGAACAATCTGCTGACATTGAGCTCGATTTTCAAGACTCGATTCGAACTGCAGAATTTCTGCGGTATGAATGGTATTCACGCCGCAGCAGTTGAATATTGCGGCAATCATCCCTTTCCACCAGACGACGCTGGGTAAGCGTTTAGTGCTTCAGCGGCAGAAGAGAAGGCGTATTTAGCATCCTTCGAGATATGCAACATGCAGCCGCACAGGGACGTGACGGTCTCGTCGCGGGTAAAACTTTAGTTTACCTCTTTTGATGTCCTCTGGGAGTTTCTCACTCGCTTGTTAAACGTCTTGCTTAAAGAGGGACTTAAACCCTGGTCTTTTAGCGTTGGAAGGATTGTCGTCGTGCCCCACGGCATGCAAGCCGATGATCCTGCAGAACACAGGTGACAAAGTTGGTTGCTTCAGGGCTCGCCGGATGCTTGCGTCCTCTCTTGGTACACCACGTCTGCCCCTTTAAGACCGGGGCTGTCCCTTACGCTCAGGCGGGATGTTTTCGCTTATGCACATGACAAGGTGCTTAGCGGTGTGGTGATTTCCTTGGACCGATATGCTAAGGCTTTTGGGAGGGAGGAGCACCCATACTTGCTGCTGGTCCTGCGCTTCCAAGGTCTGGCGTCGAACTTTATCGAGCTTGTCGCTCTTACGTGGTGTGGCCTCACTGGGGAATTGCAACGGAAAGGTTCATTACCATTGAGCTGGCGGTGCAATTCAGGGCTACTATTTGGCGGTCGATAGCAGGCGCCCATTGGTGTTGTTACTGGCGCAGTGCGGCACATGAGCCACAAAAATTAAAGTTGAGATGTGGTGTAGTTCCTTATTAACGGACTAAACCACTCCCCTCCCCCCACCTTGAGAACCCTCACAGCGCAAAAAAGTAGAAATTTGGCAAAATAGTGCGAAACTTCAGAATCGTTGTTGCTTTCGTTAAGCTATGTTTTTGTTAGTACGAGTATGTTGCAGCCAGATGACGATACTAGGTTAGGTTTTGTCTGGTTTGAGGGGGTTTAACGTCCAAAAGCGACTCAGGCTATGAGGGACGCCGTAGAGAAGGGCTCCGGAAATTTCGACCACCTGGGGTTCTTTAACGTGCACTGACATCGCGCAGGACACGGGACCCTAGAATCTCGCCTCCATCAAATTCGGCCTCAGCGGCCGGGATCGAACACGCGTCTTTCGGGTCAGCAGCTGAGCGCCATGAACACTGAGCCACCGCGGCGGTGCGATACAAGGTTAGATACAAGCTCTCGTTTGGGTAGGAAGCGGCGCATATTTGTGTAAGTTACAGAAAGGCCAAGGTTAGTTCGGGAGTCGGTTCTAAGATGACAAGTTGAACGAGGGTAGTGTGGAGACTGGGGACGAAAAGATATCTGCTATGCGAATCCTTTCACTGTTTCGGTCGTTTCGTCTAAAAAGCAGCGCTTGGGCGGATATAAAGCGTCTTGTAAGGAAGAGACAATCATTTGTCAGACATTTCTTCTGAGAACGCAACCAAGTGCATGCAAATAGTTTGAACATGGCAGGAAAAATCTTCGCCGACGCTAATGTCTGTTCATTTGATTTGCGCCCTTGGGAAAGAATACCTTCTTTGGTCTTGGATGGTGTCAGTTTGACAATGAAAGTGCATTGATGGTTTGGGAAGTGACGGCCGAGCGAGCTCTATATCTTTATGGGTGGGCTCTATATATTTGGTTTCCAGGGTTATTTCGAAGTGTTCTAAGCAATGTTTTTCAGACTCAGTATATATGTCAAGGGAAGATGGATCAGGCAGACCATAAAAAAATTTAATGTTCATGCGTGAGCAGTTTTGAGCATCGTCAAGACGAAGCAGTAGGTCATGAACCAAACGAGATGTGTGTATGGCTGTTGTCTGACCTCTTTCGACGTCGCGTATTGAATTCTAGACAGAGCCTGGAGGTGTTCTTCGAGTTCGGTGAAGCGGGTTTTGAAATCGGATATCGTTCTGTCGACTGAAACCATGCGTCCTTTGGTATCTTGCAGCTAAGAGATTAGCGGTGCCTGGCCTGCAGACAGTTTTTTTTTCAATTCATCCGCAGCGACATCCAACTTGTCAAGACTAGGATTAGTCTCAGTGTCACCAGCAAGCAGTAACAAGGACCGTACACCACGACAGCAGCCGGCACAAATAGCAAACAAACACTGAGGGCTCAGCAGCTGTATCTGGAAACATTGGCAGAAAGTAAGAGTACCGCGTAAGAGGCAAGCAAGACAATGTTTCAGCAATTTTTATAGGACACTAAATGTATCAGAAGCCACCTGCGCGGATTTGTACCCAGCCGATATAAATATAAAGCAGCGGATCATAGGAAATGTAAATTCAGTGCGAACAAAAGATAATATAATATGTAATAAAAGAGTTACGAGCAATACAACACAAAAATCCGGTAGGCGATGATTATGCAACGCCAGATCTGTAAAAATACGCTAATATTGCGATATAAAAACTTGCCGCCCTGTACACGCGATACCTTATAACCTCCAGCATACCGGAAGCATGAAATAATGATCATATCATACTGATCCCTAAGTAACGAAATTCCAAACACTAAACATTATAGACCGATTACCTTACTCTGCGTTGCGTACGAGTTACTTGCTAGTAAAGTTCAGGTTCTCTATCTTCCTTCCTCGCACCAGAGGTGCCCCGCCAGAGACGTTTTTTTTAACTTGAAGACTGAAGCGTTCCTTCGCACCAGGGGTGCCCCGTCAGAGACGGTCTCGTGATGAGTTGAGATGCAGGGATAAAGAGAATGCTTGAAGATTTATGTACAGATATTTACAGCATATACAAGTTATGGCACTGGATAGACACACTTAGCAGCTAAAATATACAAAACAACAAAAAAAGTGGATCTGGCTAACATTAGGGGAGGCCCCTTATCGGCATAGCCGAAGATGCATAGCATCTGACCTTAGTGCAGAACCCCCTATTCCGGCTCCGGGCCCCGGTTTTAGAGCCCTAAAGGCCCGGCCCACATTTGCAAGCTTCCAATCATGTTGCACTCTTAACATGATTGGCTCTTCAAACGCATGGCCAGCCCTCCGGCTTCTACAAGGTAAACCAGCCTCGCTACCACAAAATAAAAATAAAAACAAACACAAACACACATTCGTGCCAGCACGTGCGCGAATCGGTAACCCGGGCGAGGGACACCCGTACTTCCCGGCGCATTCGCGAGCGGCCGCGTTCCGAGAAAGGAGACGCTTCGCTTTGAGCGCCCCGGCCACCCCACTCACGCCGGTGGCGTCCATTGAAGACGGCAGCGGCGGGGTGCTAAGAGGGGATTAGCGGTACTAACGACCGCGCTCGCACGCACTACCGATCCCTTACATTGCTAATGTATTCGTAATACAGTCAAAGCTAACTGAGAGTTCAGTCAACGAAGCAAAAGGCTTATTTTCGCAAAGAGTGCTCCTCAATGTAATATATTGATACGTGGCGGCTAGAAGCAGCAGTAGAACAAGCAGAGGTAACCTGCTACGCAAGGGACCGACGGCTTGGAGTAGTCTCTCAGCACGCAAGCGCGCACCTCAGCGTCGTCTTCGTTACAAACCACTTCGTCGTCCTCCCAGCGTCCGTAGCAATATTCACACCATCCATCATTTTATTATTTTAAACAGCCTGCGAAAGGATAGACATTTTAAAAGAAGTTGTGAGAAATTGCAAAATTTGAGGGGATACGCCTTCCTAGAGCAAATAATGACTCCATATTCACTCTGTGAAAGTAAAATAACCATTACAGAAGGATAAGAGTGTATAGAAGTGCATTCGGTTGTTACCCTATGGTGCAGAAAATAGAGGCAAGAGTGCACTAAAGACCGTGACTTACAAAGGGTCGATGGAAGCGCCTTGTTTAGTCCCCTAGTAATATCACTCTGAAGCGAAGAGTACAATCGTCGTTGTATTTTACCAGTGCCCACCTACAGGGCAGAAACTTGGAGACTAATCAAAAGGCTTTAATTTGCGGACAACGCAGTGAGCTGTGGGAAGGAATATCATAGGGGTAACGTCCGCGGGCTGGAAGTGGTGTTAGGTAACAAAGGCGAGCTAGTCACTCCCTGGGTTAAATCAAGAATAGCAAATTGGCGTGGCAGCGTACGTAACGCGGAGGACAGATAACTGATGGTAGCTTACAGTAACGGACTGGGTGAGTTCCAAGAGTATGCAACCGCAGCAGGTGCCGCACTCAGATGCAGATTAATAGAAGAGCCGGGAATTTAACTAACCAACGCCTGGTTTGCGGCCTTACACGAAGAGAGGGGGATAAATTGGTAGAAAGACAGAGTAGGACATATAGAAGAACAAAGCACATTGTGAAAATCGTCAGGGAAATAAAGGAGAACGGGGGGGGGCGCAGGGGGGGAGGGCAATTACGCCGGGGAACACACGACGCGCACGGTCTGTATAGTCTGGAACTCAAACATGTTTCCTTTAAGTATTGAATCAGCGCCTGCATGGCTTTCTTCTCATACGAAGATTGGGGTGAAGGCCAGAAGATTTTGGTTTCCGTTAGGAAACGGTCATTCAATTACCGGAGAGCTGTATCGAGGGTACTTCCAAACGATCAACCGAGGGCAGTCGGAATTGTGTCTTTGCACCCGCAGTGTGCACCTGCTGGACAGTCTGTCATTCCAATGTAGTGCCACAGGTGGCCAGCGGAGCAGATGAAATCTGCGGGGGTAGGGTGGCCCCAGCTAACGCAGGAGCGGACTTGTTTGAGATCAGTGAGAGATGCCATTGCATGGAAGTGAACGCAGCTGTTTGGTTGATTACGACGTACGTGATGGCCTTACGTGAAAGTTACTCCAAGTGGATAGAAGAGAATGGAGGTAAAAAAAAATGAAAACAGGCAATAGTGAATTTAAGACCACGACTTCCAATGGAACGTTGGAAGCACCGTGTTTCGTTTCCGTGTCTGTGTTGCTGTCTTTAGTTTTTTTATAGACCATTATAGTGATGACGAATCACTAACTAGCCCAAAAACGGATCATGGTAAGGTAGTATGAAAGGAAAAGAAGAACATGAATGAGTTAAATTACA
Source organism: Amblyomma mixtum (assembly GCF_055824585.1). NCBI lineage: Eukaryota > Metazoa > Arthropoda > Arachnida > Ixodida > Ixodidae > Amblyomma > Amblyomma mixtum. The sequence goes on along the minus strand of NC_143017.1, from coordinate 28,755,088 downwards.
AAAGCCTAATTAGTTAATTAGTGTACTTTGCATCCGCACAGTATTCATAGTAAAGGACAATTACTGGGCAGCGGTGTCCCATCTTGCACTTATTCGTCAAAGAAAAAAGGCTTACCTTTGTTTCGAGAAGCCCAAAGAGGAGCAAACGAGGGAGGCAAGAAATGGACACAGCATAAACAGGGTTCTGTGCTGCATACCGCTGTAAATTAAAGGTTGCTGCAAGCTTTCTACGGCATATAATCCCACGCAAGAAAAAAAAAGTTTTATCGTCGGGACAGCTTACGGTGACGAAGAATTTGCATTTGGTTTTTGCATTAATTCTGTTTTCAATCTGAGCAGGCGATTGAGTAATGAAATGTTAATCACTAGCCTGACTACTGATTAATCATCATCATTAGCTTGACTACACCCACTGCCAGGCAAAGTCCTCTCTGTAATCCAGTCAGTTACACTTAACGACCGTTGGTTATCTTGCCTTCGCATTACATGCCCTACCCAAGTCAATCTCTTCCTCTTGATTACGACTAAGATGTCATTAGCCTTCGTTTCTTCCTTGACCCACTCTGCCCTTTTCCTATCTTAACGTTACAACTATCTTTTTTTTCCATTGCTTGTTGCGCCGTCCTTAACTTGAACCCTCTACCTTTCACTCCTACCTTCCTCCCTTCCCCTAAGGGGGCACTGTTCTGGTGTCCGTCGAGATATGTGAGACAGATACTGCGCCATTTCCTTTCCTCAAAAACCAATTTACCCATTTATTTAAAACCATTATACATCTCTTTTTTACAAATTACGACACTTCACCTCCGACTAGCGCTGTTCTATGCTGTCCGATCAGTGACCATATGCCTATACGTCTTAGTGTTAAGGCTCCCATGAACACTACGTCAAGTCCCTCTACAACAACTTTCCAAGCCATTACGGAAGAAACTCTTGAGGCCTTCCGTACAGAGATCAGCCGATTAAACTGGAATAGCATTTTTAGCCTAAATAAAGGATGCTCACAATATGTTTATAAGTACTTTTGTTCATGAGTATCACAAGCACTTCACCAATAAAATTATTCTACGTTGCAAGCATGCAAAAAACCTTGGATTAAGAAACGGCTCTTGAAAAAAATTAAGAAGCGGGACAAAGGTTGTGCCACGTTCGTTAAAACTCGCCAACCCTCTGACTTACAACTGTTTAAGAAATCTCAGAACAGATTAAATAAGGAGTTAAAAAGCTAAGGACGACTATTACATAAAGCTATTTGCTGCATGTGCTGGGCAGCCGGAAAAAATATGGAAAAACTTGAATAGCCTTCTGCGAAAACAGGAAAACTTTGTGTGTTGTCTGGGGGACTTGTGATGACAGGAGAGGGCATAGCGGATGCCTTTAATGAGTATTTTGTTGACCGAGTTACCAGTCCCATGACTTCTTCTCCATAGTTTTCCTTTAGTACGAAACAAAGATACTATATTTTTCCACCCAACAACTACTTCAGAAGTTCAGTCAATATTTTTAAATTTTAAGAAGTCAAGAAGCTGTGACTTCGCTGGTATACAGGTACGATGTGTCAAATATGTAATCCAGGAAATTGCCCCGGTTCTAGCTGACATTTATAACCTATGTTTAACATCAGGTGTATTTCCTTCACAAATGAAGGTTGATAGAGTGATGGTACTCTACAAGAAAGGCGACAGGTTCGATATGAAAAATTACCGCCCTATATCTGTTCTGCCTGTTTTCTTAAAGGGATTGGAGAAAATAATGTTTAATAGGTTATCCTCTTTCTGCAACAAACATAACATAATAGACAAATCACAGTACGGCTTTCAAAAACTTAAATCTACAGAACTCGTCCTTTTAGGCGAAAAAGAATATATCCTGCGAAGTTTCGAAGAGGAATTACTTACTCTTCAAATAATTAAGTCAGGCCTTCAACCATGTTAATTACCGTATTCTGTTCGAGAAACTTGAAACATGCGTCATTAGAGGCCTACCTTTGCAATTAATTAAGCCCTACCTATACAAAAGGCGTCAGTTTGTGCTTTTAAATAATGCAGCCTCACAACAGAAAGATACTGCGTCCAGTGTCCCTCAGGGCAGTATACTTGGGCCCTGCTTTCTATACTGTACACTAATGATATTGCGTCTATAAATCCGAAGACTAGGTTTGTAACATATGCTGACGGCACTAGTATATTTATTTCTTCCCACTCTTACTCTAACTTAATCAGTGCTTCAAATGAAGTGCTTCACAAACTTGGCGTTTGTTCAAACGAAAATGCCCCACATGTAAATTGGAAAAAAACTTAAGCACTCATTTTTCATGCAAAAGATACATATATTCCTGCTAACGACAGTTTAATATTAAACTCGATGAAAATAGAGATTGTTAACAAAATAAACGTGCTCGGACTTGTTCTTCAAAGCGCACTACAGCGGGATGACCATGTCAATTTTCTGCTGCAGAAGCTTAAACGTATTAGATATAACTTACCTACGTCAGTCAAGTTATTAATACATAATTCTTTGTTTCTATCACATATTCGTTACTGCCGTCTTCTCTGGGGAACCCCCACTGATGCAAACCTAAATAAACTCTTCCTAATGTAGAAAAAAATCTGCGAATCATAGTCAACCTTTCCTATATAAAGCACCCAAGTCACGTGTTTAAACTATATAACATGGCACAAGTATGCATCGTATACAAATGCATGCTGTTGAGAAAATTCCATTTTCCCTCCAGGCAAAACAGCAAAACTTTAAGAGAAATTGCAAATCTGCATGAAAACGTTGCAGCGTACATCACTTGCTCTCCGAAAATCTATATTTTTTCTCTTTCTCAGACTTACTATCGACATCACATGCTGTGTAATACACTTCTGAGGCTACTGAATTCATACCTCGCACAATGCACAAACATCTGTAATCTCTCATTAACCGACTTTAAGAAACTTATAAACTCTTGTGCTCAACATACACAATTTCATTGAATTATTTATTCCCTACTGAGCAATTTCTGCAAAAGGTTTCTGTATGTATGCGTTTTTTGTTATACATGTTTGTGGAACACCCACAAAACAATAAACCAATATCTTCCAATGTGTGTGCGATCAATTGTTTAAATTTATCAAGTTTTTGTTAAATTTATCAGGTTGTTTAACTTATTAGGCTGAGTAATTTTATCCGTTAACAGTGTTATAAGAAATTGTGCATGTGTTTCCTCTGCTGCTGCCATTCTACTGGGACTCATGGACTTTCAAGCTGGTTTATGCAGCTTGTGCTTGAGTTTCCACCATTTTCTTTAAATGTAAAATAATTCAAACAAAATCAAATCAATCAATTAAATTTACTTTAGTTACAAATAAACTTCCCATTTATTCCAATACTTCTTTAATTACTTTACCTGTATGCTGTGATCTGTCTCGCCATAAGCTTCTGTAAGACAATGGACCACTAAATAGGAACGGCGTCCACTGCATTAAAGCTAGACAAGTTTCTCACGTGGTTTTGCGCTTGGAGTGCAGAAAGCTCAAAGAGCCGTTTAAACCATTAATTTTGCATGCAGATTGGTGCATTGACCAAAGAAGGTTGTCTGTTCCAGAAACTTTCTTCTTGAGTGCTGTTTCTGCTGCATGGTTAAAAGAATGTTGCGTCTTCATCTCATTGATACTATTACTTATGGGTGTTTTACCGTCAAATACTCGCCAGCATGGTACTGTTCGGCCCAGGGTTCGGTGCAATGTCTCCAAAGAGCAGAAGTTTCAAGCAAAAAGCATTTCTACATAACACACAGATATATACATGCACATGGCAAAATGATGAACCTGTTACTGGTTTTCATAGAGTAAGGATAATAAGACTCTTTGTTAACCAACTTTTTTATGTTCTTGGACCTTGGCTCGTCATATTGTTTTCTTGGATGGCTGAGATTATCTGACAAACCGGAAGGAAAAGGTATATAAAGGATCACATTCAGAATTAGTTGATATCATCCTTTTTGGTATATATAGTGGCATATGAGAAGTCATCACAGCTAATGTTAGATTATTAGCCGAAGATAATATCATTTATAACGATATTAGCAACCATGTAGGCACTACTGTCTTGCAATCATATCTGGACCGCACAGTTTCGTGGTGTCAAAAATGGCATATGGATTAAACTTTGGCAAGTGTTATCAAGTACGTTTCTGTAGGAAGCTAGAGCCCGTAGGTAACAACTACTCTTTATATGGTAAGCAAATAGAGATAAATGAGGAAGCAAAATACGTGGAAGTTATATTTCATCCAACTTAACCTGCAATAGCCATATACGCTACGTAACGAGAGAAGCTAGCCGCCTAATTAATTTTGAGAAGCAACTGCATGAAATGATTGCGGGAAGCCAAGAGATGCTGTACATTTTTAATGTGCACTTTTTCTTGTAATATGCAGCTGTGCTCTCGGACTCCGAGAGTGTAACCTTCGCTAATAATTGGAAACGCTCCAAAATAATGCACCTCGATTTGTAACAAACTCGTACCAGATTAACACTACAGCGTCGCCACCCTTAAGATCATGCTCAGGTGGGGCACACTTATTATCCAGCGTACCAGATCCCGGTGTTCACTGTGAAATCAGACTGATAAGAATCATATCGTCATTAACTTCTACGGTTTCTTCCAGCCGCGAACCGTACTATAACAAAGATGTGGTGATAACAGAAAAATACGTGAAATTGCGTGCCGAACGACAGTCTCCCAACCGTCTTTCTTTCCCGCAGCATTAACGAATTGAAGAAACTGCCTCAGGCCGTGGTGTGGAGAAGTGACAAGCACTGCGTGAGTGTGTTAAGACGCTCTCTATGTCAGAGCGCCTACTCAGAGAATGAAACTCTGCAGTGTATTTTTTGTTTGCTTTTTTTACCTTGTAACAACTTCTGCTCGTCTTGACGCTTCATTAATTTCTACATTTACTTGAGGAAATTTTGTTCTTGGTGTTTTATATGAATTCTTTGCAATGATACTTTCCTTGTTGTTTATTCGCGTTTTTAGACAAGGCCACATTGGTATGATGCACAACGTCATTCGTCGAAACTGGCGGCCGCAATGGTGTCCCCGCATAGCAACAGTGGGCAAAAACAGGTGGTGCATCACTACCATCAGGTGGCAACCAAGTGGCACCATACCATGGTAGCATACCAGGTGACCCAATAGGTCTTATAGCAACAGCGCGGCACCACACATTTAGTAGTACACTTTTGTTCTCTATATATGCTCCAGTGTGTAAGGAGTTCAAGTGGGACCAGTGGATGGTACCACAGGTACACGGATTGATGACCACTTAATTTATCATAGATTGTTCGGAGTGGTATGAAACGATTCAGCTCGTTATGGAGCATAAGATTAATAGTCGAATCAGAGCGTAGCCAATCAGAAGGATTCGCATCGCCGATTTTTTGGCTCCCCAAACCGTGACTTCTTGAAACTTCAAACGTCCATTACAGGCAAACTATTTACGTAGGACATTCGAGCGGAGTCAGACGATTTCTTTTTTTTTTTGCACTTTATACGTTGGCATCAAGAAAGTAGTCATTCGGATATAACGAAAAATTTGTAGCGGATATAGGGAAGATGGCTAATGACACGATATTCTTTCGATATTGCTAACGCTCGATACTCATACGGCGCTTCAGCGTTTTGATCATATTACCCTATCTGTAACATACCCCTAAAAGATGGGTTTAGGGCGATATGTAGTAACATAAATAAACAAAACATAGCCTGAACGATGAAATGGACAGGTCTGTTGAACACCGTTGAATCGATTTCGCCATGCCCACTGAAGGTGAAGCGTTGGAAACTATGCCTTATAGCTTGCGATGAAAGTAATGTCGCGGATCGGAGAGCCACGCTCATGTCCGAGAGAAGTCTCTAACCCCCCCAGCCCAAAGGGTAGTTGTGCTGTCAGCCTCGGACCTGGATGACCAGCGCAAACTGGTGGATCGGACCAGGCTGACTGGCACCGCTGCGGAAGAACTGAACTGAAGGCCCCTTCCGGACGGGGCAAACTTCTTATTGGACTAATAAATGCTTGCATCATGGTCGTCAAATCTGTCGCCATTAAAGGTGCAGGCGGGACTGAAACGTGTGGGAGGCGATCCAAAGGGCTTTGAGCACATGCTTTCTATTCACTATAGCTTAAATGTTTTGCACGCGCAGGTTGTATTTTCCTTTCTTTATGGGTGTGCAAACACAAATTTTCAAAACCGAATTGAATACGAATAGCACAGCTTTCCTGCCGAAGCGAACACGGATAGTCGAGCTCAAACCAAATCCATTCCATTACAAGTTGAACGGTGACAGAACCAAACCAAATATTTTTGCTAATATTCACTATTTGTGCAAATAATCGTTTGATACAGCGAAGCACTAGCGGCGGCGCAACGGTGCTGCGCTATGACTTTCGGAGTTATAGCAATAGACGTCAATAGACGCAAATCTGATCTCTAATAGAATACAGAACGCTACGCCTTTATGTCCACCGTTCAATTAATAAGGAACTCTATCACCATCGCATCATCTGCATGACTACGCCCTGTAAAGAACAAAGGCCTCTTCTATATCTCCCAAGTTATAACTGTCCATTACCATCTTCGGCCACCTTATCCACGCAAATCATTTAATCTCATCTTCATCTCTAACTTTCTCTCGCCCGTTGCTACACTTGCGTTTTCTTGGTGCTCAGTCGGCTACCGGTGCCGGCCATCGATTAACTCAACTTCGCATCACATACCCTGCCCAAGCCCATTTCTTCTTCTTGATTTCGACTAGGGTGTCATTAACCCGAGTTTGTTCCCTGAGCCAGGTCATACATCGTGTCATGCTTGCAGAAAAATTACGATTTGCTTCTCATGACAGTGAGTAAACTAGCGCAACATCTCTGTGGGTGAAAGGCGGGAGCTGCATATGGTTCATGGCCTTTGATAACTGCAGCAAAGCACGGTTTGTCATGCTTGCTTGAGCACTACTACCTGCTCACCCTGTCTTGAAGGCCGTGTGCCAACATTATCAACACCGGCTCCCAAATATACCGCGTCTCGGTACTGCACCCTCCATTCCACACAAACGAAACCCGGCAGCATGCTGTGAGCGGTGCCTTATTCGAACTTCGTGTCAGCATTCGCCTACTAGTCAAGAACTTGAAAGTATAATCTAATTGGTTCGAATAAAACTGAATGGGCACTGTTTCATTCGCTCAGCAAATCGAATAGGTGGATATTGGATTCGATATTAGAACTTTTTGAATGTGTCACACCGTTACTATTTTTTGTTGCTTTAGCGCTCTACTGCACAATAAGCTTTATTTAGCGAGGGCAGACCCAGGAAGACGAAGGAATTGGAGACGGATGATTACAGAACCATGCGATGAGTATCATGAACTACCAATTCTTCTGGCGTTCGTGTTGACTGCGCACAAGGGAACCAGCTCTGCTCTGGGCCACGGTTCATTGCACAGACCTCATTACGGCGACCATGAGCAAGAGTAACGTTTATATGCTATATTTGTGGCGTGTGCGAAATAAAACAGAACTGAAAGGCTGCAAGGCACAAAAATATGCTGTTTAGTTTCTTCTTGTACCACCAATTTTGCGTTCTGAGATTGGAGCTTGTTTCGAACAAGAAGAATGAGCAGGAAGACGAAGTGGATGCCTCAAATCAAACGGAACGCAGTTCGTTCCTCTAAATCATTATTCGGCCCAAAGGATTCATCAAGAGCAGCAGAACGGCAGGAGAGTGAAGTCCTTCTAATCACAGTGGAATTTATCAAAAAAAGAAACTTCAATCTGTTGGCCTAGCGTACGCACGCTGTGCCGCGTGCAGGTTGAATTGGAACGTCGAGGGCGAAAGCCCCCGCCATCCACGCTAATGAACCTTGGATCAATGTGCGGTCTTTTGCTCGGACTGTCGCGAGGCTTGTGCTAATGCCAACTCCCTCCCCGTTTCTCGACAGGCACGACGGGGCCAATCGTATAATTCCGAATAGCCACGCGCACGAAAAACAAACCTAATGAGCTCCTTCAGCTCTTTTTATCTTTTTTTCCCCTTTACTTGAGTTGGGAATCCACCTTGTTAGGTGAGCTACGCTTCAGTAACTTCTTCCGAACGAAACCTGAGAGTCCGAAGCCAATCCGAAGCGAATGAGGAGCATTTCTCTTTTTCCGCGCTGCCTACACACGTGCTGAATCGTCGCGACTGTTGCGGAGTTAAAAAGAAATTGAGTGGGCAACATGGAGGCATTCTCGATCCCCTGTTTTAATACTACGTTCACGCTTAGGACTCCTCTTCAGCAGTTCGTCCCGTCATGCGAAATAAAGTGGTTCATGTTGAAGCAAAGCAAGCTTATATTTTTCATTGTTGCTCTCATTCGCTTTTGTGCATCGCACGCGCATGTAGCGACACGCTTCCGTGACGAAAATTAAAAGACAGTGGCGGCAGTGAAGAAGCCGGACCGACCACCAGATAAATACTTTTAGAACACAGCTAATATCGACAATCCTCGCTACACCAGATATAGCAGTTCTTTCAAGGATGGCTTTCAAAAATTTCATAAATAGGTCTTTTGAGGCAAAATATGATTTTTTGAGCATAGCATTGCCAGTGTTGGTGGACGCCAGAAAACTGGTGGATTGCCTTGAGTAGCAAGCTGATTAATTGATTTTTAATAATTAACTTGTTAATTGGCAGAGTTAGGCGCCTAGTTGCAATTGGGGATTAGTAGCTGGTCGTTAGTAATAGCCATATCAGTTTTTAAAATTTCGAAAACGCTTTTGTGTTTGGCACTGTGGCTCGACAAAGTTTTTTTTTTTTACTAGTTACACACACTGGAAAAGTTGGCTTGCAAGCATTCTTTTTGAAAGGGCATGTATTTTGGCACGATGCAGCCATATTTTGTCTACCCAGAGAGGCGAGGATAACAGCGTTATCTAAATTCTAAAACCTGGTTAGGCTATTACCAAAGACCGGCTACAAATCTCTAATTCCAACCACTTGTCAAGCTGCGATATTTAAAGTTCATTATCAAAAATTAGTTAACAAGTTGAACACGTAAGAAAATTCACCGGCTTTACGGTGTCTGCCAACACTCGTAATTCTAAGCTGCACAAGCCATATTTTTGCCCCCAAAAAAAGCCATTTTTGTAACTTTTTGAAAGTAATCCCTGAAAGAGCTGGTATGCAGGACTGATATGAAACTTACCGTGCTAAAAATACTGTGAAGCGAAGGCTACATTGGCCACGAACTTGCGATTTCGCAGTGGCGGTGCTCCGAGAAGGCACAGAGACCGACCTTCAGCCGTTGCATAGCAACCGACGCAGCTGGCGGACGCTGCGCGCTCGCCGCGCCATCTGGCATGACGTCACACCGCGCGCTTCGCCGTAGAGCCGCCGCCGCCGTTTCGTGTGACGTCACACCGCTTGCCTCGTCGTTGCGCTCGCCTCCCTGGACTTGCAATCAAGATTAACCGAGGCTCAACAAGCTACGCCTTAGCTTTCGCTACGTATATCCTGTCATAGCCGAGCTAAGATACTACCAGTGTTTTTATGCAAATGTTTATTGAAAGTACACAGAATGATGCGGAGATGCTTTACAGTTATCGAATAGTAAACATTATTCCTCGTTACGCCAGGAATGCAAATAACCTTCAAAATGTTGGCTTTCTATTTTTCGTGGGGAGAAAGTCACGCACGGCAACCGCGAAAGGGGATCTAGTGCTGACAAAACAAGCCAAAGCGCAATCAGTGGTGCAACAAAGATGGACGCGAACAGTCTTCGCGTTTAAGTCACCAAGGCGACAAAAGAGGCTGGTTCGTATTGCACTTATTTGTAGTTTGAATTCGTTGACTCGTTCCTCGAACGACATGAGAGAGCGACGCTGCGTGCAGTAGTTGTCTCAAGTCGTCCTAGTAACCACTTGGCGCACTCAAGCTGCAGAGCTTGCATTTACGAACGCATAGCCACCACTGAAAATGTGCAAGAGCGGCGACGCCAAAGCGAGGACCCTTCGCAATAGAAGCTCTATGTGAAATCATTACTGGACGACCATAATATGTGCAGTGGATTTCATCGGTAGCTGCACGATTAGCCAAGCTTCGCTGATAAAATAAAATGTCACCAGAGCGAGTTTAAAGGTGCACGTGGCACTAAAATCCGCACAATCTTTGATAGTCGCCTCAAAATTTTTTTCTGTCCCGGCTATCAAAATTCCAAGATCAACATTTGTTCTCGGGTTTGCAGAAAAATTAATTCATTCTTTGTCAGTTATTCCGCTTATTAAAGTTCGTTAATAGTCTTTAATGATACCCTTCCAGTCTCTATCACACTCTGCTGATCTCTGTGCTCCCGCCTACTTATTGTTTAGAAGCGAAACTACGTCCTTCATCACTGCAATAAATTTTTATGAGATCGGTGTCCATGGTCGCGAAACTGTTCCAACACCTCAGCTTCATGTCAACTTCATGTGTTTGTGTGCAGGAACTGCAATGTGCATAATATCAGGCATGTCGCTATGCTTTTCTTCCCAATGCACTATCATGATGTGTAAGAGGTTGCTCCATCTGAAACAAACGAACCGCCTTGCCAGATGATATTCGTTCGACATGAGAGCATGTGAAATAATGCACCTGAGAAAATAAACCGATATTTTTGCACCTTTATGACGTGTCGTTATCACCGCTCTTAAAAATAACAATAACAAATTTCCATCAAATCTGCCGGAGCTCGAGCAAAAGTGAAAAAAAAAACCCTTCACAAGGTGCAAGCCCCCGTTGATGAGGAATGCAACTGTCACAAACTTACTCACATAGCTGTCATACATACAGTGTATAGCTAGTCGAATAGCATTTATGCATGAAAATCACTGCGAAATGAATACCATTGCGCTACTCGAAACAATCTGCAAATATTATCACGAAAATGTTACATGATCAAATTCGCATATTCATTGCGCTAACTTAAAGGTTACCCAAATAATATTAGAAAACAATGTTACATGATCTTCCTCTTCAAATGAGCACTTTGAGATTTTTTTAGTCTCGGGAAAAGTTATGTTCGCATTCTTCTTTCAACCAGTGACTTTCATCATACTAAAGTTATCATTTTCTAGAGGACACTAGCATGGACACCGTTAGAAGCATATTTACTCTTTTAGCTATCATCCAAAAAAGTGAGCAGTGGTACTTGTCGCCGGGAAGCCGCTGCATTCAAGAATGTGCACGGTCTCCTCAATGAAAGGAAATGTGGTGACTGCCCCTATCTGCAGAGACGCGCAAGACAAGCAACTTCCGCACAAACACAAGTGCGCATCCTGTTTATCGCTGCGTACCCCGTCATGCATGCAGCGCGCAGTTTTGATGGCGGGCAGGCTGATCACAACTGTTGCGCTGACAGCCTCCATTCCTGCCAGTGCGGCCGATCGTTTGGCTCTTTACTTGCCCAGTCTTGTAAGCGAGTGTACCAACACCCCGGGGCGTCTGCCCACCATATCGCGGTAAGAATTGCCCAGAAGCCCTTGGGCCAAGTAAGGCGGAGACGATGAGAGAAAGACGGGAAAGTTCCCGACAAAAGTAAATGAAGCGATATATGCTAAAGGCAATCGAGAAGGTACAGATGCGTGACGCCGAATAGCCCCAAGCGATCTACGCTGCCACAAGTAGCACACGGCTGATCGCCCGGGGGGTAAACAGTCGCGCTAGCTGCTATTAGCCGGTTCCGGATATAGCCCTAGCTAGCTTGTACTTTATCACTTCCAAAGTGTCTCGCTTATGTTTAGTCCCGAAACATTCATGTGATATTTATTTCCCGTCTGGTGAAATATAAGACGAAGTTGCGGCTAGCTTGCCGTCTGTGGCTGCACGAGAAAGAGGCACCGACGTACACTTATCTTGTGCCTCAGAATAATGAACCACGACAAGCTTAGGCTGTTTTTCGGTCATTCAAGTACGTACCCTGTCAGGAATGATTGGATACCGGCATGGTTTGCTGTGTTTATGTGGATAAAGCCATTAGACCACGATCCTTGTAACGCCCGCCACAACAAGGCTACATCAGAGGACAATGGAATTTGCTCAGCGTAAGAGCGCTGCATCCATTTCTTATAAAAAAACTAAAATAATGATGCTTTTATAAAATCATATCTCTCACGAGCCGGCGCCGTAACTCACGACACATGTCAATGAAGTAATCAATGTAGGTGGGAAGGAACTTCAATGCACGTGAACTTCAACACTAACGATTAGCTACTACTACAGGGCTGTTTCCTTCGACCATTACCTGAGCTGGTAACGGTAATCATGGAGGATCAGAGATAGCATACGTCCATTTCTTTCTTTCCAAGTGGTGGTTCACCTAAGATGTCCAATTTTTAAAAAGGCTTTGTATTACTAATGGCCCTTTTCACATAGCAGCACGAGTGGTGTAGCGCATCTAATACAAAATGCTAATAGCTGTTTATGCACGTGCTACGCGATCAGAATAAACTATCAGTAGTAGCGTTGTAGCTAATTAATATTAGCTAGCTCGCTTTTAAACTATTAGTGTTGTATCCTTATTTAGCTGAGAGCTGCAAAGCCTACACCTCAATCAATTTTTAGAATTTCGCAAACGCTGTTACCCTCTGGGCTGTGGTACAAGAAATTTTGGCAATTAATTTCGGCGAGTCACATGCACTGGAGGAATTGGTTTGCCTACAAGCTTCTGATGAGACGATGCGGATAGTAGATTTTGCAGCGATGGAGACAGAAGCGCTATATACAGTATAAAATTGCATAACATCTTAGGTGAAATCGGCTGAATCAGTAGTCGATAGGCATTGTCACACGTCATATTGCTCATCAGCATGTGACGCTTCTATGGCTAGCACTCGACAATAGCGACAATAGTCAGTCGACAGTATAAAGGAGGTGTGGCCGAGCAGGCATACGGCATTAGGGCGCCTGCATGCCATAGTGGCTAAATCAAGCTGTCTTCATCCTCCAGCTGGTATGAGTGCGATACGTTACGGAAAGTGCCTGCGCAGAAACAATGTTCCCTACTTTTGCTGTCGTGCCCGCGGCTCGTTGGCTTGATTTGAGCGTAGTTGAGTGTTGTCGGTACGGTTCCTGTTGCTCCTGGGGGGTGACATCAAGTGAACCCCAGACCAAATCCTCCCTTTCGCAGCAGTTAAAACTGATTGCGGCAGACATACAAGAAATAAAGAAGAAAAAAAATGTGACCAAACAGACGCTTAACGCTATTGAAAAGAAACTAGAAAAACGGGCAGCTTGAGATCGAAGTAACGAGTGGGTAAAAAAGTAACTGAATTGAAACAACAGCTGTCAGTAATGACCAAAAGAATCGACCATTAGAAAATCGCAGCCGACGATCAAACCTCATTGTCTTTGGCATAAAAGAGCTGAAGAATAGTCTACCGAACTACTTGAAACAATAGTAAGAAAAGAGATATTCTTGAAGATAAGGCTACACGTAACGCTACTAAGAATTGAAGATTACATCGGCTTGGCATAAAAGAGCTGAAGAATAGTCTACCGAACTATCTGAAACAATAGTAAAAAAGAGATATTCTTGAAGATAAGCTACACGTAACGCTACTAAGAATTGAAAGATTACATCGGCTTGGCATAAAAGAGCTGAAGAATAGTCTACCGAACTACTTGAAACAATAGTAAAAAAAGAGATATTCTTGAAGATAAGCTACACGTAACGCTACTAAGAATTGAAAGATTACATCGGCTTGGTAGACGAAAGGAAGAGAATGGAGGCAAAGATTGACTTGTCACTTTACTAGAAATTACTAGACTACCACGATAGGGTTAACATTTTAAAGCGGTGTTCTGAGCTCAAAAGATCTAACTATTCTATCAGTAAAGATTTCTCGCAAAGTGTCAGACGTGAGGAACGAGCTGTGGAACCGAACCACAGAAAATCGTGACAGAACAGAAAAAGTGAGGTTGGCGTATGACAAGGTCTTAGTTAACGGTTGTCTTTTCGCCTGGGACAATGATAGGAACGACAGGGTTGAACTGGAAACAAAAAAAGATGCCCAGGCTTAGCATGGTTAAGCCAAGAATGCGTTGCATATTACGCGGTCTTTTTGCGCGGGGCATTGCTTGGCGGCACTCGATTTTCTCAGCAGCTTTTCCTCCGTGACGTATGGATGTATGGATGGATGGATAGGAGCGCCCCCTTTGAAACGGGGTGGTGGCAACCACCACCATGCTCAGCCGTCTTTTTTTTTTTCTCCTTTTCTTTTTTATTTTTTTTCCCCTTTTTTAATTTTTTTAAAGTGGTTTGGTGATGTCACGTCACCAAGCCACGTGACGTCACGTAACGTGGTTTAGTGGCTGCCCGGCCGCGCCCAAGGGCTGAACTGAGTGATTGCAATATGCTACGCATAAAACAAAGAAAACGAAAAAAAGTCCAGTACGGAACCATGGACTACTCTGTCGCTGCGCATTAACTTTGATCAATCTAAACGTGCGCAGATTTATCAGTAAATTTGCTGACCAAGAACTTATCTTGCTGGCAATTCATCCAGATGTGATCAGAATAACTGAGACATGGTTGCTCACGAATATTACGGATCAAAAAATTGTTCTGCCTGGATCTGGATATGTGAGCGTCCAAAGAGACACAGGAGCAAGGGGAGGGGGCGTGGCAGCTCTTTTGAAGAAGGGAATTTCCCACCTTGTCATGCCAGATGTTTCTGGTGTTGAAGTTGTGTGATGTAAAGTGTACCTCCAGGATTGTCTCATGCATGTGGGTTCCGTTTACGGACCTCCGAATTCCGAATTAAACTACCTCGTCCCATTGACTATATGCTCAAGCACATGCCTGAAAGTAATCTTGACGGGTGATGTGAGCCTTCCTGATGTAAACTGGAGTGCTCTGAGCCCAGGTAGAGCAGAAACTAACCGCATCTTAGATTTCATGTTCACCTTTAGCCTTAAGCAGACGGCCTGTCGGATCATAAACTAGTCCTATGTGCTTTGCCAATAGCACGTGCTATTCCGAAAAAGGTCCTCGTCAAATATGTCTTTGCTTTCTACCGGGCAGGGGACGCTGCTGTGATGGCGTATGTCACTCATGAATACCTAGACTTCTGTATTTTCGTACTAATGAGCAATTCACTATTGACTATGCCTGGCTCGATTTCAAGGCACATATTACGTAACGCATTGACAATTTCGTTCCAAAAATAGCAAATGTGGCGCGAAAGCACAATGCGCGGATTACACGTCAAATAATTCATTTAAAACGTACGATTAAGAGGCTAAGGAAAGCTCAAAATCATACATAGACCCTGCATATAGCTCGCATCTGAGTACTCTTACAAAGCTACTAAAAAGTAAAGTACGAACCGCTAAACAACATTTCAGCAGTACCAGACTACATCAGTCCAGTAAGGATTCGCCTCATAAGTTTTAGAATTACATATACTCTCAACAGAGCTCGCGTGTAGAATTCCCCGCAGAATATGAAAATCGGGCAGATGACTTTAGTAGCTATTTTCCGTCGGCTTTTACGCGTAATGTCAATCCTCCAGAACACCCACCTACCTTTAATAATGAGCAGAAGAAATATGGTTGGCTCCTCAAATATCTCCGAAACTGGTCTGCTTTCAATTTTGTCAAATATTGACGATAAAATTGTAGCGATCCTGATGTAATTGCGAATGGCTTCCTAAGCCAGTTTGCCGAACCAATCAGAAGGTATTTGTGCCTGATATTCACAAAGTCATTACAAGACAGCTGTCTCCCAGCCGACTGGAAAATTGCCAAAATTGTTCAAGTTCATAAATGAGGTGCAGTTTCCACCCCCGCAAATTAAAGGCCTATACCCTTAACTTGCACATATCGTAGGACCGCTGAAGGTAGGGGGAATCAAGTAGCGCGTGGGGTGCCGTTCATGCAGTCGCGTGCCGGCTTAGAGTTCGCTTTTATTTTGTTTTTAGGTTTAAGTGAATAAACAGATGAAGTCAGAGACTGCGTAGCTGCAAATTAGGCCCACGGAAATAAAAATACGCGTGGACTCCTTGATTTCGCCGATCGCTACGTATCACTTCGCCGATGGCAGAGCGGCAAGCTGCCACGCGACTGCATGAAAGGTTGGCTGACTCCTCCTACCGTCAGCGGCGAGTTCAAAAAAGGCGCGAGCCGGGACATTTCATCCGATTTCAAGTAGGGAAATCGGCTGCACAGGACATTAATTCGAAGTTTCTAAGAATTCTCCGAAAGTGTAGATAGAGTTAACCCGCGGTAATAAGACGAGTGCAGATTCCTCTTTAGTGCTCCTTAAACTCTTCTGCCGAACTGTTCCCAATCCAGACCTTTGAATACCTGTTGTAAGAAGGCGGTGAATAGAATTGGCGAAATCGGGGCTGCCTGCATGACACCCTTCTTTATTGGAATTTTATTGGTGATTTCATACAGTACTACCTTGGCTGAGCAGCCATTATAGATGTCTTGTAGAATTTTTACATCTAAACAATGATTTGATAATGCCCGCACGACTGCTGAGCTTTCGAATGAGTCTGATGCTTTCGGGTTATCTATGAAGGGTATATACTAGGGGGGTATTCTACGCATTCCTCAATCACCTCAGCGATTGTGTGCATATTGTCTATTGTCGGGTAGTCTTCACGAAAGCCTGCATGGTCATCTTGGTTCATTGAAGTGTAAGGTTGTAGCGATTCTTTTAGCGAGTTTAGTAAATGCCTTGTAGGAAACGGACAGTAAGCTGACGGTCACTAATTTTTGAAGTCCGGTACGTCTCTTTTTTTATTCATTGACATGATGTTAGTGTTCTTCGAGGCATCCGGTAGGTTGGAGATCATAAGAAAACTCGTATACAATGTGGCTAGTTGCTCTATCATAATCTTCCCATCCAGGGTGACTAGTTGTTCCAGCACAATCCCCCCCCCCCCCCCCGTCCTTCAACAGATCTCCTTTTAACTTATCTGCATCAACTGCCTTCCCACTTCCCGGCTGGACGCTAGCCTGGATTACCTATACTGCTAACTGGCCACGTCGCTAAGACCACCCAATAGGCGTTGTGGCGCTGAAGATGTAACGGTTGCGCCACCTTTTTTTTTTGCCTGTGATTTTGCTATCCATACAAAAAAGCGCAAGTCATATATGGCGTCGCATATTATTAATATACCGTTTCATTTATCCCATTATCTAATTCCTTGATCTGTAATACCACTTCACTTCCTCCATCACTAACACCGTCGTTGACGACCACTTGAAGAAAGCCGCCGCCGGTTTCATACCCCTTTTCACTGTAATGCCTACGAGCACTAAGAGAATAGAAAATGAAAAATAAACAAGTAAATAGATCGTTCCAGAATGCTGTGGCTGCTTCAGGGGTACTGAACACGGAGGTTGTGTGCCGGAGGCGTTAAGCAAAGAAAATGGCAGAAGCACAACAATGTTTTGTCCCACTATCCCACATTTCATGAAATATCGATCCTACTCTTCCAGCTATATTAGAAGCAGACAAAAGTAGTAAAACAAATATCCGAACACAAGTGCCAGATAGCACGTATGTTAAATATTTTAATGGTATACGACAAGAATCAATACCGGCGTGCGCGGTGCCTGACTATGGGATGCTGTCGGTCTGTTCGGAACGACTACGCACAGTCTAGTTGGACGAGCTGTGAAAAAAAATTTCTGTTTGTTGAAGCAGTGCAAAAAACTTTTTACCCTGTCATCTTTCGCAAAGTGGAGTCACCATTCTCACACATTTAATACAGCCCTATATTCCAGAATACGCCGGTCTTTACTACACCGTCGTGAATAAGTCTGCTGTTACTATTTATTCAACAACCGGCCAAACTGCAGTTCTTTTCCACTAGTTATAGGAAGGCTGCAACAAAAACGTTTTCGTCGTGCTGTCCTCGATCTCGTTCGCCACCAGAAGTCATCGGCGTTGTTCCCTGCACGGCGGTCTTACATGCAGGTGAAGTCACCATTCTCACACATTTAATACAGCCCTGTATTCCAGAATACTCCGGTCTTTACTACACCGTCGTGAATAAGTCTGCTGTTACTATTTATTCAACAACCGGACAAACTGCAGTTCTTTTCCACCAGTTATAGGAAGGCTGCAACAAAAACGTTTTCGTCGTGCTGTCCTCGATCTCGTTCGCCACCAGTGCGCCCAGTATGATACCAGCTTTTGTTCCTACAGAAGTCATCGGCGTTGTTCCCTGCACGGCGGTCTTACATGCAGGTGAAGTCACCATTCTCACACATTTAATACAGCCCTATATTCCAGAATACGCCGGTCTTTACTACACCGTCGTGAATAAGTCTGCTGTTACTATTTATTCAACAACCGGACAAACTGCAGTTCTTTTCCACTAGTTATAGGAAGGCTGCAACAAAAACGTTTTCGTCGTGCTGTCCTCGATCTCGTTCGCCACCAGTGCGCCCAGTATGATACCAGCTTTTGTTCCTACAGAAGTCATCGGCGTTGTTCCCTGCACGGCGGTCTTACATGCAGGTGAAGTCACCATTCTCACACATTTAATACAGCCCTATATTCCAGAATACGCCGGTCTTTACTACACCGTCGTGAATAAGTCTGCTGTTACTATTTATTCAACAACCGGACAAACTGCAGTTCTTTTCCACTAGTTATAGGAAGGCTGCAACAAAAACGTTTTCGTCGTGCTGTCCTCGATCTCGTTTGCCACCAGTGCGCCCAGTATGATACCAGCTTTTGTTCCTACAGAAGTCATCGGCGTTGTTCCCTGCACGGCGGTCTTACATGCAGGTGAAGTCACCATTCTCACACATTTAATACAGCCCTATATTCCAGAATACGCCGGTCTTTACTACACCGTCGTGAATAAGTCTGCTGTTACTATTTATTCAACAACCGGACAAACTGCAGTTCTTTTCCACTAGTTATAGGAAGGCTGCAACAAAAACGTTTTCGTCGTGCTGTCCTCGATCTCGTTTGCCACCAGTGCGCCCAGTATGATACCAGCTTTTGTTCCTACAGAAGTCATCGGCGTTGTTCCCTGCACGGCGGTCTTACATGCAGGTGAAGTCACCATTCTCACACATTTAATACAGCCCTATATTCCAGAATACGCCGGTCTTTACTACACCGTCGTGAATAAGTCTGCTGTTACTATTTATTCAACAACCGGACAAACTGCAGTTCTTTTCCACTAGTTATAGGAAGGCTGCAACAAAAACGTTTTCGTCGTGCTGTCCTCGATCTCGTTCGCCACCAGTGCGCCCAGTATGATACCAGCTTTTGTTCCTACAGAAGTCATCGGCGTTGTTCCCTGCACGGCGGTCTTACATGCAGGTGAAGTCACCATTCTCACACATTTAATACAGCCCTATATTCCAGAATACGCCGGTCTTTACTACACCGTCGTGAATAAGTCTGCTGTTACTATTTATTCAACAACCGGACAAACTGCAGTTCTTTTCCACTAGTTATAGGAAGGCTGCAACAAAAACGTTTTCGTCGTGCTGTCCTCGATCTCGTTTGCCACCAGTGCGCCCAGTATGATACCAGCTTTTGTTCCTACAGAAGTCATCGGCGTTGTTCCCTGCACGGCGGTCTTACATGCAGGTGAAGTCACCATTCTCACACATTTAATACAGCCCTATATTCCAGAATACGCCGGTCTTTACTACACCGTCGTGAATAAGTCTGCTGTTACTATTTATTCAACAACCGGACAAACTGCAGTTCTTTTCCACTAGTTATAGGAAGGCTGCAACAAAAACGTTTTCTTCGTGCTGTCCTCGATCTCGTTTGCCACCAGTGCGCCCAGTATAATACCAGCTTTTGTTCCTACAGAAGTCATCGGCGTTGTTCCCTGCACGGCGGTCTTACATGCAGGTGAAGTCACCATTCTCACACATTTAATATAGCCCTATATTCCAGAATACGCCGGTCTTTACTACACCGTCGTGAATAAGTCTGCTGTTACTATTTATTCAACAACCGGACAAACTGCAGTTCTTTTCCACTAGTTATAGGAAGGCTGCAACAAAAACGTTTTCGGCGTGCTGTCCTCGATCTCGTTTGCCACCAGTGCGCCCAGTATGATACCAGCTTTTGTTCCTACAGAAGTCATCGGCGTTGTTCCCTGCACGGCGGTCTTACATGCAGGTGAAGTCACCATTCTCACACATTTAATACAGCCCTATATTCCAGAATACGCCGGTCTTTACTACACCGTCGTGAATAAGTCTGCTGTTACTATTTATTCAACAACCGGACAAACTGCAGTTCTTTTCCACTAGTTATAGGAAGGCTGCAACAAAAACGTTTTCTTCGTGCTGTCCTCGATCTCGTTTGCCACCAGTGCGCCCAGTATGATACTAGCTTTTGTTCCTACAGAAGTCATCGGCGTTGTTCCCTGCACGGCGGTCTTACATGCAGGTGAAGTCACCATTCTCACACATTTAATACAGCCCTATATTCCAGAATACGCCGGTCTTTACTACACCGTCGTGAATAAGTCTGCTGTTACTATTTATTCAACAACCGGACAAACTGCAGTTCTTTTCCACTAGTTATAGGAAGGCTGCAACAAAAACGTTTTCTTCGTGCTGTCCTCGATCTCGTTTGCCACCAGTGCGCCCAGTATGATACTAGCTTTTGTTCCTACAGAAGTCATCGGCGTTGTTTCCTGCACGGCGGTCTTACATGCAGGTGAAGTCACCATTCTCACACATTTAATACAGCCCTATATTCCAGAATACGCCGGTCTTTACTACACCGTCGTGAATAAGTCTGCTGTTACTATTTATTCAACAACCGGACAAACTGCAGTTCTTTTCCACTAGTTATAGGAAGGCTGCAACAAAAACGTTTTCTTCGTGCTGTCCTCGATCTCGTTTGCCACCAGTGCGCCCAGTATGATACCAGCTTTTGTTCCTACAGAAGTCATCGGCGTTGTTCCCTGCACGGCGGTCTTACATGCAGGTGAAGTCACCATTCTCACACATTTAATACAGCCCTATATTCCAGAATACGCCGGTCTTTACTACACCGTCGTGAATAAGTCTGCTGTTACTATTTATTCAACAACCGGACAAACTGCAGTTCTTTTCCACTAGTTATAGGAAGGCTGCAACAAAAACGTTTTCGTCGTGCTGTCCTCGATCTCGTTTGCCACCAGTGCGCCCAGTATGATACCAGCTTTTGTTCCTACAGAAGTCATCGGCGTTGTTCCCTGCACGGCGGTCTTACATGCAGGTGAAGTCACCATTCTCACACATTTAATACAGCCCTATATTCCAGAATACGCCGGTCTTTACTACACCGTCGTGAATAAGTCTGCTGTTACTATTTATTCAACAACCGGACAAACTGCAGTTCTTTTCCACTAGTTATAGGAAGGCTGCAACAAAAACGTTTTCGTCGTGCTGTCCTCGATCTCGTTTGCCACCAGTGCGCCCAGTATGATACCAGCTTTTGTTCCTACAGAAGTCATCGGCGTTGTTCCCTGCACGGCGGTCTTACATGCAGGTGAAGTCACCATTCTCACACATTTAATACAGCCCTATATTCCAGAATACGCCGGTCTTTACTACACCGTCGTGAATAAGTCTGCTGTTACTATTTATTCAACAACCGGACAAACTGCAGTTCTTTTCCACTAGTTATAGGAAGGCTGCAACAAAAACGTTTTCTTCGTGCTGTCCTCGATCTCGTTTGCCACCAGTGCGCCCAGTATGATACTAGCTTTTGTTCCTACAGAAGTCATCGGCGTTGTTCCCTGCACGGCGGTCTTACATGCAGGTGAAGTCACCATTCTCACACATTTAATACAGCCCTATATTCCAGAATACGCCGGTCTTTACTACACCGTCGTGAATAAGTCTGCTGTTACTATTTATTCAACAACCGGACAAACTGCAGTTCTTTTCCACTAGTTATAGGAAGGCTGCAACAAAAACGTTTTCTTCGTGCTGTCCTCGATCTCGTTTGCCACCAGTGCGCCCAGTATGATACCAGCTTTTGTTCCTACAGAAGTCATCGGCGTTGTTCCCTGCACGGCGGTCTTACATGCAGGTGAAGTCACCATTCTCACACATTTAATACAGCCCTATATTCCAGAATACGCCGGTCTTTACTACACCGTCGTGAATAAGTCTGCTGTTACTATTTATTCAACAACCGGACAAACTGCAGTTCTTTTCCACTAGTTATAGGAAGGCTGCAACAAAAACGTTTTCTTCGTGCTGTCCTCGATCTCGTTTGCCACCAGTGCGCCCAGTATGATACTAGCTTTTGTTCCTACAGAAGTCATCGGCGTTGTTCCCTGCACGGCGGTCTTACATGCAGGTGAAGTCACCATTCTCACACATTTAATACAGCCCTATATTCCAGAATACGCCGGTCTTTACTACACCGTCGTGAATAAGTCTGCTGTTACTATTTATTCAACAACCGGACAAACTGCAGTTCTTTTCCACTAGTTATAGGAAGGCTGCAACAAAAACGTTTTCTTCGTGCTGTCCTCGATCTCGTTTGCCACCAGTGCGCCCAGTATGATACTAGCTTTTGTTCCTACAGAAGTCATCGGCGTTGTTCCCTGCACGGCGGTCTTACATGCAGGTGAAGTCACCATTCTCACACATTTAATACAGCCCTATATTCCAGAATACGCCGGTCTTTACTACACCGTCGTGAATAAGTCTGGTGTTACTATTTATTCAACAACCGGACAAACTGCAGTTCTTTTCCACTAGTTATAGGAAGGCTGCAACAAAAACGTTTTCTTCGTGCTGTCCTCGATCTCGTTTGCCACCAGTGCGCCCAGTATGATACCAGCTTTTGTTCCTACAGAAGTCATCGGCGTTGTTCCCTGCACGGCGGTCTTACATGCAGGTGAAGTCACCATTCTCACACATTTAATACAGCCCTATATTCCAGAATACGCCGGTCTTTACTACACCGTCGTGAATAAGTCTGCTGTTACTATTTATTCAACAACCGGACAAACTGCAGTTCTTTTCCACTAGTTATAGGAAGGCTGCAACAAAAACGTTTTCTTCGTGCTGTCCTCGATCTCGTTTGCCACCAGTGCGCCCAGTATGATACCAGCTTTTGTTCCTACAGAAGTCATCGGCGTTGTTCCCTGCACGGCGGTCTTACATGCAGGTGAAGTCACCATTCTCACACATTTAATACAGCCCTATATTCCAGAATACGCCGGTCTTTACTACACCGTCGTGAATAAGTCTGCTGTTACTATTTATTCAACAACCGGACAAACTGCAGTTCTTTTCCACTAGTTATAGGAAGGCTGCAACAAAAACGTTTTCTTCGTGCTGTCCTCGATCTCGTTTGCCACCAGTGCGCCCAGTATGATACTAGCTTTTGTTCCTACAGAAGTCATCGGCGTTGTTCCCTGCACGGCGGCCTTACATGCAGGTGAAGACGGCATTGCGATGGATGACGCCCCCGTGTGTGTGTGACATCGGCGTACACGGCAAGCATATCTGCGATGGTTTAGTTTCAGCGTCGTGTGAGGTCAATCCGTCGTGTATGAAAAGTAATTATCCACCAGAATCTTATTTTAATGTAGCATGCAACCTCTTGTATAATGCCAATGATAAGTGCAGTTCCTCTGTTCGTGAGGAGAATGTCGGGATGCCTTGGTGAAGAAAGATTCTTGATACAACTTCAAATGCGCTATTGTGGCACAGGGCTATCATTTCAGCGCAGCTGGTCAGCTGCATGCCAAAATATTATCATATTGTTACCGGGCGTCTATGTTTGATATGGACCAAGTGGTTCATGCCTGTTTGTTGGAACGGTTTTGTTGGTGATGCAATTAGAGATGAAAACCCCGGTTTTTTTATTTTTTTATGGCGGTGTTTTCGTCGTTTGTGCCTTCATCGAGGTATCACCTAGCGTGTAACATCGGCGTGCACATTCAGCCTGCTATATTTTACCTGAAACTGCCGTGGCGGCTCAGTGGTTATGGTGCTCGGATGCTGACCCGAAAGACGCGGGTTCGAACCCTGCCGCGGCAGTCGAATTTTGATGGAGGCGAAATTCTAGAGGCCCATGTACTGTGCGCTGTCAGTGCACGTTAAAAAACCCCAGGTGTTCCAAATTTCCAGAGCCCTTCACTACGGCGTTTCTCATAGCCTCAGTCGCTTTGGGATGTTCAACCCCGTACACCAAACCATAAACCAAACCATATTTTACCTTAATTCAGCACACGGCTTTTGAATGCTATGTGACCCGCGGTTCCCTCATCGTAAAAAGCTTATAAAATGTTTTCTACAAGGTTTGCGGTGTGGACAGGAAGGAAAGCGGTCTAGTCAGGGCCGATAATCTTTCCAAGAATTCCGTTCTATAACAGGAATCAGGAAATCCACGCTTACAGGCTTCGAAGGCCGGGAAGGTTCCTTATATCTATAAGGAAGTTTTTCCTTACAAATATTCGGTGACATGTTGTAGCACAAGGTCTCAGCGTTGCTGTCATGCGGAAGTCATCTTGCATATGATTTTAAGGAAGGCGTAGTTATTGTCGAATTTCTGCTGTTGTCAAGCGGGAATCGTGACAGACAGTCTACGTCAGGGTGCGTTCAGACTTCTAGACCGTGTTGTCTTCAACTCTTGGATGCTGCAAGCTGTAAAGACCAAGGCCGGGTCAGTATTCTTTTCGACTGGGAGAGCGTGCCAGAACTTTCTGCGAGTATCGCTGGCAACCTCGCATAACGTACAGTGTGGATGCAGTGGAATTTCAGTGTAGCCCCGATGGATTCGAAGGCACCCATCGGTCTTCAAAGTGCTCCTCGTAGCCTTAGACAGAAAGCCTTCACGTTAAGAATAACTCTCTCTATCCCACCGATCTTCCCAACGGCGATTGAGCGCAGGCTGCTTGCACCGATGTGTCATCCAGGGAGTCGAATACTCATGAATCTGGAGGCGGCTAAGTTCCTGAAGGGATTCAACTTGCGGAGTTTCCATTTCAAATTACACGCCGCCCTTCGAGAGCTGTGCACTGAGGGCTAGCGTAAACACTAAACAGAAAGGATTAAAAAGAGAGTAAGCTGTCCTCTAACGCACGATATTTAATAAAAGGGTGCGCGCTGGCGAATAGCATACTTCCTTTTAACTCCCGTATTGGCGTATTCGTCCTTAGATTATACTTTGGGACGCTTACAAAAGAAACTGTGCGGCAACATGGTAATATTTACTAAGGCTAAGCCTTCCTCCAAGACGCTGAATTCTTTCCAAGTATAGAGTTTTTAAGAGTGAATTGGTAGTCGGTTAAATTTTTTGAATGGACCGGTTTGTTTGACCATTCCATGTCGACAGCGCAACGAAAGGCACAAGAATGACACAGGCAGGGACACAACACAGCGCTGACTCACGAGTAAAATCTTTATTACCTGCCAGCCGGAATAAGTACCTAATTTGCGGCCAAAAATGGAAAGTAATGGACACAAGTCATGCAGCGAAAACACAAAATTCAGAAAATCAAAAAACTCGAAATAAAGGACACACGTGTCAACATTCGCATTCGAGGTAGCGTTTTCCTTTTTCTGACAGCAATACAGATGGTACGCTTATGCAGTCTTCCGGGAGCCTGGCTATCATGTGTGCTTCTATAATTTCTCTTGTCAGCGAATCGCGGTTCCTACCTATCACAACGCACTCGTTCTACAATGGCTCGCAGGCATCGTTGTCCTCTTCATCATCAACATAATCACTTTTGCAGTTTCTGCAGTGTTTCGCTACGTGCCTACGATGGAGCCCCCCCCCCCCCCCCCCCCCCAGCCGCTTCGTGCGGCACGCGTGGACGATAGACGGGTGCTGGCTTTCCTTAGTGGAGCTGCGCCCCGCGCGTCGGTACTGGATGGCAGCCGCTAAAAGGCTCAGCCTTTCACTTTTTTTCGGCTGTATGCACAGGGCATCACGACCCTTGACCTGACCAAAATATTGGTCACCCGCTTTTCGAAGCCTTAGTTGGGTGGCGTCCAGCAATTTACGGGGGGGGGGGGGGGGGACATTTTTCTGAAGACTAGAGCCGCAGTGGAAAGTTTTCTGCAAGATCCAGTAGTAGAGATGAAGGGCACGGCTGTTCCATTTGAGTATCGGGAAACGCGGGCCAAGCTCGTGAGAGCCTTCGGCTACTCATCGGAACACCACGATGTAGAGTTAGCGACGGCGCTGCAGCCATATGGCAAGATACTTAGCATGTCAAGAGACTCTGTGCCTGGTTTTCCGAATGCCACTACGAGAATCCCGCGCATAAAAATGGAGATGAAGACCGCGGTGCCTAACATGTTGGATGTTATCGACACCACGGTTCAGCTACAGTATGAGGGTGTGCTCCGCGTTTGCCGTCGCTGCGGCACTCGGGGACACATGGGAGCCAACTGCGAAACCGCACAGTGCAGTCGCTGCGGCGTCTATGGCCGTGAGTTATGCGAGGCTCCATGCCCCAAGTGTGGTCAGGACCACGCCGTTCAGGAGTGCAGAAAGCGCACCTTCGTATCCGTGGTTGGAGGGGCACAGGAAGACACCGAACAGTCTGCAGCCGTCTGGGAGCAAGCCCGCAGCTGTACAGACGCAGGCGCGCACCGGCTCGCAGGCAACTGCAACAGAGAGTGAGAGCGCAACGCAGGGCAGCACAGCGACACGCGCTACCGAAGAAGTAGAAGCCCCTCTCACCTCGGCGCAGGCCCCCGCCGCACCAGTTGAGAGCAGAGAAGAGACCCCCGAAGAAGCGAGCCTTGAAGTGCAACGGGTGACCTCAGCACCAGCTGCAGGACCTATGGGAGAGAATGAAAAAGAAGCGGAAAGCTGCATCGCCACCACCACTGAGGCACCAGCAGCCGAAAGTAACATGGAAGCCACGTCTGCCTTCCCCAAACGCAAGCGCAGCCCGGGCAAGAAAACGAAGACAAACACGGCCACACCCAATTCCTCAAAGTCGTCCGAGGGTACACTACTCAACAAGCGCGCCTTCCTGAAGCCCGCGCCCTCGTCATCGAGTGACAGTGAGTCAGACAGTGAGCCAGAGAGCACCTCCCAAGAGCTATGCCCCTACTGCGGCGGGACAGGTTGCGACTGCTCTTACATCTCTCATAGGACTTACGAGCTTACGAGTCCTCGTCAGAGACGCCGCCCGCCTCCACACTCCACCCCCCCCCCCCCCCCGCCCCGACGCAGAAGATAACCCATCTAGCCAATGAACCTGCCACGCACCCCCCGCCGTTCTCTCAGCCACACACTGGCGTTCGCTCTTGTCCTCGCGACATATAATGTCCGAGGTTTTACCAAGCCTGCTAAGCAAGCAGAAGTCATTCACATGGCCAAATCCATCCAAACGCATAGACATCCTTGCTCTGCAGGAAACATATGTGCACAAGCAAGACAAAATAACAAATTTGGACAACCGAGTCGGCATTCGCGCCTACTGGCGCTTCGGGAAAAAGGGTTCAGGGGGGGGGGGGGGGGATATGCGCTTCACTTCCTTCGAGACGTTGGCCTCACGGTCCTTCGTCACGATCGGGACACTGAGGACCGCGTTATCGCGCTTGACCTGAACAATGGCATGATACTTATAAACGTTTATGCACCCTGCCACGATGGGCAACGAGAATTTTTTGAGAAACTGGAGAGCAAGATGGTTGGCCCCTCCAGGATCGTCCTAATGGGGGACTTAAACTGCGCGCTATATGCCGAAGACCGACGCTCGCTCCGCAGCAGGCCGCGTAATTTAGGCCGCGACTACAGGAGAGCACAGGTGCTGGGCTCCCTTGTGGACGAACTAGGTCTCACCGATTGCTGGCGCGCACTGCAACCTGGGCGCGCGAGCATGACCTAGACGGGCAGGGGTCTCGAAAGCAGAATAGACCGCGTGTATATCTCTGCCATGGTCGTAGAGAACCTGCAATTTATGTGGGTTTTCCCCACGGCGCTAAGCGACCTCAGGCTGGCAGTGGTGAGGTTATGTGCGGCTGACCTGGCTCCACGCGCTAAAGGCTGCTGGCGGCTCAACACGCGTCTCCTCGAGGACGAAAGACTCCTACAGGATACACTGCTCGTCCTTAGGCAACACATATCGCCAACATGACCGGGAGCACATGGGACCAAATGAAGGCTGCAGTGCGAGAAGTTTTCCAGGACTGAAGAAAGAGACTGGCACGCAAGGATCGTCTGGAGATCCGCATTGTCTCGGACGCCATAATCTTGCTCTCCAGTCCACTGTCGCAGGAGCCAAGCATAGCCCCAACGCTGCTGGCTCTGCAGAAAGAGCTGCAACATCTGCTTAACAGGCGCTGGAACAAGCTGCGCGCAGTTGCGCGTGCTGAGCGGTGGGAGTGTGAAACCTGGCGTTCCAGGCATCTGCTGCAACGCTGTCTCAGCGAAAAGAGTGACTCCTTGACGGCAGCGCAAGACCCCAGCTCCGGAGCTACCACATCGGCCCCAGAGGAGGTGCTGTAACAGACACGAAAATTCTATGCAAAGTTATACACCACAGAGCCGTGCGACTAAGAGGCGTTCGCCCTTAATAGCCCGCAGGTTGCACCCACCATAGATGACACAGGTATGACAAGTGAGGAACTGCTAGCGGCGTTAAACGAAGAAACCGTTTTCAGTCCTCACCGACCTCCTCTTGGATGAGGGGAACCTAAGCCTCACCATGAACGAGGGCATGATCACCCTGCTTTGCAAAGACCCGAACAGGGCAGCAGACTTCAGAGCATGGACACCTATAACGCTCCTGAACACGAAGATCATCGCAAAGTGCATGTCAGTGCGCCTAACACGGACACTTTCCAGCATCGTTGAGCCGCACCATGCTTGATGCGCTCCCCGCCCGATGCAATTCATGACATAATGCTGAGAGACCTCCTCCTGTGAATGAGTTCGCGTAACTTGCGCGGAATGATCATCTCGCTCTACCAAGAAAAAGCGTTTGACAGGTTATCGCATAACTACCTGATGCACCTGCTGGATCAGGCCAAGCTGGGCACGCCACTCATTTAAAAGATACGCGCCCTATACGTGGATCCACCTGCAGCAGTGACAATGCAGGGGCGCATTTCCAACCAGTTTGCGGTGACGCGGGGTGTCAGGCAGGGTTGCCCCTTGTCATCGCTGCTCTCCTTCATCGCCATTGAACCACTGCTGAAGCGCCTCACCACCGACCCCTTGATCGGGCGAACCGTGCTCCCCGTAGGCCCGCCCTGCATTCCAGTCTCCGGCTATTCCGACGACGTCACTGTACTCGTCCCAGACACGAAATCCGGGAAAAGAGTTCTAGAATTGACGGCTGGTTACTGCGCCGCAAGTCGGGCTCATTTAAACAGGAGCAAGAGGTCTGCAATGTCCGTGAACCGCAAAAAACACCCAGTAAAATCTGGAGTCCAGTCAGTACCCGAAATGCCCGTCCTGGGTTACCATTTCAAGCAGCGGGTTCTCTCGGCGCGGAATTGGGACATCACCGTAGATAAAGTGAACAAAAAGATGTCAGACAAGGGAGTGCTGCGGTGCCCAGTCACCGCCCAAGCGACCATCGCGCGCACCCTACTGATGGCCTTGGTCAGCTTCACGGCCGGTATCCTGGACGGGCCTGCAGACACGCAGAGGCGTCTGAACGACAGTATTTTTCGCTTCTTGTGGCGGGGCACGCCAGATAAGGTGAAGTGCCAGGAAGTCAGGCTGCCAAGGAAGAACGGCGGACTGGGAATCCCCCTGACCTCGGCGCACTTGCTAGAGCACTGCATGTAATCTGGACGGCGCTTCCAATGGGGTGTGAGATGCCCTTGACAAGAACACTGACAAGCTACTTTTTATCCACACGGCTCTCAGTGTTCACGCAGTGGCCGCTGTCGCACAAAAGTCCCCGCGCTGGGAGTGCACTCGCATTATATGGAACGGCAGCAAAGGACCTGGAGTACATCAGACAGCAGCTGGCAGATGAAGCCCAGGAAACCGGACTGAAGGACCTGCTGAATCTACTTACCCCGCCCCTTCCGAGCCACCTGCTGGGAGACCTAATGTTGACAGAGAGGCCCATGTGGAGTTTAATAACAGGGCACTTTCTTGATGCGCGGCGTGCATCTCTTATGTGGAGGTTTGCCCGCGGTATACTCCCGATTCACCGCCGCATGTTCGTATCAACAACCAGACGCATCAACGCCTGCCCCTTCTGCGGAGTAAATGAAAATCCCGAGCACATCTTCTCTGACTATCTGCTTCCCGCCGCTCTCCTGGGCCACCTACGTGACATGTTCGCGCTCTCAGGGATTCCTTACCTCTCGGTGAGATACTTCAACCCCCTACCGATTGAGGGCTGGAAGCAGTTTGTCCTGACTATTGCGGAGAGAAACTACCGAGTGTGGTTAGACAGATGCAGAGCGGCCTACACCAACAAGACGCCAAGCCTTCAGGAGGTCAAGGCCAAAGTCCGCAAAGAGCTGTGGTTTCACCTGTGAAGGGAGAAGAGGCACTTGGGAAGAGAAAAGTTCATAGATGAATGGTGCAATCCGCGCATAAGTTTCGACGAAGGCACGAATCGCATCACAATGAAGTATTAGAAGATTTGCTCGCGTCTGGCTTTGATCCACCGGGATGATGCAAGTGTGGTGCACTGGCACTCCCCCCCCCCCCCCCCTCTCCCCGTTGAGATCAGGTGGACTGCATGAGCCCCTTGCAGGGAAATGCCCGCTCCCCAAATCAAAAGGCAAGGAGACTCGTAGCGACGCTCGTTTGGCCTGCAGCTCCCTGGCGGGTTTTAGATTACGCCGCATGATTCTGGCAAGTTGGCCAACTGGCCTTTTCCCTGCCTGTTACGGTCAGGCGCGGCGTTGTCTATCGCGTTGTTTTGTGTTGTCGCGCGGCGGATTCCACGTGCACGTAGGGTGGGTGTGAGCCGCGTCACCGCTTCATGCGGCACGCGTGGACGATAGACCTCGCTTTCCTTAGTGGAGCTGCTCCCCGCGCGTGGTGCCAGGATGACAGCCGCTAAAAGGCTCAAGCCCTTCGCTTTTTTCGGGCGTGTGCCGCAGAGCACCACGACCTTTCATCATCATCATCAGCCTGACTACACCCACTGCAGGGCAAAGGCCTCTCCCATGTCTCTCCAACTAACCCTTGTCTTTGTCAGTTGATGCCACTGTATCCCCGCAAACTTCTTAATCTCATCCGCCCACCTAACTTTCTGCCGTCTCCTGCTACGACCCTTCACCTAACCAAAATATTGGTCACCCGCTTTCCGAATGCTGAGTTGGGTGGCGTCCAGTATTTTACTCGGGGCAAGTTTCAGATATTTCTAAAAGCTAGAGGCGCAGTGGAACGTTTTCTGTACGATCCAGTAGTCGAGGTGAAGGGCACGACCGTTCCATTTTAGTATCGGGGAACGTGGGCCAGGCTCGTAAGAGTCTTCGGCTACTCATCGGAACACCAAGATGTCGAGTTGGTGAATGCGCTCCAGCCATATGGCAAGATACTTAGCGTGTCAAGAGAGTCTGTACCTGGTTTTCCGACTGTCACCACGGGAATCCGGCGCATAAAGATGGAGGTGGAGACCACGGTGCCTAACTTCTTGGATATCATAGACATCACGGTTCAGCTGGAGTATGAGGGCGTGCTCCGCGTTTGCCGTCGCTGCGGCGCTCAGGGGCACATGGGAGCCAACTGCGATACCGCACAATGCAGTCACTGCGGCGCCTCTGGGCATGAGATATGCAAAGCTCCGTGTCCCAAGTCTGCTCAGGACAACGCTGTTAAGGAGTAAAAAAAGCGAACCATCGCGTGCATGGTCGGAGGTGCAGAGGAAGAACCCGAACAGCCTGCAGCAGTCTGGGAGCAGCCCGCAGCTGTACAGACGCAGGCGTCCACCGGCTCGCAGGCAACTCTAACAGAGAGTGAGATCCCAACGCAGGGCAGAGCGGCGACACGAGTTACCGAAGAAGTAGAAGCCCCTCTCACCTTCGTGCCGCCCACGCCGCACCAGTTGAGAGCAGAGAAGAGAATCCCGAAGAAGCGAGCATTGAAGTCCAACAGGTGACCTCAGCACCAGCTGCAGCTGGGAGATAGTGAAAAAGAAGCGGGAAGCTGTATCGCCACCACCAATGAGGCAGCAGCAGAAGAAAGCGACATGGAAGCCGCTTCCGCGCGCCCCAAACGCAAGCGCAGCCCGCGCAAGAAAACAAAGAAGGGAATATCCAATTCCTAAAATTCGTCCGCGGGTGCACCGCCCAACAAGCGCGCCTTTCTGAAGCCTCCGCCCTTGTCATCGAGCGACAGTGACTCAGACAGTGAGCCAAGCACCTCCCAAGAGCGATGCCCGTACTGCGGCGGAACAGGCTGCGACTTCTCTTACACCTCTGACGAGACTTAGGAGTCACCCCCCCCCCCCCCGCGACACAGACGATAAATCATCGAGCCAAGGAACCGGCATCCCCCACCTTTCTCTCAGCCACACACTGGTAATTGCCCTAGTCCTAGCGACACTTAATCTCCGAGGTTTTACTAAGCAAGCAGACGTCCTTCACATGGCCAAATGCAAACGCATAGACATCCTCGCTCTGCAGGAAACATATGTCCACAAGCAAGAACAAATGGAAAGTTTCGACAGCCGATTCGGGAGTCGCTGCTGCTGGAGCTTTGGCAGAAAGTGTTCAGGGAGGGGAGGTTGCGCTTCTCTTCCTTCGTGGCGGTGGCCTCACGGTCCTACGCCATGATCGGGACACCGAGGGCTGCGTTATCGTGATCGACCTCAACAATGGCACGATGCTCATAAACGTCTGTGCGCCCTGCCGCTACGGGTAACGCGAATTTTTTGAGGGACTGGAAGAGCAGGATGATTAAGCCCAGCAGGATTGTCCTAATGCGGGAGTTCAACTGCGTGCTCTAGACCGGCACTCGCTCCGCGGCTCGCCGCGTCATTTAGGCCGCGACTACAGGGGAGCACACACGCTGAGCACCCTTGTGGACGAACTATATTATAGGTCTCATCGATTGCGGGAGCGCACTGCAACCTGGTCGGGTCGGAGTCTCGAAAGCAGGCTAGACCACGTATATATCTCTGCCACGCTCGAGGACGACCTGCAATCCATCTGGGTTTTCCCCACGGCGCTGAGCGACCACAGGCTGGCAGCGGGGAGGTTGTGGGCAGTTGAATTGGCTCCACGCGCGAAAGGCTGCCGCCGGCTCAACACGCGTCTCCTACAAGATGCACTGCCCGTCCTCAGGAAACACATATCCCCCAATATGACCGAGAGCACATAGGACCAAATGAAGGCTGCAGTGAGAGAAGTTCTCCAGGACTGGGGAAAGAGTCTGGCACGCGAGGATCGTCTGGAGATCCGCATTGCCTAGGACGCCATAATCTTCCTCTCCAGTCCACTGTCGCAGGGGCTAAGCATAGCCCCAACGCTACTGGCTCTGCAGAAAGAGCTGCAGCATCTGCTCAACAGGCGCTGGGACAAGTTGCGAGCAATCGCGCGTGCTGAGCGGTGGGAGTGTGAAACCTGGTGTTCCAGGCACCTGCTGCGACGCTGTCTCAGCACAAAGCGTGACTCCTTGACGGCAGTGCAAGACCCCACCTCCGGAGCTATCACTTCGGCCCCAGAGAAGGTACTGGAACAGGCGTGCCAATTCTATGCAGAACTAAACGCAGCAGAGCCATACGACGCAGGTGCGTTCGCCCTTACCAGCCCGCAGGTTGCACCCACTATCAATGGCACGTATTTGACAAGCGAGGAATTGCTAGCAGCCTTAAACGAAATGAAGCCAAACAGAAGTCCTGGCACAGATGGCCTCACACCCGCATTTTACAAATTCTGGCCAATGCTCAAGAAACCCTTCGCAGACCTAACCAACCACCTTTTGGATGAAGGAAAACTTCGCCCCGCTATGAGCGAGGGCATGATCAACCTGCACTGCAAAGACTCAAACAGGGCAGCGGGCGTCAGAGCATGGAGACCTGCCACGCTACTAAACACATTGACTACAAGATCATCGCTAAGTGCTTGTCAGTGCGCCCAACGCCGGTACTTTCCAGCATCGTTGGGCCGCACCAGGCTTGCTGCGTTCCCGGCCGCTCGGTGCAATTGCATGAAATAACACTCAGAGACCTCCTTCTGCGGATGAGCTCACGCAACTTGCGCGGAATGGTCATCTCTCTCGACCAAAAAAAAATCATTTGATGGGTTATCGTATAATTACCTAATGCATCAGGTGGAGCAGGCAACGCTGGAAGTGCCACTAATCGCAATTATACGCTCCCTATATGCGTAGCCACGTGCAACAGTGATAGTGCATGGGCGGGTTTCCAACCAGTTTGCGGTGACGCGGGGCGTCAGACAAGGTTGCACCTTGACCCCGCTGCTCTACGTGATCACCATAGAACCACTGCTGCAGCGCCTAACCACCGAACCCATGATCAGGCGAACCGCTTCCTGTGGGCCCGCCCAGCATTCCAGTTTTTGGCTATGCATACGACGTCACAGTAGTAGTCCCAGACGCGAAATCCGGAGAAAATACTAGAATTAGCAGCTAGCTGCGGCGCTGCAAGTGGACCGCGTTTAAACAGGCGCAAGAGCTCTGCAATGTCCCTGAACTGCGAAAATCCCCCAGTCATCTCTGGAGTCTAATCAGTGCCCGAAATGCGCGTCCTGGGTTACAATTTTAACCAGCATTAACCCTAGGCGCGGAATTGGGACATTACTGTAGACGAAGTCAACAAAAACATGGCAGACATGGAATGCTGCGGTGCCCAATCACCACCCACGCGAAAATCGCGCGCACTCTCCTGATATGGCCTTGGTTAGCTTCATGGCCAGCGTTTTGGATGCGCCTGCAGCCGCGCAGAGGCGACTGAACGCCGGCATCTTTCATTTCTTACGTTGGGGCGCGCCTGAGAAGGTGAAGCGCCAGATAGTCAGGCTGCCAAGAAAGAAGGGCGCACTGGGAGTTCCTAACATCGGCGTGCTCGCTAGAGCACTGCACGTAATGTGGAGAGCTCGTGCAGTGGAGTGTGACTTGCCTCTGACAAGAATGCTGACAAGCTATTTTCTATCAACACGGCTATCAGAGTTCACGCAGTGGCCGCTGTCGGACAACAGTCCCCGCGCTGGGAGTGTGCTTAAATTCTATGGAATGGCCGCGAAAGACCTAGAATACATGACACAATGACACAACAGCCTGGAGATGAAGCCCACTGAATACCCTGCTCGCTGTTCTTACCCCGCCCCTCTCGAGCCGCCTGTTTAGAAATCTGATGCTGACAGAGAGACCCATGGAGACATTCATAAGCGGACAGTTTCTTGATGCGCAGCGTGCGTCCTTTATGCGGAGGGTTGCCGCGGAATACTCCCAATTCGCCGCTGCACGTTTCTGTCATCCACATACGGATGCATCAATGAATGCCCCTTCTGCGGAGTGTTTGAAAACCCCAAGTACAGGTGCGGCCAGAATAATACGGAGCACAGGAAGGGTCGCGGAGCAGCGGAAACGTGCTTATGCGCGCTGCCTAGCAGTGGCGACAGGAACTATCTTAATTTGGACGCGTCGAGATGGCGCCGGTAGCACGGACCCACTTTTTCCGCAGGCCTATCAACATCACAGCATGTAGCATGCAATCCCTTGCTCTATTATCGACTGATACTCTTCTGACAGCGCCATGCGCTTCGTTGCCCCGTTCCTCGCATCGAGGAGCGGCGCGCGCTGTAAACGGGCGCAAGACGGCCGTTTTGGCGTTACGTGTTATCTCGGCCCTTCAGTCCGCGCGGCCGATTCACACGACGGACCGTTCGCCCGCGGCCCGCGCACTACGTGTGCATACGTCAGCACTTTGAGAGGCGCGCTGGATGCATGGATGGATGGCGGCCGACAGCGCGCCCCTCAAAGTGCTGACGTATGCACACGTAGTGCGCGGGCCGCGGGCGAACGGTCCGTCGTGTGAATCGGCCTTTTGCAGTTTAGTCGACGGCGCGCGACACCGAGGCTGAAGTGAGCACGCCTGGATGAAGGCAGCACCTGGCGGTGTTGCCCGAACCAGCTCAGCATCTTTCGGACAGTGATAACGGCAGGGTTGCACCAAAGAGGGGGGCTCGGCGGCAGGCATTCTCGCTGCGCGCGGATAGCCAGAGGTGTCTTTGTTGTGCTGATAGGTGGCGCTTAGATGCAGCTTCTGCTAGCTTGGCCGCCTTTCGCGTGCTCCGTATTATTCTGGCCGCACCACATCTTCAATGACTGTTTGCTTCCCGCCGCGCACCTGGGCCGCCTACGCGACATGTTTGCGCTCCCAGAGATTCCTTACCGCTCGGTCAGGTATGTCAAGCGCTTACCGAGTGAAGGCTGCAAGCAGTTTGTACTGGCTATTGTGGAGATCACCTATGAAGTGCGGTTAGCAAGATGCGGAGCGGCCTACAGCAGCAAGACACCAAGCCTTCAGGAGGTCATGGCCACAGTCTGCCAAGAACTACGATTCCACTTGGAAAGAGAGAAGAAGCACTTGGCAAGAGAAATATTTGTAGAAGAATTGTGCACTCCGCGCATAATTTTCGAGTTAGAAGGCCCCAAGCGCTTTATAATGAAGTACTAGCGGTCTTGCCCGCGTCTGGCTTTGATACACCGGGGCGGTGCGATCGTGGTGCACTCGCACTGCGCTCCCCTCTCTCCCCCCCCCCCTTCTGTTGGAGACGAGCTCGATTGCATGAACCTCTTGGGATGGAAATGCCCGCTCCCCAAAACAAAATTCCCCCTTACCCTAGTGGTGTGGGAGGCCTTGCCCTAGGATGCGCCTGAATTGTGCGGGTCGGTGGAGGTCTGTACTCTCACTAGGAGCTACCACCCTATCACTGTCCTCCTTTCCATCTGACAAGGCAAGGCGGCAAGGGACTGGGCTGGATTACCTGATGATTCCTGCGGCCAGGACGACCTAGCTCCACGATGGTACGACGACGAGGGACCTGCTGATCACTGGCGGTTTGGATTACCTCGCTGCACAGGAGTTAGTAGGCCAATCTTCTGTGTGCCGCGTAGAGTTAGAGACTGAACCGAGAGTGAAGGCAAGCGCATGCATGGCGCATGCGCGCCCGACTTCGACGCAATGGCGGCCACGAAAAGGTTTAAGCCTTTTACGTTTTTCGGGTGAGTTCTGCATGGCAAAATAAGCCTAGAGTTTACTAAGATTTTAGTCAAGAGATTCAGCAAGAGTGAGTTAGTAGGCGTGCACGACTCCACGGCAAGAAAGAACGAATTCTTTCTCAAGACACGTGCTGCTGTGAAAAGGATTTTACAGGACCCGTTGTCGAGGTGAGGGGCACAGCAGTGCCCTTCGAGTACAGAGGCACGAGAGCGAAGATGGTGTGTGTCTTCGGCTATTCCGATAAGCACCATGATGTCGAGTTACCTCGCGCGTTGCAGCCGTTCCGGAAGATTGTCAGCGTGACACGAGAAACAGTGCCGGGGTTCCCCACTTTGACCGCAGGGATCAGGCGCGTGAAATTCGAGATGAAGAGGGTGGTCTCCAATTTCCTGGACGGGATCGATGCCACCGTGCAATGAGATCACGAGGGCGTCTTTCGTGTCTGCCGGAAGTGTGGCTTTCAGGGCCACATGGGGCCAACTGCGAAACACCGCAGTGTGTTAGGTGCGGAGCCTATGGGCATGACCTGCGACGCCGCCTGTCCCAAGTGCGGCGAACACCACTACGTGAGGGCCTGCAAGAAGCGCACATTCGGGTCGATTGTAGGCGAAGGCGAAAAAAAAGGAGTAGCCGCCAGTGGCCTGGGAGCTGCCCACCGTGAGCCAGGCAGCCGCCTCAACAGAAGCCAGGAAGGCCAACGCGGCCGTTGAAAGCACCTCCACCGAGGAGCAACCGCCCACAGAACCAGCAGCAGAAGCAAGCGGATCCGTGCCTCTGGAGACCTCAGCCCCGGCTGCAGGCCCAGTGGACGTGGTTCCTGCCCACGACCTACTGTATATTGGGTGACCTGCGCTGCACCGCCGCCCCAGCGCCGAAGTTTTGCTTTTACTTGTGCTGTATTTTTAGTTCTCTAAGCTGCCACCGCTGAGAGTGGCGCTGTAACTCACCCCCACGGCGAAACCGACGAGACGGCGACCGGCTGCGGAGCACTATGACCTACCACGTGTGGGCCCTCAATTTACGTGCTGAGCGGCCGCTAAGCTGGGTGCCGAAGAGTTCTTTTTAAGTAGGCAGGTTGTCACTTAACCGGAGGAAGCTTTGGCGTGCCGTGTGCCTGTGGGTGGCGGCGAATGCCTCCGCGTTTGCGACATATTCGCGCAGTATGGTCTACTGTTGCGTGCCACTCTGCAAGTCGAGCGGGCGAACGTCACCAGGGATCTCCTTTCATGAGTTTCCTGTGACAGAGATACGGAATCAGTGGCTGAAGAACATCTCGCGGCAAGCCGAAAATAAGGTATGCAGCTGGACCTGCTTTTAAACGTGCTTAAAATATCGCTTGCTCGAACATTTCGAGCGACGGCCTTCGCTGTGATAGCAAGATCATTAGAACGAAAGGGCTTGCGATCATCAGCTGATGTTGTGTTAGTCGAGTTTTCGTTGCGTTCAGTAATTCCCGGAAAGTGCATTTCTGTAATGGCACTCCTTGCATTTCAGGACCAGGGAAACAGCCCTGGATACCAAATGACCGGAGCTGAGTATGTAGCTTGCATTTCAAGCAGGATGGCTGCAGAGAAAACCTCAAGATACGGAGACTAAAGGCAGATGCCATACCTAATGTTTTTCCGGAATTCCCGGCATATCTGCAACCATCAGAAAAACATCTGCGACGCCCGCTGAACCGAAAATGTGCTGCTCCAGCTTCTTCCCCAAGCAAGCTTCCTCGTGCGAAGAAAAGCAGGTAAATTCCATTCTTTCCATCATTTTTTCTAGTAATCTTATTTCTACATAAGTAATGCATGCTGGTTTTCCGCAAGCTGTGCTGGAGCTACCATCACTTTCATCGGAGCCCACGCAAGAAGCCTCCTCTGGCCCTCCTTCGTTTCCTGCTGTGGTGCTTCTTCTAGAAGAGCCGCCAGCAAATGGTTTAAAGTCAGCTCCATTGCTTAAAGCACGTGCAACAGAAACTAGGTTATCAGTTATCAAAGGTTATCAGGTTATCAGGTTATCAAAGCTTTTTAGGGAGGTTGCAACCCTGACCAGAAAATGCAGCAGGCTTGTAAAAAAAATGTGGAGCTGCTACAGGAAATTGCCTTGCTGAAAAAAGAGTAGAGGAGGACAGCGGCAGTGTTGAAAAAAACGAACCTCGTAGTCTTCCAGGTATAGTGTCCATTACCATATTGATTATACTTAGCGTTTGTTACGAAACTTGCTCTTAACAAATTTTAAACACTTCCAGGAGAAAGTGGAACAAAATGACGAAAATGGCCTATTCTTACAAGAACAGCTGCGACTCCACAACGACTCCACATGGAGCAGCGACTCCACATGGAAGCAAGGCAGCACTCTGAAGAGGTAAAACATTTCTGCTAGTACCTGAAAGGGTTAGTTATGTTTATATGTTAATCTCTGCAGGCACGGTGTGGCTCGGTGATTATGGATGAAATGTCGCTGAAGAAAGCCACCACATATCACAAGCTGTCGGATGCTGTTCATGACCTGGTGAACATGGGTGGCGTGGAAGCCGATTTGGCCTTCGAGATGAACTAGCGACCCACCTTCTTTGCTTTGTGTTTGTTGGACTGGCCACTTATTACAGGTATATAAAACTTTCAGCTGTGTTCTTAGATTGGCAGGCAATTGATCTGAGAATTTTAACGTCTCGAAAATACTAAAGGGTAGCAAATATCTGGCAAGTGCTTTTTTTTTCCAGGCTACCAGTCGGGTATTATTTTACCAAGGCCCTAACTGCCGAGCAACTTGAAATTCTTGCGCTCAAAGTAATGAAATCAGTCGAAGATGCAGGATTTCAAGTGGTGCGACTTGTTGCGGACAACCACCAAGCCAACTGCAAATTTTATGCGAAGCATACTACTTTAGCTACCACTTCAGCCCTTCACCGTGGTTATGCGCCCCCAAATCACGTGATACATGACGTCACACCACGTGACAAGATGACGTCACTGCAGTGGAGAAACGGGGGCCCACCTCGCGCCGTCGCTGTGGTTGTGCGCCTCCAAATCACGTGATACATGTTGTCACACCACGTGACACGATGACGTCACGACAGTGGAGAAACGGGGGCCCACCTCGCGCCGTCGCTGTGGTTGTGCGCCTCCAAATCACGTGATACATGACGTCACACCACGTGACACGATGACGTCACGACAGTGGAGAAACGGGGGCCCACCTCGCGCCGTCGCTGTGGTTGTGCGCCTCCAAATCACGTGACACGATGATGCCACACCACGTGGCACGATGACGTCACGACAGTGGAGAAATGGGGGCCCACCTCGCGCCGTCGCTGTGGTTGTGCGCCTCCAAATTACGCGACACGATGATGCTTCGCATTCTCCAGGCTTAAGCCTCAGCCATTTTTTGCAAGCTTGTCAGATGGCCCTATCCGACCTGTCAGCACTTGAGTGTGATCATTTAACATCCCATGCAATGTACATTTTACACTCAATATTTGTGGACTACATCCTCTGTTGTAGGTGCGTATAAAAAAGCATTCGATGCATGTTCAAACTTAACTACCGTTTTTAAAACATCTCTTCTAGGCACCCTCTTGATTCAAGTCGGCGGTTGCATCTATCATTTGACTTCTGCCATATCCTCAAAAACATCGGGTCGAAGTTTTCGGATACAAAGAGGATCTTCAGGAATGAAGGAAAACTGATCCTGCCAGATTATTTAAGGTTACACAAAACTGTCTTGTTTTTGAACATTTGTTGCAATTTGCTAACACTTTACTTTTGTGTAGGTTGCTGTACGAGATACAAGAACGGCAAGGTGCTTTCAGGCTGGTACGATGCCTGACAAAAAAACATCTGTGGCCCAGCAATTCCGAGAAAATGAACGTCAGTAGAGCCGTTCACATTTTCTCACCACAGGTAAAATGTGCATTGATCACTTTATTTTTGTGAACATTATATTGCTCCACCCTTCATAAATGCTTGCCACACTCTTATGTACCTTGTACAAGAAATCAATCACTTGTGTCACTTAAATATACGCAGTGGTAGCTTGTGATTAAGCGTTGGGCCAAAGTGATTATGCTCACAATATTTTTCTTTCTTTAAGGTCCCATGAATCCTCAGATTCCTTCAGCAGCATGGGCATCGCCTTTGCGCTCCTGGATTTGATAAATGCCTGTCCACTTTAGAATTCATGGAGACTGTGTACAAATTGTTTACCCTCCATAATGTCAAGAGCCCCACGTTCCACATAATGAGCAGGGACGCCTGGAGGATGCCGTTCTACCGAGCAGGGGATGAGAGGCATGTAGTGATTGATAAAGTGCTTAATTTTTAGAAGTCTTATCTTGCACGTGAAGCTCATGTGAAAAGCAATGAAAAGTGATGCTCTTATATCATTTTTGGAACTATTTTCTTTATTTGTAAATATATATTGCAATGAAAGCTCTTCTGTCTTTTTCATGACGTGTGTTCATGCATTTTTTATTGTTTGTTTACTTTGTAGGCTTTCGTGGCTGGAGCCAGAGTGCTTGCAGTACTTTGCTTCGTGGAAGGATGGCACCAGCCACAAGATGGAATTTCTAACGTCAGAGACGTACAAAGCGCTCAATGTGAGAATGATGTCTACTGTTCTGTGCACAAAGCATCTCTTCCAGTCAGGCTTCCATGTTGTTGTAACTGGCAAGTTTTCAAGTGACGATGTGGAGTCGTTGTTTTCCACAATTAGGCAGCTTAATGGGAGCAACGACCAAACTGACGCATACACGGCTTTGTCAGCTCTACAAAAAATCCTGGTCACTGGGATCATTCACTCCTCGGCCGGTGGCAATGTTGGAAGCGTGGTGGGCTCATTAGGGGCAGCACCGAATCTGCCTCTTGAAGCGGAATGCAAGGCTACTCCAAGAAAGGATCTCCGAAAGCTTCTGCTCCCTCACCTGGCTGCTCTGGAACGCTACCCAAGTATGCAGTGTATTCTAATCAATGTAAATCAGAAATAACTTCCAAGGAACTGCATGTTAACATGATTTTTTTCGAGCTCCAGAAAGTGCATAGTACGCTGTCAGTGGTTTTTTTTGGAAAGCAATTCCCATATTTTTTTTTACTTAATTCACTTTACCACGGGCCCGATTGTAAGGGCTCTGCAGCAGGCACCAATAAGTAAACAAAATCACTAATCAGTTTGCTGTCTTCAAAATGTTATATAATTGTGGTGAATATGTTTTAACAGCACTGAAATAGTTCAAGGTTGTCATTGCATTTTCTTACTTCATCCCTCATTTCCAGTCCCTCCGCAACAGAGCCTGAAGTTAAGCACACTGGCATTGATTGCTGGCTTTCTTATAAGAGCTGTACAAGACAACATTGAGTGCTCAGGGTGCCTTGGCAAGCTGCGTGCTCCATCATCTACCTCAACGACAACAGCCCTGATAGCTGGCATCGACAGAGGAGGGCTGTCCTACCCTACCCTTGCTTTTGTGGGTTTCGTTATAAGCCTAGAGAATGCAGCTTCTAGAGTAGCTGCAGAGCTCGTGAAAGGACCGCAGCCACTAAAACGGTTCACAGCTGTGGTGCTACCGTCAGCTGCAAAAAATCCACTGTTTCAGTGCTCCGTGGATGACAGTATGGCCCATAGAATGAGGCTTGTGAAGCTCGTGTGTCACAAATTTATGAGGCCCTTTCTCACTAACCTCACTGGCCAGCTAACTGAGCGCAATGCAAAAAGAAAATTGTTGAACGAGAAACCTCGCTCTCGAAAAGTACTGAAAGTATAGCACTTATTTCTGTGATGGCGCAATAAAGCACCACTGACACTTTTTGTTTCAGCACATCTGCAACTGGCAGCTCAGCTCACCCTGAAAATTTCCACAAATATTGCATGCATTAAAGTTGACAATCTCGCCCTTTCAAAAGACTCATCACTAAAGTTTGTGTTCAAAAGCTTAAGCGGATGACAAAAAACAAGGGGGAAGAGGCCGAGCTCGCGTATTCATCTAATATTGCAGTGGACAGCCTGCCCGTCAAATACGTAACACGGAGGAATGAACGTGCACGGGAGTCGAGAAGGGAGACTGCCAATCTGCTCCAACTGTGCTGCTATCGCCCGCCAACTAAAAAGAGTGAAAACGCGGTTAAAGAGCAGGAAAGGCGAGTGTCGTCGCAATCGCGTCCGTCGAAAGAACGACGGCGGCTGATGACCTCCCGCCGCCGCCGCACCCCAGCCCACGAGCTCTTTCCCTCAACACTGCAACTCTCATTTCACTGGCCCGCGGCTTTACCTTGCCGCAGCCATTTCTCATGCCAAATAACGGCTTCGCAAACTATTGCGCGGAACTATGCGCCGCCGGCGCCGGTCGCTTGCAGGCACAGCCGAAGCGCGTGAAACGCTGCTCAGGGGGTGAGTTTTAGCGGCACCTACCGGCTGCCTTAGTCCCTACTCAGAGGTCACGAGGTATTTCTTCGGCCGCGCGCTCCCGTAGAGGGTGGCGCGATGCGCAAGTCGCCCAATATAAGTAGGTCGTGTTCCTGCCACCCATGAAAAGGACTAGACCAAAGGGGTAGAAGAAATGGACGCCATCAGCGACCGCCCGAAGCGCAAGCCAAGCCCCGGTAAGAAATCAAAGAAGCAGACAAAGACCAGCTCCCCAGAAACCAGCTCAAGCTCATCAGCAGGGGACCCTAACAAAGCGCTTTGTTCCTACGCTCGCGCTATCCTGCCCATCCGCCGCCGCACATTCGTAGCGTCGCTGTCAGGACTGAACGACGCATTCCCCTTCTGGGGAGTGCCGGAGACGCCTGCACACGTCTTTTTCGAATTCATCCTGCAGGTATTGCTTCTAGA
The DNA here is from genome assembly GCF_055824585.1 of Amblyomma mixtum. NCBI lineage: Eukaryota > Metazoa > Arthropoda > Arachnida > Ixodida > Ixodidae > Amblyomma > Amblyomma mixtum. The sequence continues at coordinate 28,711,126 of NC_143017.1, read as the reverse complement.
AACGCTAAGGGACTTATACTAACTTTCAGGTATTCCTTATCGCACAGTGCGTTACATGAACTCCTGCAAAGCGAAGGGCGGAGCACTTTGTCCTTGCACTGCTGATATCAACTATCAAGTCTGGATAGCGCGCTGCCGCGACAGCGCACGGATGCCCAGCCTCCTAGAGGTGAAGAACAAAATACGCACAGCTTGAGAGAGAGCGACGTCATCTTGGAAGAAAGAAGTTTCTTGAACAATCGGGCCACCCAATGATAATATTTGAGTAGTGTGCTGGAAGAATCGACGTGAAGTATTAGGAGGTATGCTTGCGTCAGGCTTTGATCCTCCGGGGAGGTGCGAGCGTGGTACACTTGGACTGCGCAAAACTCCCGGCAGTGACAAGCCTGATCGCACGAGCGCCTTGGCAGGAATTGCCTGCTCCCCAAAACAAAGCTTCCCTCACCATTGCCGTGCGGGAGGTCTTGTCTGGGGATGCCATAAGATGATAATGGTCGTCTGAGATCTGTACTCTCAATGAAAAACAGCACACTTCGCTGCCTTCCCTTCCGTCTGACAACTCAAGGCGGGAATTAACCTGGCTGGAATACCTGCTGATCCCTGGCGGTTGTAGGATTACCTCGCTCTACGAGGGTGAGGTGTCTAGCCGGCCCTTTCGTTAACCCGCACTTTGACTTCTGTGTGTACCGTGTAGATTGTGTAAAATGTGTAATTAAGCGTAATTAACATTTAAGATCCCTGAAAGATGTGCAATTTGGGTATCGATATAGCCACGGGAACGCTGTGTCGTCACATCTACCGGGAGTCGTCACGGCATAGTGTCCTCGGCTTTCGCCTCTCAACACTTTAGTTGCCAAAGTGTCCTCGCAATTCTTACGAGGATTTATGCAAGGCCGCGCCGTGCACATCGGACGACTTCCCTCTGGAAAACCCGCGCGAAGAGCCCGCAGTAGACGCGACGTGGATAAACGAGGACGAACTTTTCGCGGCGCTGCAACTAATGACACCGAATCGTAGCCCTGTCACCGACGGCCTCCAGCCCGCCTTTCAAAAGAAATTCTGACCTCTCCTGGAGCGCCCTTTTACAAACCTCCTCAACCAACCAATTTTCACTTTGCCGTGCCAGCAATTTCCGCTTACTCCAGAGTCCCGACCTTTTTTTGACAATAAACACTAGTCGAGGGTTGTTTTAATTCCAACGCCTACCTTACGGTGTGGCCAGTGCGCCGGCAATATTCCAGTCCATGATGGACGAGGTGCTTCATGGCATCCCGCACGTGGAATGTTACATCGATGACGTGATCGTGACTGGACATGACACGACAGACTGCCAGAAGACACTGCAGCGCGTCTTGCAGCGCTTCAGTGTATATAACATCACTCTCAACCTGAACAAATACGCTTCTTTCTGAAGTCGGTCACGTGCTTTTGTCACACGGTAACTAAAGAAGGTATTTACCCTAAGGACACCAAGAAAGGGGCAATCTTAGAAGCTCCAGAGCCCGCCAATATCACAGAGCTTAATGCGTATTTAGAATCTTTATTCCAAATTTCTCTGGAGCGCCCCAATTATAGTGGAGCCGTTTTCCCGGCTGTTAAAAAAGATCAGAAATGGTCTGGGACGAAGCATTGCAGCGATGCATTTAATGATACGAAAGCCCTGCTGAACAGCAGCAAGGTGCTGACATTCTATGACGTCAGGAAACCACTCACAATGTATTGTGAGGCATCGTCCTATGGCTTAGGAGCGGTTATCTTTCAAGAGACGGCTGAAAGCGACAAGAAACCAATTTAATTTGCGTCGCGTACACTTACAGATGCAGAAAAAGTATGCACAGTATGAGCGCTAGGCTTTGGCCTCATTTTTGGACTCAAGAAATTTCAGTGGAGGGCTCCGGAAATTTTGACCACGTAGGGTTTTTTAACGCGGACTGACATCGTACAGTACACTGGCCTCTAGGATTTCGCCTCCATCGAAATTCCAACGCCGCGGCCAGGATCGAACTTATGTCTTTCGGGTGAGCAGCCGAGCACCATAAGCACTTAGCCACCGCGGCGGGTCACGGCCGAGAATTCACCATATACACAGATAGCTAGCAATTACTTGGTATCTTAGGGCACAATAAACGTATTCCAACAGTGGCGGCCGCATGTATGCAGCGCTGGGCTATAATGCTTGCAGCTTACAGGTACCAACTAAAGTTTAGGAAGGGAAAAATGCAGAAGTGGCCGACACATTGTCAGGGCTGCCCCAGCCGGTACCCACGAAAAGCGAGGCATGCGAATGCTTGGCAGTGTTTCAATGCCTTCCTCTGACCGCTGTCGAGATAGCAAAAGCCTCAAACCGAAGCTTAACACTCAGCCGGGTGGCACACTTCACGTTTAACGGGTTGCCTTGAGAGTATGTAGCGATAGTTCCGCTCCCTGCTCCCCTGCTCCAGCGATAGTTCGCCGCGACGAACTATCGCTGGAGCAGGGGTGCGTGACCGGGGGTGTAGAGTTGTAATCCCACAACTGCTTAGGGAACGCGTGCTAACCATGATACATGAGGAGCATCCGGGAGCCAGCCGCATGAAAATAGTCGCGCGAGCGAAGCTTTGTCTAGTGGCCCGGGAACGATTTAGCGATTGAACAGTACGTGCAGAGATGCAAAATCTGCCAAGCAGTTCAACCTGCTTCCCAGCGGTCCCTCTTCACTCCTGGCCATACCCTGTGCACGGTTGGTCATGCGTGGACGTGGATTTTGCACAAAAAGAAAGAAATGTGTTTTTCGTACCGGTAGATTCGTTCTGAAAATGAATCGAAGTATTCCCAGTGCCGTCAACGTCTGCATTAAAATCCATTGAGAAGATTAGGGGTGTTTTCGCCGCTTACGGCTTGCCTGTATTGGTGAGCGACAACGGGCCACAGTTTACCTCAGCTGAGTTCACTGACTTCCTGAGCACCAACGGTGTATACGTTCGTACCCTGCCTTACCATGCAGTATGCAATGGTGCTGCAGAAAGAACCGTACAAACCGTGAAAAAGGCTTAGCTGAAGCAGGTACTTAAAAGCGAGGCATCGCATACGAAGCCGACGATTCAAGAACGAATAGATAGCTTTTTTATCGCTTATCGGCTAGTGCGGCGGGCACAACACCCGCTGAACATTTTTGAAGCGTCAGCCACGCGTAAAACTTTTACTCAAACCTAATTTTGCAAAGACAATGCAACACAAACTGGAGCAGTTAAAGGCACAACGCGATTTGGTCCGTGGGCTAGAGAGCGCGTTTGTGGTGGGCGACTGTGTTTTTCTGAAAACTGTGCGCGGTGAGAGTGCCTGCTGGGAAGAAGATGATGTGTCCCAAGTTGTCAGTAATGTGACTTACGTGGTGGAAGTGCGCGATGAGTTGCACTTCACGCATGCCGATACTCTGTGTCCTCTGCACGCCGACCCAGCTCTACTCCTCCGCCCAAGAATGTGGGTGCTGAGGCAACCCGACCGGTCGAAGTGTAACCATCCCTGTCTGACACGGACTCTTCACTGTCGGCATCGGAGCCAATCAGCGGCGCAGATAGTGCCTAACGAATTAACCCAGCCGGCCACGGTGTAGCCTGATCCGCAGGAGCTGACGGAGGCTCCCTTGGCCAACGCGTCAACACTGTGTGCACCAGGGTAGGAGCCGGCGCTACGTAGAAGTGCTCACGTGCGAACGCAACCACACTGGTTTTGACACCAGAACTTTTGTGACGGCGTGTAGTACGGTGGAAAGTTGGGCGAGTTGAATCTTATTCATGATGAAGTTAGCGCCAAAAATTAGGAGGAACTTTAGGAGTTAAAGTGCTGAAAAACGAAAGCCTGAGTGCTGCATTCTGCTACGCGATTGTTCACTTAACATTTTGTTGATGCATTAATTAACTGCCAATTAATGACGCTTAAGCTTCGCCTTTAGGAGTGCGAACGCGACAGCGTGTTGTAGCGCTGCCACGGAGCCCATTGAACGCCACCACCCGTTCGGCGCGATGCCTTGCCCTTTGAACGCAACGCGTTTTAAGGAAAGGAAATGGCGCAGTAATTCTCTGTCGCTCGGTGGACACCTGAGCCGCACTGTACAGGAAGAGAGGAAGTGAAGTGAAAGAAGAAAAAGGGGCCGTAGTGAAGAAAATTAAAATTGTATTTGAGGAAAGGAAATTACGCATTAACTGTCTCGCATATTTCGGTGGACACCCGTCAAAATTCGCGCGTGGTGACATCACGACAATTTGGACCAATCTGAGACGCGGACAAATACGCCTTGCTCGTCAGTAAATTGGTTTTCGAGGAAAGGAAATGTATCTGTCTCGCATATCTCGGTGCACACCTGAACCTCGCCGTAACGGGAAGGGAGGAAGATGGGAGTGAACGAAGACACCGTATTCACTAGACGCACCTTTGTTCATACCAAACCATCGAGCTGGCATGGCGGAGTGCTGGCGTGCTCGACTCGCACTGCGGAGACCGGGGTTCAATTCCAAAGCACGGCCAATTTCTTACTCGGTTTTATTTATTTATCTGGTCTGACTAGAAAGGTTGATTAGACTAATTGGTTAAGTAAGCAATTAACTAAACTCAGTCGAATTTACTTGGAGCATCACTATACGATCCCTTTAATTGTTGCATGGTTAGTAGCCAAAGTACAATTGGCCCCGTTTGAAATTCGCGCATTGTGACGTCACGACCTTTTCGACCAACTGAAAAGCGTGACATTTCTGTCGACAGCTCCTGCTTACAACGATGAGGCATTAAAGGCTTCTGCCTTAAAAACGAGGACCAAAGTAGGAGACAAGACACAGCACGAGGGTTTTTTCGCAGCTAAAACTTTAATGCAAGTACACATGACATATATACCCATCTCGTGAAGTAAATCAAAGGAACATACATGATAACGTCAAGATACATCTGAAGGGGCGATACATCTGAAGAGTGTTCAGGTAATATAAACGGTGCAAAAATAGGAAACTTCGTTGTCACAATCACGAAGAGCAAACCCAAATACCCCAAAAAAAAAGGAAAGAAGGAAATGATATTAATTCCACGTGTGGCCCAGGTATGCCAGCTCCTTTGCTGTTAAAGAGATTGACGGTGCGCTTATGCATGAATTTCCCTGTCGCGAAATATAAAAGGCCTCTGTAATTTCGCGCTGGAGGCGTTCTTTATGATGTTACAGAATTTCAGCCAGCGCATAAAGGCGATTGCATTTTTTCTTGCACACTGACCCACATTCCGGCACACAATCCGGGTTACACTCTATATATCCCTGGCAATGGTCAACCAAATGCGAGGACAGCGATTTCTCGTGTTCTTTTAGCCGCACGTTTACACGACGTCCTGTCTGACCTATGTAGGTCTTGCCACAGGAAACAGGCAGTTGATACGCCACAGCAGTTTTGCACGGGATGAATCCCGAAGTATGGCATGTCTTGGACTTTTTCTTATTTTTATTTTCTCCTCTCCGGTTCCCTATTGTTCTGCTTACCAGGCTGCACACTTTCTTGAGCTTGTTTGGAGCCGAGAAGATTACGTGTACGCCATTGCGCCTCGCCACGTTGGCATGGTTGTGCGAAAGTTGATGTTTATATGGTATCACCACTTTTTTTTTCTTTATTTTTTCGTCCTTTTCCTTCTTTGGTGCAATATCTTTTACCCAGCGGATAAGTTTTGGTTTGGTTTGGTTTATGGGGTTTAACGTCCCAAAGCGACTAAGGCTATGAGAGACGCCGTAGTGGAGGGCTCCGGAAATTTCGACCACCTGGGGTTCTTTAACGTGCACTGAAATCGCACAGTACACGGGCCTCTGGAATTTCTCCTCCAAAGAAATTCAACCACCGCGGCCGGGATCGAACCCGGCCGCGGATTGGATAAGTTTTTCGCATGCAAAACCATTGCGCTGTGCGGATAGCCTAATGACTTTATTCTATTTACTTCTCCATGAAAACTAGCAGGACTGAACGTAGGCATGAAAGTACAAAGGCATTTTTTACAACTTTCGAGTGGCCTGAGGCGCTATGCAGTAGGGGTTTGATTGATCGCAAATTATAGTGCCAAGAAACATGAGTCTGGTTGAAAGATAGCAGCACATCAAGAAACTGCAATTTATCTCCGGCTGGTAATTAGAATGTGAAAACAAGACCATGCCCACATTACCGGAAGATCTTCAAAATATTCACAACGTTGTCAGTGAAGCCTGCACTATCCACAAATACCAGGTAATCGTCCACGTACCTAAACACATGAGAATACATGTCGTTTACACAGCTTTCAAGATATCTGTCCACGCTGCTGAGGAAGATGTCGGAGAGGACGGGTGCCCCACATGAACCAATACGTACACCTGACTTCTGTATGTACGTTTTGCCTTCCCAGGTGGCATAGGTAGACTTCAGGTAAAATGAAAGAATCAGATCGGGAATAGTACAGGAATCCCGGTGAAGTCTTTTCTTGAATTGCTTTCGTTTTACCTGAAGTCTACCTATGGCACCTGGGAAGGCAAAACGTACATACAGAAGTCAGGTGTATGTATTGGTTCATGTGGGGCACCCGTCCTCTCCGACATCTTCCTCAGCAGCGTGGACAGATATCTTGAAAGCCGTCTAAACGACATGTATTCTCATGTGTTTAGGTACGTGGACGATTACCTGGTATTTGTGGAGAGTGCAGGCTTCACTGACAACGTTTTGAATATTTTGAAGTATTTGATTCTCAAATACAGTTCTTCACGCTATGCATAAGGGCCGAGTGAGGCAAAGAATAAAAGAGGTCGGTGACATCAATGCTGAAAGCTTTGCTGCTACCAGGATTACACTGCAACAACACATCTACGAGTTTTTCAGAGTTTAGAACCAAATATGGGTCATTAATATGTAGGCTGGACAAGTACTTTACTAGATTGCTCGAGATGGCATGTTGCCATGCGTTTCTTTCTGGCACGGGAAGGAATATCTGGCTTGTACGTATTCGCCCGCGAATATGTTCTTTTCAGCGAAAACCCACAAGCCAGATATCCCTTTCCGTGTGATTGTTACAGAAAGAAACACATGGCAACATGCCATCTCGAGCTATCTAGTAAAGTACTTGTCCGTTCTACATATTAATGACCCATATTTGGTTCCAAACTCTTAAAAACTGGTAGATGTATTGTTCAAGTGTAATCCTGGTAGCAACAAAGTGGGAGGCGCTCTGTCCCGTTCTCTTGTCTTGTGTGTGTGTGTGTGTGTGCGTGTGTGTGCGTGTGTGCGTGCGTGCGTGCGTGCATGTGCGTGTGCGCGTGTGCGTGTGCGTGTGCGTGTGCGTGTGCGCGTGTGCGTGTGCGTGTGCGTGTGTGTGTGTGTGCGTGTGCGTGTACGTGTGCGCGTGTGCATGTGCGTGTGCGCGTGCGCGTGCGTGCGCGCGCGTGTGTGTGGTGTGTGTGCGTGCGTGCGTGTGCGTGTGCCTGTGCGCGCGTGCGTGCGTGTGCGCGTGTGCGTGCGCGTGCGTGCGTGCGTGCGTGTGTGTGTGTGTGTGTGTGTGTGTGTGCGTGTGCGTGTGTGTGTGTGGTTTTTGGCGCCTTTACTTTTACAAAGCTTTCAGCATTGATGTCACCGACCTCTTTTATTCTTTGCCTCACTCGGCCCTTATGCATAGCGTGAAGAACTGCATTTGAAAATCAAATTGTTTGTTGGTTTGTTTGTTTGTTTGTTTGTTTGTTTGTTTGTTTGTTTGTTTATTGTGCTTAAGACAGTACAGAAGTAGTGCCAAGGGTCAGAGGCAAAAGGCGATAGCAATGAACGCCTGACTGGGCCAATGTCCCTACAAAACTTGCAGCACAAACAGCAAGCGCATAGGAATGATGCAACTAAAGCAAACCTGCACATGAACAGAGGCAATCTGTCGATTACAGAGGAAATTAAAAAGAGCAGGATTGAAGCGAGCACTAAGTAGTCAAATTATACAATTGTGTAAACTAAGCACAAAATAAGTTGACAGAATAAGTTGAATAATAAAATACAGAACCAATCAGTGGGCATAAACTCATGCAGTAGAAAATAATAAAATCACAGGACAACATTGCATTATGATATGCTATTCGCAAGCAGGATAATTGACCCAATATCTGGATATGCTTACAACTTATCCAGAAAATAAATTTTCCCCTTTTTCCTGAAGGAAATCAGGGAAGAATAGCAATTAATGATTTCGATTAAAGGCGGGAAAAGATTCAAATAGTTAGGAATTTGCCAGCTGAGCAGTTGCATACCATAATTCGTTCTAATGAAAGGATTAACAAAGGAGTGGTGTGTGAACGTGTAATAAGGTAAATTCTTAGTGTAAGTAGAAAAAAAAGTTCGCTATTTGCTTTCACCTCTAGATAGATAGCTTCGGAAAGCCGCTGGTAATACAAGGCTTCAAGTTTCAATATACCATCTTTAATAAAAAACTCAGACACGTGTTCATAAGAAGATAGGCCATGAATAAATCTTAAACCTTTCTTTTGCATCAGATATCATTTATTAAGGTTTGATTTTGAAGTTACGCCCCAAACAAGTAGACAGTAAGTCAACCGGGAATGAATTAAGGCGAAATATAGATGGCGTTTTAGGTTCTTTGGAAGGTAAGCTTGAATTCTGTTTAGCATCCCCAACATTTGAGCAATACTACTTTTTACTGAATTTACATGTTCGGACCAGTGAAGGTTTTCATGAAATTTGACCCCTAAGAATTTATGCTCGGATACTCTTTCTAAAGTATGTAGGTTAAATTTCTTTGTATAAGCAAGATTGGTCCGCTTATTTTTATGACCAAAAAAAATATTTTTGTGTTTTTTTCACGTTTAAATTAACGTGATTAGCCTGAAGCCACTGAGACAGATTCCGAAGCCACATATTTGCGGTTACGCAGAGAGATGTTAAATCATCAAAAGGAAAGAAAACATTTGTATCATCCGCGTAGAGAATAATATCTTGGGCTTTGGAAAGTGAGACTATGTCATTTACATATAAGAGAAAAATTACAGGACCAAGAATGGAGCCTTGCGGGACACCGAATTTTATCTCTCCGGTGTCTGAAACGATACTGTTTACTGTGACATATTGTTTACGATTTGTTAGGTAACTGCGGTTCAATTTAAGCGGAAGGCCTCTTATGCCGTAATGAGGTAATTTGGTGTACAGAATGTCATGTTTTATGGAATCAAATGCTTTCCTAAAGTCTAAAATATACCTATGGTGTACAGTTGTTGCTCAATATTATTGACAATTTTATCTCGAATTTTTAGCAGTGCTGACTCAGTGGATTTGGCTTTCTGGAATCCATATTGACAGTCAGATAGTAAGTTGTGTGTATTTAGATGATTAATCAATCTAGTGTTAATAGCTTTGTCTACTACCTTTGAGAACAATGGCAAAATTGATATAGGCCTATAGTTACCTATATCGTTCAGAGCTCCTCCTTTGTGTATAACACACTTTTGCTATTTTCATTTTTTCAGGAAAAACACCTGTCGCAAACACTAGATTAATCAATCGACACAGCACATCGCATATCAGATCTGCCACAGCCTTCATTGGCAACACACTGATCCCGTCGAGACCAAACACAGAGCTGTTCTTAATATTGTTGATTATGCTGACAATTTCCGCGGGAGTAACAGGTTTTAAAGGCATGATGTTCTGGATACTATGCTTAATATATGTAGTAGCTTGTGGAGAGGATGTTGAATTCATGGCACCAAAATCTAGGAAATGTCGATTGAATTCATTTGCAAGGCTTACGCCACTGAATAATTGCTCACCTAACTCCATTTCATTAGGCATACAGTTAGCGGGTTGTCTCAACAAGCTCTTTATTGTGCGCCACGTTTTTTGCGGATCGAAGTGAATACTGGCAAATTTATCAGTATAGTAGCGCATACAAGACTTCTTTAAATCGGCCCCTAACTTATTTCTCAATTTCTTAAACTTTTTTAATATCTCTGTCTCGATGATACAAACCTTTCAAAGAGTTCATTACGGGCTTTTATTCTGCGCAGCAGGTCTTCAGTTATCCATGGCTTTCTTCCTTTCTTGCTATTTTTGTGTATTACCAAAGGAAATGCAGTGTCATAAAGTTTAATCATCCGTTCCAGAAACTGGTTATAAAACGAATTCGGATCTTCTAAACATATAACAGCGCTCCAGTCTACTGATGCTACAAACTGGCGGAAATAACTAATGTTGTTTTTCGTAATGTTCCGCCTCGAAATAATTGGATCGATTTTCCGGTTTCGGCATGAGGAAAAATTCGGGAGAAAAGCAAAACTGCGCCATATGATCATTGATATCACTCATTAAAACGCCAGCTTCTATTACATTTTTTTCATATGAAGATAAACATAAGTCAATCAACGTTTATGTACATTCTGTAATTCTAGTGGGGGCCTCAATAATGTTAGTTGATAAGTTAATGATGTGTTAATGTTCGGGAATAGTACAGGAATCCCGGTGGAGTCTTTTCTTAAATTGTTTTCGTTTTACCTGAAGTCTACCTGTGCCACCTCGGAAGGCAAAACGTACATACAGAAGTCAGGTGTATGTATTGGTTCATGTGTGGCGCCCGTCCTCTCCGACATCTTCCTCAGCAGCGTGGACAGATGTCTTGAAAGCCGTCTAAACGACATGTGTTCTCATGTGTTCACGTACGTGGACGATTACTTGGTATTTGTGGACAGTGCACGCTTCACTGACAACGTTGTGAATATTTTGAACGTCTTCCGGGAATGTGGGCATGGTCTAGTTGTCCTATTCGAATTACCAGCCGGGGGCAAATTGCATGTTCTTGATGTGCTGCTATCTTTCAACCAGGGTCATGTTTGTTGGCGCTATAATCCGCGATCAGTCAAACCCCTGCTGCATAGCGCCTCAGGCCACTCGAAAGTTGTAAAAAATGGCATTGCACTTTAATGCCTATGTTAAGTCCTGGTAAATTCCTACACGCACGACATGGCTGAAAGTTTTCATGAACAAGTAAATAGAATAAAGTCATCAGGCTATCCGTACAGCGCTATTGGTTTTGCATGCGAAGAACTTATCCGCTCGGTAAACGGTATTGCATCAAAGAAGGAAAAGGACGATAAAATAAAGAAGAAAAAAGTAGTGATACCATATAAGCATCAACTTTCGCACAACCTTGCCAACGTGGCCAGGTGCTATGGCGTACAGGTAATCTTCTCGGCTCCAAACAAGCTCAAGAAAGTGTGTGGCCTAGTAAGCAGAACAATAGGGAACCAGAGAGGACAAAATAAAAATAAGAAAAGGTCCAAGAAATGCCATACTTCGGTTTCGTTTGGCTTATGGGATTTAACGTCCCAAAGTGACTAAGGCTATGACAGACGCCGTAGTGGAGGGCTCCGGAAACTTCTGCCACCTGGGGTTCTTTAACGGGCACTGACATCCCACAGTACACGGGCCTCTAGAATTTCTCCTCCAAAAAAATTCAACCGCCGCGGCCGGGATCGAACCCGCGTCTTTCGGGTCAGCAGCCAAGCACCATAACCACTGAGCTACCGCGGCGGGGATACTACGGGATTCATCCCATGCAAAACGGGTGTGGTGTATGAACTGCCTGTTTCCTGTGGCAAGACCTACTTAGGTCAGACAGGACGTTTTGGAAACGTGCGGCTAAAAGAACACGAGAAATCGCTCTCTGGGTCGAAGTCTTCGCATTTGGTTGACCATTGCCAGGGATGTATAGAGTGTAAGCCGGAATGTGGGCCAGTGTGCAAGAAAAAATGCAATCCCCGGTATGCGCAGGCTGAAATTCTGTCATAAAAACATCATAAAGAACGCGTTCAGCGCGAAATTGCAGAGGCTTTTTATATTTCGCGACAGGGAAATTCATGCATAAGCGCAACGTCAATCTCTTTAACAGCAGAGGAGCTGGCATACCTGGACCACACGTGGAATTAATATCATTTCCTTCCTTCCTTCTTGTTTTTTTTTGGGGGGGTATTTGGGTTTGCTCTTCGTGATTGTGACCATGAAGTTTCCTGTTTATGCACCGTTTATATTACCTGAGCACTCTTCAGATGTATCACCCCTTCAGATGTATCTTGACGTTATCATGTATGTTCCTTTGATTTACTTCACGAGATGGGTATATATGTCATGTGTTCTTGCATTAAAGTTTTAGCTGCGAAAAAGCCCTCGTGTTGTGTCTTGTCTCCTACTTTGGTCCTAGTTTTTGGCGCTAACTTCATCATGAAGGAGGGCGTGTAGCTGAATTAAGCGGGAAAGAGTGTGATAGCGCAGCAATCGGCTAACGCGCCAACATGTGTATCTGGCGCCACCATCTCTGACTGCAAACCGTGTGACGTCACATATCGGTATGTATGTACACCTACTCGGAATAAAGACGATCCATTTCCCTGGCATGCCTTGGTCCGGATGTGTTTGGTGTATCGGGGTTTAACGTCCCAAAGCAACTCAGGCTATGAGAGACGCCGTAGTGAAGGGCTCCGGAAATTTCGACCACCTGGGGTTCGTTAACGTGAACTGATATCGCACAGAACACGGGCCTCTAGAATTTCGCCTTCATAGAAATTCGGCAGCCGCGGCCGGGATCGAACCCGCGTCTTTCGGGTCAGCAGCCAAGCGCCATAACCACTGAGCCACCGCGGCGCGTGTCCTGATGTTATAACAAAATTAACAACCTTGACAACCTATCTTAGCCAACTGTGGTGTCCAATCACAGCACATGGCGCTATTATCCGGGCCCTGCTGGTTGCAGTCATATGTTTCAATGCGAGCATCCTGTGTGTACCCGCAGCTGGTGTCAGAAGGAGAGCGCAGAAACTAATTTACAAATTTCTATGCCAAGAAGCGCCCGACCAAATCCGACGCGCGGTTGTCTAGCAACCCAGACGCAAGGGTGGCCTCGGAATTCCTAGATTCCCTGGCCAGAGCGCTGCATGCACAGTGGACACTCCGCGGTGTCGTGTGCGACATGCCGCTAACAAGAACACTAACATCGTTCTTCCTTTCCACGCGGCTAACTGTGTTCACGCAGCAGCCACTGCCGCACACCGCGCCCTGCGCGGGGACACTACTTGCATTTTATAGCGCCAAGGCCGCAGCCATGAATAAGATCAGTTCAAAGTCCCCCGATCCCCCACGCAACATCGCGCTGAATACAATGTTGGCTTTTCTCACTCTCGCGTTTCCCAACACTCTGTACCGGATAGCTGCGATGTGCTTTGGACCGCCTGGACCCTCGCCCTTTCACAGAGGCCAAGATCCTCGGTCCGTGGCCACAACAGTCAACTGCCATCAAGGCTTACAAGGCACTCTTTCGCTTTTTGAGAGCGACTGCCTTAATTGACAGACTGTGATTATTTCCCTTTACTTCTCTCTTTCCTCTTTAATTCCCCTCATTCCCTTCCCCTGTGCAGGGTAGCCAACCGGAATCCTTTCTGGTTAACATCCCTGCCTTTCCCCTCTCTCTCTCTCTGTACCGGATCTGATGCAGATGAAAAACCGGAATGGCAATTGTTAACGGTGCATTTTCTGGACGCGCGCCGCGCTTCTTTCATGCGGCGCTACGAGCGAGGAATTCTGCCCATCCGATGCTGCGCCTTCGTTTCGCGACTCTCCGGCCTCGTAGATGCGGGCCCCTACTACGGACCACAAGAAACAGGCACGCACATCTTCCAAGAATGCGTATCTCAAACAGCGCTCTTCGAGCCTCTTCGCGACCTGTTCGGACTGCCAAGCGTCCTGTATGAGATCATCCCATACTTCAATTCGATCCACAGCAAGGCACAAAACCTGTTCGCGCTGGCGCTCGCGGAAGTGAATTATTAAATTAGGGTGGCCCGATGCCACGCGGCTTGCAGCGGTCGCATCCTCAACCTGATGGAAATAAACAAAATCTGAGGGAGCTTTGCTTCCACCTCCAACGAGAACGACGGCATTTGGTACGAAAGAAGGTTTGCGAAGAATGGGAGCGGCCAATGGCGGTGCTTGAAGAATGTGGAATAAAAATTTAGCATCAAATTTTAGAACACCTGCTCGCGTCGGGCTTCGATCCGTCGGGGTGGCTCGAGCGTGGTGCATTTGTGCAGCGCACTCCTCCCGGTGGTGACGAGCCTTATTGCATGAGCCACTTGGCAGGGAAACCGCCCTCCCCCCCCCCCCCTCCTCCCCTCACCCTTGTGGTGTGGGAGGCCTTGTCAGGGGTTGCGCTTGAATGATGATGGTCGGCTGACATCTGTATTCTCAACGGGGGACAACACATTATCGCTTCCTTCCCTCTTCTCTGATAAGGCAATGGCACAGGCGTTCTGTTTGATAGGAATAAACGCATTCATCACCTTCACTTTATAACGAGGTGAAATAAAATTCCAGATAAGAAGTTCCCATGGAAGCTGACCAGACTAACAAAGTGATAATTTTTGAATGAGTAAACAAATAATTGAATGTCTGAAGACCTGTATCTAAGCACATTTTTGCTCGAAAACAAATGTTCACCAAATCCGTAATCATTACGAAACTTTTTTTCTTACTGCAGGATATGCATAAATGCTAGCAACTGCATTGTGTGGCTGAATAGGAAAACTATTACAAAACAGAAGAAAATAAAGCTGTCCCAGCTAGATGCAAAAATTTAAAGACTATAGCTAGCCCAGGCGGGGACGAGAAACACAGTGGAGTGCTGATTCCAAGGGTCAACGCCATGTCGCTGTTCCTGTTTGTCACTTGTCTTTCCGCACTGCCACATATTGCGTCCAGCATTTGTCAAGAGTTTAGAGCCCCGGGAATTCGCTTCTGCGGCTTGTCCATCGTTAGCATTCCAGATCTCTTGGAAGTGCATAAACTCTCGCCCTCACCTCCGTGAATGTTAGAGCGCCCATGGAAGCTACACAGGCCCTACAACCTACAGAAGCCAAAACCTTTGGCTCCTTACTTTTGACAAAGGCTATAGATCAGTTTTCTCAGATTCAGGCTGATGTTATTTTCCTTTTTCTTTTACTCTGGACAACTGTATCATGTAACATGTTAACATTGATGAGATATAGCAGCAGACTTTGCGTTCCACTAGCAATGTTTCAAACAATACTAAACAAGTAGATATGTACAACCCGTACTGGCGGATAGAAGAGGCTGCTGCGAAGGAAGATGAACCAGTTTTTGAAAATTGATGAGCTCGAGATCATCGAAGTATGGCTTATTTTATGCCAAGCTTGTAAAAGCACGCTCAAGAAAGCTCAGCAGACAGTATGCCTTCCTTAGATTTCCTACACGGTGCACCAAGAGTGCTGCAAACAGCAGAAGCCCCACAGAAGCTATGAGGCTTTTACTGCAAGGTGCTGGCCAATGAACAGGAAAATTGCGCCTTGATATGGAGGAGGAATGGTGCAAGTCTTCCTGCGAAATTAAAAACTCAATGTCACTGACATTACTAACACTTGTAGGAGAGTAAAGAAATGCTGTCACATTTCAATATCATGCTCATTATGACTACACTATCCTAGGCGTGAATTCATGTGGGGGTGGTCTCCCCTCCCCAAGCCAGAAATTCCACACAGAAAAACGGTGCTGAACCAAGCTAACCGTTTTTTATAGACAACGGCGACCAGGCTAGCGTACTTTCAGCTACCAACACTTTGTCTAGATTCCACTTCACTGCCCACCACTATGTGCAGAAGCAGACCTTAGCCTCACGTTTTGTATCGAAATTTTTCTTTTCCTTCATGATTCGTTAATATGGAAATGAAATTTAAGGAATTTTAAGAAAATTTTGCTCGGGAGCCAAACTGTCATTATTAAAGAGGCCCGACTGTACATATGACTTACCCATCAGAGCCACGATCATATTTAATGGACTGCCACAACTACCCAAAAGATAAAATGCTGCGATGGCCTCCCTATAAAAGTTTTGAAAGCTGTACTCTAGCTGCAAGGAGGAACATATACCAACAATACATTTTTAACCTCAGTTGTCCCAAAAAATGGTAAAGGTGCGCTTATACCATGGTTATAAGATGGGCTTAAAGTGAAAAAAACTGAGGCATTGTGGCCAATTTCGCAAGAGGGCAAGCAAATTTTAGGCTCAGAAAGATAGATTATAAATATTAAACACACCCCTCGAATACGCGTTTGTTCGCTAAAATTCCCGCTGTTTGTTTTTTGTGATTTACGTAACCCAATCCTCTCCATAATGCTTCGGCGACGGGGGGGGGGGGAATAGAAAATAAATAAATAATGTGATAATAATATATAATAATATATAATTATAATTAATTATTATTATATTACAATAATAATAATAAATCATATAGAAAACTACTTTCCTTCGCTTACGACTCGCACTTCTTTTCGACTTCGCTTTTTCGTCTGACAGCATATTTTTTTACTTTGCTAAAGCATTTCATTAACCTGATAACTCACTACTCTTATATAAACTAAGTATGGTGAACATTGACCTTCCAGTTCTTAACTGGATTCGTGGATTTCCTTCTTCTCGTGTTGAATTTGTCAGCATTAACGACGCTGGTTCCTCTGCTGTACCAGTTGGTTCTGGGGTTCCTCAAGGATCAGACTTGGCTCCCTTACCTTTTTTTTGTCTTCTAGATTGCTGTGAATTGTCTTTCCCTTCTTTAATGTGCTCTGTATCCTTGAGTAAAATAAATTAATAAATATCTCTTGCCAAGGAGCATGCCCAGAGGAAGGGGGGAGGCGAATGAAAATGAGCAAAGAATGCTAACTGCTCCCTCCCCCCCTCCCCCGGAATATTGAAAACTCGGACCCTATGCACGGCTCTGTCGCCGTCCCCGATCCTTGGTGCTGTCTTCTGTTGATTGCATGTCCACCGAAACGAAAACTTACTGCTTCGTTCGGGAAGTAAGCAAAACAGATGAAGAAAACAAAACAGGTGAAGAAAAGTACACAGTTACCACTGGCGCGTTCTTATGAAGCACAGCAGTGATTCGACATCGCTCCGCCTCACTTGCCGTACGGAGTTTTTCTTCTACACCATTCGGATCACCTGATAAAGGCTCCGTTAGAGTAGGTTGATGAACGGTTGCAGACTTCTTTAGCGCACCGTCATTTCTTAGATGGTGTAACATTGGTGTTTATGATATCATGTGCCCGGTTTTACCGGTGCTTGCGCATGGCAGTGCGTAGTTTTAATGTGGACGATTACCGATAGACCTCCCATCTCGTGTAATTCGTGTTTAGTGTACAAACTCACACAGTCTTGCGCTGACCGACCGCATAACATGCATGCATCTTCTCAAAAAATATCTAAAACTTGACGTCATTTGCGCTGCAATGTCAACAGCGTTGAAAAGAAGGCTTGATGACCCCTATAGCATCTTTGGTGCTTCGACTTTGCGTCGAGGCGACAAAACTCGACGGCATTTCGCGGGCTGCATTCCCTCCCGAAGTGAGAACACGCCGAGAGGACCTTTACTATCATCGCAGCCGCATTCATTCGCATATATTTCGAGCGAGAGCGTCGAGTTTCACCTCCTCCAGCGCATGCGACTGACGCTAGCGAGATAGCTTGGACGACGTGATTCACGCCACTCACGTCAAAGTTCTTTTAACACTAGCAGTATGCAGGAGGTGTGGTGGTTTTGTGACTTTTATGACAGCATCACGAAGTGGCCCGTTGCTCGTTAGCGCGCCGTCACTCAGTCGCTCGCTGCTGTGGCGGAGAAGTTGGGTCTCTCGAATTACTGGACGGCGGAACTTTTCTGAACGCCGAAGCGAACGCAAGCGACGGCAGCGTTAACACGAGAGTTGCACACCCATACAGAGGAGAGAAATCGTCAACAGCGAGAGGTCCATCTTGCACCTGGGGAGCTAGCTCATGATGCGCGCCCGCAAAACTGACTCCGCCAAGCACTATAGTCAGCCAGGAGAAACATGGCAGTGCCGTTCTAGCTCCTGAGTGTGACTGCAAGGCCAAACGGCTGGACTTTTTAGTCTTTCCAGCGACACAATTAGAAATCTCATTTGCAGCTGTGCGCTTAAACGCCACATGCATAACGTCACAGTGAGGCGAGAGAAATGACTAATCGGCAAAAAAAAATTATTTTATTTATTTACAAGATACTGCCGGCCTCAGACTGAGGCCTTGGGCAGCAGTGGGCATATCAATGGTACGTCAAGGAAATGCGCATAACAAAAAAGCATCACAAAAATTCAAGTGACAAGGAGACACGAAATCAAGCAGTAATAATAGTAACAAAAAGTAAAGCGCGACAAAAACAAAAAGGCGCGTACACAGCATCACGATACAACCACACATGCTCAATCACTTGAGCAAGAAACGTAATATACAGACAATGAAGACAATCATGCCCATGAAGCACTTAAGGCATTTCGTATAACGACACGATGGTAATGCTATTCTGTCTCAATACTGGCCACACTAATTACGTGTACTACTATTAACGTCTTGCATTTAGTACTCCCCATTTCACATGATCTTTTCCAGCCTATGCAGTGCCTACGAAGCTTAAGTGATCATTTAGTGCTTCAATTTTCTTTGACTTGCACCGTGCCTGATCTAAGAAACCACCATTAATATATTCTGTCATTATAAAAACGGTGACTGTGGCCTTGTTAACCGTGATCTGTCTGCTCTTTTAGATTATTACTCGCCCAGCTTGCATGACCGCTTCGTGAATACCGAATGGAATTTACTTAAACAAGAAGTTATGATGCACCGATAAATATGTTCTGCGCACAGTCATCGCGTTTAACTGGCCATTGCCGTAATTAAGGTACGATGATGACGCTCTTGAAATTCCAACTTTCTTGAAAAATGGCGTTTTCATTTCCATTTTCATTTATGACCAGATATATTCTTCTAACTTTTGCGCTAGAAATTAGGATTCTGTGCCGTTCAAAAACAAGCTAAAATGTTACTTACACCGTAATAAACAAAAAAAGAAAAACGAAATGAAAAATCGGGCTGGTGCATGCGCAAAAAAAAAAGAGGGAAACGCTAAAGGCGCAATTCCCTATAGGTGTGGAGCATGTTAGCTCTATAGGACTTTATTTTCCTGTATACAGAAACTTGAGTGCATTGATTTTTTTCATCTCCATTAATATTTTTTTAATGCAATTTTATTGTTTTCTGTGTAACGCCAGCATGAGTAATGTTCTGCACAGTGAGAATTTTCTCTTGAAACATTGCACACTCATTTATTACATGTTAAGACATTCAATGAACTACGATTATTGACATACAGTAACAGTGCAGTACAGTAATACAGATACAGAAACATACAGATACAGTAATTTTTCATGCTTGTCGTCTGATCATCCGTGCTTTTGGTACGCTAATATTAGTCTATGCTTTCAGTTTCTTTGCGATAATTGCCGACGAACTCATCACAGACTCTTCGTTCCATTACATTGCACAGATAACTGGTAAACCTAAAAAATTATAAAGCAAGATGGTGCGCATCAGATCCTTTTTTTTTACTCATATTGGAAATCCCTTCAGGAGTACTTAAAAGAGTGGGTTTGACTTTTTCCTGCAGATATACCATCGACAAGCCAAATAAATTGATGTAAGTGCGCAAAAAGTACACTGTAAATATTGGAACAATGTGAGACTGCATTTGAAAAATGCAGTACAATGTCTTTGGTGTTGCTAGCGTGGAAAAATAATAGAACAAAAACTTTCTGCATCATGTGCCGTTGATAACGTAATCTTTAAGATACTGATCAGGACTAAATTTATACAGTGCTATAATACTTTCTAACCTATTGCACCAATCTTTTCAGATAGCCTGTATTACGGAAGACTGGAAGGTATAGGGAAGAGGATTCCCTTGCACTAGGCCAGAGAGAAACATTGCCTACCTAATTATAAACCTATTTCAACAACGAGCATTCCATGTAAAATCAAGGAGTATGTCTTTTACTCTACTCTCACCTTGCATCACTCCAACAGTCGAATGCCTTTTTTTTACATATTATTAACATCAATTCATGAGCTGTTTGCCTGTGAAGTTAACTTTATCGTTACGCGTGATCTAAATTCCATCCTTGACTGCAGTTTCATTACGATTGTATATTCTAAAATTTTTCAAAGGTGTTCGAGGTTTCTAATCAACTGCTTCTTTGATACTAAGTAAATTTAATCTTGATACTAACATTGTTGCGTGGTTGCAATCTTTTCTCACTGATCGTTCACAGTTGGTCACAGCAAATAACACTGCTCCTTCCTCCAATTCAATCGGTCATGCCACGAGGCTCTTTGCTTTTTAGCCTCTATATCAACGACTTACCTGATAGCTTATGGTAATCAATGAACCTCCTTTCAAACGGCATCGTCAGATACAAACATATATTTCAAGGGGGCTGGAAGTTCCGGGCGAAGACGAGAAGGCAGCGGCAAGGCAGTGATCAAGGCAGCGGGAGCGCGACGCCCAGTTAGTTCAAAAAAAGTGGTTCAGCAGACAGGTCTTGCGCATTAGTCACAACCGTCTTTCCCCTCTTCGGCGGTTGCCTTCACTGGGCCCGCGCAGGCCTGCCATATTACAGTCACCGTCCGGTGAAGGAGCAGCCATCCTGTCGACTCACGGCGAGCACACAACATGGGGTAGTAGTAAGGCTTTCGGCGGTTGGACAGTTTCACGCCCGCGATGACGCCGATCCGTTGAGGAAGCGAGCGGCTCGACGAGGTAGTTGACCGGCGAAGTTTGCTCAATGACGCGGTGGGGACCGTTATAGCGGGATAGAAGTTTCGTGCAGAGGCCGGGGGGGGGGGGGGGGGGAGGAAGGGACCCAGAGCCAGACGAGCGAGTCTGGAGTGTAGGAGGGCGCCATAGTGAAGCTGCCGCGGCTGAGTTTCTGGCGTTCTTGTGCTTCTGTGGTAAATTGACAGGAAAGCCGGTGGCACTGTTCGGCGTACTAAGCAGCCTGGGAAAGTTGGCGATGGATGGTGACCATGGTGCACGTAGGTTCCCGACCATAGAGAAGAAAAAAGGGCGAGAATCGAGTGGTAGCTTCCATATCGGTATTACACGTGTACTTAATTAAGAAAGGGAAGTATTTTCTCCCAATTAGAGTGCTGGCGGTTCACATTCTTGGCGAGCATGTATGTGAGAGTGCGATTGAAACGCTCAACTAAGCCGTTGGTTTGGGGATGGTAAGCAGAGGTAGTGCGGTGAATAATTTGACATTTCTTGGGGTATTGCCTCGACGATTTCCGAAACAAAGACGCGGTCAGGGTCACCAAGAAGGCCTTTGAGTGCGCCATGTCGGAGGATGAGGTGAAGAAGGATGAAGGGTGCAAAATCACTCGCGGAGGCGGAAGCTAACGGCGCAGTTTCCGCATAACGGGTAAGGTGTTCGATGGCGACACATAACGGTGGCCGTCAAGAGTCGGTGGAAGAGGACCGTTAAGATCAATCCCAACGCGGTCAAATGAGGGGGGGGGGGGGGGGGGGCAGGGCAGGGCAGGTGAAGGTGAGGCGGTGGCTTGCGGCGTTGGAAAACTGGGCAAGAGCGCACATATTTTCGCAGAAAGCGGTTCATGTCTCGCCAGGAGTACCGCAGAAGCAAGCGTGCATGTTTTTTCAAACACCGGCAGGATCACACTGGGGGTCAGCGTGGAAACTGGCGCAGATGTCAGAGCGCAGGTGATGGGGAATAACCAGGAACCAATCGCGCCCCCCGAAGAGATTGTTACGGAGGTAGAGAAAAGCATTCCGAACAACGTAATGGGGTGCTTGGCGTTGTAGAGCCCCAGACGCAGAAAGGTGGAAAGGAGACAGCAGAGCGGTGAGGGAGGCAATCCAAGGGTATTTTCGCTGTTCAGACGGCATGTCCGTGATGTCAAGGGAGGACGAATCGTAAGCAGCGAGCGATGCTGGAGACGAGTCACTCGGTGAACGGGCGAGAGTGTTAGAATCGCAATCTTTGTGGCCGGAGCGGTAAACGACATGAATTTCGTACTCCTGCAGGTAGAGGGCCCAACGAGCAAGACGCTCAGACGCATCCTTCAGAGAAGAGAGCCAACAGGGGGCGTGATGATCCGTCACTACATAAAACGGGTGGACATAGACGCAAGGCCGAAATTTTCCAACCGCCCAGGTGATGGCCAAGCATTCATTTTCGGTCACCGAATAGCTAGATTCCGCTTTTGTCACGGTGCGACTCGCGGAAGCCACCACGTGTTCACCAGAAACCGGTTTCTTTTAAACGAGCATGGTGCTAAGACCCATTCCGCTGGTGCCAGTAAGGTCAAAGTGTCGTAAAATCGAGGGTCAGACGTGAAGGCGGCGTAGGGTGGTAAAGGTGTCCAAGTGGAGAGATTGTCGCTGGTAGCGAGGAGGCGTGGTAACGGGGCGATAATAGAAGCGAAGTTTCGAGTAAAGCGCCGAAAATACGAGCATAAACCAATAAAGCTTCGCAATTCTTTAAGGTTCGATGGTTTGGCAAAATCAGCAACGGCAGCAAGTTTTGCGGGATCGGATCGCGAAGAATGCCAGCCTTAGAAACTAAATGGCCCAAAATATGGAGCTTCCTAGCGGCGAAGCCGGACTTCAAATTTAGCTGAAGGTCAGCAGCATTCAGACAAGTAAGGGCGTGTTCTAGGAGACGGGTATGTGTACGAAAGTCCGCGGAGAACACGACAATATCTTCAAGGTAGCAAAGGCAGAAATGCCACTTGAGGCCGCTCAAAATAGTGTCCTCGAATGTTGCGGTTGTTTTGCATAACCCAAACGCCATCACGTCGAATTTATATAAGCCGTCTAGGGTGACAAATGCTGTTTTCGTGTGGTCAGGTTCCGCCATCGGGACCTTCCAGTAGCTAGATCGTAAGTGTAAGGATGAGAAGAACTCGGCTCCTTGTAGGCAGTCCAAAGTATCGTCGATGCGGGGGATGGGGTTGACGTCCTTCTTTGTTATTTTGTTCAAGCGGCGGTAATCGACACAGAATCGAAGTGAGCCATCTTTCTTCCTCACTAAAACAACCGGTGCCGCTCGGGGGAACTTTACGTTTCTTCCACTTTTTTCTTCCATTTCTTCCACTTGGTCCTGGATGGCTGTCGTTCTCGCGGCGAACTTGGTAGGGGCTTTGCGGTGAGTCTGGTCGTGCTGGTCGGTTATAATGCGATGCTTGGCAATCGGCGTTTGTCGGACCTTCGGCGATGACGAGAAGTACTCGCTGTAGCTTCGAAGCGGATTGCGGATCTGGTCTTGTCTCTATCGGGGCAGGGCTGGTTTGATGTCGTAATTGGGCGAGTTCTCTTGGTCAGGCGAATCTTCAGCGGATGGGTCAGAGAGAGCGGAGAAGTCTCGTGCGTCGGATATTTCATCGAAGGAAGCAATCGTCGTTCCTCTGCTAACGTGCCGGTACTCTTCATTTCATTTCATTTATTTCTTCCTTAAATTCCTGAGGGCATTACATAAGGAGTACCTGCAATTGGCATAAAACAAACATAAAAAACGCACGCACAATGAACTGAAAGAACAAACTTCAAAAGCTGAGGAGAAAAAAATAAAAATAAAAAAAGGATAAAGGGTTTACATGCGCGTCAAAGCATACAAAGAAAAAATTGCTTGCGGCAGTTAGCACAGATGAAAGTCATTGAACAATACATGCTAAAAAGGACACAGTACTCACAATCTCACGGTGATGGGCGAGATTCCTGCGAAAGCACTTTGAATTGTTGCATAAAAGTACGTCGTTTGCATAAAACTACGAAGTTAGTCAGCTGCACTTCGGCTTGGCCATTGAAGGAATGTGCGATGCCTCTCGCGATGCCGATTCCTCGGTCTAGAAGCAATTGCATGCTCCCCTCGATGATGGCTTCAGTGCTATTGGCTTCCGTGACCACGAAGACCATCCACGAAGGCCACGAAGACCAATACGGCGGTACGCGCAGTGATGAAGAATACGGTCGGCTTCACCGCAATGGAAGCACAGCGGGCGGTTTCCTGAAGTCCTCCATGCGTCGCATTTTCTGGGGCTTGGGCGTCGTTCGTAGGCTGGGCGGGCGAGGGCCGGGGGGACGGCGTTCGGGAACAGCTGGTTCAAGTCGAGGAGGTGGACCTAGGAGGTATCGCTAGGGCTGAGGACTGCGTAGTGCCGTGGTGTAGGCGAAGACTAGAGCTTCAGCTGGAGTCGTCGACGACGGGGGGGAGGCGAGCGCATGCTGCATTTCTTAGCGGACGATTAACTCAAGGGTCGCTACTTGAGGCTGGTTAGAAGGTCACAGGCGACGCAGTTCTTCTCGTACAATTTCGCGGACGACGTACCGCAGGTGTCCTCCGAGTGCCCTGCCATCCGAGAGGGTAGTGGAGATCACTCGGAGCTGTCGAGGGAAATGGCGGGCTCGTGCGTGCAAGGTTTTCTCAGCGGTGGTTGCTTCGCTAGTGAATTCAGCGACCGTCTTCTGTCGATCCCGTGTCACACTACGGAAAAGTGCCTTCTAAACACATGTCCGTTAGCACCTCCACCAGATGTCATCTAGTGGTGACTGCAGTTCAGAAAGAAGGGAGATGGCGAAAATGGCTTCTAAGCAAAAATCTTTATTTGGGCTGACATGCGCCCGCAAAGAACTGTATGAGTCGGCGGCGGCATAGCAACTCGCCGGTCGTCGAACCGAATGCCCGTTGCTCTCGACCGTGCTCAATTTAAAGCTGATAGCAAACTTTCGAGATAATGCGAGGAAAGTGACTAGAAAATTCTAGAAGAAAGTAGAATCGGCTCCACCTGGATGCGATCAATCGAGATAAATCTGCTCGCTTCCTGCATCACAAACATAGTGATAAAGCGGCATGCCGGCACTTTCAAGAATGAACCAACAAACACTACAAAGATTCGCGGCAATGCACTGCATTTGCGTGGAACCCCAGTCACCAGATGCCCATCTCTCAACTTGAATGTGTCCAAAATCGGATGGCTCGTTTCATTCCTTTCAAATTATCGCCGAAAATCCAGCTTCTATCACAACTATAAAAGCATGCTTATCAGTACCCCTGAGGTCACAACGTAGAAATATTTCGCCTTTGCCTATTCCATGGTATTTATGTTGACAACCTCATTCTTGAGAATAAATGGATAATGCCACCTTGTTACGCTTCACACAAGGTCACAAGCTCAGTATTTCTTCATGCCAAACTAACCATTTTTACAATCCATTCATCCCCAGTACGCCGTAAGTTCGAATCACCTTCCCGAATCTATCATCAAAATTTCTGACAGTTCAGTGTTCAAGTCTGATTTAACTAACGTGCTGCTGTCAGACACCCAATAATTGCAGCATTGTCATTTGTTTTTTTTTAGTTAATTTCCTGATCCAGCGAGCCATATTACAACTGTTCTGCTTGTTCTGTAGGCGCCCGTTACTGCTCTTTGAGCGTCAGATCTCTTGTATTTTTTTTCTTCAAGTTCGCAGAAGTTGGTATGCCTTGTATGCTGATCTGGTTGTTCTCTTTTTTTCTGCTGTGTACTATTTGCTGTTAATTTGTTTTATTTTTGATGTAACTTTTAATTTGATTCCCCGCGAGCCACATTTACATTTATGTGTACATTAACGGCTCTGTTTTTGTGTTCCAGTTTCGTATGAAGCCCACTGCCATGTTTTGCCCTTAGGCCCTACGGGTAATGAAATAAATAAGTATGGTCTTTATGTCAGCACTCGTGCCGGAGAAACCGCCTTCCCTCCCAGCGACAACATTACTTTTCTCAGCGTCTTCAAAAGACTCGCTCTCTTAGCGGGAACAACCAGCTATAACTCTCTAGCTCACCGGCGAGTACAGGAAAGTGTGAAATTCTACTTTGTATGCACAGTCGTACTAGCCAGTTCCCGCGAGTAAATGGCTTCCGTGGACCGTGGCTTCCCCGATGATGAACGCTTTACTGCCCAAATTTCGAGGAATAAAAGAACAAAAGTCATCGTCTGTACATTGTGCTGGCTAATGTTCCCCACATTAAAAGCCAGTACTAACATTTTTTTAGCATCACTAGAATTTGAGAAGCTCACATAGCGACAGTAAGCAACAATTAATATTCGGTCCATTTTGTGGAGCTATACGAAGTTGTATGAAAGACCAAGTCGTAGGCCTGGAAGCTATTCGAAGGCCTATAGAGAAAGAATAAGTTTCCTGCACAGCAGTAAACTTGAACGTATGTGGTGAAGTTCCGAACTTGAGTCCGCAACATGGAAAGCGAAGGATAAGGGTAAGGCTAGAGTGCCGCCACACACGTCTCACCATCCTCTCATCTGGTTACTCGTTCCCAGCGCCCTCTAAGTGCCGATGACAACGAAGTTAGCACGATGCCAGCGCTGGACAAAGATACGCTCGGGCCAGCATAAATATTTCATTTCGACGCACTTACGACAAGACTATATCGATCTAAGAGAGACAGCACGACGATCAACGTTGACTGTTTACTTTGGTGCATGGTAGTGATCGTTGGTTGATGACAGGCCTTTCGCTGCATAAAACGCGGAATGAGAAAACAAGTGGCAACACTGACAAGTGAGTAGACAATACGAATAAGGTTTGCCTCGTGGCCTGCACAAACTGCACAAACCCGACTGCTGTTTGAATTTCTTAGCCACCGGTGCTTTTACAGCGCACCTCTTAATGGAAACTTCCAAGGATTGAGTGACGACCGAAATTGAAGAGTTCAGATATGCATGAGCAGGAAAGCAGTAAAGGAGTTGTGAAGGGGAGGGGTGGAGTTATGGAACACGAGGTGGTGTGGCTAGAATTTCACAGGTAGAGCCCTACAAATGACGTTTAGGGTGCTGACTTGAGCGAGTTCCAGGTGTGTGCGTCGTGATTCCAATCGCTGAGCTAAGGAAACATACTTCACCTGTGGATAACCAATATCATCACTCAGCTGCGCAGACTAATCGTACTGCCCAGATTCGTAATTGTGGTCGATTTCTTGTTATTCAATAGCTGTCTCCCTTTTTTCCCCGCAACACCTGCCAGCTATGAACATGCACCAACAAGCCCAAAAAGCCACGCTGTTGAGCACATTAGAGGCGAGGATCTTTTGTAAGCACTAGATTCGAACCCCAGTTTTCTTTCCAGCTCTTGCTCAGGCTTCAAAAAATTCAGACCGGGAAGCGCTGGCTGCTGAGACACGTTAAGTTCCAATTTGGTAGGCAAGATCCAAGCAGTAATGAGTAAAAATTGGTTTTCACCAACGATGCAGTAACTGTCTGTCATATCTGCGTGGACACCCGAACCGCCCCGTAAGGGAAGGGAGGAAAATGGGAGTGAAAGAGGGAAAGAGGTACCGTAGTGGAGGTGCCCGGAATAATTTCGACCACCTGGGGATCTTTAACGTCCAGTGACATCTCACAGCACGCGTTTCGCCTCCATCAAAACGTGGCCGCCGCGGTCGGGTTCGAACCCGGGTACTCCGGCTAAGTAGACGAGCGCCTTTACCACTGAGCCACCGCGTTGGGTCAGTAATGAGTGCACAGCGTGAAAACTGTCGCGAAATAGCGACACTGCGCAGCAGAGGGTTAAAGAGGCCAAGTGTGGGCATATATGTGACGTTTCTTATGCTTATTTTGTAAACTTTCCTTTAAGTACTTCACCGGAAGCGGCGCCTGCCCTCCCCATCAGTCGCTTGCTCAATTTATAAGAAACGCCTGGAATTCTGTATATTGTGTCTCCGCGGCAAGGTTAAGATGATGAACAAGATTTTCACTTGACTTGACTTGAATTATTATGGGATATTCTTGGGGGGGGGGGGGGGGGGGATACTGGTCCCGACGTATGTTGGCCATGTTCTCGGCATCACTCTTGGGGACCAGAGGGAAGGGAAGTGGGAGATGGGAGGGGTAAGGGGACGGGATTTGCAGTCGCCGTCGTCACCAAGCTTGCCGAAATCCAGGGCACCACGTCACCCGTAGCA
Source organism: Amblyomma mixtum (assembly GCF_055824585.1). Lineage (NCBI taxonomy): Eukaryota > Metazoa > Arthropoda > Arachnida > Ixodida > Ixodidae > Amblyomma > Amblyomma mixtum. The sequence goes on along the minus strand of NC_143017.1, from coordinate 28,683,235 downwards.
TCTTTGCGTTGCACTCCAGTTTGAATATAGCATAAAAGCAGAAAGCCACCATTAGCGCCCGATAACCACCATAATGAAGGCAGCATCTCGTTATTCTTTGGAGGGGATTGTTTTGTCGATTAAAACGGTTGCGCGATTACTAAGTGCACTACAAATGTATACCGATCAAGAAAGCCACGGAGACAGCATAATCGACTTGCCTATTTTTTTCAGGACTCCGTAAACAAAAATTTTTAACATAAACTTGCAACAATTTGCCATTCCCTTCCTACAGCTGCAAATCGGCTAGAAGACGTAAATTTCCCATTCGAAATTATTCTATGCAGCTAAATATCGAAAATTGTTTTTGCCCCTTTAGGATCGCAGCGCACATCCATGAGCTCCTCGAGCAGTTTTTTCTGGGGGCAACATGGGTGCGCAGCTACAAAAGTTTCTAACAAAGGGCGAGAATTTCGACCACTCAGTGATTATGAAATGCCATGTCATTTCTGCTTTTTCAATACAACCACCCGCAGTCGTTATATGAGATTATTATTTCGCCTTCTGGCGTCTTGCTTTCGCAGTGGTTGGTGGCGCCTGAAAGGCGCGCCATTCTGGACATTACTTAGTCTCCACTGAATATCATTCGCGATGACTCCACTACGCACCCTTTTGTATGCGCTTTCTTTCATCTCACTGGCGGCCACGAGCGCTAAAAAGCGTACTGCCATGCAGACTTCCATGCAGACTGCCGGGTCTCGCTTACTCCCAAAATAGTGAAGCCCATGAGTCTAACCGAGGGTTCCTGAGGGTACGGCGCGGGCGCTTTTCTTACTACTGCCGACATGGTCCTTCTCGATGAGAGCATGCACGATCCATCTCTGTCGACCGGGCGCTGTTCTCAAAAAAGAAGGCACAAGTGCCGCTGATGAAGACAAACAACTTCTTGGCCGAAGGCCCTAACATGGTCAGCCATTTCGGCGTGCGTGTCGCCTGTGAATGAAGCCAGGAACCCCGTCCAGAGTAGGAAAAAGAAAACAGCGTATTCCTGGAATACGAAATGAGCCGCGGAACTAGCAGGAGCAAGCGCGGCATGGAAGGCTGCGCCTGATTCTCTTGTTTATATTCTCCGTGGTACGCTGCGGACGAACTAGCTGGACACGCAAGAAAACACGACAGTAGTTCTGATTATCAGACGCGACCCATTCCTACCCAGGGCATGTATATCAATAACCTTTATGGGTCACTGAAAGGCACTGAGCCTCTCTCTGGTGGAATCCCTCAAGGTAACTCTCAATTTCGTCTTTTTTTAGGCATCGGTGAATAGTAAGCTTCAGGCTCTAAGCGAATTGGAAGCGCATTGTGATATTCCAGGAATACTGTTCAATCGAATATCTCGAGAACTCGAGAACCATCGGTCACCCCGTAATCTAACACAAAATAAAAAATAAAAGTGAATATCATTTCAGGAAATTTGCGCATTAACCATAATGACAAGTGTAAGTACTCAGCAGACAAGTGTATAGAAATGAAGGGCTGGTTGTGACATGTAAGTGAAGGACGCCAACAGTCACTGAAACCAATGAATGCATGTGGGAATGTTTCGTTGTATTTGTAATGTTGATCCAGGAGAAAGTGGTAATGTAATTATTTCTTATTTAAAATAACGCTGATTAGAAAGTTGAATAAAAGACATCCCACGGGCGGCATGTGTTTGATTTTTCTTCTATTATGTGTTGACTTTTCTAGCAGATGAAAATCCCTACATTAATAATTTCAAGGCAAGATAACCGCAAGATAAGGCGAAGACAAGATAACCACTCGTCCTTAAGGGTAACCGAGTGGGTTCCAAGAGAAAGCAAAGTAGCAGGGGACGGCAGAAAGTTAGGTGGGCGGTTGATATTAAGAAGTTTGCGGGGATACAGTGGCGACAACTGACATAGGACAGGGTTAATTGGAGAGACATGGGAGAGGCCTTTGCCCTGCAGTGGTTGTAGTCAGGCTGATGATGATGATGATGAATAATTTCAAAAAGATTGTAACAATCTACTCAGCAGCGTGTGGAGGAACCTTTCTTTTTCACAAGGGCAGCAAGCGATGCCCAAGCGCTGAATGACGCTCTTTTGAACCATTCGGTCGACTTGCTGTGCAATAATCTGGCCCTCGGTTGCAGACACAAAATAGGGGCGCTGCCGCAGCGGAGCGTGGGCACTTGTGTCAATGCGATGGGTGACGGGGGAAGTGTGCGTTGAAGTAAGAGCGCAACAGATGATGGAAGGTGAGAAGCTGTGTCCTTTGCGGCGGAGGAAGATCGACGTCGATGGCGCGAACGAACACTTTGGTAGAAGAGCTGATCCTGCGCAGAGGAAGGTAGGCTGAGTGAGTCCATGGTGAGAAGCGGTGTATAGTGAGTCTTCCCGCGGTTGAGCAGAGTTCCGATGGGCTGCACACTGTCGACGCATTCATCAAGGCGCAGATTGGCAGGACAGAAAATGGGTTAAAGACCAAAAGTATCGATAGGCCAGCGGACACAGTCAGCACGGCGTATAGCAGTGGAAGGCATCTGCCGTGCAGAAAAGTATGGGCTGGAGTAAAGAGGACAGTGTCGTCGCTGAGACCGTCGCGAGTGAGGTGAACATGAACGGAAAAGCATGGGGGAATGTCGATGTCTTCGCCGGCGACGGATTTAACATAGGCAACAGAAGGAGTAGCGTCCGGCAAAGGATTCGGCAGACAAGAGAACCCGACCTCCGCTCGAGCACAGTCGATGATAGCTCCATGGCAGGAAACGAAATCCAAGCCCAGAATAACAGCATGGGAACAGAAAGGCAGCACGACAAACTCTATAGTGTAGAGGGAGCCCTGAATCATAACTCGAGCGGTACGCGCTGCGGACGGCTCGATCTGATAAGCGCTGGCCGTGCGCAGCGATAGCCTAGCAATCAGCGTCTTTACTTTCTTCAACAAGCGACAAAGGTTTTCGTTCATAACAGAAAACACAGCACCGGTGTCCACAAGGGTTATGACAGAAATGCCCTCGACAGAAACTTGGATCACATTAGCAGGTGATATGAGAGGCCATGGTGTTAGAATTCTAACGCCATGTGCGAGGTTATAGAAAGTTCTACAGGGGCGCAGTTCTCGCCTCAGGAACTACGGCACCTAGTTTTCCTCCTGAGTAGTATTGGGGTGACGTCGCAGAAGAAAGATGAAGCAGCACCTCGGTGAGGGTGAACGGTGTCTAGAAAGGCCCTAACGGTTAGGAGAAAAAGGACGTCTGGAAATTGGCTCAGCAAGCCCAGAGTAACGACTCGTGGAAGGCCAGTACGCGCGAGATTGAGAAGGTGGCGCGTAGCCTAGACGACGACGGGGGCAAAGCCGTGCCACATGACCAGGCAAGCCGCAAGTGTAGCAAATAGGCCGGTTGTTTATGGTGCGACAGGAATTGCTGACTCGCGGGGCCGGTCGAAGATAAGGAGCTGCCACTCGCACAGGTACTGGAGGCAAAGGGTAGGCAGGCGGTCGAGGTTGGCGTATGTCAGCGAAGCGACAACAGGTAGCGGCGTGTGGGCGACGACTTCGGCTTATCTCAGCGGAGCGGCAACAGATGGTGGTGGATGAGGTGGGGGGGGGGGGGGGGGGGCGAAAGAGCCTGGGCAACCTGCTCTTGTACGGCATATCGAAGAGCCGGGGCCAAATATGGAGCTCGTTCTCTAGGGCTCGGCAGAAGAAAGAGCTGACGCGACACTTCTTCTCGAACAAAGTCTTTGACCTGTAGCAACAGCGAGGAGGATTTTTTTTTTATTCGAGCTGTTTGCCATTGGGCATAATGAAAAAGGCAAAGAAAGTTATAAAAAGGAGTGTAAACAGGGATTCAGGTGCTAGAGTCAGTCCAGCAAGCGACTCACCGTGGGCGCTGCCGTGGACGCTGACGAGTCAGGATCCTTGCTTGCGCAGCTCTTCGAAGCTTTGGCAGAGGGTAAGGACTTCAGTAATGGTGCGCAAGTCGCGCGCTAACAGCATCTGAAGGGCGTCGTCGTCAATACCCTTCCAGATGGCTTTTAATCTTGTCAGCTTCCGACATGTTGAGCTTTACACGTTTGCATAGGTTAAGATTGTGTAGCTTTCGTCTACCTGCTGAGGCCATTCGCGCAAGCGCTGTTCAGCCAGGAGTTTCCGGCCAGCAGGACGACCGAACACTTCGGAGAAGGTCATCTTGACCAAGTTCGTATGGCCAGCTCGTGGTTCCGATACCGCAGGTTAGCCACGCCGGTGAGACAAAATTTACGTTATTCAGTTTTTTCACACCGTCCATTTGTTGTAAAGGCTCACCCACTCGTAAGACGTGAACCCATCTTCCACATCCTGCTCATCGGTCCCGCTGCAGGTGGCCGCGTCCCGTTGGCGAATGGAGTCAGCGCAGATAACAGCTGGGCCCACTTGCACGGCTTGACGTTCAATGTTGTCAGACATCGCAGGTGACGGGAGAGTACGGCTGCTGCGGAGTTCCAGGGCTGCTCCCCGGCACGTACACCAAATGTAAGACAGGGGTTTATTTGAAGAAATTGGGAAGACGGGAGCAGCGGCAAAAAGAGTCCAAGGTTAATCAGGTCGAGCACGGACATCCGTGGCGATAGCAATACGGCTGAAGTTGGCTGAAGCGCATGGACATCTTCGTCGTTGTTATGGATGTGGGTCTTCTTCATTACACACCATAAATTACAGTCTGACATTTCCGTTATGTGACTCTTGCACTTAACTATAAAACCGTTGGGCATTAACAGAGGCCGGCGCAGTTGCCAGTGCTGATTATCGCTTTGTTAGCCTCTAGCGTCACATTTTAAACAAGGCAGAAGACGTGGGTAACAGACATTGTGCTGTTAACAGTCAAAGCAAGCATATATTGTTTGCAACATTGCACGCAAAGACCCTGCTATTTATTTATTTCCTACTTGCAATGTTGTAGCCAAATTCCTATTGCCGTGAAAAGCACGCTTGAGTCAAGAAAGAAGGCACATTTTTTGAACTTGCAGCACATGGATATGGATTGCAGGAAGCGTGAAGAAATAAAACATTCTCACGCAACTTTTCATACATAGCGCATATTACCGCATGATCATGGGACAGCAAACTGCGAGGACAAAGTAGGCCTGTGACGATTCAGCAACCCTGGCCATCCCCCGCAGTGGGTATGTGCCATTAAGCCTGTGGACATCATCATCATCATCATCTTGTGGAGTCTAGGCAGTGCCAATGCGACTGCGGCAAGCGTTCGTTACACATTCATGTGGACGGCTGCTGAGTAAATTCTGATTTCTACGCCCCTCCACCTCCCCCCACCCCCCACCACCCGTGAACTGTCGATGAACGCAGAATTGACTGCGGTCTACCGCACTGCGAGCCGTCAACTCCAAGGTCACCAGGGTGCGGGCCGCAAGCCGGCAAGCCTACGACCGGGCCGCAAGCCGGCATGCACACTGCGGACGCGGCTACTACGGGTAGCAGCGGAATGTCACCCGCTCAGTCGCTGGTCCTCCAGCCGCCTACAGACCTTCCATGACGAGGTGTTCGAGGGCACGAAGGACTGGCTTGACCAATTCTAACGCGTCGCCAGGTTCAACGGCTGGGATGTGGAGAGGAAGCTCCGCAAAGTTTACTTGGCTCACGACGACTCGGCGCGGACGTGGAATTTTTTTTTATTTATAAATATTGCGGTCTTGAACAAGAGGACCATCGCAGGTGGGTGCATAATTTGTGTAACACCAAAGGACAAAAAAAGAAAATACAGTAGACAAGGCGTCACCAGCAGCGAAATTACTACATCACACTGTAGAACCACGACGCAACGCTACTTTCTTGCGACGGGTTTCCTAGCCAGCTGCTGGCGCCCTACGCCAACGATCACCTTCCGGAACGATCCGAGCGTGCGCTGCAGTCTAGGAACTGGCGACCGAATGAGAGAATCACGAAGTATTATGAATACATGATTCGCCTGTTCAAAGGGGCTGATCCGAATATGCCCAGAGAGACGAAAGTGTGCCAGCTCATGCGTGGCATCAAGCAGGAACTATTTGCTGGACTTGCGCGTAATCCACCTGGCACCACAATAGAATTTCTGGCTGAGGCCATCACCGTTGAAAGCGACCTGCAACAACGCGCTCGCTACTACAACCACGACGTGAACACCTTGTCCTTAGTCGTCTTTGCGTCCGACTCCAGCTGCTCCGCCGACGCCCTGAGGGAGCTCGTCCGGTCTGTTGTCAGAGAAGAGCTGCGCCATATGCATCTCTCTGCACAGCCGCCGACACCGCAGGTTCCGTCGTTAGCGGAAGTTGAGACGAAGTGATGCAGACGGTCGCTCAAATGGTTGTCCCTGATGCCCTACCACCGCATTCCACAAACTTAAGCGTCGGTACTCCGGCAGAAGCGCGGCTTTAGCTCTTCCAACGCCAACTCACCTGCGTTCCAGCCGTGCCCCTGTCGCGAACCTCGGCTGGCCGAAGCATGACTCCGGAAGACTGACGTGTGGCGGGCGCCCGACTACCGGCCCCTTTGTTACCACTGTGGTGAGGCTGGCCTCATGTTGCAGCTGTGTCCTTATCGCAGAGCTGGCCTTGGTGATTTTCATCCGATGGCCTGTGCCCACGCAATGGTGAACGCCACCGAGAAATCGAGAATTATTTGTCGACGTTGCGGAGCTAGCCTGATCATCCTCGTCCCGTGTATCGCTCATCTACGACTACCCGCTGTTGTTCGCCGAGTTCCTGTCCCTCGACAAGCCATTCTGGCCACTCACCTAGCCCCCGTCGGGAAAACTAGAATCAGCGACCTACGTAGGTGAGGTCGCTGACGAGCGAATAGTCGAACATCCTCCATAGCGTTTACGGCCAGATGACCGCTTTAAAACGAGGACTCGGGGAACTAACGACGGATGCGCAGCTTCGGACTTACATGTCGATATCGACGTCTTCGGACTGTTAAGACATGAGCTATGGGCTGTCAACGAAACTGAAGAAAGTTTTAACCGCGTGGACTGGGCCTCAGATTCGCACGGCTGGCGGGCACCTAATTACCCCTGCTGGCCGGTATACCGCGAGGGTTGCAATCCACGGAATCGTCTACGTTTGTGACTTTGTGGTCCTACCACATTGTTCGCGCGACATCATAATGGCCTCGACTTCTTGCAAGCTAACGGCGACGTTATTAATTTACAAGAGCCCCGCGTGACATTTTCGCCCACTCAAGCTAATGCGCAAACAGACCCAGACGACTCCAGGATGCCCGCCTTGCGTGTTTCTACTGACGACGAGGCGGTGCCGCTGCGGTGCAGCATGATGGTACCAATGCAAAGCGACTCACCAAGTGACCGCGATGTTCTGGCAGAAGGAAACGTAGCCCTCTACTCGAGGAGGGGTTCTGCACTGGAGGGGGCTTTTTCGCTTACGGGTTCGCAGCGCAACACTCTTCCTTACCAATTTAGGAACCGAGTTTCAGCCATAGAGTTTCTTACTATTACCTAGAGGGAAAGCTGGCAAGCCGTCTATGGGAGTTTGCATGGAGACCCCACGTGACCACCTCAGCCACCATGGGCGCTCAAAGCATCATGGGGCGGTGAGCTACTTGTTGCGGAACTGCAACTTTTGGCCAAAAAATAATACAAAAATAAAGCTGTTTGATAGCTACAAACGTCCTAACATTCAATATCTTGTCTAATGATTGCAACAACCGAGCAGAAAAGCATTTGAGTGCAAAGTTTGCCTAAAACAAGAGATGACTAGCTTTCCTATTGGCCAAGTGATGAACACTAAAAAAACTAATATTTCGTAATTAACAGGCGCACTTTTAAAAGTAAATATGTTTAAAAAAAATGTTGTTGTTTAGATACTTTAAGAGGTTTTTTAATGGCATTTCGGAAGAGTAAAACCTTTTATTGGCGTCGTGTGTCGTCGCGTTTTCACTACTATGGCTTTTGCACACTGCGTTCGCGCGAAAGTCGTCTGCGCACACACGAACTACTTTTTCGGAATGAAACGCCTTAGTACTGCCACTCTGTGTTCCCGAAAAACTACGACTGTGCCGCAACAAGTAGCTCACCGCCCCATGATGCTTTGAGCGTCCATGGCGGCTGAAGTGCAGCGCCGCCAGCTTTCCCTCTAGGTAGTAGTAAGAAACTCTATGGTTTCAGCCCACTGCGAAAGGAGCGGCCGTCGCTTATGTTACCGACTTTGTTGACCCCGCTGAAATATGTGCTCTGGAATCCTCGTCGCCAGCAGGGCAAGATGCAGACAGCGTTCTGTCTACCGTGAACATCAATTCCTGCCTGTCGGCGGGTCAGAGGCAGCGCCTGTTAGGGCTCCTTCGGGATCTTGGCGAGTGCTTTGCCAACTCCTCAAGTGTAGGGCGCACCCCAGTAGCACCCCATTATCGTCGAAGAGGAGACAAGGCCGATATCCTAGCACCCATACCGAGTGTCGCCGATGGAATGAGAAGCTATACGGAGCCATGTTCAAGAAATGCTTATCGACGACGTAGTACAACCGTCGACCAGCCCTTGGACTTCGCCTGGGGTGCTGGTAAAAAAAAAGGCAAAACTTTGCGATTCTGCGTTCATTTTTGCAATCGAGTCAAGAAACGCACCCTATACATACTTCCGCGTATCGATGACGCCTTGGATCGACTTCGTAATGCCAAATATTTCTCCTCACTCTTCCTTAAGACTGGCTACTGGCAGATCGAAGGGGACGAAACAAAGCTCAGTCGTTATGGCGCTCGGCTGCTGAACCGAAAGACGCGGGCTCGATCCCCGCCGCCGCGGTCGACTTTCGACGGAGGCAAAATTCTAAAGGCCCATGTACTGTGAGATGTCACTGCACATTAAACCCCAGGTGGTCGAAATTTCAAGAGTTCTTCACTACGGCATCCCGTATAGCCTGAGTTGCATTGGGACGTTATACACCATAAACAATAAACCAAACTGAAAGGGTCAGAAGACAGCGTTCGTGACCCCTGACAGCCTTTATGACTTCAAAGTTCTGCCCGTCGGCCTCTGTTCCGCGCCAGCAACATTTCAACGCATAATGGACACCGTTCTGTGTGAAATGGAATGCCGCAGGCGTGCCTAGTGTACCTTGACGATGTCGTAATTTTTTCTCTTAGCTCCAAGGAGCATCTCAATTGGCTGAGAATCGTGCTACACACCCTCCTTTCCCTGCAGTTGATGATAAAACCACATAATGCCCCTTTGGTTTCAGGGAGCCCTGCTTTCTTGGTCACGTGATCAGTGCTAAGGGCGCTCGTCCAGACGCCGAGAAGATTGGTGCTGTAGCACAGTTCCCGCGCCCGACTGACAGAAATCTTTTGGAAGGTTTTTTGGGCCTCAATGCGTATAGAGGCGCTTCGTCAAAAACTTTTCAACGGTTGCCCAGCCCCTTAGGCTACTTACCTGAGATAATGTCCTTTTGCATGGCACGAGGATGTAGAGGCCGCCTTCAACGTGCTACGTAGGCGGCTCCAGATGGTCCCAATTCCCCCCCCCCCCCCCCCCCCCCAGATGGTCCCAGATGGTCCCCATTTCGATGAAGGAGCTGCCATCGAAATTCATACCGACGCCAGTAATCTTAGCTTGGTTCTATGTTTTCATGGGGTTCGACGTTCCAAAGCGACTTAAACTATTTCGACCACCTGGAGTTCTTTAAAGGTGTAGTATAGAGGAATCTGAACTCGTCTTTTTACCGCAGGACCTCGATCTACCAATTCCGAGCATTCATAGAAACTGTGAATTATTCTCCTGAGCGGCGGATTTTTATTTTAAATCGGATTAAACACCCTGGCTCCCCCCATCTTTTGAACTCGCCGCTGACGGTAGGAGTTGTCAACCAACCTTTCAGCCCGTCCCGTGGCGGCTTGCCCCTCTGCCATCGGATCGGCGAAGTGATACTTAGCGATCGGCAAAAGCAAGGAGTCCAGGCGTATTTTTATTTCCGTGGACCTAATTTTCAGCTGTGTAGTCTCTGACATGGATCCATTTATTCACTGAGCCATAAAAACAAAAGAATAGCGAAAGCCAAGTAGTCACGCGACTGCTTGGAAGGCACACTACGCGTTAGTTGACACCTGCTGCCTACACGGGTGAGTTCAAAAAAAGGCTGGAACCGGGACGTTTAATCCGATTTAAATTAGGTTAACCGGCCGCACAGGAAATTAATAGTTTCTAAGAATGCTCGGAACGTGTAGATCGAGATCCCGCTGTAAAAAGAGTTCAGATTCCTCTTTTTTGCTCCTTTAACGTGCACTGAAATCACAGAGTACACAAGCTCCTAGAATTTCGCCTCCATCGAAATTCGACCACCGCGACCGGAACCATCTTTCGACTAAGCAGCTGAGCGCCGCAACCACTGAGCCACCGCGGCGGCCCTTAATCTTGGTTTCTGCGCTATTCTAGGTCAAGGGCAAGATGGCAATGAGAAATTTATAGCGTACGCTAGCCGCTCCCTCTAGAAAGCAGGGGGAAATTACTCCACCACAGAGAAGCAATGCCTTGCTGTAGTATGGGCGATCAGGTAGTTCCGACCTTGTCTGTATGGTCGCCCGTTTCCAGCTGTGAATGATCATTCGTTATGCTGGCTTGCCAACCTCAAAAACCCCTCGGGTCGGCTTGCGAGATAGAGCCTCTGGCTCCAAGAATACAACATCACAGTTGTCTACAAGTTCGGTCGTAAACACAACGATGCCAACTGTTTGTCGCGTGCACCTGATGACGTTGCCCCGCCTGACACCGAGGACGACTTCCCGTTTTTTGCTTTCGTCGCGTCGTCCGATATGGCCCTGTGTCAGCGGGCTGACCTCGAGTTACGCCCGCTCATCGAGCACCTCGAGGGATTTGAAATTACTGTTCTGCGACCTATCGTCCGCGATTTCTTCTCGTACAGCTTCCGAGATCACGTCCTGTACAAGAAGAACTTCCCAGATAACAACGAAACTTTTTTTCTAGTTGTGCCATCTGAATTCCGTCCAAAAACTCATTTTCCTTCTCCACTCGACATATCTTTTCCCAAGAATCCGTTATCTCGCCCTCTTCAAACTCCACTTTTTCAATTTTATGGCGAATCTCTGGCTTCCGCGTACGTTGGTTTACTTCTAAACCAAGTTCAGCTGCCAACAGCAGCAATTCGTCTTTACTCAATTTCTTTAAATCCATGGTTGGCGAGAGCCGACTACAAAATCTGCAAACTAATCACACACCCTGCGGTGAATAAATGCAGTCGATTGCTCAGATAGAACCCAGTTCTAAATCATCTGCAGGCAATACGTAGTCGCTTCAGCACTCACCCAACCAGGAGCCCTCGATGGCCACCGTGACTTCCGAAGTCAGGAACTGCCAAGTCCAGCGATCCCAGATCGTCAAGGTTGCCTTTGAGCGGTTGTCTTGACGCCAGGCCTTCACGCTGCGTTGCGACGAAGGTGACTCCCTGAGCCACGTAGCGGAGCTCCGTTGATCCCAGATCCTCGAAGGCGCTCTCTCGTCAGCAGCTGTCCACCAGCCTTGTCCTTATCCCGCCGCTGCCACAAGTTTGTTGCGAGGTACGGGCTGTGAACTCGGTGAAGGCTGGGAAATGGGTCTTTATTAAAAGATTTTGACCGAAAAGAAAAGAGGGCCCCAGGCCCTTGGAAGGTACAGGCTGGCTCCTCGAGCATCTGCTCTCTTCCGCTGCTGGAGGACGACTCTCCTCGTTGGCTCCCGTGCGTTCACTGCCGCTCCCTCGAACGCCGTGCCCACGTGACCAAGCTGGGTGTTCTCGAGAGGAAGCGTCCCTGGGCGTTGACGGTCGCGTTCTCGAACGCCGTGTCCACTGGTTCGGGTCCCTGGGCATTTTCTATCGGGCACTCAAATTGGCTGACAAGGAACCCCTGGTGATTGTTGGGGATTTCAACGCCCCCAGCCTTCACTGGGGCTATCACTTCGAGAAAGCCAGGGGACGCAAGCTGGCGGAGCTCATCTCCACCCTTCGTCTTACGTTGCTCACGGACCCGACCTGCCCCACACGTGTGGGCAACTCGGTGACCCGTGACACGTGTCCTGATTTATCTCTGGTTAGGAACACTAGAAACGCCACCTGGGAGAACCTGGAGGATATCCTGGGCAGCGACCACTGCCTTCTCCGCATCACGCTTTTGGCGAAGGCAGCCCGTAAAAAATGGGGACAGGCCAAAATAACCAATTGGAAGCAATTTCGAACTCAGGACATCCCACCTGTACTATTCTCCGACGGCTATGCGGAGTGGGCTACACAGGTCAACAACCTACAGAAACAACGCACGCAAACACTTCACACCACCGACGGGATCCCCGCAGTGGAAAATCACCTCCTGCATCTGTGGGAGGCGCGCCGGAGCTTAACAAAACGATGGCAGAAGCACAAGACGAACCGCAAGCTTAGAGCTCGCATTGCACAACTTACGGAGCAGGCTGCAGCATATGCCGCACAGCTCACAGACACCAATTGGATAAAACGGTGCAACTCTGCAGCGCGTCAGATGAGCTCGAAGGGGATTTGGCGTCTCTTACGCAGCCTCATCGACCCTTCTCAAACGAAAGGGGAGACGCAAAAACAGCTCCGGCGGGCTTTGCACGGGTACCAAGGTACGACGGCGCAACTTGCGGACACTTTGTGCGACAGGTATCTCTGCCGCACAAATGACCCGGTTGGGCCCGAGTACACGTACTTCGGCAAGCCAAATCAGGAATTAGACGCCCCTTTTGAGTTGCATCACCTTAAGGCGGCCCTGGCTAAAATGCGCCGAGGTGGGGCACCGGGTGGGATCGCATAACAGTCAAACTGTTGGCGAACCTCTCCGACTTTGCATACCTCCATTTGCTACAATACATAAATCAGATCTGGGATGGGTGTCCGCTCCCACTCGAATGGGAAACATCGCTTGTAACGTTCATCCCCAAAGCAGGTAAAGCCGCGACAAGGACAACTTGAGACCCATCTCATTGACCTCGTGTGTGGGAAAGCTCATGGAGACGATGGTTTGGGATCGCCTCTCAGCATACATGGAGGGTAAGGGCTTCTTTGCAGACACTATGTTCGGGTTCCGCCCGCACATGTCTGCACAGGATGTCCTACTCCAACTACACAGGGACATAATACAACCCACAGCCATGCAATAAAAGGACAATGCCATTCTCGCCCTCGATCTTAAGGGGGCGCTTGACAATGTTAAACATCACTAACTGTGGGGCGAAGGTCTTCGCCTATGTCAGAGACTTTCTCTCTGCGCGTCAGGCACTCCTCCGGATCGAGGACGAGGAATACGGCCCGTACTCTATTGGTACACGAGGCACACCACAGAGGGCGGTGTTATCACCGCTCCTTTTCAACATCGCCATGATGCATCTTCCCGGCCGACTGGCTCAGGTGGAGGGCATAATGCACGCGCTCTACGCGGACGACATTACAATCTGGACCACCGAGGGGAGCCTTCGGGAGATGGAGGACCGCCTTCAGCTGGCAGCCTCCATAGTCGATGCATATGCTGCCGACTGTGGTCTCCAATGTGCTCCCGCCAAATCAGAGCTTCTACACGTCAGGACAAACCACAAGGACAACACGTCTCTACATATATCTCTGTCGGGCGGTCCCATCAGAGAAGTGGCAGAGCTCCGGACCCTGGGTCTGTTCATCAATAACAAACTTAGGCCGGACTCTACAATAGCAAAACTCAAGCACATAGGTGAACAGGTAGGGCGCATGATCCACCGTGTTTCCAACAAGCGGGGTGGTCTGCGGAGCAGGGACGCGCTACGGCTCCCCCATGCCTTCGTGACCAGCCGGATCCTCTACGCCGTGCCGTACCTACGCACCACCAAACAACAAGACGAGCGCATTGACGCCATCATCAGGAAGGCAACAAAGCGAGCACTGGACCTCCCGGTGGCTACCTCCAACGCCAAATTGAAGGCGTTGGGAGTGGTAAACTCCTATCCGGAGTTGCGGGAGGCCCACCTCGTGAACCAAAATACGCGGCTATCGCAGACGGTTCCTGGGCGCCGACTGCTAAACCGCTTACACATCCAACACACATGCATACCAGAGGGAACGGAGAACATCCCGGTGCTGTGGCGCCACATGCTCTAGGTCGCTCCGCTCCCGCGTAACATGGACATGGCTTCACATGAAGGCAGACGGCAAACGCGGGTTCGCACGCTTGAGAGGCAATATGGATCTAAAGAGGGCGTCTACTACGTGGACATAACTGGGCCGTCGCCCGCGGGATTCTGCACGGCTGCCGTAGTCCACCGGGGAATGAATGTCGATGGGCTATCTTTTCATGCCCCAAATTCAACACGAGCGGAGGAAGTCGCAATAGCTCTCGCTGCCGCCGACCCAAAATCGAGAACGGTTATCACAGACTCTCGCCGGGCCTGTGAACATTATCTTGCAGGGGAAATATCACCTCTTGCCTCCCAAATTCTAAGACGCGCTCCCGCCGATCCAACTCGCACAAAAGTGATCTGGGCTCCTGGCCACCAGGGTTTACGAGGCAATGAGGCCGCTGATGCGGCCGCCCAAGCGCTCACACACCGGGCTCCTTATCCTAGCTCTCCTGGCTCAGAAGCTCAAAAACCACTTCTGCGGTTCAGCGAAATCCTAATTCATTATTGCGACAGCCACCGCCTCTACCCGGCACCTGCCAAGGGGCTGAGTAAGGCGGACGAGCGAACTCTGCGGCGCCTGCAGATAGGAACTCTTCTCTGTCCTGCCATAGCAAAACACTTCGACCCGAACACAGATGGGCGCTGCCCGCACTGCGGAGAGATCTGCGATATCTTTCACATGGTGTGGGCATGTACTCAAAATCCTCACCTTCCCCCTTCCCCCACCCCCACCCGAGAGGCATGGGAGACTGCCCTCCTCAACTGGTCCACACTGGAGTCCCAAAGGGCTCTAGTAAAGCGGGCGCGAGATGGGGCCTCGTCGCGCGGTGTCCCAGACTAAGGATACCGACCATGTAGCGGGGTCTTCTGATCCCCAAACTTTCACTGAGTATTAAAAATGTTTTTCACCACCACCTGGGCATTTACGTTCGCGTTTTCGAACGCCGAACATGAACCCCGCGTCCGTGACGAGGCCGGCACCCTGCGATGCCGAGTAAAGGTCCGAACGCTCGCGGCACAAAGTTTCCGGATCTCTGGCCCACAGGCCAGCATTGTCTTGCAACGCAACAGGACCCATATAGACAATAATCAAGCAACACTCACTCGACGTTTCCAGCCAGATCACTGCCAGCAAACAAAACCAAGTATTCATAGCACTCATAATTACACGGTAAGGGCGAAGGCACTTGTCATGTTCTTAAAGTTATTATCTCAGACCATCTCCAGTCATATTTCCCCAATGCCGCAAACGACGGAAGCAACACTCATGACTCTCAACTATCATTTCCCTCCATCCTTTTTAAATTTTTCCTCATCTTCCCACCAGTGGCGAACGCACCAAATTCTGCGCTTCTCATCATGTGTATTATATCACCTTATTTTCATTAACATAGCCTTCCCAGCAAAATAAAATCACCGTTTAGGTTCATCGTACAATATCTTTATTTTGCAACCAATGCAATGGCTTCGGCTCCTACGGCACCAATAATTTTTCTGTTTTAGTGTTTCTTTTTTTCTGCTCTATTTTTGTTATTATTTGTTATGCTTCTATTTCGTGTTTAATTAAGCCCTTTATACTTAATGGCACATCCCGGTCCACTTTTTCTCATTCTTTTTCTCAGTCCCACCACAGTATTATTTTAAAAAAATAGTAAGCGAGGAGCTGAAATGTACCTATACGTGGTTCCCGTACGCATCGCAGTATCTTGACAGAGTGCATGGCGTAGCGCAAAAATCAATAGAAATTTCACCGTTCACACAATATGCAGCCATCTTTACCCAACGCCGGGCAGCGGTTTCATTTTCTCGACAGAATCAACATGGCGGGCCTAGTACTCAGAGCGATGAGATGGCGCTGCACATTTCGCATATCTTCTGTTGTTAACACATTATTATTATTATTACGGCTTAGCCCATGTTTTCCGGAAACTCATTGTGAGTAATTTCAGGTTCTCATTTTACCCTTCAACACCTCATGGCACGAATTCGCAACCTACCGTCTGCACATCGTCTAGACCGTGAACGGTACGTTGCGGCTTGCATACAAAGCTTCATGTCAACATATTAGTAGTAAGAACTTTTCAATCAGAATATTGGCGTCACTCTGAGGAAGCTCTCAGAACAAAATAGGGTCGCGAATGTTCAACTTCCAGCTAACGTTGAAAAATTTTGGGTGGCTCATTTTGTAATAGCTTTCGGGGAGGAATATTGAGGAATTTGTTAGATTAAAAAATTGTCTGCGCTGCTTGGACCTCAGAGCTTGTTTGAGGCCTTCTAGTTTGTTTTCCAAGCAACTTCGCCAAGCTGCACAAAATAAACCGAATGGAAACTGTAGCTAACTAGCGACATTCCGACTTCACAAGCTTAGCGGCGCTGGCAATTTTTTATATTGCTTTTTTAAATGTGTGTACATTGGCTGGAATAACGTGGAGGTAATGATTTTTCGTGCGAAAGCACTACTTCAGGACGTCAAAACGGTTCATCGGTTCGTGTGAACCTTGGTCTTGAGGGTAGCCTTGAGAAGACAATAAATAAATAAAAAAGAAATAAGGAAGAAAGAAAGAAAGAAAGAAAGGAAGAAGGAAAGGAAGAAAGAAAGGAAGAAAGAAAGGAAGAAAGAAAGAAGGTAAGAAGGACAGAAAGAAAGAAAGAAAGAAAGGAAGAAAGAAGGAAAGAAAGAAGGAAAGAAAGAAGGAAAGAAGGAAAGAAAGAAGGAAAGAAGGAAGGAAAGAAGGAAGGAAAGAAGGAAAGAAGGAAAGAAAGAAGGAAAGAAGGAAAGAAAGAAGAAAGGAAAGAAGGAAAGAAAGAAAGAAAGAAGGAAAGAAAGAAGCAAGGAAAGAGGGAAAGAAACAAATTTGCTGCTACTGGGATGCGAACCCGTGGCGGCGCGAGCAGATTAGCTTCGCTGGCCACTGCATGAGAGCACTAGCTTCTCGCTGCAGCCGATCACGCCTCCAGTTGTACTGATGATGATGCTGATGGTGTCCTCAGTCTCAATGGCAACACACTCTTGTGCCGTGCATCGGACATTGTCTTCTTCATCAACTTACACTACTTACTATCAATTGATGTCGATAGAAGACCTTTCGTGCTCCACTAGTGTCTCGCGGGTAACTAATTAATACTATACTATCAAACTAAAACTCGCGCTTTGCGCTATGTGGCGGCAGTGATAGCGAGTTGTGCGCTGCAAGTGTTGGCGTGGACAATGTTGTGGCGGAAACACGGCACTAATGCAATACGCGTTGTCGTTGAAAAATTGCTGCAGAAACGCGGCAACAGAGTGTACACCGCCGGCATACATTGGGTAAATTGACTTTGACGATGACAAAGCTGAAGGTGCGCATAACTGGCTCCCTGGGTAAATGGACACCTCACTCGCGCTGCCAGGTACGTTGCGTCGACTTGCAAAAAAACTGAGCTTTCGCAGAATGTTTGCCCACCTCGTAATTCTTTTGCAGCGTGTATTCGCGTGTACAAAATGCTGCGCTGTTGTGCATATCAGTGCAAGTATAGGAGAGAAAAACGGTTTTCAATTTTTTAAGTTCCTCGTGGCAAACATGACGAAGAGCGCAAAAAGCAGTGGCTGCACAACATTGTTTGGAAGGGCTTTGTTCCATCGAGCAAACCGTTTTGAGCGAGGTAAGCTGTGCTTCTTGATGATTCTGCGTATTTACGAGGAGTTTACAAAATAGGGTGAAATCGCTCTTTCACCTGTCACACATATTTTTATTTTTGCCAAGTGACAACCTTTTACTAAGCGCCAAGGGGGGAACAGAAGAAGCCTTAAGCGAAGCTTCGTGAAATACGCGCTTTTACATCGATCGTGAATGCAATGCGCATTGAAAATACTTTTATTCTGAGGAGACATTTATATTTCCATCTCTGCTGGTATTGAAGGAATTGGTCTTTGAGTAGAAGTTTTTCTACCTGCTTTCTGAATTAATGCAAACCCCAATTTTTATACAAACAGATTATAAAGGGGCTGCTTTTATGGTAAACATAAAGCTCTACTTCGCCATTTGAATATTATGTTGAGCAACACATATATATTTTTTTTATATTTGGCATATTTTCTGCATTTAGTTTCCACACCATGACAGCAAGGGATTGCTTTCATCGATATTTTGAAATTTACTTCCGGTTATGAAGGAAAACCGCAACCACAAATTCACTTTTGTCGTGAATCGGGATGCCTTAAAAGTAATATCCGAGGTGTGTTCTTGATACCACATTTTAAATCATGTTATTCTTTTCCAGCTCCATTTTACGCAAGATCAGTTCTAGCCCGTAAAAGTACAAAAAAATGTAAAAATAATTAAGTTAACGACCCAGTTTTGAATGCATCGTTTGATGAGCGTTGATTGCTGTGAAAATTAAATGCCACTCCTTTACATTCTCCCCTACTTTTTCCAGCGTCTTCTTGCTGATCGCAAGAGTGTAACTATGCGACACTTGGCGCATTTGCTGCATAGGGCAAGCCAATGACATGTCAGAATCAGCCTGCTTACCATCAGAATCGCGTTGGTTCATATTTATCGATCAGCCATCAGCCCTCGGATGATGCCTTCGGTCTGTTTCCCTAGGCTGGTGGAGCTACAATTTTCCATACATTCCGTTTTCCGCTCTGTTACGGTCGAGGTAGCAGCATCCCACCGCTGCCACCAGTTTGTTAGGGACGAGGTAGCAGCATCCCACCGCTGCCACCAGTTTGTTACGGTCGAGGTAGCATGGACGTGCTCCGGAGAGTGAATTGAGGGACGCCTGAGACGAGGCTGCTGGGAAAAGACAAAGAAGAGGAATTTATACATGAATATTTACAAGTGAGCTGCAGGAACGCTGCATCGTGACAGCTCAACAGGAGAGCATGATGACAACAACTCTTCGGCCGTGCCGCTGCCGGCTTTTTAAGAGTTCTCTTCCCTAGGGTCCCTAGATGGGGGCCGGGTTTCACTGGCACCAATCACCGACACGCACGCACTCACTCACTCCCGAGAGATCACGCCGTCGTCACGCGCTGGGAGAGGGGAACGATGCCAACCACGTAGCGCAGACGCCGAAATGTCCATGAGTGGCGTTCGCGCGCATTTCGAACGCGCGTTCCCACTCGGTGTACGGGAAACGCTCGCTCAACCGGGCAGACGGACGCGGCTTCCGTGGCCATCCAGGCGTTCACCCAACGCGCGTCTCGGGGTTTGTCGGCGTTTCGCTGCTGCCATGTCGTCGTCTTCCCCAGGACGAAGGCGAGTCGTAACAGACTGCCCCGCCGGGGGAAGGAGATCCCGATGGACAGGGGACAGCATCCGCTGTCCGGAGGGATGTCGCTTGAGGCTGGTCTCAACTGCAGTCGGTTCTCTCTCGGCGGTTCCGGAGCTCAGCGCACCCCGAAGTCTTCCTTTGCAGGTGCAGGTTCCCAAAGGGCACTGCAAAGTGACTCGTGCTCCGCTAGCGTTAGAACCACGCCGAAAACCCAACCGCTCAGTCCGCAAGCACGACACAATCCCCACTTAGTAATGCCAGGCTCTTTCCTCCTTACAAACCCAATCAATTAATCACTGGGAGTAGTTCAGCAGCACTCACAAAACTCCCACAGATCGGCACATTACACCACAAAGCGCATCTCAATTTTAAAACAAACAAAACCAATCGGTTCAAAATCCTAGATCAGGAAGAAAAACTATCAGCAAACTGCAACTATGATGCTGATTCTTGCGCTAGGGACGTCAACGTAAGCAATCGGCGTTACCGTTGAGACTCCCCTTTTTGTGATGTATTTCGATTCGTAATGACCACAACAATTACGAACGCACTTGTTTCCCCGCAAAGATTCGCTCAACATCGGAGCCAAAGTTACATTAATTTCCCCAATTCCAAAAAAAAATCAAGCGACTCCAGGCGCTTATGCTAGTGGTCTCAATGGCCCGTCTGGCTAGCACTTCGCGTTTTAACGGACGCTGCTACGCATGGGCACCACTAGTGCATTTTTCGAAACAGTCTTTGTCCAAAAGGAACGCTTCCAATGTAACCAACGCGTCCGAAACCTATTCCTGCTCAAAACTTTTTTTCACTTTTTTTTTTCTTCAAAACGCATTTTCTGCAAAACGCTTTTTCTGCAGGAATGGTTTAAAACAAGAAAAAGCAAACAGCAGAGACATCCTCGGAATCCGCTGCTAGCGAGCCGCGCCGCGGCTCAAAGGGGTCGCCTATTCTTCAAGCGCGCCCTGCGCGGACGCACACCAACAGTGGCTTTAGCAGCCGACAATTCACAAAATTCGAAGGGCTTAACTGCGCTTCGACACCTGCGAGCCTCAGACGCCACGCGACATTGATTTGTTTCGCACACCGGCCGCGTGTCTCCAACACCCAAGTAGCGTCTGAACATTTGAATGCAAGGGGTTGACGGACGCGCATGAAAGAAACGCCTACGAGAACTCCTTTCTCGATTCAACAGTGTCCTTCGACTGGAACGCGTTCTGCGGCGTTCTTTCATGCGGTAGCTGGGCGTCCTCTGCGACCCGCTGTGAGGTTCCACCGTCCTGCAAGAACTACCGCGGGGTCGCCGCGATGGGTCAGGTGGCTTTCGTTTTTTCTGAACGCGCCCACTCAGTCTGGCCCTTTTTCGGCGCCTGTCGCGTCTGGAGTACTCGGTTGACTCGCGCTCAATCTCTTTAAAGCAAAACGACATCTCCAAATTTGGGCTGCTATTGTTCGCCGGCCGCATCGAAGAAATGTCTCCCTTGATTCCCTCATTGCGCCGGCCGGTGAGCTCACTATTCTCTTCCTGAGAGAAAACGCCAGCCTCACTTTTCAAAATAGCCTCGGCCTCAAAGTTAGAGACGGCCGCTTCTTTATTAGCACTGACAGTGCTCTCGAACAAAGCAGGTCGCTCGGCTTTGTTTTCGATGGGATTCCTGCAACTCACAGTTTGCTTTTGGTTCCCATTACTCTCTGCTGAGAGCAACAACTTGCCCTCCTGAGGCTTGCTGTTCGATCCTACTACCCTAACGCTCTTGCCCGGAACTTGAACTATGAGACGCTGTTCGGCTAACGTAGCGTTATTGTCCTGGGTACTACCTTCTCGATCGCAGCAATCAGCCTCCTTCCCGGAAAGTGCATGCTTCTCTGGGCTCAAAACCAACGCATTGCCCCTTTCCTTATTTTTAGCAGTGCCTACATTATCGCCCGAGCCCTCATGGCTGGCGGATCTGCACTCTTCCTCGTTGCTAGCCTTAGTGCCTACATTATCGGCCGAGCCCTCATGGCTGGCGGATCTGCACTCTTCCTCGTTGCTAGCCTTAGTGCCTACATTATCGCCCGAGCCCTCACGGCTTGTGGATCTGCACTCTTCGCTAGCTTTTCGACCGAACTCATCGGTCCTCGCTGCCGAAGTGGCCCTTCTTTCCTGGACCAAACCTGTCCTATGCCGCCACTTCTGCACAGCACTTGTGTCATCCGGCGACCGAGCGGAGCTTCTAACTCGGTCCCTGACACTATCGCGGTGTAGCTTACCACCGTCAATTTGGCCTTCCAAATCTGCCTCCGCGGGAATTCGAAAGTATCGGAGGAGCGCACTTTTGGTTATCGCGTAGTTGCGGGCATCCTCGTCAGACAACCTCGCCCAGACATTTCCGGGTTCACATGGGAGAAATCCCATCAACACAATTGGCCAATAACTCTGGTCTAGCTCCTCCTCCATGCAAATTCTCTCAAAATTTTCTAGAAAAGTTTTGAAATTTTCGCCTTTTCTCAAGAAACTTAAGCGAGATCGCGCTCTGATACTTCTGATCGTGTTAAGTTCACGCGTGAGTTCCTCCATCTCTCTTTCGTATTCCTGTTCCCGCAGCTTTCTTTCGCGTTCCTCTTTCTCTTGTTTTTCTTTACGTTCGCGTTCCTCTTTCTCTTGTTTTTCTTTACGTTCAAGTTCCTCTTGTTCTCTTTTTGCCAATTCCCTCTCCTCAATGGTCTCAAGGCATTCCGCAAGCTCGTCATCTTCAGCCTCTAACGCAAGAATAGCCTTCAGCAGTTCTGGTTTTCTGAGTTTGTCTGATACCTCCAGACCCAACTCTTTCGCAAGCTCCAGTAACTTTGGTTTGCGCAGCGTCTTCAAATCCATGGCTGCTCCGAGTGCTGCTTCTCTACTGCCCGCTATTGTCTTGCTGCAACTAACCCAGCAGCAACGACAACCCAATCACCAGCTCTGTTCCCGACACTAACAAAAGCCTGGCAAAACTCAGCAGAAGAAAGTCCCGCACTCACCAAACCTCGCAGCCAAGAATCCAGCGCAGTCGGTCCGCTGCAGGCAACCAGTCAACACACAGGGCTCGTTGCACTGCCCCCGACTCGCCGTTCTGCTGCTCAGCGTCCCGTTGTCCGCAACTCTCCGCCGGCGTCCGACGATTCGCGTCCCACCGCTGCCAACCAGTTTGTTACGGTCGAGGTAGCAGCATCCCACCGCTGCCACCAGTTTGTTAGGGACGAGGTAGCAGCATCCCACCGCTGCCACCAGTTTGTTACGGTCGAGGTAGCATGGACGTGCTCCGGAGAGTGAATTGAGGGACGCCTGAGACGAGGCTGCTGGGAAAAGACAAAGAAGAGGAATTTATACATGAATATTTACAAGTGAGCTGCAGGAACGCTGCATCGTGACAGCTCAACAGGAGAGCATGATGACAACAACTCTTCGGCCGTGCCGCTGCCGGCTTTTTAAGAGTTCTCTTCCCTAGGGTCCCTAGATGGGGGCCGGGTTTCACTGGCACCAATCACCGACACGCACGCACTCACTCACTCCCGAGAGATCACGCCGTCGTCACGCGCTGGGAGAGGGGAACGATGCCAACCACGTAGCGCAGACGCCGAAATGTCCATGAGCGGCGTTCGCGCGCATTTCGAACGCGCGTTCCCACTCGGTGTACGGGAAACGCTCGCTCAACCGGGCAGACGGACGCGGCTTCCGTGGCCATCCAGGCGTTCACCCAACGCGCGTCTCGGGGTTTGTCGGCGTTTCGCTGCTGCCATGTCGTCGTCTTCCCCAGGACGAAGGCGAGTCGTAACAGCTCCCTTTGCTTCAGCGCAAATTAACATCGTCTTGAAACGTGCCGTTTGGCCCGTGTCTGCATGGTCGTCGCTTCGTTGTTTAGAGCGATACCTACCTAACCGTTGCCTAGCATTTACGAAGCAAACGTCATGTGTGCACACGACAGTTTTCGAAATAACGCATAGGAAAGCCGAAGCAACAAGCGATCCCGTTGCTTGGCGGCCAAAGCATGCCGTGTGCGGCGCGCCGGCCAGTGGGAGAGTGAAATTGAAGAACTGAGGGTGAAAGTGGCCATAGGGAGGAGAGTGTCGCTACTTTCAGTACCAGGGGGCTTTACTACTGTCTGCGCATAGACTCCGCCCACATGTCGACATTATGGCTGCACAACATTCATCGTGCAACGTCGGCAATCTACGGCAACGGTGCTAGTATGGCTCATGTCCAGCATTTACTTTAATGTGGTATGCTTTTTTGTCGAGCGTACGATATTGCGCTGCTATCTCAGAAGATGGAAACCTGCCAATAGAAAGCGTGTCTGGCATTTTGTGCCCTGCGGATTCGCGAAATGAGATGTCCGCCGTGTCAAAACTACTCCCTGAGCTTAGAAAGGACAGTGGCGTTGTAAGAAATTGTGAGGAGAAATATTTTGTTTTATTAGGTGACACAGACAGAACAATCTCTGAGAGGCGCCACGTAAGGCTAATCTGGTCTGCACCTAAAGGGAGCGACCATGACTCGCTAAATTGCAAAAAGCGATTTCCGATTTCCTGAGCCGAGTTTCAAAAGCGTGGATTTTTTGGATTGTTAGCGGATCACTTTGAAACTCTGCATTGTAAGAGACAATAGAAGACACAGTGAGTGAATAACAACTCTGCTGTAGTTCTTTTCAGTCTCTATCGCTTCACTCTCTGTAATGTTAGATGTTCTAAACATAATTTTTACTTTAGGCCTTCAATGCGGCTCACTAATCTCCTCTCCTGTAGGTCTTTTCAGTCTCTATCCCTTCACCCTCGGTAATGTTAAATGTTCTAAACATAATTTCTATTTAGGTCTTCAATGCGGCTGACTAATCTCCCTTAATGAAAAATTAGTTTTTTTAATTCCTTATAACATCTTCCTGAAAGGGTGAAACCCGTGTGCGGACGACGTTTCTGCATCGTGTCCGCTATCTCAGTTTGCACCTAATTTCCACCACTCTCTTCAGTTACTGGAGATAATAACATCGTTGCACCAGTTGTCAACGCGAATATACATATCAGCGATCTCTGTGTACACGCATCCACTTTTCTGCTGCATTACCCAGCACTCTCTCGAGTCGAGAACATTCGCAAAACAGGCAACCTGCAACGCATCGTAATCATATCTCCACTTATCGCGTCATGTAGTATTATTTCGCTCTTCATCACAGAAAGAGCAGCCCCGCGAAAAAACCAAAAAGCCTCGGCAAGGAGCCGAGCAGCGCCTTCTTTGTTGCGAAGGGTGGAGGGGCCTTGGGAGCTAAGCATGCATCGCTGAAGACTCGACGTGTCGAGTCCCTTTTCCTACCGCCTTTCTCCTTCCCGGTAGAAGTACGTACGATCAATCTCTGTCTGCGACGGGCATTTCCCCCAAACCGGAGCCAAAGTGCCTCTGATGAAGACAAACCCGTCTTGCCCGCTGGTCGAACATGGCCGTCCATCTCGACGTGCGCGATGCCAAAGAACCATTGAGCGCCGAGCGAGGAAAACAGACGCAAAGCGGCAGCCCCAGATACAGGAAGATGAAGGGGACGCGAGCAGAAGGAGACGCGTCCGCTGGGACCCAGGGCACCGTGAGGGCCGACGCGGACGGGCCGCATCGCTTCCCATTACGGGATGCCTGTCACTGCTAAGTCGTACACATAACCTTCGGCGTGCATCGCTCGTGAACACCCGCGATATCTTTGCGCCGACGTGTCTTGCTGCATTTTTTCGTTCTGATCGCGATTTCTGTCACTGAGTGCGGCGCGGCTGGACGACGGATAGCAGTGGTGCAGTTACCCTAAGGCGACCCTTACCGTTCTGTTAACGCCATTGTGAAGGCCAATTTCTCCGCACTGTTTGAAATTTCAACTGCTTGGTTCCTGTATTGAGGGGGAGACATTTTGTCTTCAAGACGGGCAGTACTGTGCTCAGAAGAGAGATTTGTGGTGTTTGTAACCTTGTGAGAAATCGACAAATATCTTAGGCGTGTTCTTCAAAACACCAGTAGCCCGTCCATTAACCCACCAAGCAGCATCTGCAGCCTCGTTTCTCCCTTTTTTTATATTTTTGTATATCAGAAAGTGCTCTTTTTTTGTTGCTGTACTTATCTTAGTATTCGGTTAAAACAGGAACACGCGCTGATGGGTTTCTTTTTCCGTAGTTCATGTACCTTTTCGTCATAAATTATATGCTGGATCATCATTTTTCGGACTATTTCTCATATAACGCAAAACATTATGTATTTATTCATACCTAAAAATTACCGCAGTGAGAAGTTACTACTGTGAATTCTTCACTAAAACTACGGCCGTAAGTTTTTAACCCGAATCCTACCTCCAAACATTCGGGTGCCTGTTATTCGCAGCTTTCCGGCTCCTGAGGTTTTATCGACCGCTTAATTGGTACATTTGCTTACACGGAACAATACGCTAATACCACTGAATTATGTTGGTCTGTCGTGCTCGTCCACGTTGGACCACCAGCGCTCCCACTTCGAGCTTTCACCGATACCCTCTCCCTGTCACTTCCTAGCCATCCTGGTTAGCTAATTTGATACAGCATCACAAGATTGGGTTTAATTTGTCTTAAGCTGAGTAGTTTCTGCAGAACCTGTATTGCTTTCTTATCTAGCCACGTCTCTGTGCTTGGGTGGATGCAGAGGAGATATTACTCCGTTATAATTGAATTCTCTTCCGGTTTGATTGTCTTCGTCTTTCTGAGGTAAAGGGAGTCGTAGGCATATCATAGTGCACCACTAGAACATTTATTGGGTTCCGCTCCTGTCTTACATATAGCCTAGACGAAGAACACGGGTTAGCGCGGACGTGACTGGCGTGCTTGCGCCTCAGTGGCCCAGCCCGTTGATAGAGCGCACTTACCCCTAAAAGACGAGGCGTTGTGTGGGCTTCCGCGTACGTGTAGTGCCAGGTTAGGGCCGCTGCTGAAGGCGGTCTTCGGTTCACGGCATTGGGCTGGTCAGAGACAGCTTGACTAATGACCTCCCCAGCATCGTCCAACAACGTCCTGATCTCACTGGCATCGGCCGACAAAGTTCCCGGAGACTCGCCACTGAAGGCACGAACTTCCGATCAGTCTGGGCCTCCCGAGACCGAATTTGGTCGACTTGCTTCGCGCACGTGTTCGCTGGGGCTGCACGGCTGCCTGATGTCATCGTTACAGATCCCGGTAACGACCGCTTTCCGGATGAACCATACTGGCGATACCAGACAGTCATTTACGAGTAGTGTAGAAAGGCTGCTTAACATCGTACCTGGCCGGGGAACAATCTCCGCTCCCTCTCCCTTTGCTGGGATGAAGGCTGACAAGAGAGTTCGAGGCTGAATCCGAGCAATTTCCCCGGAGTCCACTTGCTGGCCAGTGTCGGCGTGACCCTGTATCAGATCAGAAACTTAATCACGGGACTCTGCAGGGCGCCCATTTGGTTTTTCTTTAGCCCTTTAAAAAAGTGCACAACGCCCACTCAGCCAAACCATTGTACTGGGGGTAAAACTGGGCTGTCGTCAGAGGGCGCACGTGGTTCTGCTAAAAAACCGTACCGTAGCCGCATTCGAAAAATGCGGACCATTGCTTGACACAACAGCTAGGACAACCCGAAGCTCACAAAAATCTCACGCACTTTAACAGCTGCTGAAGACAAAATAGCTACTTCGCGAACAAGCAGAACGCCAAAACACCCAAAAAGTAAAAAGTTCGAAGCGAAATTAGAAGGCAATTTCTTAAAGGCCAGCACCATGCGTATAATATAAATTAACTAAGCAAGATCTTTTAACGCGGACGAAATATTAAAATACTGTCAAACGGATATACAACACGATATATGAGCTTGAACTTGCATGAAACTTTAAACGTCTCCTCGACTCTAAGGCGCAAATTTAGCTCCACGTCCCGACCCAGCAAGGTTTTTGAAGCAGTATGAACCATATGCAATAAGCAAACACATTTGTTGGCACGGCACAACGACAAGCATAATTTCTTCTCGAGACCTAACTTTTGAAGGAAAACAACTAATCTCAAGAGCAAAACTAACCTCAAGAGCTAAGCACTCCGCCGGGGTCAGAGCTTTTAATATCCGGATAACAGCCAGGACACTTCTTTGATTTTCCATCTTTTTCCTTTGCGTTGATGTGGCCAGCAAGATGCCCATTGACACCATTCCTGGTATCATTGTTATGTTCTCGCAACATATTATTGAGGCATCTGCCTCTCTGCATTACGTATCTCCACCCGCATTTCAACGTAATAGAATAGATTACATTCTTATATTGCTTAGTGCTTATATTGCCTGGTTTCATGCAATAAAACTTCAGTTCTGAGTAAGCGCCCGTTTTGTTTGTCTCCCTGTGTCTGTGTCTATTTAGCGCTATGTGGCAAGTTATCAGTTCCTTTCCTTACGGCTGATTGCGGTGTCCACCAAGAAATGAGTTCACGCTTTTGCTTTTTCTCAAAACCAATAATACTCCCGCAGATCGAAAATAATGCACTGTTTCTGACAGTGTGTTTCTTTAAGCGCCGCTGCATCAGCAGCATGCGGTGTGCACTTTAATTGCAGTATGACGGCTCAGAGCTTTATTTGGTCGACCATTTGGTGGGCCAGATTTGGCATTCCAATCTGAAAGTTATTTTTTTAGAGTTCCAGTAGTTGCGATGTTGACTGATACTACAGACTGGCCGATTTGAGAGAAAATTCTGCGGTCATGTTGAGCTGATGATAGCGTACGTGAGTTGGAAAATTCATGTGCGAGAGGCAAGTTCACGTCAACCATTCGCGTGCTTTTCTCGTTTGTTTTCATTAAGAAATGCAGTCTAATTGAAGAACGCTTGATTTTGTTAGGAAATGCATTGTGATTGAATAAATATGTACCCCTTTCAGGCCCAGTTATTCCTTTTGGAATCATGAAATTTCGCGGCCAGCATGCAGTCTTGAATTGAGAAAGTTCTAATGTTTTTTCTATACTCAAGCCCAGCTTTCAGGGAAATGGTCGTTTAGTTCGGCAGACTGCCACCACGGGCCGCTTCACCCTAAGCTCCTCCTCTCTCTTCTCTTTTCCCCTTTCCTGCCTCGCATAGCCGCTCGCGGGCAGACGGGAGGGAACAACGCGGCGAGGTTGGGCGGTCGGGTAAACCTTTGTTCGGAATACCTTCAACATTTTGGGAGGAGGGGGGGAGCAGGAAGGGCTCTGCGGGCGAAAGAAAAGTATCAATGCGGCGTGAAGCCTTCTCTGCGCCTGACGAACGCATGCTCAGTAGTCGGATACTGAGAAGGGCGCCTAGTGGGAAGAGAAAGAGGGGACAGAAAATGCAAGATGTTCGACGGGCTTGTTGAATCGCTTGAGGGGGCGAGGATGCTTTCCGCGATTCTTTCTGACGAGTTGTAAGGTTTCCAAAAGGTGCCTCCAGGATGTAGAGAAAAGAAAAAGCTACATCCCGGTAGAAACTTGACGCAGTGATACACAGTGTGCCGTGTCTCTCCGGCGCCGTATTTTTCGCTACACACGCGCTATGCTAAACATACGCGCGCACACCCGCACGAACGCAAGCTGGTGCACCGAAAGCACACGTAGCGTGCGTCTTCTTTTCCTCGCCGTTTCATGTGGCCGATTGAGCAAATATCGCACTGGCAATATGCGCTGAATTTTGAGAAAACAACTATAATCGAAAAATCAAGAAACAAGAATGTAAGAGAAATATTGTTAGCCTTCTTTATGGTGACAGCGACTGAGGAATAAGTGACCACGCTGTCTGCCTCATCGACCAAGTAAAATTATAGTAACAGAAATCAGAGAGTGATGGAAAACGAGGAATTCGTTTCCTACACTCTGGCCATGCGATGAGGTGATATACTTCGTTTTTGTGCGATGCTGTTCACTTGTGGCCATGAGTGTATTGCTCAAGCGTGTATTAATACAGGCATGCATTTCGAGGCTACATCTTCGACTTGACGCAAGAAGTCACCCGAAAAAAATAAAGCACATCCGGAATAATTTTAAGTTTCATCGTGTTTCTAACCGTTTTTATGTGCGCAACCATAAAAGTGTGTGGCTTTGTGAACAGCTCCACTATAACCATAAGTCACCAGTGCATGTCTCTAGGAGTTATTTATACTTGAAAGAATTGGAGCTCTACCCTGAGCGGCGGGAAGCGACTGCATCATGGCAGAAAAGCAACACGAAAAGTCTAGAAACGAAGCCAACAGACATAAACACTAAATGGATGGCCTAGGCTCTACAGTAAAGCGGAGTTCGCGACATGAATGGGAACAGAGGAGGGATTGGTAGTACGAAGAGGCGCACTTTCGCCTGGCTCCGCACACGCCACGACAAAGCGACAGCGGGCCGGGGCATCTATCGCGGTGAAGAGGCGCCGAGATCACCTTCGCAAACAGCTACCGAGAGCTGAGAAGCGACGTTCATTTCACGCAGTAGCGTTTCAAGCAAGTAGTCTAGCCAAACCATCACCACACGCCCTTGGACACCTGGCCATAGAAGCCAGAACACTAAATGAGGTTCTTCTTGAAGTTTCCCTCACGCGGAAGGCGTCCGGGGCGACAGCACGAAATGCAAGCGCCACGAAACAAATTCATAAAGGTTTCTGTAGTCACAGCGCTCGATATCTATACATTCCTACAAAGCACGGCACACTACGCATGCATTAATGCAATGTAGCGTTAATGTCCAGGTGTAGCATGGATTGGAAGAGTTTCTAATGCGAGAGCATTATACTCCTGCCATACTGGATCGCTTAGTGCCACTTTCAACAAGTGAAATTTGCTTAAAGTGTCATTTACGCACCGTCACACGATGAGCTTTAGTGACACTCGCTGCAGTAGTGAGTTTGGTGAGCTCCCTCAACTTGGTCTGGGAAGGCGAGCGTGTAGCCTCAACAGCAGTTCTCCGGCATTCAGAAATTTGTTCTGAGAATTAAAAATCTCCATCTTATTTTCATGATTGCGCATTTTAATGGAAGCTTGTTTTAATTCATATGCAAAAAAATTCAGGGGCACTTTGGCTGTCTAAAGTGCGTAGAGGCGAAAGCGTTTTTCGGACCACTTTGACTGCTTCTGTGGCACTGGTGGCGTCACATGTAATTGAGTGCTAATTACTAAGTGATGACAAATCACTAATTAATGGTTAATTACTGATTAATGCCTGAATACTAATTAACTGCTAATTAATGACGCTTAAGCTTCGCCTTTAGGAGTGGAACGCCACAGCGTGTTGTAGCGCTGCCAGGGAGTCCACGGAACACCACCACCCGTTCCGCGCGATGAATGCAACGTTTTTTGAAGAAAGGAAATGGCGCAGTAATTGTCTGTCATCTCGGTGGACACCTGAAACCACCATAGAGGAAGGGAGGAAGTGGGAGTGAAAGAAAGACAAAGATGGTCGGTAATGAAGAAAATGAAAATTGTATTTGAGGAAAGGAAATGAGGCATTAACCGTCTCACATATCTCGGTGGACACCCGTGAAAATTCGGGGGGGGGGGGGGGTGCACTTCTTTGACCTAAAGTGCGGCCACTGATGTGTGGTTAAGATGTTAAGCTTCGCCTCTAAGAGTGGAACGCGACAGCGTCTTGCAACGCTGCCATGGAGTCCATAGAACCACATCGCCCATTTCGGTCGTCGGTAAATTGGTTTTTGAGGAAAGGAAATGTATCTGTCTCTCAGATCTTGGTGGACACCTACACCTCACCGGAAGGGAAGGGAGGAGGATGGCAGTGAGCGAAGAAACCGTATTCACTAGACGCGCCTTTGTTCATTCCAAACCATCGAGCTGGCATGGCGGAGTGGTCTTCACTTCCGGCCACCGCAGTGTTCGGACGTGCGATCATGGGCTCCGTAGGAGCGGCTTCAGCGGCCTTGTCTGGCCGCGGAAACAGGGTTACTGAACAGGAAAGTTCCTACCAGGTTGTTCTGCCAGGTCTGCCTACAGGGCGTTTTGTTTTAAATACCGTTTTTTTGCACGCCGACATCACGGCCCGTCCTTATACCGGGTGGAAGATTTCCGAGACGCGTTAGCCCAGCATGCGCTGCTCCATGACGTTATCGCCCTGGGGGCGTATCGCATGAGCCACGTCTGGGCTGTCACAATGAAGGATGCCGATGCAGCGCGGAAGATTGCAGGCGTCGGTGAGCTGCTCGTGAAGGAACGCCGCTGCTTAGTGATCGACCCGACGAACCAGGACGTGCGCCTCAAGCTCCATTGGCTGCTCCATAACGTGCCCGACGAGGACGTGCGTGTCGCCCTTGCGCCGTATGGGAAGGTCGCAGAAGTGGCCCGGGAACGCTGGCGCGTGAAAGGCGTCTCAGAGAAGGGGTCGACCACAAGGCTTGTCACCCTGAAGTTGAAGGCCGGTGTTAAACTTGACGATTTGTCTCACCAGCTGAACGTCGGAGGTGAGTTGGCACTCGTTGTGGTACCCGGAAGACCCCCTTTGTGTTTTCGCTGCCGAAGTACGGGCCACATTCGTCGGGAGTGCCGAGTCCCGCGTTGCGGAACCTGTCGGCGTTTTGGCCATGAAGAAGGCCAGTGTTCTCGCACTTACGCGAACATCGCAGGACCTGGGACCAGTGAAGATGCGTCCGAGCATCTGATGGATGAGGCGGACGCGGAAGAGGCAGCCAAAACTACTGGGCAACCAGTTGTGCAGGATGGACCTACGTTGACGCCTCTTAAAAAAAAGGTGACGACGACGACCAGTCAAGTAGCAGCTGCAGCATCAGTGGAGCATGGCTCTCAACAAGACGACAGTGGCCAGGAGACGGACGCGACGGAAGTCGCGTTCGACACCCCGAGCAGCGTGGAGAGTGATGACAACGTCGCCATGGACACAAGCAAGGAAGAGGCCGCTATGACAGCTGCGAAGCGGTCGCATGACGAGAGCGTAGGCGAGAAGATGCCGCCTGATGGGGGCAATGATGAACCACCGCCGAAGACATCGGGAGTCAGACGCTCGACGCTACGGCCACGGCCGAACTTTTCGGCCGACACGCGGCAGGCGGGTAAACAACCTTCGTAGCTCTAGTGAGACCGTGTTGGTGTGAATGTCAACTCTTCGTCGATCATCTTCAAGATGGTCCGGCAGCGGCGATGTGTCTGTGTTCGAAAAAAAAAATCGGGGTTGCTCTTCCGACGTGCTTCCAATCGCCACCGGACGTTTCTTTGGGAAGCCGCATGGTCATGCGGACGATGCGGACCGTCCACCGACGTAAGCCACACCGACCACGGAGGTAGGAACGCGACGGCCAGAAGCGTGTTTTCTCTCTCTATAACACATGGTATTTAAGCTGGACACACCACTTCGTGTAGCCACAATGAATGTCAGAGGGCTTGGAGCAAGAAGGCGGCAGTACCAGCTTCACCGCCTCCTTTTAGACAATGATCTAGACCTGATAGCAGTCCAAGAGTCTAAGATAGAGTCAGAGGAACATGCCGGCCGCATGGTGGTTCCTTTTCAGGCAAATTTTCATGTGTGCGTTTGCCATTCTGTAGGTGCATCTGGTGGATGCCTCTTATTTATACGCAACACTTTGGGTATAGGCGTGGAGTCGGTTTTTTCTTGTGAAAGTGGCCGTCTTTTGGTTGTTGATTTCACCTTTTCGAAATTATGTTGGCGTGATATTTGTGTATATGCTCCGAATGTGGAAAGAAAGCGTCAGAATTTTTTTGAATCCTTGGAGTCATGGTTCAAGTGCGACAAAATTTTGGTTGTTCTTGGGGACTTCAATTGCGTGTGCATGGCTGTTGACAGAGCTAAGTGCAGAAAATTTAGAGATAAGAGTGCTGAAATGCTGACCGCATTTGTTAGTGACTACAGCTTAGAGGATATTGGCAGTGTGTTCTCCACTGGGAGCTCTCCGGAATGCACGCACTTTCAGCGCGATAGTCATGCGCGATTGGACAGAGTATATGTGTCAGTTGATCTTGTTCCCTTATGCTCTAGTTATCATGTACAACCAGTGACTTTCAGTGATCATTGTCTTGTGAGTGCCACTTTTGGAAAAAAGAGCAGGAAAGCACGCTTTAATTGGCACTTGTGGAAACTGAATGCCAAACTTTTGGAGGATGAAGAGTTCGTGATGAAAATTAACGCTGATTTTGAGAACATTCTTATTGCCCAACCAGTTTCTTTTGCAATGGAATGGGAAAGATTCAAAGAGCAGGTGAAGATTAAAGCAATAGAAAGGAGCAGTGTGATTAGATATAAAGAGAAAGAAAAAGAAAGAACCCTGCACGCTGAACTGGAATGCTTGCTGAACATGGAAAGCACAGCTCCTGGAATGTTCACATTCACAAAAGAAATCAGAGGTGTGAAATGCGAACTGGAACGCAATGACACAGAAAAATATAAAGCTGCTGTCGTACGTGTAAGGTCCGAAAAATTGTGGGCAGGCGAAACGCCTACAAAGCGAGCGCTCGCGGACGAAAAACGGTACGCTTCCCAGAAAGAAATCAGAAAGATAAGATACGGAGACGCAATTACCAGGGATCCAGGAGATATTCAGAACGCCTTTGTGGACCACTTCACAGAACTTTTCAGTAACAAGCGCCAGACTGTAGAAGGTTTTCATGTAAACTTCTTACAATTGATGCCAACACTTGACGATGAAATCAAGCAGCGCCTAGAGCGGCCAATTACCTTGCAGGAGATAGAAAAAGCAATAGACGACCTACCATCTGGGAAAGCCGCTGGGCCAGATGGGTTGACTGCTGTATTCTTCAAAACATTCAAACACTACGTCGCTCAACTGATGCTCAAAGTATTAACAGAAGCTTATGAAAATAATCAAGTTCCATTGTCTTTTACGTCCTCCCACATTGTTTTAATTCCCAGGACTGATGACACGGAGAAACGTATGTTGGTGGGGTCCTATAGACCAATCAGCCTCACAAATGTGGATTACAAGGTGTTCATGAAAATTTTAGCCAGCAGATTGCAAAGTGTAATCACCCAGTTAGTTGGGCCGCATGAAACCTGTGGCATCAAAGGTCGCAGCATTGCCACAAATATACATGTTGCACGAAGCGTATTAGAATGCGTTGACGCGCTTGGCAGTCAAGTAGCTATGATGCAGCTAGATTTAGCAAAAGCTTTCGACCGTGTTTCTCATGACATTCTTTTCTCCATTCTAGAGCATGCCAACCTGGGTAACGTAATAGTAGAAGGGGTAAAAATGGCTAACGCAAATTGTACGACGAGAATTATAGTTAACGGCGAACTTTCCAAAAGCCTCATAGTACGCTCGTCGGTGAGGCAAGGATGCCCGCTCTCTCCCCTGCTTTTTGCAGTATATCTCGAGCCGTTGTGCTTGGCCATTCTTAACAGTGACTGCATTTCTGGATTCAAGCTTCAGGCAGCCGAAGTGAAAATCCTTGCATACGCGGACGACATAGCGGTATTTTGCACAAACAGAGACGGCATTCGTGAAGCTACGAATGTGGTCGAAAAGTTCTGCGACCAAACTGGATGTCAGATAAACTGGGGAAAAAGCTCAGGATATTGGCATGGGGAATGGGATATTTCACCAGATTTTTTTTCTCGACTGCAATGGACTGACTTACCGACGCGGTACCTTGGGGTGCCCCTAAAAAGTTATCGCGATCCCAGCACACACTGGAACGAGGAGACGTTAAAGGCAAGAGAGAAAGCGGACGCGTGGCAAGGAAGGCAGCTGTCAATCTTTTCACGTGCCTTTGTGTGCAATGTTTTCTTGATTTCTAAGATATGGTATGTGATGAATGTGCTCTGTGCGTCGCGCAGCAATATTCAAAAAATCCATCGAGTGTTTGCAGTTTTTCTTTGGGCGTCGACCTGGGAGAAAACCGGGCGAACAAACTTGTTTATTTCAGTCAAAAGCGGTGGCGTTGGACTGGTTCATTTGTTGTTGCGTCAAGTGGTGTCGCGCTTTATTTTCCTTCGTGATCAAAATGACATATTTTTGAGAACTGTTATGCAAATGTGGTTGCAAAGGCTGCTCCCCGGAATCATAGTGTCATCGTGTGAAAACATGTGTGGTGCTGTAAACGGATATTTGCGTGAGGTTGTCCTTTCCTTCAGGTTGTTGGAAGTGCGTTTTTCACTAGAATACCTGTATAACGTTCCCAAAAAGAAGCTGTATAAGGATCTGGTTGATATTATGCTGCCGCCACCTTTGTATTGTGCGCTTTACCGTGGAGGCCCAGGGCAGAATATTTTAAAACAGGTGAAAATGATGCCGGTCCGGCCGACAGTGAAAACATTCTTTTTCAAATTGCACTCTAATACACTACCCGTTAAAACCTGGCTCCATGAAAAAGGAATCTTTGTCCCATGGGCAACAAATTGCCTGTTATGTAAGTAGCCAGAGACAATTGAACATGTTTTCCTAGACTGCTGGGACCCCTATTGAAAAATCCGGTATCGCGGCAAACCGGATTTTACCGGAACATATCGGTTTCATACCGGTCCGGTATCACTCTCATACCGGCGAGACCCGTCCGGTTTGATCGCTATACCGGTTCATACCGGTCCGGTATTGATCCCAAACCGGACAGACCGCTCCGGTACGGAGCTCATACCGGACAGTCCATTCCCGGTTCGAAGCTCAAACCGGACAGACCAGTCCGGTACGGAGCTCAAACCGCACAGACTAGTCCGGTACGGAGCTCAAACCGGACATACCAGCCTGTATTCAGAGCGATATGTGCTGCGGTTTTGGTGCTTGGTCTGCAGATTGACTGTTGTACGCCAGCAGATATTTTTAAAGGGAAGGGGGGGGGGGGGGGGGGGGGGGGGGGTAAGCGTGCGCATAAGTGCGATAATCAACACATACACGGTTTTGTTGAAAGGGTTAGGAAAAGAAAAGGGCTAAGCGTGGCAAAACATGCAGTTTGTGTATGAAAGGCGGGGGCTCCATGAAGGTGAATGGAGCGCAACCGCCATATTGGCTTCCCGTGCAGCACCCTGACAAAGCCAGGGCTGCTGTGTGCGGGCAAACGGCTAGTATACATCCGCCAGCAGTCTTCGTAAGTCCTGCGCAGATTACTCTGGGTTTCACAGTGCAGAACTTCACGACTGGCTGATAAACATGGCGAGCCTCCGGTGACTGCGCCAGAGGCTCCAAAAGGTTTGTTACTGTCGCGTTCATTGCAGCAGCTTTCTTAATGTTCGCTAGCGGCAGTCTGTAGCGACGCATCGGTGAAGAAATAAAATTCTTGGTTTTCGTGCAAGAATTCTTTGCACTTCTTCTTCATCAAGTGATAGTCCATTGATAACGCAACTTGTCCAAGCGCCATCGCGAGTGGCCCCACCCTTCACTCCATCAGGAAGACATACTAATCACAAATCGCCCAGAACATTTCTATCGACGAAGAAAAGGTTAATTCAACGGAGCCGGCAGCTTGGGTGTTCCCTTAAGGGCGACGCTTCATGCTAGCTAAAAGATACAGCGCTAGAGAGAACAAAATAAAAACAAAAACCACCTGTAGAAACCTTACACGAGTAACCCGTCTCTTCGCAATTTTTTTTAAAGCTTTTTTTTTCTCTCATCACTGCCTTCTCTGCTTTTCCTGGGTCTGAGAATTCTCAAGGCCTGCGCGCTTTCCTTTCCCCCCGCTCTGACGTCAGCCACTTTGGCCGTTGACCCCTCCGCATTCCTCCGAAACTGAGACGTCTCCTTTCTTCCCTCAACCAGTTCTGCACCCTTCCGTAGTCGTGTAGCCGGACATGTCAGCGTGCGCTGCTGCGTTTTATTGCTGTTGCGTTCGTGAGTGCTGGCTAGGAAATTGCTTGTCATCGTGATACCTAAATCTTTGCGTGTCGTGACCTGCTGTTGAAGCAATGGGTCGCTGCTGCGTGCCCAACTGTAGAGGAAACTATGACAACGGACCAAAAGTGCTTGTGTTTTCGTTCCCAAAAGACTCACGTAGGATTACGTGGGAGCGTGCTGTTCGCCGCAACGACGTCGACATACGGGCTGTGCGAGATTCTAAGGTACTGTACGTTGTGTCTGCGCATCGAAGCAATCGTTGAAGTCTAATAATTTATCACGGTGCTAAAATATGAAAAAGGTGCGGTTCTAAAATTCATGGGACGCGATGTTTGCCCTAGACTGCTGGTATCGGTAAATATATCTTTTTCTCTTATGTACCAGGCAGTGTTCTTGTGTGGTTGAAAGATACAAATTTTCAAGTTCAGGGCGGGCGTTCATGTCATGGTTAAATAAACATGCCTATGAATATCATCGAATTTTGCAGAGAGCATACATACACTAACGAGATATATTCTTGCATCTTGATTCAACGTTTCGACTATATTTAGTGTGCGTAGTGTTTTGGCTAAAGAATGCTCAATATATTTAGGTAATTGAAGCGATTCTATGCATTTGCGCAATGAATAAAGTAATAATGGCCGTAAGTTGCATGTCACAGTTCTCAATGCATTATGTTGTGTGTCAGTGCCCAATTAAATGATAAGCTGGGGGCATTATGTACTACCAATCATATTTACTTTTCAGCAGGTGCTTTTGACTACTTCATTGGCCAGCACCCTGTAGAGACCCCAGCGCCGGTAGATCGTCGCAAAGAGTTAAATTATTACCTCAGTGAGCTGGTTCAAGACATGCGAAAAAAATAAACATCTTTTGGAGTTTTTGATGCATTATAATACTCACCAAGCTACCAATACTTGGTAAAAGCTGGGAGCAAATAACACAATTGCACATCGACTGCAATACGAGTCGCTGATAATCGCAGATTACCAGTTTCTGAGGCTCTGTATATTGCAGCATTTGGCATGTACACTTATGGCCCCAGTTTTTGGGCAGATTTAGTCCAAGTGGGATACATTTGAAGCATTTTATTCCTGCCTTTGTCCTGTGATACAGGGCCCTCCTGTATAATACGGGCCTAGCCTGTAGAATACAGGACTGTCCTGTATGCCGGTATGAATTTTAAACCGGAACCGCATACCGGGTTATTGTACAGGATTTGCGATACCGGATTACCTGAGTATCCTGTACAAAACAGGAGAGTCCTGTATTACACAGGACTGTCCTGTTTTATACAGGATATTCCGGTAATCCGGTATCGCAAATCCTGTACAATAACCCGGTATGCGGTTCCGGTTTAAAATTCATACCGGATTTTTCAGTAGGGACGCCATACTTTTCTGGGATGTCCTGCAGAGAACCATCAAGAAAGAACTACCACTGCACCCTTAAGGGATCAGATTTCTACCAGTTGATCGCAAAGAGGTACCCTATGACTTATTAATGCTTCTTGGCCTCCACAGCTTGTGGAAAACGCGAATGCAAGTAAGGCATGCTGACATAAACACTCGTAGTACACGTGAGAACTTTGTTGAAAGTGCTGTTTATCTGCGGGAATGTTACCAGGCGCAGCGTGACCCACCCCAGTGGGTAACACTACTAGATGATCTAGTGAAACTTAAGAAATTTTAACTTCACCCGTATCAGCTCAAGTGCAGCTGAAGTGGTCTTATCTTTTCATGTCAATCTCGAAAATAAAGTAGAAAAAAAAGCTGGCATGGCGGAGTGGATAGCATGCTCGTCTCGCACTCCGAAGACCGGGGTTCGATTCCCGAGCTCGACCAATTTCTTACTCGGTTTTATTTATTTATATGGCCTGACTAGCAAAGTTAATTAGTCTAATTGGGTAATTAAGCAATTAACTAAGCTCAGTTCCACTTACTTGGAGCATCACTATATGATCCCTTCCATTGGTTGTATGGTTACTAGCCAAAGTACAATTGGCCCCGTTTGAAATTGGCGCACTGTGACGTCACGACCGTTTCGTCCAACTGAAAAGCGTGACATTTCTGTCGACAACTGCTGCTTACAACGATGAGACGTTAAAGGCTTTCGCCTTAATAAAGATAATGCGCACACTTGAACAGCTACTCTCGCTTTGCTGATGACGGCGACCCCCTTCCGCAGTAGGCCTAATGAGTCCACAGGGTGTGTGTACGCAATTTCGGTGATTGGGGAGAGCGAATTCTCAAGTTTCAGCGAACCAAAATGTACAGCGAGTGTAGTTTGCCAAAGGTGACCTTAAATCGACTGTCGCTTACATTTACAGGGCGCGCATGCACTCAACGGAAAGCGCCGTTGGGACTCGGACTGCCGCTCAATGTTTTAGGCAGCCACCAGCAGTCGCTGCCGTCGCTTGTGGATGACAAATAAGGCCGTTTCAATGAATGCGAACGGTCACCGAATATGTTTCTGCGTAAACTGATTCATAATGATGTATTCGTCTCATCGCAGAAAGCAGGGCGACTACCGCTAAGCTCCGGTCCTACGCGATGCAGCAACCAGGCTACCAAGTGTTTCCCAGGCGCGCAGTCGCATCGGCGCTTCCTACAGAGTTGTCGCACTTTGTAAATAAGCAAAGGGACAACCGTTACAAAAATGAGATTAATTAAGATAACTAATGAACAGGTCGCGTATTATGCTATGC
Organism: Amblyomma mixtum; assembly: GCF_055824585.1. Classification (NCBI taxonomy): domain Eukaryota; kingdom Metazoa; phylum Arthropoda; class Arachnida; order Ixodida; family Ixodidae; genus Amblyomma; species Amblyomma mixtum. Next base: position 28,643,366 of record NC_143017.1, on the reverse strand, counting down.
AAACGAGCACTAGAAGTTTGCACACGGCGATGTAAACAAGAGTACTGGAGTGCAGTCGTCCTCATCGGTGCATTCCTGGGCAAATTTCGCGCTTATGCGGTACATGTTGTCATGTACTATGGTCTTCAAGCACTCATTTAGCGTGTACACAAAATATTTGCTAAAAAAAAGAAGAAAAAAAGCGAAAAACAGAGATGAAAATATTACATCTCCGAATGATTGTCTTTGGCTTCGTCACTGACAAGCCGCAATTAAACTATTTTTTCAGCCTGTTACTGCCTTTTTTTGTTCTAACCTACTCCCTTTCCGTTAAGCCCCTTCTCCTTGTGACCACGCTTGCTTTAGCCGTTTTAATTGTATAAGCACTGAAGTTCTTTCCATACGGTGGGTGAATGGTAATTACGATCGTTGTCTCTGGCCTCGCTCAACTGCAATTGTGTATCCATTTTTGTAACTTTTATTGGTTCAGTGAATTTGTTTGTCTTTTTTTTCTGCCTTACAACAAGCTAATTCCATGTGCTCTATTTACTCTCGAAGAGTGGAATTTCATTGATCAGAGCGTATTGTGTACTGTATATTTTTTAAAGCAATGCCACTGTACCGCTGTCTAGTGCTCGGGGGCGTGCGGCTCTGTCAAGCTCTCATTTATGACAACTTTTACTGCCGGCCTTCACTGTTCTGTACCCTGTGAGACACGAATAAAAGCACTATTATTATTAAAATCAATGTCCACAGAGTCGAAGCAGTCCGGCGTTGCTGTGTGTGTGGGGGGGGGGGGGGGGGCGAAGCGATGGCGACGGCTGTTGTTCAGTGCGGGTAGTGCGGGCTGTGCTCGGGCTTCGGAGGCATCCCTAAATCTCGAGTGAATTCGCGGAGCTGCGTTGACTGGAATGTATCTCAGCCGAATACTATTAAAAAATTTGTCTAGTAGCACAATGCGGCAGTCGAGTCGAATGACATCACTTGGAAGGCGTTCGAAACTCCCGTGTAGCAGGGGCATTACTTGTCACGGATCGTGATGCTTTTTGTCGTTAACATTTGCTTAGCTGTAGAAATAAATCTGAAAATTGACTGGAAGTGATTAAATTTCCGAAAAAAATATATTTTGTAGGTATCTGCGTGAAATAAAAAGAACTTCTCAAAGGTGCTGCAACATCCCACGCCACTGCCACAATTTTCAAATGACACTCCTTTTTGCCGTGGGACAGCGCGCACCGAAACTGTCATCCGTTCAAGAACAGTGCACTTTGTGTAAGTGTCACTGAACCTGCCTGTGTGACAAGGCACTTGGCTCGTTATGCGAAAACCCCGACGTAGCCTGAAAGCCGTGGCAGGCCAGAACTACCTAGACTGAAAGCATGCTGAAAGGAACGCGTGGCAGAGACGCCGCACGCGAGTAAAGGCCCAACTTCAATCCTACTTCAGAGGCGTCGCGTCACGCGCTGGCGCGCTGAGCACCGCGCCACGTCGGACGTCGAGAGAGGTACACATCTCCATTCTCCGGGAACTGGCTCGCGGGGCTCGCGTCTGGGTTGATGTTGCTAGAATCAGTTCGACTGCCAAGAGTGGTGAGAAGTAGTAATTCGCGTAATTAAATGATTTTAAAACGTGCGGAATGTATTTGGTACACAAATAATTAAGCACGCCTTTTCACTGTGATGCTGTATCTCAGAACTTGCTAAACCCGCAGCAACGTCATCATCATCAGTGCGACTCTCCCCTTCCGAGAAGGGCAAGACGACTTCCGTGATGAATGGAAACAGGTTTAGGGGCGCCCCACCGCATTCCTGGCGTCCTTATATAGTAACTCTCACTCGTATAACAAAGCAGACCAGGCTCAAGATGGGAGCGGCTGGCCCCTCTGCTGCAGGCACTAGGCGAGATGCCACTGTAGCGCCTGACTTGATGTGGTACATGTAAAAAATTGCGTGTCGCCTCCGCGAGATACGCTAGGAAATACGATGCGCCACTGCCGTATTCATGTAAACGCGGCTAGATATTACACAAAAGGGAAGTCCCCGCCGCCGCCGACCTTCAGCTTTCGGTGAATGAGGACCCGGTGCAATGGAGCCTCATCGTCCCAGTTGAATCGCTCGCGTCTACAACGACAGGCGAGACAGCAAAGCGTGGCCGGAGGCGGCAGTTCACTGCCGATGAAATACGCAACCAACGCAACGCAGCGAAACGAGCGAAGCGAGCTGCTGCAGCGAAAGAACGTTCATCCCCCAAGTTGCCAGCAACAACTCGGCGAAAATCAGTCCTCTCGCAGTTGCACATCATAAGAATTACTTAGGTGCCCCTATAATTTTTTGTGTGTGTTTGTATGTCGTGTTTTTTTTGTTATACCACTCATTTGCGGAGAAGGGTCTATGGCCACACGGTTTGCTCTTCAAGATGCAAAGATTGTTATTCATTAAATGCCTCTCGAATGGCGCACTCGGCTATGCATTGTGCTAGCTTTATTTGTGTGCATCTTTTTTTATAAGATAAATATTCCTCGTTCCACCAAAGAGGAAGAGATGAAGGCCCAATGAACGAAATCCTTTGAGGAAAGTGCCTGACGACGTGGACTGGTGAAACGAAAAGCTGAAAAAAAGAATCAGCGCAAGAACTGCATTCGGAACTTCTTGAGGGAGCGCACGGAGCTACCGGCCATCCAGATTGCACCGACCACGAAGGTAACCTGTGAACACGACCAAAATTTCAGCCCAAATTTTAAGTACCGACTCCAAGGGCCCTTCCTGGGCGTACGCCAGAACCGATCTGAGCATGCGCACTGCAGGAGACGCCAGCGAACCTCGGCGAGGCGCCGATATCTGTCTGTGCTAGATATCAGCGCCAGCGCACGGGCGCTCGCGTACGCGTCGGAAGCCGGGTCCGGTTTGCAACAATCGGAGGACCGCGGAAGTCTCGGTGACTCTTTTCTTCATGGCTCGAGCCTCTTTCAGGTTTCCCGAACTTTTCTTCGCGGTTTAATTGGTCCTTTCAGCGCCCCCAACCCCTTTTCTTCACGCTTGAAATTCTTTCCCTCGACTCGAGAGGGTGAACGAGGCTGCACCAGAGACATGGAGATGCATGCCCCTTTTCGACGCCAGTCCCGGCATACGCCAAGAACGCCGACGCTGAGCGTGTGCGCCCAGGATGTGTCGTTGGAGTTGGGGCTTTACACTGTTGCAATCCACTTTTTAGCTTACCCAAACACAAACACTAGACGAAATTCCGAGACCTGCCTCATGCTTCGCGGAGCGACTCGCGGAAACGAAATAGGGGATAAGTGAGTGCATGGTATGACTCACAACAACACAAGGCGTTGACACGCTCCTTAAAAAGTCCCTTCTCCTCCCACCCGCAACCGGCCGCCCCCGCACCACGTAACAATTGTGCTGTAGAATGCTCAACGCTCGTTCCTTCCTTTCTCACGTGCATCCAGAGCAGCCTCAGTGTGTTGCGCATTTCCATAACTGCTGAGGTAGGAACCAAGAAGAAAACGTCCACTTCCAATAGACCTTTCCCGGCATACGTCATCGGCGCACGTGTCTGTGGTGTGGCGGGCAAATCATGGGGCTTCTGACCGGGAGGGGCTGCAGGTGCTACTCATAACCTCTTCATACCAAGGCGTCTCTAATCGGGAGAAGAAATGCGGCGGGACAATGATCGACACCTACAAAACCAGTTTAGAAGCAAAAGTGGCCATATAGGGACTTGTCCCTGTGATGTCATGCTCTTTGTCCACGAGAGTTTCCTTTTTTTATTGCCCATCCTAACATATGTTTTCACTTTTCATTCTTATAAGATTCTTAACATAGTATTTGAATTGGCTTGGCCAGGACTGCTTAGTTGTTCCTTTTCTTCCCTTTCGACATTCTTTGACCTGGCTTCTCGCGATCAATTTTTTGTTCGTTTTCATTGCACTTTGAGCAGGAAGATGAATCGTAAAAGAAAGCTGTGAGCGATAACGCAACTAATCTCCTACGCTGGTAATATAGAATAATTTATTTTTAAAAAATGATTACAGCACAGCTTCAAGAGTACATATGCAAACGTTCCTGAAAGGAGGCCCTAGAGCCAATGGCGTCAACCGATTGACATGACTTCGCGGCTGATCCTGTTAATCTGCGGTTAAGCTTTTTCCAGCCCCCTGCAATGTAACTTTTGGAGGTGCGGTGGGGTTAACCGCGGTACCATGAGAATCGATTGCTGCCATTCGCTAGAGGGTCTGCTTTGTAGGGCAGTTGCCGCTGAATTCTTGAGCTGTATCCGACTGTATGCAATCTCTCGACAGGCAGCGTAGCAAAATTCTACAGCCGCTACACCTACTATTTATATCTGCCATTTGTAAGCTGCTTTCTTGCAGATGCCCATATAAGAGCGCTTTTTCGAATTACAGAAGTCCACAAAATTAAATTCACCACTTTCTTCGCAACAACTAAACAAAGTTGGTGGTATCTCGTGGAATAAGAGAACTTTGGTGACTCAAAAGTGCAGCCTCATTTCTGCAGTGATACCCCATTGATAGGATCCTGGCTATACGTCATGCACGCATATGACAGAAGTTTGAATGAAAGAGCACCAAAAAGAAGTCGCCTATAGCTCTTTTAAAAAAATGTACGAATGGTTATAATGCGTGAAATTGTTCATTGATACTAATATATTTTCAAGGTCTTGAAACGAGAACTCTTTATTAAAATCGGCTGACAAAAAAAAGGTTCTGAACACAGGTTTGAACCCGAAGTCCAAACCCCTGTCACCTTATTCTCAACACTACAAATCACTAATTTGAAAGCATCACAGATGGAAGCGACAGTTGACCTTCCAACCAGAGGCCATCTGCTTCTAGACCTATACTTCTCTATTATTTCCGACGACATGTAATAAGCTGTATAGGTACAGAACGTCTCTGAGTAAAGCTCCATCAAACTTCTTACATCAGCATTATGAGAATAAACTCAAACACTTGCATTCGACATTACTTTTTGATGTCGGCCGTTTGGTTGCCGCTACGCTCTTCCAAAGTACCATGAATATCCAATTTCAAACCAGCTAGCTCTCGTACCTTATTCTACCATAATCACAGACGCAAATAAACTTTTTTAATAATAGCACAGCGCTGAAAATTCGCGAAGTTGCTCCACTACAAGCATTATGACACCCACAAATACTTTTTGTAGCTACGTTAGTTTTCATCCTAGTAACTTTGTTTAAAACTCCGGTTCACACACTAGGTTCGAACTCTCGCATGTGTTCTTTTCTATAAGGCATACCTCTCCTGACAAAAAGATAATCATCAAAATGGACAGAAATTCATCGCTTCAAACTATTTCTGCAGCGTAAGTAGCTACCAGGCGCCATCTTTCATATGTTCGGCATTACCAGGTTTCAGATAAAAAGGCCTCGGGAAGCTTCTGGATCAAAGCTATGACAGATCGACGCACACCATTTTAAACAGCATATGTTAGGGTACCTAAAACCCAGGGTCATTTTCGATATCTATCTGTGTTACGGCGCTATACAGTTTTGAAGTTTGAAAAATGGGCAAAATGTGGGCCTCTCCGATAGGCAGCATCGTATAATATTCAAACGCGCTGGGAAGCTCGTGTATTAGCAGCACAGAACTGAAACTTCGGCCCAATCCTCAAATAAGTCTATCTGTACAAATCCCCGGGTCATTTTTTATAGGTGCTTTTGTTCACGTTTTACTATTTCTTTCTTCCCCTTCCCATTCAGTTACGCGCCGTGTCGCCGCTACTTCCGACAGATGGCGCAAGTAGTACATGTCCCGGAAAGCTGGGCATGTGCGACATTTAGTGCCTCATCAACATACTTGTACAAGTGTGTTCGCTTCCTTTAGCCTGACCGACATACGCTAGTAGGTAAGAAAATAATACAGAGACCGCGTACGCTTTGCTGTTGCCGTCGGCTGGTCCTACTTCCTACCTTGCACGGTTTATAAGACAGAAAACTTTTTTTTTCTGATAACATGGAAGGGTGCAAGTAAGCGACACGTAACTGTTTTGAAATAAGCTCTTGCGGTGAAACGCGTTTAAGCCACTAAAATATTTGCAAACATTCTATACATCTACAAATAAACATATATAAAAAATATATATAAATATTTCCAGCTTTGAAAAACCTACCAACTCACCCAAGAATTGGTCCTGTGCATCCAAAAAAAAAATCTTCACTAGAGAATTCGTTTGCTGGACACAGCATGATACTGCTGTACAAGGCAGAATTCATGGATACGAGCCCGTACTGCAAGGATCACTTTAACCGTATGATAATTTCAAACGTTTTCGAGCGAAAAATGTTTATGCACCCCCAAAAAAGTTTAATCACTGCAGAAGGGTGCTCCGAGCTAGAGACTGGACATTTAGATACTAGGACCGTGGTCGCCTTGCCTGTTCCACGCAGCCTACAAAATGAACTAGTTCTTATCGGCGACCAACTCAAGAATTCCGCTTGCATAGTTCCGCTACTGGCCCTCAAACTATGAAAAAATAACAAGAGAGATACAAGCTTTATGTCATGTCATTCTCGCGTATTCTTGGCAAGATCACTGGCTCACACGGACATATCAAATGAAGACAAGCGTTGTTTCAAAGCAGTTAATATTAAATTAAAATTGAATCTGTTCTTCTATCACAAAAAGAATGTGTCTTGCAAATTCTGAACTCAAATATCTAACTCTCGGCATCTTTTTTTTTACTTCAGCGAGGCATTTGACTTTTTTTAACCATAACATTTTGCATGCTAAACTGGAAATATATAGTGTTCAAGGTATTTTTCTCAATCTTCTACGTTCTTGTCTCCCTAATCGAAAGCAGGCTGTCTGCGATGGATATGGACCCAGCCTTCAGGCCGTGAATTGCGGTGTTCCCTGGGGTAGCCTTTTATGCCCTTTTCTTTTTACTGTGTGCATAAATGACCTTGCGAATGTAGAAAGCAACGAGAAATTCATTGTGTACGCAGATGATACTAGTATTTTCCTGACAGGCACCTCAACAGACGAGTTACTCAATCGCAGCAACACTGCTCTTAAATCATTACATGCTTGGTCCTGTTCTAATGGGTTGTCTGTTAATACCACTAAACCAAAAGCTGTTTTTTTTTTCATGCCCACAAACCTCAAAATTAACTGAAACCAAAAACTCTCACTTTGTAACCATAAAATAGAAATAGTGGAGACGTTCAAAGAATAAGGCGTACTATTTGACACCTGTATGAGCTGGACCACACATACAACAGATCTAGCGAAAAAAAAGGCACTTTCCGTTGGATTTCCTGCTCAATGCCGCATTGAGTTTCCACCATGTCTAATTTTACTGCCACCTAGTTTGGGCCACCGCATCTAAAACTGTTCCTCAGAAAATTGTAATTCTTGAAAACAAAGCCATCAGGTTTATCGCAGGTTTTAGTTTTACTGCCCATACGGCTGATTTGTTTGCCAAATATGGAGCACTCCGCTCCAATATTTGCTCGAGTATCGCCATTACACTGCCTAGAATTTTATTCGTCGTTAATTTGTAATTTTTGCCTAATATGGCCATGTTAAATCCGAAAGAAAAGTATCGTATGTCCAAACCCGATTCAGGGACAAATTGTCACTTCCACGTACTAGAACAAATTACGGCAAACAAACACTTCCCATCCTTATATCCCATACTCTTAACAGGTATGAACGTTACAGGTGTGTAACGTTCCGAGACATAATTTCAAATTGTACTTTGCAAACAAACTTTTATAACCTCAGCTATTGCAGTTTACATGCCCATCCTTTTGTTGTTTCCGCTGTTAACGCCTCAGCAGTGCGCGACACTTAAAAACGTATTTGTATGACCTTAATGTATTTTCTGAGTAATTTGTTCATAATTTCTCACGTTTACTGTACTTTGTACGAGAATACTTTCTGCTTTTTCTTGTTCATAATTGTCCACCAGTGTGCTCGTGTACGACCTGCCTCCGCTTCATGTAATGTCTTTTTTTATCACGTGGGATTTATAAATGCCGCAGGCATTTTCAAGCCATCCTTTAGCTTTTGGCCTGTGGCTGATTTTGAGCATGCACACAAACTTGGACATAAAGTAGTCTGATCCGGCTTGGAATATCACTGATTCTATTCTCTTGTAGCGCTGACATTTCCTCCCTTTACTTCCCTTATCCCCGCCCCTGTTCTCCTCAAATACTTTCAGCGAACTCCATGGACGGCCAACGGGCCGTAGAGCAGCGAATAAAGATTTTACCTTCTCCTACCCGCGCAACTCACAATTCCACTTTACTTCCTTTTCGAAGGCAGCGGTTGCGTATAAGGTCATACTCAGTACGAGCTTTCAAAGTGGCAGTAGCCATGTCTGAAGTAAACTGAGGCATGAAAGTGAAGTACCTTAGGCTAATTGAAAGTACATCCAAGAAAGGCATTGCGCTGAATAGAATGGGATGTCGAAATAACCGAGCTCACTGCTCATGAACCACACAATATATTTCGGCGCTTTCCTTTGAGGCAGCTTAAAAGACAAGAAACTGCTTTCAAAGATTCGCGGAATAACAGGTTTTTATGCATAGTACTCCTTTCATCTTGCAGGTTTAACGATAAAAAGCCACAGTTAAAAGCGCTCTAATAACGCTAGCGAGCAACCAATAGACAGTATCGTCATTACGGTGTGCTGTCTGGATCAAAGGAGCTTGTTACAAAAATAAAGGAGAGCTGTTCACCCTGATATATTACTTGCGCCCACCGTACTCACCGACAAAGCAATTTCTGTATTGAGCTACCAGGCTTTCACGGTACCTTATAAAGGCTTCTCCTCTAAAATTATTCCTTCACGCGCGTTTTATTAAGAGTTTGTGATAAGAACTTTCGGGAATGAGCACTCTGCAACTTGAAAAGTGAAAAAGCTAGAGCGGATAATGACGGCGGCACACTCCTGAGCCTTCTCCTGGTGCATTTATTATAATAGAAATGGTTTTAGTCTCGTCTGAAGTGAACACTGTTGAGTTCGAATGACTAATTAATCAGAGTGATGGCAAGCAAACCTGAATGCCATTAGTTTAATAAGGGCTTGGGTTAACGTCCGTACAAATCTAAAGAAAAATGATGGTGATACTTTATAGTTTATGACGCATCGGCTGCTGAAGCCGTCCGGCGTAAACTCGGGTGGCCGGTTTGAAATTCACATTTTGTCTTGTTTAAACTGTGCTGCCTTCTCCACGTCGTGGTGCATTAATATCGCATCACGATACGAAACGGACGGAAATGTTGTATAGTGACGGGTGTACGCGCGAAACTTTGCATTGGTCCCGTGTCTCATTATGAAACTGGTGCGTCTCGGTGATGGACCGAGAACTTACTCGGTCCGCTCACTCGCGAAAATGGAGCGGCCGCCATAACCAATGAAAAAAAAAGACACACTTTGTCAACTGCAGTGCACAGATGATGCCATAATTTAGCGAGGCCTTCGTACTGAGCCCCTTAGTACCCAGTACCCTAGTGCCTAGCCTATTCTTGGGAAATGTATGCGGTAGTGCGGCAAAGCTGACTAACCAGAATGGAAGTGCGGGCGAGTTGATTGTTCAAGGTAATGGCGTCACAGCGCGAAAACGACATCATGAAAGGGAGAACAAGACACACACAGCGCTACGAGTCTATTCAAGAAAATGGTAAATATACAGAGAAAACAAAGCATGACACCGCGGGAGGAAAGAGACCATCTGACTTAAAAGGGTAGATTTACACTCCATGGAATCGGCGGCAACCCCGCCCACACAGCCGAAGGCGTAAAGATATCAGACTTTGCGCACTGGGTCCTTTCCTTGAGGCCGAAGTTCGTCGTTCAGCTGCACATGAAGGCCTAAGAGGTACTCTCCCTTATGAGGCAAGTGGTCAAGTTAGCGCCTGAACCTGAGGCTAACATTCCAACTGAAGGCGTTAGAGCTGTGCACAGGTACAATGCTTCGCCTGGTAATATACCAATTAGGCGCACAGTTTCGTATTTAAAGAGCAACGGTCTTACCTTGTTAACTGCCGACAAAGAAGGCGGTTTTTCCGTCATGGCAAGCACAGCGTTTGATGTAAAGGCTTGTGAAGCATTAATAAGACTTGATTCCAAAAATGATTTATCACTTAGCCAAATTTAGCTGACACCAAAAACCTCTGTGTGCGCGTATGACTTACAAAATTGTCCCAGAGCATTGATAAAACCGATGCTGGTAGTTTGTAAATGTTCTTCTCCGCAAGAACCCATAAGTGTGGCGGACCCCTTCGGGTTATTGTATCTGAAAACGATTCATGAGAAGGACATATTTCATTCTTTTTGCAACGTATACTTAAACTTCGGCTCGTAGACGACCCGCTTCTAGGGAAAGGCTAACATGAAGTTATCAGCTGTTTGCAAAATGTTAATGGCAAGTGTCTTTCAGCGATATCTATAGATATTAAAGGGAAGCTGAAATAGTTTTTTGAGAATTCGAGGTTATTCAAAAATTCGTATCTATCAAGCTTCTAGATAAAGCATGCAAAGTATTTTTCCATTAGACTTTAAAATGCTGACATAATTGTCGATTAAAACCACGACGATGTTTAGGCTTCTCCTCACTACGTTGGAGGAGTTCGAGGAAACTCGACAGTGACGTCATTATTGCCGAACTTTCAGATGTCCGCGGCTTACGCCTGCATGCAGCTATGCGTCGTCAGATGGCGCCAAACAATGCATCGTGAGCTTCGCCTTCGATGGCGTCGGTTTTCTTCCATAGAATAACCGTTTCTTCGCTGGAAACGTGGTGTCGTCATACGTGACGTCATTATCGGGGCCTCTTCCCGTCGCCGTGCACATCAGAGCAGCTGAACACCGACGACGACTTTATTCGACGATTACGGCACCATTTCAAATGCTAGAGCAAAACGATTTCGCAGGCTTTACCCGCACATTTTGCACATTCGGCCACCTTAAACTCATCCAATTCTAAAACCGCTTCAGTTGCCCTTTAAGGGCATGTACTATTGCTTTGTCCACGAAGGCGTGATGACATCTGTTGAACCAGTTCGGGGCGCTTAAATTTCAGAAAATGATGGCCTTGGCCATTGGTGGATTCCTATATTTCGTTGTCATTGTACCCACGTTGCACATTTTCCACGTGGGAAAAGGACACATACCTCCAAAAGCAAGGTATACGTGTAAGGTGATCGATTTCCCCAATTCTTAGCGATATACCGAGTGTTTTTTTTGGAAGGTCCAAAATTTTTAAACAAAGGTAAATTGTTTTAGATTTATTTTAGCACTGGGGCTATACTGGAGGCTGCGGCGGGCGCCAGGAAAAAGGAAAACTGCTTTATTAGTTTGCTGATTAACTAAATATATTTATTACCTTTTCTAATTTTTATTTTAGGGGTTATGTTGTATTCGCAGATTTGGAGATCGTCCTCCAAACAGTCCAACCGAGAAAAAACAATTTTAATTAAAAACTTTTCACGCACGTTACGAAGCGCGAGAAAGTCACCCTGGTAGGCATCTTCACACCATAACTCAGCGGCGGTGAGCGCCTCTGACGTTGTACGCTCCGCCCAGCGCTTTGCGTCACACGGCTGATAACACCTTAACCCCGGACGGGCGACCTGCGCTATCGCTGCTTGTTTCGCTTCGCTCCGCGGCCTCACGAAATGCCGTGCTGGAACATAAACGCATTGACACAAAGCGCAGGGCAGAGCGAACTACGTCACAGGCGCTCACAGACACTGTTTTACAGTGTGAAGCTGCCTACCAGGGTGACTTTTCCGCGCCTCGTTACGTGCTTGAAAAATTTTTTCATGATTTTTTTTTCTTGGCTGGACTGTTTGGAAGACGATCTCCAATTCTGCGAATACAACATACCCCCTAAAATAAAAATTATAAAAGTTAACGTATTTAGTTAATCAGCGAACAAATTAAAGTAGTTTTCTTCTTACCTGGCGTTTGCCGTAGCCGCCAGTATAGCCCTAGGGTTAAGATAAATCTAAAGGAATTTACCTTTTTTTTTTTTAAATTTTGGACCTTCTAAAAAAAACACCCGGTATTTTGGGCTACACGCGACAGAATTATAGCGAGCAGGCTTCCCGACTCAAGCGTTGTCAAAGTGTTTAGGTTCGTCGGCTACTTCTTAGTTGTTCCGGACTGACCCACTGAGACCTTCGAAAAAACTGCTTCAGACACCTTGGATGCTTCCCGTTTGCACCTGCATCCTCTGATTCCGACTCAAGAGAAACCAGTTAATGCATCCATTAGGTTTCTTGACCTTAGTCTTTTCTTCAAGGCCTCTCATGTTTGCTGAAGTCTGAACCTAGAACCAATAAAGGTTTCTTCATGCCCCAGTCTGTACGTTCAAACCTGGTGAAAAGGGCGATAGCAACTTGTGTGTGCACAACCAGCGCACAACGCCTTGCATAAACCTGCACTGCTTATAAACAAGCTTTCAAGATCAACTAGCAAGGCTGACGACAGCTGGTTTCCCTCAGCATATCCTCATTTCAGTAGCCGAAAAACTAAAACAAAAAATGACAACAAAAAGTTTAGGCGATGACGACCTTTCACCGAACGCTTGTGACAAAAGTAAGACAACGGTGGTTCCATATCTCTAATGCTTTTCCCATCAACTGAAGAAAACAGGCGACCAGCAATAAGTCAGTCTTCTTTTCCGCTCCTAATAAACTTATCAGAGTGGTCGGGCTTATAAATTCAGCGAGATCAGCGGAGGCTCATAGAAATGCTTGCCACACCAATCATCGAAACTTTGTCTCATGTTCAAGATAATTAATCTATTCTCTGTCCCTCACGTGTGGCGTCTTTTATGTCGGCTAGACGGGCAGGTGCTAGAAGAGAAAAAAATAAGACAGACAGTATAGCCACAACTGGAAACCTGGCGGCCCACTGTCAAGTCTAAAGCGAAGGAATGTGTCGGCCGAAATAGAGGGAGACTGCAAAATTTTGGCCAAGCGCATATCCCGGCTAACAAGGAAGATAATAGAAGCTTATTACATCGCGAAACGCCATGCTTCATGTGCCGGTCAACCGCTTGTTTTGTTAGCCACGAAATAAATTGAATACCTTTTTTTTGTAACATGGTCTCTTTTTTTTACCTGCTTCCTGCGGTGTCATCCTTTGTTTTCTGTATACATTGACCATTTCCTTCAATAAACTCATTAGTTGATATTCAGCGCTCTATGTGTATCCTGTGCTCCCTTTCGTAATGCCGTTTTCCAGCAGTGAGCATGTTATGAAGTTGACTAGTGCGATTGAGAACAAATAGACACCACATAGTACCCACTGCACGAGCCCGCAGGTGCTCTAGTTCACTGGCAACAATTTTCGTGCGCCTTCGTTCTCCTGTCATTCTTCATGCACAACGCCTAGCTGGACATCATTTTTCAAGACGGATATCTCTTTTTCCTCCTTTTTTTTAGAGCCACGTGGCATGTAGGTTGCCCGTTTTCAGACATGCACGACACTGTTTCGCAGATCGAATGCGTTCAATACGATGCCGCAGGGCTGCATGGGCATAGTATCATGTGACTTGTTTTCGTTTCTGAGTGAGCGCACCTGTCAAGTGCCTAAGCAGAAGAAAATGCTAGGCGTGGAGCCCAGTATGCCTAAGGCACCCGGTCGAGTTCAACTGAGGGTCAGCTCCATAGTTTTGCCCAACCTTAGAGGGGGAGAGAGGCATTATGGAGGACGAAACTAGGCCACCTATCTATATGCGTGACATGAATCACTGCCATGGCCACATATAAATCTTATAAGGGTAGATGTGCAGACTAGTTGGTGAACTATGATTCCTTAGAACAGCGCAAAAGACAAGGACACAGATAGAAAAGACGCACACAGCGCTGACTTACAACTAAATTTATTCATGAAATATACATGTATATGTACACATGGCAGATGCGCGAGAGGCAGCAAACTGGTAAAATGCGCAAAGAAGTTGAAAAACCTAATCACGTGTCGCGCGCTTTGCCAAGTACGCCCGTTCCTTTCCAGATAGCGCAAGAGAAGGGATGCTGACGCAAAGGTCACCCAGAGCTGACATCCTTTGGGCCTCAATTATTTCCCTCGTGGTTCGGTCCTTGCTTGTTCTGAATGTTCGGCACTTATCAAACATCGGTTTGCACACTTCCTGATTTTCTTTTGTGGCCAGTGAAGCAGCAGGTTGCGGTCTTTGGAGCTAGCTAAATCATTTTTATGTTCCCTTAATCTGTCGTTATCAGTATATATAAACCTGGTAGGCCCGTAATCTAATTCTATCTGAAGGAGATCTGACACCGGTTCATATAATTAAGAGGAACACCTTCCGATTTTCGGCAAGTGTCCTGACATTTTGCAACTCTAGCTATCTTCTGTTCCCCGGGTTTTCCGTAATCTGCGTTGTGCGTGCATAGGCACGGCAAAGGCTGGCCGTCACCATGTGACCACCCCGTGCACGTAACCTATGCTTCGCGCTTCCTGGTAGCGTGGTCATCTTCGGTACGGATGCAAAGTGGACACAAAACGCAGCCAAATGCCACTTACACCACTCAGAAAACATTACGAAACTAGAATTATCGTTCGTCTCCGCCTTCCATGGCACATTGCTAATCGACCTTGCTTGCGACTTCAGCTTCGACATCACGAAGCACAGGCAATTCTTCGGGACCGTTACCTTAGGGGACTCCCTTTTAAACCAATCCAAGGTACTGTCAAGATCGTAAGGTTCGAGCATCAACTTGCATGAAGTTCGGCAGGCAGCGCAGTGTGAAATAGATTGCACTTAAAAGCGCACATTGCTCTGAATACAGACAGTGCGCATTGCCGCGAAAGTTTGTAGTGTGGACCAAGATAGCGTATATATCTCGTTCGGTCGCAAATCCATAGCCGTGACCGGAAATATTCCCGTGCCGGAAACGTGCGGGAAATATTCCCAGAAGTTTCAACTGAAAAAAAATTCGTTGGCAGTTTCACTGGAACCCAGACCCTCTGCGTGCCAGGCGGGCACGTAATGTATACGAAGCCGTTTCTTTTTCTTCCTGGTACATATTATACGAGGTTATATATGTACAGAAGGGCATATATACAGATTATTTACAAATACCTCAGCTAGTGGCTGCAAAAGGGTGGCAACGAGGAACAGCATAGCAACAGCGGAAACCAGTCTGGTAGAGTCTCTTTCATCATGAATGTCCTCGAGCTGGAGCATTATTCGGCTAAAATGGCTTTTGGGTGAAACAAGAGGTTCAGCGTGCGGTCTAACATGTCAGCGGTCAGCGTTTTCCACAGGCTATGATGTCCAATGGGAAGAAAAACATGCCATAGGGTTCGTGATCACGTTGAGTGGCCGCATAGTAACGTACACTGTAGGAATTTCAAACAAAGTCCTTCTTTAGCATCCGTTGCCGCACATCCAAAAACATAATTGCGTCCTTGCAATTGATAAACGGTGTTTAGTGGTTTCAGGTACATTTTCACAGACGACAGTTAACATAATTTACAAAAATTTTCTTCCTACAGAGACACGTTTTAACAGGGAGAGTTTCGGTGCGTAATTGAAAGAAAAACATTTTGGTGCAAGGAGGAAGTGGAATCTTGCACACGCGCTTTAACACATCATGCCCCATGAGGCCAAAATACACAGAACGATACAATGGCGGAGGAAAGAGCATCGCTGTCAAATCTTTGTATAGTCTATTACGCGAAACACAACATAAGTGCTCGTTAGGAAATTGAACTGTCAAAAACCTCACAGACGCACAAACTTCCTGCACAATGCCTAGTAAGAGGGGTGGTCAGAAAAATTTGAAGAAACCATTAAGTTTGAAAACAAGATCATGAAATTAAACTGCAAATATGTTCTAATAATCGGAGGGGAACAATCAGGAAAAAGAAGAAAGGGGCCACTGACTTTCTCACGTAGAGGTGAACTAAGCCCAATCCTCATCCGCAAACAGCCCGGAAAAGATTATCACGTCGCATGAGTTCGAAAGTGGATGCCAAATTAAAAGCCGCAATTGTTCGTTGAAAACGCTAGATACAATGTGTATCGCAGTGCAAGGGCTGAAGGACATAAATTGTTGTTGCCAGAGAGGTGCTGCAGGCTTGAGCGCGACCAAACATCGAAAAGTAATGTGAGGCAAAACTGAGAGCGCAATGCTCAACGACCTAAAATCGCTCCTACCAGTTATGTGCACTTGACTTAAATGTATGCGTTGGAACGCGAAGATATTTCCGGGGCACACACGACCATTTTATTCAAGCATAACGGAGTTGGGCTGAGCCCCAAGAACCAAACCACAGGCCCGAACTTTTAGAGCGATTCATCTTAGCGTCAAGACGATGCCGAATTGATGTACTGTAGATACAGTTGCGTCAATGCTGCGCTTGTCAGTTCACAAAATAATCAAAATCGTCAGCATAGGAAAGAACTTTGACTTCCTTACCCAAAACAAAGAAACCAAGGATATTAATGCTGCACTGAACACTCAAACAAAGCAGCTCCATGGATAAAGGGCAAAAAGCAGCGAAGGCATCGGGCAGCCTTGCCTCACAGAACAACGGTTTGACACGGGATTGTACAAGTGACCATTAGCAATTAAGCAAGTCCAACAATTACTGTAGCAAAATTGCATCCCTTTAAGTACAGTAGCCCGAACATTTGCTCGTTCTAGAAGAGAAAACCGGAAAGCATGGCGAACTCGGTCAAACGCCTTCGCAAGATTGATCTGAAGCAAATAAAGCTGATCATGAGAGTACGAGGGGGTACCCAAAAGAAACCGGACTAATTTTTTAATCGGCACAGCTTCTGTGGTACCGCGTTTTGCCGCTTGGAGCGCATAGAACGAACATTTCAGAGTCAGTAAGCCGAGTGCCGTCGCTGAAGGAGGTCAGACTAGTTTAGGCAGAGTTTTAGAGTTACGACTGTTTTGTGTGAGTGTCGTTTTTGCAATGGCTGATTTTCGTGAACAGCGTGCGCCGGTGAAATTCTGATTTTTTCTCGGAAAAAGGGGAAAGGAAACTCTTGAAATATTCAGAAAGACATTCAAGGACGATGCTATGGGGACAACTCAAGTGTTCCTGAATTAAATCCTGAATCAGAGCAACAGTCATGCCAATGGAAAACTTCAAATTCACCTCGCCTCAAGAAAGCTCGTCAGGTGAAACCAAACCTCAAAACAATGCTGATTTGTTTTTTTCGATTTGAGAGGAGTCGTCTATTCAGAATTTGTTCCGCAGGGTCAGACAGTTAACCAGGCTTTCTGTGTGGAAGTTTTGAAAAGATTGGGCAACAGTGTTTGGTGGAAGCGGCCTGATTTGTGGCAGACGAGTGACTGGTTTTTCCACCATGGCAATGCCACTGCTCACATAGCCCTGTCTCTACGACAAATTCGGACCAAAGATGGCATGACCCCTATTCCTCAACCCTCATACTCTCCCGACCTTGCCCCGTGCTACTTTCTTTCTTTCGTAGAATGAAAAGACAGGTGAGTGGAAAGCGTTTCGCTGATGTTGCTGAGGTGAAGAAAAAAACGACGGAGGGACTGTCAAGCATCACAAAAGATGAATTTAAACAATGTTTTGAAAAATGGAATGAAAGATTCGACAAACGTATCATTGTAAGTGGAGAGTACTTTGAATGATATTGAAGGTCTGTGCTGAAAATGTGAACAAATAAGTTCAAACAAAAATAAGTCCGGTTTCTTTTGGGTACCCCCTCGTAAGAACAAGTTTCTGGAACTGCACGCGCAATGTGTACATTACTTTGAATTGAGCAGTCTCTCAAACCGCATATTTTTTTTTTTTTTTTGGGGGGGGGGGGGGGGATGAGAACCGATATTGTGAATTGTAGGCGGTTGATAAAACTTTAACAAAAATTTTGTAATCCACATTTTCAAGCGTGATGCGCCTATAGCCCACCACTGAGAGCAGTTTTTCTTTATCAGTACGTTTCAGAATTAAGACTGTATGGCTTCTTATGAAGGGCTGTGGAAGGGCCCCTACATCAAAACTTCTCGTGAAGACGTGCAGTAGGATAGGAGTTAGAAGGGATTTAAATGCTTTGCAAACTTCACTCTAAATCCCCGTGCCCCCCCCCCCCCCCCCCCCCCCCCGAAATCCCCGAAACCGAGGGAGCAGGTGCTTTTAAGAAACCTAACTGATCGATTTCTAGTTCCACCACTTCATTCATGGAAAAGCCGCTAATAATGGAACAATCTTCTGATAAAGGCGTCACCAGAGGTGTGAAACGCGCGATAATGTCCGAATTTTGCATATCAGGAGCTCCACTCAACAACGGCGTTTAGTAATCCACAAATTCGGACATGACTTCGCTTGCATCTGTCCCTAAGGTTCCATTCCATATTGGCCAAAAGCGCAACATATGAATCGGTGCTCGGCGTCCGTGTTATAGGTCAGGACAGAACAAGGTAGTGTGTTTCGCAGTAACAGGAAACAACCTGCGGACAGACCGGCAGCGTGCATCACAAGGACATTAAAACCTCTCAGAAAGGGCTGTAGTGCCCTCTCGATCTCTTCCTCACTCTCAATCTTTGTTTCCTAGACAGGCACAACGTCTAGGCGCTTGGTACGCAAAGGTCGGCGGAGTTGTATCTGCCGCTGGCGATACCCAAGGACACGCAAATTTAGTGTTGCGAATAATAACTCTTAGGAGGCCGCCATGATGACTGGTTGCTGTTCCATCCGCCTGTTCTTGGAATTATTTTTATTTCCTTTTCGGTTGCCCCAACCTATTCTTTGTTCATGGAATGTGGTGAACTTCCGGATGAGTGGAAAATGGGGAACGCGGTTTCTCTTTTAAATTGGGTCAGCAGCCATTGCAAGTTACTATAGCACGTTATTGTACATATATCATAACTTTCATTGAAGATGATTCTTTTTTCAGTGTCTTACAACACTGTTTTCAAAAGCACTTTTCAGTGAAGCTCAGCTCTTAGCCTTCGCAAACAACTTGTTTTTAGCCCTTGATTCTTCATTCATTATCGGCACCATTTTCATTCATGTCGCCAAGCCGTTTGACACTGCGTGTCACAGAGTACTACTTTTGAAGCAAATAAGCTTAATCTTCACCCGAACAGTTTAAAGTGGATTGAATGCTTCTTTTCTAGCCGCACGCAATTTGTAACCGCTAACGGCCATAGCTCTCAGCCTTGAGATGTAACCTCTAGTGTTCCACAAAGATCGGTGCTTGGTCTGTTGCTCTTTCTTATCTATATTAATAATTTACCTAATAGCATTTTTTCGCGAATATTTTTGCTGATGACTGCGTTATCTACCGTAGAATTGCAAGCCCCGTAGACCGCCTTGCCCTCCAGTCTGACCTTAATCAGATTTGTTCTCGGTGTGACACTTGGCTAACGAAGCTAAACATGATTAAATGCAACTTCATTGGGATTTCCGTTCACGTTTCTAATGAGGTCTTTTGTGATTGCATTCCTAACAATACTATATTAACCCAGGTTGCCTCTTACAAATGCCTTGGTGGGCATATCTGTAGCAACCTTTCCTGGCAAACTCATGTAGTCTATATAACAAGCAACTCTAATCGCAAATTCTGTTGCGGCGCAACTTTTCTATGGTGCCCACTAGCCTCAAACTTATACTCTGAAAAACGCGAGTCAGGCCAAAAGTCGAATACCCATCATAAGAGTGGGACCCTCACCTTATCTCGCGAATTTAAGAGATCGAATCCTTCCAAAATAGGGTTGGTCGTTTCATTTTTTCCGACTATCATCGAGCTGCAAGTGTAACTGAAATCAAGTCATGCATAAATTTGCCTGAATTTTCAATTCATCGTCCAATTGAGCGTATGTCTTTTTCAAAAATCTACCATTCTAACCCTCACCTCAGAGATTCGCTAGTTGTGCTGCCATCACGCAACGACCACCAGTTCAAGGCTGACGTGCGCCCAGCAGTCGCACCAACCTGCGTTTCGCGTCTTTCATCGCCAAGACTTCTAAGGAACGGAACCGGGCCGCTGTGGTGGCTCAGTGGTTATGGTGCTCGGCTGCTGACCCTACAGATGCGGATTCGATCCCGGCCGTGGCGGTCGAATTTCGATGGTGGCGAAATTCTAGATGCCCGTGTACTTGCACGTTAAAGAACCCCAGGTAGTCGAAATTTCCAGAGCCCTTCACCACGGCGTCCCTCATAGCCTGAGTCGATTTGGGAAGTTAAACCCCATAAACAAAAGCAAACCATCTAAGGAAGGGTACCCCTTCCCACTTCGATCGCCTCCATTACAGACGCCGACCTGTTTAAGAATTCCGTTAGCGATTATGCAATGTGTTGGTACTGTACTTATTCTGTTCGTGTTATTGTTCTTTTTGTTATTTTACTCGCTCCTCCCTGTAATGCTTCGGCCCTGAGAGTAAATAAATAAAGAATAAGTAAATAAAACTCGGGTTTCTGGGATTTGTGGCGATATTAACGCCCACCACTTACTGTAGTGAAGTCCTAGAATCAACGCCAGAGGAAGGAATATGGGCTTATTTCCTTCGGACAACGAGCTTTACGTATTGAATGACGGCAGTCCGCCTTACCTGCGTGGCTGATCCTACAGCAGTTGCCTGGACTTGACGTTAGTTTCGTGGTCTCTGTACCGGCGTATTTGGTAGCTTTGTGATGTAAAGACCCATGGGAGTGGCCATTTTCCCTCTTACCTCAAGATTTATGGACTTCGAGCGTCCGGCCCTGTTACACCGGTGCACATTGATTGGACGCCATTTAAAACACAGGAGGCGTGCAAAGAAGCCCTCCGTTCTAGTTTGCAGGACGCTATAGCTACTGTAATGACGGCTGCTACAGGCTACCTCACGTCAACTGGAATGCGCACAGAACCTGATATAGAATTGTACCGTCTGCATGCTACTCAGCGGCATGCAGTAAGACGACACAGATGGACAAAATTCTTAAGAGATCTCAAACCGGCGTGACGTATGCAGGAGAAAATCGAGCGACGAATGAACAGGCTGGGGGACCGGCTCTTGAGGTTCTTCTGTCAGTCGTTGGATACTCAAAAACCCATGTCCCTATTTTGATGGACAGTGCGGGAGATTCGTATGCTTCCAGAGAAAATACGGTCTTTGTATGCGTTAGCTGTACTTCAAGATCGTCAGCAGAATCAAGTAGCAACTGACTTCTCCTGGACTTTGGAATCATAACGCAATAAGCGCACAGACGTCACATAACTGGACGGGACAGGCGGTACTCAGTCTTTCGAGCTGGGCGATTCGCACCGCCTCGGCGAGTTCAATCCAAGTATTATGCACCCCCATTTCCAACAGGCGGTCTGTAGAGGTAGAGATAGGTACGCCCAGCGCCCTCTTGACGCAACGCCGAATAATTGCGTCGATCTTCTCTCTCTCGTTTACCCTAATATCGAGGAATGGCGTGGCATAGCATATTCGGCTAATAATATACGCCTGCGTCAGTTTCAAGAGGCTACTTTCTTTAAGGCCCCTGCCCTTCAGCGCGACCCTCCTGAAGATCCCTGTTACTTGCGCAGCGTAGTTGCTGAGCTTCTTGAATACGGGCCGGACCATCTTAGAGTGGGTCGGCCGAAAAGTAGATAGGGGCATATGCGACAAGGTCGCCCTACCGCCACAATGTCGCGAGAATATCATCGTTCCCCCCCTCCCCCGCAACATGCACCCAGAACATCACAGGGAAAGACGGGAGAAGAGGGCGGAGGCGCTGGTTAAAACGGCCGGGAATTTCAGGGCAAATGAGGTTGCCTACGTGGACGCAGCGAGTGGCAGGTCGGGGGCGGCGGTTGCCTCAGTAGTCGACGGCCGAGGTGCACCAGTCGCCGCCGCCTCCATTAGGAGTAGAAACATAGATACGGCCGAGGAGGTCGCAATAGCGCTTGCTTGCGCCGGAACCAAGGCTAGTTTGATTCTTAGTGACAGCAAAACAGCAATCTGCAACATCGGAAAGGGCAGGGTCTCGCCAGAAACGGCTCGAATTCTGTCCGCAGTCAAAATTGATCGCAAGATCACCTTAATTTGGGTCCCAGCACACACATCCGTCCCCGGTAACGAGGCGGCCCACATGTTAGCCCGAGATCTCTACTTCCGGGTAACTGTAGAGCCACCCGAGCCCCAGGGGATGGACGAACGTTTGCAAACGTACGCGGAAATCGCCGTGCACTACAGGTTAGGCAGGCGTCTAATGCCACCACCAGATCCAAACTTAACCAATACGGAGGCCATCGCCTGGAGACGATTACAGGCCGGAAATTTCGTTAACCCCGTCTGGTTATTTCAAACCCCGTTAGACGATAGAAAAGACGACAAATGTAAGACCTGCGGAGCGAGGGGGACCCTCGATCATATAATTTGGCAATGCCCTGGATCCCCGGGTGCTGAAGACAATATTAAGAGTAGAGAAGCCTGGGAGGCCCTTCTGCGAAGCGAGGTCCCCGCCGACCAGAAACGAGCTGTCCGCCTGGCAGCTGAAGCCGCGAAGAGACTCTGTATCTTCGCCAGTCTTTAGTCGCGGAGGTCCCGTCCCCCGTCCCCTAGGCCTGCGTGCCAGGGACGGGGAGTAGGGGGCCTCCTACATCGGTGGAAATAAAAGTTATCAATCAATCAATCGGGACAGGCGGTAACTTGAAACTGTATTTTAGAAAGCTACCACATCAAATATGTAGGAGCCGATCACCACTATCAGTGGATGAGCTTGCGCAATGAAGAGCACAGTAAAAACAACAGCGTGTGGAAAATAAGCAAAAAAGAAAAGCACTGTGCCGGAGGGAACAAATGAACAGAAAACAGACACCGTGTACTGCAACTTAGTTACTGCAAAAGTGCGCTTTTTAAAGGGTCATCAAAGTTTTGAGCCCAACAACTAACCCGGCAAAAAAAAGAGATAAAAAATGTACATTGAGTAAAAAGATGAAGGGAGTGTACAAAGCTCCACGCTAAGACAAACATGTGGTGAAGAAAGGCGGAATGACAATGGGAATTACATTTATGAGCATGGCAAGGGAAGCAAAAGCTAACAGAAATTAGGCCGAAAACAAA
This sequence comes from Amblyomma mixtum, assembly GCF_055824585.1. Lineage (NCBI taxonomy): Eukaryota > Metazoa > Arthropoda > Arachnida > Ixodida > Ixodidae > Amblyomma > Amblyomma mixtum. The sequence goes on along the minus strand of NC_143017.1, from coordinate 28,620,337 downwards.
CAAGAGGTGTGAAACTATACGCAGTGAAATAAACAAATAAAGATAATAAGAAATTAAAAATACACATAAAAATAAAAAATGAGAGAGAGAAAACGAAAAACGAAAACCGTAAAAACAGGACTGTACAGGGCACCACACTAAAACAACCAAGTAGGGTGGAAGATGCGAAACGAGCATTGGCGAATGAGATATGCTCGAAAATAGTTTTTCGAAAGTAAAGTTGCAAGTTAGCGCATTTCCCGTCCAGTTTTGTGTCGTCTGTGTCCTGATAGCGCTTTTTTCAAAGAACTGTTACCAACTAGTCCAAACCAAGTCACTGTTTAATCAAATTTATCCCGGTCAATTGCGAGTGCAATGACTATCTCTCGTTCTCAGCGCAATCTTCCTGCATCGCGGGAATCAGCGATGGATGTTCATTTTTGTCGTGAGGAACTCGACGCTGCCCTTGCGGAATGTAAGCGCTCGTCACCAGGGATAGATGGCATCGCATATGCTGCGCTATCCCACCTTGGCCACGATGCGCAAAGAGAACTGCTCAACCATTATAACTGTTCATGGCTCGACGGCGGTGTTCCTCTCAGTGGGCTGATGCAATTAATAAACCATGGAAATTCCCTCTCGAACTAACATCATACAGGCCACTAGCTTTCACCAGTGGCATGAGAAAATCACGCAAAGAATGATTCTGACGCGCCTTGACTGGTACCTTGAGCACTACGAAATTTACCCTAATGCCATGGCGGGTATTCAGCGGGGTCGCCCCTGTGCTGACGTAATAGATCTTGTCCACAGTTCAGCAACAGCAGTACCAGACGCGCGTGTGCTTGGCACTTTTCTTTATGTCAAAGGTGTTTACGACAAGGGGACACATAAACCTACCCTCGATACTCACAGTCGGGAGTCGGTGGTCGCATTTTTAGGGGAATGCAAATCTACCTGACCAAAAGGTCATTTTTTATCCTGTGTGGAGATGGCTCAACATCTGTACATTACAACTACCGGCCTGTGTGCGATCGAGGACGAAGTTCTCAGCCCTACTTTGTTTAATCCTAAATTTATTGCCCTACCAGAGCACCTACCTAATACCGTCCCCATATGCCGATGACACCTGCATTTGGGCCTCCTCTGTCACGCGTTCCTATATGCGAGCAAGATCTGAGCGTTTCAGCCAATAAGAGCGCGTTATTGGGGTTTGCACTCCAATTTATGACTCCATGTCCGGTAACCATAGACGACCATACCATTTCCTATTATACTTCTAATAACTTTTTAAGGGTTGTCGTGGACCGCACTCGATCGTAGAGCCGGCATTGCACCGTTTTAAAGAAGAAGTTGACCTCTATCGCTCGTCTACTCAGGTCTCTGGCCGGAAAGTCATGGGCACGTCAGTTCAGTCAATGCTCTCTGCTTGGAATTTGGAAGTACTCTTCTTGGAAATTTTGTGGTACAGTGCAACTGTGCTTTCATATACACACAAGACCAATATGCGTGTCCTCCAGTTTGTACAAGGTGAGGCCCTTCGCACATGCCTGGGTCTCCCTCGCAGCGCATCAACAATTGCAACCATTGCTATCGTGAAGGACTACTCGCTTTGGTGAAGGACTACACGCTGCGGATTCACATACGCCGTCTAACGGAGACACCTCAACATGACCTAGTGTCAAAGCTGCCACATAGGCCGCACTCAGCGTTTGCAGAGGCTATACCAGGCCATCAGTCGTCCATCCCATCACTGCTTAGCCAGCGGCGCGGCCTTCCTCTGCGCTGTGGTGTCTGCGGGAGCCGAGTGTGTGCCGTAAAATTCCGGAGGAAGCGAATAAATTGGACTTATAGATGCAGACCCTTCAACTCTTGACACTTTTTTTACTCCACGCCGAATATAATGACTGCATTCATGTATATACAGATCTCTCGGTCTCATCTACTAGGTCAGCTGGCACCGTGGTCATCCCTGCGAGAGAGGCCCGTATTAATCAACTAATTTCGACCAATGTACTGCACAATCACTCTTCATGCGGCTGTGCAGTATATGTGTCAAAAAACAACTAATAAATGAGCTATGTTCTCCGATTTTAAAGCTGCCCTACAATGTCCCTAAAGTCCTGCCTCACGCTATGGCGACCACGAGCAATCCGTAACGGATATGAGACACAACACCGGCCATTGGAACAGCGTCATGACATCATCTTCTAGTGGCTACCAGGACACAGTGTATAGTTATATAGCTTTCCTTGATAGCCGTATGACTGCGCTTGGGTGGGTGCCAATGAGTGAGTGCTCCGTTATTACATATCTACCAAAAGCCAGAAGTGCCGACCTGAAAACCTCTAGAGTAGCTGCTGGTGCGCGAATCGTTCAAAGATGACATAAACTGTCGACCACGCAGCGAAACGTACAGCGCAAAGGAGCGACCATGGGGCACCGCAGAGGGATAGCAAGCTGCCGCAATCTTATGGCGCAGCCGACGGGTACCCCTCAAGACGTTAATGGACAGTCACCTTCGCCACGCGTGTTATATATGCGGGCGATTGTGGTGTGAGGGAGATCTGCAGAAATTAGGTGATAGCGCGGATAGTCACCTGCAGGAAAAGTGCTTGGAGCGAGGCCCTTCCATCGTTTTCACACGGCTAGCAGGCTGCCGAGAGCCACTTACTGAAAGAAAGCAGACGGCCTACTACGTCTGCCTCTAGTGGTTTCAGATATCCCGAGAACGCAAGAGACCTTTTTCTGCTAGCACGCACTGATGTCTGACTTGCCCGCTTGATGTCTCGTCTACTACTATTCATGCTGATGAGACAACGCACAATTTCGGCGGCAGTTTCGGTACCGCGGGACCGGTTACATGCAACCTCTTTCCATATTCGCATTCTATGTTCTTACCAATTTCTTCAAAAAGAGGCATTATCCATAGTTTCTTTAGTTGCTTCTCATCGGTTCATAAACACTTAAAAAAGTCTTAAAGTCTTAAAGTCTTAAAGTCTTAAAAAAAGACACGGTTCATGTAGTCTTTGCCGATCAAGCGGCTAAATATACAGAAAAGGTGTAGCGCATTTCTGAGAATACCAAGCTTGTTGAGACTGTATCCACAATAAATTTTTCTGCATTCTTAGGATGTTACTATTTGGTTAAAATTTGCGGCGTTTATTTTTCAGTTTTAGTTCGTTAGACCTCATTTCCTGAATTACAAACAGCGCAAATCCTCGACACCAGAAACCACATTGAAGACGTTTTTCATTAGCGCAACACTTCACATATGAAGGAATGTTTTGCAAAAATGGCCTCCCAGGCTGATACCATTCACATAAACGCTATCCGTTCCAATTCTAGGTCAAGGATATTAACTTCTGAAAATATTTAGGAAATTTGACAAACTAGCGGTAAGATAATGCATGACACTAACTTTGGAAAAACTTTGCTGAGCACGTAATCGTGCTAATTTTGCTCATTTTTCCTTGTATTAGTGACTAGGTACGATGAACAGGAAGTTCTTAGTGAGTTACATAGTCAATATTCTTCAAAGCGTAATTTCTGACCGGTTATCTCTGGTGCCTGCAGCTTGCCGAATGAATCAAATATCACGTCTTCGGTTGTTCAGCGTTTTGTATTTTCTCAAATAATTACGACTATAATCGCGCACCGCATGAAGTTATTCGTTGCTCATAATAAACGCCGCGTCTGTAACAAATCTGCTGGTGAAAGCGCAGACGTGGTAAAGGTAATTCACTTCTTTCGGGTAAATATCAGAGAATGCAGCATCTATAAACAGCTGACCGAAAACCGAACCGGTAAGGTTTTAGCGAAAATATAGCCATTCAATTGTTTTATTTCTCCGAACATATCTCGAAGACATATTTAATAAAATAAACCGTACAATCCGCCATTCTATTTTCATATAGAGCACTTCTGAGCACAAAAAATTCGCACGCGGGGAAGGCAGCAGCCTACGCACTTCTGCAGAAAGAAGACTGCGATGCGCTCTCCCCGCGTGGAGTGACCACCCTGGGTCTCGCCTAACGCAAAATGATCACCGCGCGGTACTGGTTCTAAATCACGGAGATAGCGTGGACATTAGGGAAAACGCACCGTCAAAATATAGGTCGTAGTGTGGCACTGCAGTAAGAGAGAGCTGCGCAACATTAGCGAGAACAGCGAGGGAGGAAGCGGCGAGCGTGATAAGGGAGCCATACTGGCCGCGCCAGAGAGACGATATTCGCAGCGCGACGCCAGAAAACCACTGCCACGGAAGCTGAGTGCCCATTAAAGGGACCGCAGTGCTGGCCATTTGGCGCAATGAGGCATGCGGACTTGTTAATGCCGAACTCTGCCCGCGGCTAGCATTTCCCGCATCTTGCTACGGTGCAGCTTTCGAAACCCTTCGAAAAATTAAGGCGGACGGCCGAGAGTGAAGGCTGGAATTCGTATATGAGCAGCCAGTGCGTTATCTAAGGGGCTCGGTACGTATTTTACAATTACATATGATCGATGCATTATCGGGAGAGTAAAGTTGGTAGTTTCTGCACAAACTGTCAAACATAGTTGGACGCGAGCTGCGCGAAAGGTTTCGTGGTTCCTCTCCACGTTATGTACGCCCCTCCTTTGCAAGCCAGTTCAGCTTTTCAATTCAATTCAATTCAATTCAAAACTTTATTTTCAACGACTCGTTGGGGGTCAGGAGGCAGAAAAGCTGCCATTGGAAGCTTGAGGGTGCCTGATGCCCGTACAAGGCAGCAGAATATAGCCAACAGAAAATTCTGAACACATGTACAGTTACACTTTCACACAAATTGACTCATCGAAACACATTCTAAACACATCAAAACACAGCACAAGAAAGCATACAGTACGAAAAACATAAAGACAATGAGAATACTGTGAATACCTTTAGCTGCGCAAAAACTGGGATGAGAAAAAATTTCACTCGTCTGTTTTCTATTACATGCGCTTAAGTCAAAGTTTTCAGACAATAATTTGTTAAGCAAGCATGGTAAGTTGTGCGTGAGCGACTGTAGCATATAATTTGCGAGGAGGCAGCGCAAACGACGTTGAACTTTAGCGAAGGGAGGCAATTAACTTTAATGAGGGGAAAGGCGCGATGGTCGGCCGGCAAACACGTGACCTTGGGTTGCTACTCCGTACGGGGGAAAGGGGACAAAAAAAGAGAGGTAAAGCGCAAATGGTAGTGGGGGGGGATGGCATAATTTCATCACCTGCATAAAGTGACCCAGTCCAAGCATACACAGGCTTATATTCGTGTCTCGCGCCGATTCGAATGTACAACACATGGCATCACTGCGGTTTCTACGCAGGGACGCACAGAACTTAAACATGCTTCTCAGATGGGTTTCCATGCACGCATATCCTAGTACACTCACGTATGTACACGCGGCTTTTACGGTGTTAATGGTGCGGCCTGCGTACACCTACTGAGACGGGCTTCGATCAGGCACCCACAAGCAACCATGACCTGGCGAACATGTTTATGCACAAGCATGGTACGCCGTAACGCCGTGCTATTCGCCTAGGCTGTGTACAGCTCTGACGCAGCTGTCAGGGAAGGTTATATAGGCATGTCTCACATGAAAGCTCTTCTGGATTGCGCGACTAGATGGGGTGGCCGCTACTTAAAAAAAGAAAAAAATATTTGAGGTTCTTTTTCTTTATAATGTGCTTAATGGTAAAATTGGTATACCAAAAGAGAAATGCATCGATGAGCCAAGTTACGTTTCCGCCCGCAACGGCCACCCACTAAAAGTGCGCGAGTACAATTCTCGAATAAACATGCAGTATTCTAATATGTTTTTTCTTCCACTAACAATACCTCATTGGAACACTCTGCCTGCACAAATTGCTGCGGCCCATCCCAAACCTTTTTACACCGCTCTGCAAGACCACCTGTTAATACGACTGTAGTATGTTAAAGTGAGTATTAGCATCATTGTTAATATCAGTGTAGAAATATTTCTTGCCCTGGTGCATTTTGTTCTTTTTTTTTTAATTCCCAATGCTGCTGTGTTGCTAAAACAGTGCTGTATTTTGAAATTTTATTTTCTGCGCGTCTGTATTGCGCGTGTTTATCTTTCTGCAACGTCCTTTTCATTTTTTCCTTTCCTTCCATAGTCAATGGGTTGCCTGATTATATTGCATCAGTGCCTAAACTTTTGTATTATTCGTCTCTTGCTTTTATGATGTTTTCTCCCAACAGAAATGTCCCAGTAGGGGCGCTGTTCGTATTTTGTATAAATAAATAAATTATGAGCAGCCTTTGTGGCGCACTAGCCATCCGTGACTGTCGCCCTGGCGCCCAAAACAATTTCCTCGCAGAAAGAACGAAAGTCCAACCATCTGAAAGTAGTCTCAAGGGCTCTGTTCCATCGGTGTCATGAAGGTGCTAGTGAAGAATGAGGTGAATTTTTTTTTAGATATTCTAGTGCAAGCAATCCAGATTACCTACAGTTCCTTTATTGTGAAGGCGGCCTTTGGTGTACGCGACGCCAAGCCGTAATATACGGTACATTGGCACCGCAAGAGCCTAAATGAAAGGAGAAATCGTAAGCCTGCATCGAGCCTAGAGATCCAGTACTGCTGATGGCTTTCGTCGCTCCGGTGCAATTGCTTCGTAGATTGCACTCAATGAGTCGACAAGGCTTCAACGTCTTTCTGAAGAAGGCTATTTTCCTTGAAATTGCTTGAGAATGAGTCAGCTTACGTTAAGCATCAGCACATTCATTTCCCGTTGGACCGAAGTGGATCGGTATCCACTGAAGCTTTACAGCACCGCCGAGCTGATGCAGGTCATCTAGCAAAGCACAATTTGTCCGACCAACTGCTCGCATGTTATTGGCTTCAGGTATGTTCTGAAGAGCTCTCATGCAGGTCTTGAGTCGCAATATATGGTCCACAGCTTTCCAGTCGGCTGACCAGTATTGCGGACAGCCTCTTGTATGCAAGCCAAATTTGTAGCTGTGGATGATGATTCATGCATGCATTGGTGGTCTAAGGCGCTTCCAGTCATCATCACCGCTGCTGCTAATGAGGTTTCCGTCATCAATCAGCCTACAATAACATTCTCCTTGTCACCATTTGTAGATGTATCATGACACCTGCTGTTCAGTCGGACCGGTGCAATATGTGTCTTATCTGATAGCCCTGGAATGTCTGTGGTACATGGGTTGTTCAGTTACCCTAATGACAATTCCGTAATCTGATGTGGCATCCAGTTCGTAGGCTTGACATTGCGCTGATGCTAATGACATCTAGACGCACATGGCTGAAAAGTCGCAGATGCAGCCCAATTTTCTCATGTTGGAAATAAATTCGAGCTGGCAAGGCGCGGGCATTGTAGGAGTAAATTTCCCTCTGTGTCAAAGATCCGCTGGGTAAACCGAAGCACACCCTTAACTCACGAGCCTGAGTGCTTTCAAGCGTTCATAAAGAACGCACTTTCACCCCGAGAGAACAGGCGTACTGCATCATAGATAAGTGACCGCCAGCGCCAGGACAGTTTTCGCTGGGCCGGTCGGGCTTCCTGGTCCTACAAGGTTGTGCTTAAGGGATGCCGCCAATATGGCTTGGACTCCTTGTTACGGGGGGCGTATCCGTTCCTGAACCGTCGTCGTCGGTTGGGATGACGCGGTTGCTGCGATGCGCGTCTTTCCTTTCAATCTTTCCTCTCACATCTCTTAAATATCTACTGTCTGTACGCGCCAGCGATTGTGGCTCAGCTTGAGCCAGTGGTAAGGCTCGTGCACTTTTCTTTTCATCCTTCCTTCAATCGCAACAACAGCTACTTTAGCCATGAATAAAATAGGAAAGGTGTGTCTGGTTTGGTTTGGTTTAGTTTGGTTTGGGGGAATTAACGTGCCAATGCGACTCAGGCTGTGAGTAACAACGTAGTGAAAGGCTCCGGAAATTTCAACCACCTGGGGTCCTTTAACGTGCACGGATATCGCACAGTACGCGGGCCTCTAGACCTCCATCGAAATTCGACCGCCGCGGCAGGGATCGAACCTGCGTCTTTCGGGTCTGGAGCCGAGCGCTATCATCACTGAGCCGCCGCGGCGGCCCAAGAAAGATATGTCTAAAGCGTTGTGTTATAAACTGAAATGTATTAGCGTGCGGCAGCCGAGCGGCCGCAGCAGAGAAGCAGCCAAGACCGGTGCAGGACAAGGAATCAGCGTTTATTCGTCTGACGCTTCTTTTATAGGCAGCGGTTGCTTATCCGCTGCTGCTATCAGTGCGCGTCATGGCAAAGTGACGCGTCATGCACTTGACGCTATCACATTCCTTCCCTCCAAGATTATGGCCTCCATTCATTAGCTGCAGTGACGGAAATCGTGGGAGGTATATCGGTCTGGTGGTTTCCGGGAGCGCTGGCTTCTGCGCAGTGTTGGTGGTGGAGAGTCGGAAGGCGCTTCAGCTTGCACCTCAGGATGTGCGCTGTGAGCAGCTGGCAGTTGCAATTCTTGCCCGTCTTGTGGTGGTGGGGTCGGGGTTGGTGCATCATCGCGAAGAGGGGGTACTGCCACGTCCACCTCATGCTGCGCCTCTTGGGGTGGGGAGGGGAGCGTCTCCTGGTGACGGTCAAAGTCGTCGGTGTCGGGTCGTCTCGGGGCTTCCGCCCCGGTGTCCAGTCCTGCATACTGGAAACAGCTGCGCGATCGCAAATGATCAACATGAACGTGTCGAACTGTGTTCTGAGTCTCTACGAGATAGGTCACAGGGCTGACTAGCTGCACTATACGCCCTTCCGTCCAAGACACCTCTTGCCGGACAGTCTTCACGTACACCCAATGTTAGGGACGAGGTAGCATGGTCGTATGCGGGAGAGAGAATTGAGGGACGTCTGAGACGAGGCTGCTGGGAAAAGACAATTAGAGGACTTTATACAGGAATATTTACAAGTGAGCTGCAGGAACGCTGCATCACGACAGCTCAACACAAGACCATGATGACAAAGAGCTCTTCGGCCGTGCCGCTGCCGCGCTTTTTAAGAGTTCTCTTCCCTAGGGTCCCTAGATGGGGGCCGGGTTTCACTGGCACCAATCACAGACACAGACGCACTCACTCACTCCCGAGAGATCACGTCGTCGTCACGCGCTGGGAGAGGGGAACGATGCCATCCACGTAGCGCAGACGCCGGAATGTCCATGAGCGGCGTTCGCGCGCATTTCGAACGCGCGTTCACACTCGGTGTACGGGAAACGCGCGCTCAACCGGGCAGACGGACGCGGCTTCCGTGGCAATCCAGGCGCTCACCCAACGCGCGTCTCGGGGTTTGTCGGCGTTTCGCTGCTGCCATGTCGTTGTCTTCCCCACGACGAAGGCGAGTCGTAACAGATCTCCTTCCTTAAACGAACGAAAAGTTGATCTCCGTTGGTCATGCTGCTGTTTCAGCACTTCTTGCTTACTCTGCATGTCATCCCGAAATGATGGCCTTAGTAATGACAGCTTAGTGCGTGGGGTTCGTTTCAGAAACAGTTCAGCCGGACACTTGCCTGTTGCCGTGTGAGGGGTTGTCCTATACGCCAGCAGGAAGTGGTCCAGTCTCTCCCGCAATGATCTGCTGTTACCTCCCTTGTTGTCGTGCAGAAGTTGCTTGCGAAGACTCCTTTTTACAGTTTGCACCGACCTTTCGGCAGCCCCGTTGTACTGCGGATGGTATGGCGGGCTGTACGTGCGTCGGATGCCACAGGCATCGAGGAAGTCCTGGAACTCCTGCGATGAAAACCGGGGGCCGTTATCAGAAACCAGTTGTTCAGGGTATCCGTAAGCAGCAAACAGACTCCGCAAACGCTCGATAGTCTTCGCGGCTGTAGTAGAGCGCATAGGAAATACTTCGATCCACTTTGAAAACGAGTCCATGCACAAAAGAAATGTCGTTTTTTCAAAGTCAAAAAAGTCCACATGCACTCGCTGCCAGCAGCGGGCGGGAAGCGGCCATGGCTCGAGTGGAGAACGGGGGGTGCTATTTTGCATTTGTTGGCAAATGCTACACGTTTTTACCGTGCTTTCGATGTCTGCGTCTAGCCCTGGCCACCAGAGCAGGCTGCGTGCGAGCATCTTCATGCGTGAAGCACCGGGGTGTTCCGTGTGCAATAGATTCGACACTACATTTTTCAGCCTTGTTGGCACAATAACATGACTGCCCCATGTGACGCATCCCGCTTCCAGCGACAGCTCCGCACGTCTGTTATAGTACGGTACAAGTTCAGCATCTTTGATTTGTGCTGGCCATCCTTCAAGCGTATATCTGTAAATTTTGCTAAGAATGCCGTCATACTTGCTAGCTTTGGCAACGTCTTTAGCCGTCAGTGGAGTAGTTTCGAAAACAGCGAGCGTATGTGTCTCATCAACGCTGTTTTCGGTTGCAACAGGCAGTCTGGACAGCGCGTCCGCCACTTCCATTTGAGATCCTTTCCGATATCTCAAGTCGTAGCGATAAGAAGCCAGGATTAACGCCCATCGTTGCATTCGAGCAGCCGCCAAAGATGGGACCTGCTTCCGTGGGCCTAAGATGCCTAGTAATGGTTGATGATCCGTGAACAACGTGAATGCCCTCCCATATAGGTAGCGATGAAACTTCTTGAGAGTAAATATTATTGCCAGCGCTTCTCGCTCGATCTGGGCATAGCCACGCTCAGCTTGCGATAACGTCCTGGAAGCAAAAGCAACAGGCTTTTCCAGCCCACTTGGAAGTATGTGAAAAAGAACCGCGCCGAGCCCATACTGCGACGCATCACAGCTTAGAGCCAAGGGTTGCTTCGGATCGTAGTAAGCAAGTACAGGACTGGTCGTGAGCAAGTTCTTTGTTTTTCGAAACGCGCGAGAACACTCGCCTGTCCATTTCCAACGCGTGGCCTTCTTCAGAAGCTCGTAGAGCGGCGCAGCCACAGTCGCTAAGTTCGATAGGAACTTTGAGTAAAATGTTACCATTCCCAGGAAAGACTTCAGTTCAGTGCCATTTGTAGGCTCCGGTGCATGCTCTATTGCCCTTGTTTTCGTCCTCAGTGGCTTTATTCCATCCGCTGAAATTTTGTGGCCCAGATAGCGGACTTCACTGCAAAAGAGCTTGCATTGTTCCATGCGAAGCGTCACATTGTGCTCCTGCAACCGTGTCAAAACTTTTTCCAGCCTTTGCCGACATTCATTCGTACTTGAACCTCCAATGATGACATCATCAATATAAAATGCACATTATTTTATTTTTTTCATTGTTGTATGATGTATTTGGGTCTTTCGCCGTGATTTTGTGCTTTTCATTTTTCACAAGTGCTGTGTCATTGCCTTCATATATTTTGTTTCTGAACCCCACACTAGCCTCTGCCTATGGGTTCAGTCAGTGTTTTGGTAATTTGTATGGCAAAAGTAGAAATAAAATGAATGAATGAATGAATGAATGAATGTACTGCAAAAAAAAAAAACACCCTACTTCAGGGATACCCTTGAGAAGCCCGTCCATAAGCGACTGGAATATGGCAGGAGCACTTGCGATGCCGTAAGGGAGCCGCTGATACTGGTAAAGGCCTTGGTGGGTGTTTATGGTTAAAATGGCCTTTGCATCTTCGGCAAGTTCCACTTGCTGGTAAGCGGCCGCAAGGTCTAGGATGCAAAATACTTTTGAGCCTGCCAATATTGTGAACAAATATTCTGGCAAGGGAAGAGGGTAGTGTTCAGTCAGCAGCACAGGGTTCACTGTGACCTTGTAGTCACCGCACAGCCGCACTTTTGCTCCTCCATCTTTCGGTACCACTACCAAAGGAGTCGCCCAATCGCTTCTGGTGACCCTTTTCAGTACCCCCGCCCGTTCCAAGGCGTCTAGCTCTTCGGACACAGCTTGCTTCAATGCAAAAGGCACGGGACGGGCCTTGCAAAATACTGGCTTGCTGTCTGGCTTCAAGAGGACCTGTGCTTTGTAGCCCTTTATTAGCCCCATCTGCGGTGAAAACAAGCCTGAAACTTCTTCTTAAGTTCCTCCACGGAGTCGTCTTGCTGTATAGCTTGAACTTCCTGCCAATTTAATTTCAGCTTCCTCAGCCAGTTGCGGCCGAGCAGACACGGCAACACTTTCCCACCGTCATCTACTATCACAACAGGTAGAACGTCAGTTTGATTAGCGTGCTCAACACGCACATCAGCCGATCCTACGACCGGCACTAGTTCTCCTGTGTACGTTCGTAAAGGAACCGTAGCAGTCGTTACTGCCAGATGGGGAAACTTGCGATGAAAAACTGACTTCGGCATGACAGTGACTGACGCCCCTGTGTCTATTTGCATCCTTACGGCCTGTCCTTCCACGAGAACTGTGACGTAGTATGCAGACTTATTTGTTGTCATACCGTATATTTCTTGCTCTTCGCCTGACTCATCGGCCGAGCTATCGATCGCATTCAGTGCCTTCGGTTTGCCTGTGCGCTGCCTGCACTTTGATTTCAAGTGGCCTTGCTCTCCGCAGTTATGACACTTGTACTTGCGATATCGGCAATTACTGGCCGCATGGCGTTTACCGCAACGGAAGCACTCTACAGACGCAGTCTTGCTACGATAGTTGTCCTTAGCACGGTCGCCTTCGTTGAGAACATCAACTTCTAGTCCTGAGCGCCTTTGTGGTACACTTTGCAGCTCTTCTAGCTTTACTTGTTGAGTCTGGGTGGTGGCTAGTTCACGATTTAACGCAATTTTGCACGCCTCTTCGAACGAAAGCTTTTCAGCTGCAAACAGCTCACGCTGAGTGTCGACGCAGCGTAGCCCGGCGACTAGCCTGTCTCTAAGCGCTTCGTCGAGAAATTCGCCAAACTCGCAACTTCTGGCCAGGTGCTTCAGCTGAACAATGAATTCGCCTACAGTCTCTTGCTCGAGCTGCAATCTTCGGTTAAATCGGCATCTTTCCGCAATCACGGCCTTTCGGGGACTGTAGTGGGTTTTCAGTAGCGCCGTGACCTCGTCATACGTTTTGCCGGCAGGGGAATTCGGAACTAGCAGGTTCTTCAATACTTCATACACTCGAGGTCCTACTACAGTCAGGAATACGGCTAGCTTCTTGACTTCAGCCACATCATTTGCCAAGACGTAAAGCTCAAATCTTTCCAAGTAGGACTCGAAGCTGTCGCTCCTTTCGTCAAAAGTATCAATTTTTCCCACCTTCGCCATTGCAGCATCCGCCAGGCAGTCGTCTTCAGCAGCAACCGAAGAAAATAGCCATCCACCTCGGTCCCATCCTCGTCGCCAGTGAAATGTATTAGCGTGCGGCAGCCGAGCGGCCGCAGCAGAGAAGCAGCCAAGACCGGTGCAGGACAAGGAATCAGCGTTTATTCGTCTGACGCTTCTTTTATAGGCAGCGGTTGCTTATCCGCTGCTGCTATCAGTGCGCGTCATGGCAAAGTGACGCGTCATGCACTTGACGCTATCACATTACGGGGGGCGTATCCGTTGCTGAACCGTCGTCGTCGGTTGGGATGACGCGGTTGCTGCGATGCGCGTCTTTTCTTTCAATCTTTCCTCTCACATCTCTTAAATATCTACTGTCTGTACGCGCCAGTGATTGTGGCTCAGCTTGAGCCAGTGGTAAGGCTCGTGCACTTTTCTTTTCATCCTTCCTTCAATCGCAACAACAGCTACTTTAGCCATGAATAAAATAGGAAAGGTGTGTCTGGTTTGGTTTGGTTTAGTTTGGTTTGGGGGTATTAACGTGTCAATGCGACTCAGGCTGTGAGTAACAAAGTAGTGAAAGGCTCCGGAAATTTCAACCACCTGGGGTTCTTTAACGTGCACGGATATCGCACAGTACGCGGGCCTCTAGACCTCCATCGAAATTCGACCGCCGCGGCAGGGATCGAACCTGCGTCTTTCGGGTCAGGAGCCGAGCGCTATCATCACTGAGCCGCCGCGGCGGCCCAAGAAAGATATGTCTAAAGCATTGTGTTATAAACAAACATGAGTGAGAAGGTAGCGGCTGTCCTGTAACGACAAATTTTTTGTATGCTATGTCCTCTTTTATAATGTTTCGTAGGTATGCTATGGCATCGATAGATGCGCGTAAACTGAAATCAGCTAGTGTAAGGAGCGAAGTTTTTAAACATGTTGTAACAGGGAATGTTCCCAGCAAGCCGTGGGTGTTTGCGCGTCAGTCAGGTTCAGTTCATAGCAAACCTAATATAGTAAGGTCATTCTTTAGGTGTCTTCCCAGGAATTTTTCAGTGCTCTCCGCTTTCCGACAAGGCTGTACACATACCTTTCTTAAGCTATGTCTCAAGCCCTGTGGAGCTTTAGACATAACTTAAGAAAGTGGAGACCACTGGAAAATTCCTGGAAAGGCACGTAAAGAATGGCCTTACTACAGGGTTTCAATAAGATTTCACACAGTTTTTAAAAACTGGCTTTTTGAGTTAGAATAGCGCTTTTTTCGACATAGAGTTGTCAGTGGTGTAGTACATCAGAATAGAGCTAAAACGGGCTACCTAAAAGGATGGTTAGCTAATATTGATAGTTAACCTTTTAAATATTACTGTTAGGCTGTTAACCATAAAAAATATCGATATCATTTCCTACAATTTAGAAAACGCGGCTACAGTAGGATTTGTGGCCCATCAAATTTTGGCTGTCTCGACGAGTTACGTGCGCTGGAGAGGTTGCTTTGCCTGCAAGCTTCTCCAAAGCGCATATATGTTGCTGCGATGAAGCCAAAATTTGTTGGGCCACAGCGCCGACGGCAACCATATTTTCAAAATTCGATAAACTGATATGGATATTTATGGTAGGCTATAAGCGTCTCAATAATTAAGAAGCCTAAGAGTTATAGTTAAAAACTTGAGTCAAAGAGCCTGGTAGTTAGCACGTCTTAGCTGCATTCTAATGTGCTACACCGCTAACAATGACGGGCTGAAAGAAGTGCTCTTCTAAGTCGAAAAGCCTATATTTAAAAATTGTGTAATGTCTTAGGTGAAATACCCTATCAGGTTTGCTATGAAACGCACCTGACTGACAAGAAAAGACTGAAAGCTTGCTGGGAACTTCCCTCGCTACATCCAGTACAAAACTTTCGCCCCTTACACTGCCTTAATTTAGTTTATACACCTATCTCGATACCACAGCATACCTGTGAAACATTACAAAAGAGGACATAACATACAAAAGTTAGTCATCACAAGACAGCCGCAGCATTCTCACTCATCGCTTTTTTTAACAGATGTGCGAAAATGTACTAATGTACTCATTCATAAAATGTTCGCATGCAACCTGAGCTCAATTTTACGACCTTCTTCCCACCCAAAAGAACGCAGTGTAAAATAGTTTTCTAAAGCGATTGTTCTGAGTAAAACCTATGCAATTATGCGGAGGTACTCAGCTCACCTTTTGTCCACCGTGCACGAACGAAAGTATGCCTCTGCCGTCGCCTACACGCTGATAAAATAGCGACTCGGTCGGTAGTTGAACTATTCAGTTTATTTAGTTTCTCGTTCTCACCAGCCAATTCCTTACTGCTTTATCGAAGACCTCTTTAAATTGTTAATGAGGGGATATGTTTTATATATTCAAAAAAGCGCGAATAAAACTGGCGACACCTTCGAGGGAAATTACATTTTGCCTTAAACCGTGCACATATACATACGAAGCTATATACAAGATATACAAGATATACAAAGCTACCAGCTCACAGTTTTATGTTACAGAATTAGCGAAGCGCACTCATGTACCCTGACTTCCAGAAAAAAAGCCTTGCGCCTGTTTATAGCCCATGAATGGCCCATGAAGCCTTACCGCTTTGCTATATTCGGGATTAGCATTGTGTATATTAAGCTCGTTGGACTTGAGGCAAAGCTGTGTTCATTAGTGTTAGGGAAAACATATCTCTCGGGAAGCCGCCGTGGTGGCCCAGTAGTTATAGTGTTCGCATACTGACCCGAAAAACGCGGGTTCGATCTCGGCCGCAGCGGTCGCATTTCGGTGGAGGGAAAATACTAGAGAACAGTGTACTGTGTGTTGTCAATGCACGTTAAAGAACCGCAGCCGGTCGAAATTATTCGGAAGCCTCCATTATGGTTTCCCGGATAGCCTTAGTCGGTTTGCGCCGATAAACCCCATAAAACATATTTCTCTGGTTAGCAGACGCATATCCAACCATTAGTTCTGTATAGCTGCTGTCCATGCTGTATCAGTTCGCAATGACGGCACTCGACAGCATGAAGGCCAGAACAAGAAGAACAAAGTTTATTGCAGGGCATCGATATATATAGCCTTCGTGATAGCGCGGTTTACGCACTGCGCATGTCAGGCGCATTGTTATCGTGTTATCACGCAAGCCCGATACATCCTTCCAAGGTTAGCACAAGACAGTGGTTCAAGTTCATGATAACTGATTGAAAGCAGCGTCATAACGAAGACGTTGGGGAGGCTTCACGGTACGAGTCGACCTCCTCAGACTGATGGCACTTGTGGGTTGCTCTGGATGGGTAATCGAAGCCGGAGGCGTGGCACCGTGGGCTAGATGTTGGTCACAGAGCCCCGGAGGCTGCTGGGGTGCTGCACTTGTAGTGCCAGAAGGCTGCGGTGTCACACTCCCTGGACTGTTCCTTGCATTTGGATCAGCTTCGTCTGCGCAGTCGTCGTCGGTGTCATCGTCACTTGTTTCAGCATACTGCTCGCTGGAATGAAGCAGGTGTCGCCTGTTGCGCCGAAGAACACGACGACTTTCGGTTACAACGTGGTAGGACCTCGGGGCAGCTTCCCCAACCACCTTTCCTTTCTGTGACCAAGTTGTGTCTCGCAGCCTGACGACGTCACCTTTACCTAGTGGAGTCAACGGCTGTCCTTTGGGCGTCTGGCGGTGCTTCTTGACTTCGATAGTCTTGATACCGCCAAAATCGGGGAGGTTAGATCGAAGGCGCCTGCCTTGAAGAAGCTCGCCAGGGGTTTGACCATCAATCAGTGGCGTTGATCGGTAGGCCAGAAGGCCTAGCCAGAAGTCGTGTCGTGCGTCTTGAGTTTTCTTCATTATCCGCTTGACTATCTGCACACCTTTTTCGGCAAGGCCGTTAGACTGCGGGTAGTGTGGGCTAGACGTGACGTGCGCAAAATCATACTCTTTAGCGAAGGCTGCAAATTCTTGGCTTGAAAACTGTGGTCCATTATCAGTGCACAGTTCGATAGGAATGCCGTATCGAGCAAACATAGCACTGAGAGCCGCAACAACACTTCTTGCACTTGTGTCTGGAAGCCTCTCGACATCTGGGAAGTTGGAAAGAGCATCATATACGACAACGTAAGAATTTCCCCCAAAACAAAAGATGTCCGCTCCGACCCTGTACCACGCACACTGCGGCACCGGGCGCATTATCAGCGGTTCTTTGGCTTGCTGGTACGCGAACTTTCTGCATGTAGAACAGTTTTGGAGAAGCACTGCGATGTCGTTGTTCAAGCCTGGCCAAAAAACGAGAAGTCTTGCTCTTTCTTTGCATTTGTTTAAACCAAGGTGGCCGGCATGGATTCTTGATAGCATTTCTTGTCTCATGCTTCTCGGTATGACAGCTTTTGTTCCTTTGAACAGAATTCCGTTGATTACGGACAGTTCAGATGAAAACGGCTTCAGCTCACCTTGAATTGGTTTTCCTGCTGATAAGTTGCTGACGACAGTCTGCAAGTAGCAGTCACGAGCAGTTTCCTTTGCCAATTTTTGCTGCGTTGTTACCGTGACCATGCCGTTCAGGAGCTGTAGTGCGTGAACTTCGGCGTCTTCTGTGGCACCAGCATTGTCGACACCCCCGGGTGTAGTCGATCGTGAGAGCATGTCTGCCAAGACCAGTTGCTTCCCTGGAACGTACTGTAGAACATAGTCATATCTGAGAAGTCTTAAAAAAAAATCTCTGCAATCGTGGGGGCATTTCACATATTCCTTTAGCAGCGATTGACAGAAGTGGCTTGTGGTCGGTCTCGATAATGACCGTCTGTCCATACACAAACTGATGAAACTTCTCGCAACCGAACAGAATGCCCAGCTTCTCCTTTTCAATTTGCGCGTAACGCTGCTCCGGTGGTGTTAAGACTCGTGAAGCATATGCCACCGGTCGCCAGTGACCACCGTGACACTGTAAAAGCGCCGCTCCGACGCCGTCCTTGGACGCATCGCAAGTTATTTTTGTTTTCTTTTTGGGGTCAAATATTGCTAGCAAGGGTGATGTCGCAAGTGCCTGCGTGATGCATTTCCATTCCTTCGCGTGGTTTTCGGTCCACTCGAACTCGACTTGCGGTTTGATAAGCGCTCGCAGCATCGCTGTTCGTTCTGACAACACTGGCACGTATTTTCCGAAGTAGTTGATCACTCCTAACATGCGCTGTAGATCGGCTTTGCTTTTTGGTGTTGGCATTTCCAAGAGATTGCGCACAAGCTTCGGGTTCGGGGAAATTCCTTTTTGTCCGATAACGTCACCCAGAAAATGCACCTCTGTTAAACCGAACTTGCATTTTTCGGCGTTTAGTGTCAATCCTGCTGATTCGGCAGCTTTCAGAACTGCTACTAGCCGTTCATCATGCTCTTGACGTGGAGTGCCCCACACCAAAATGTCGTCGATATACACGTGAACTCCTGGCAGCCCGTCAAACATCTGACTCAGCATTTTGTGAAAAACTTCCGGTGCCGATGAAATGCCAAACGGCAGGCGCAAGTAACGGTATCGACCGAAAGGAGTGGCAAAAGTGCAAATTTTTGATGTTGCGTCGTCGAGGGGTATCTGGTGAAATCCAGAGTTTGCATCTAGGCAACTAAAGTAGCAAGCGCCGGTCAATTCTGCTTCAATATCTTCTCGCCTGGGAAGCTGGTAGTGTTGCCTCTTTATATGCTCATTGATCCTTCTCGGGTCCATGCACACCCTAAGACTGCCGTCTTTCTTTTTGACCAAAACCGAAGGGCTTACCCAGTCGGTAGGTCCATCTTCTTTTGTGATGATACCAGCTCTCTCCATTCTTTGAAGCTCGTCGCGAAGCGGTTGGCGCAAAGACAGGGGCACCCGCCGAGCTGGCTGGACGACTGGGGTAGCATCTGGCTGTAGTACCATTTTGTATGGTTGCTTTAGGCATCCTAAACCCTCAAAGACGTGCCTCAAGTGCTTGATCGCTTCGTACTCAGCAGAAGTGCTGACAGTGTCCACTGTGCGCTGCACAAGGCCTAGAGCTTCGCATGCGTGAAGCCCCAGTATTGCACGACGTCCATTTTTCACCACGTAGAATTTCACTGCAGTTGCAGCATCTCCAACGGTTATTTTTTGGACTGTTGTTCCGAAGTTGGTGATGATGCCTCCATTGTATGCTCGCAGCACAGAGCTCGTAGGATTCAGTTCGGCAGTTTTCAACTTGCGGTATATTGAAAATGGTGAGAGGCTTGCTTGTGCTCCGGTATCCACCTTGAATAATGCTTTACGACCCCCAACTTTGGCTTCGACAGTCCAATCACCAGTAATGCAGCTGTCGATGCAGACGTCAAGAACATCAAACTCATCATTGAACTGTGCGCCGACTTCGTTGACGACCGCCCTGGCCGGACAACAAATCGCAAAGTGATGCAGCTTTCGACAAGTGTTGCATCTTTTCCCGTAAGCAGGACACTGCCTCGGCTCGTGCCGTCGGTTGCATTTCTTGCACCGGTACGAACTATCGTTTACTGCACTGGTCTCTTGCCGGTCTACGCAGCGGTGGCACGATGCCCTACTGCGAGAGACGGAGTCAATGCTGTCACTTGGCCTGGCCCAGACCTGAGTTCTTTGTGCCACTGATTCCGCTACCCTGCACATTTCTTCAGCCTTTAACAACGTTAAGCCCTTTTCCCGCAGCATTTTTTCACGCAGTTTGGAATTATTCGTCCCAAAGACGATCTGATCCCTGATCATTGAATCGTGCAGTCCTTCGAAGTTGCATTGCGCTGCTTGCTTCTTGAGGTCTCTAATAAATCTTTCGAACGGCTCTCCGTCTTCTTGTTTTCTCGAGCGAAAAACATACCGCTCATGCACTTCATTGCTTACCTCGGCACAGTATGCTTCAAACTTCCGGACCAGGGTGTCGTAATCTTCCTTGTCTTCCTGCTCACCAAACGTAAACGTGTTGAAGACGTCAAGTGCTTCGTCTCCGGCAACGCTCAACAGGAGTGCAGCTTTCGCTGCTCCGCTTCTTGGGTCGTCCTTTGGCGTGGTCGCCTTGATGAAGAGTTCCAGTTTTTGCTTAAACCGCTTCCAATTCTGCGACAGGTTACCGGAGAGCTGCAAAGGTTCCGGGGGCTTCAGCAGGTCCATGGCGCTCCGAGCTACGCCCTGCCCAACTGGCCACTTCTGACACCATGTATCAGTAAGCAATGACGGCACTCGACAGCATGAAGGCCAGAACAAGAAGAACAAAGTTTATTGCAGGGCATCGATATATATAGCCTTCGTGATAGCGCGGTTTACGCACTGCGCATGTCAGGCGCATTGTTATCGTGTTATCACGCAAGCCCGATACACATGCTTTCTTTTAAGTGTATGTGCGCCTTCATGAACGTTCGTAGTCATCTTATGACAAATATTTATTTAAATACGCAGGTGGCAGAATATATATTGAAGGAAAAGTACAAAATTTTAACGGTTAAAAGCGAAAGCTTTTCACAGGACCCTGTTTCTACACAGTTCTTGAAAAGGTGACTGCGTGGAAGCACGCAAGTGACGTTTTTTTTTTAAAAAAACGCACCGTAAAAGGCACACGTGCATTAAAAGGCGCAGGATCTGAGGAGATTAAAATGCTGAAAGAACTACATGCACATTTCTATTGTTTCGCTTTGCTCAGTTCGCGGAGCGTTCCTGCAAGCCGCGCACAGAAGGCGACAATAAATAAAAGATGACTCGAAAACGATTTTTTTTTAATCAGAAACTTCTCTTCAGTTATATTCGCCTTTCTGCCGCGGGTGCCTAAGAATGTTCAAATGCTCATTAGGCTTAGCGTCATTAGAGTGCATTACGCCGACGCTAGTACGAATAGTATAATTCCGCACTCCAAAAAGTCTCACATTGTCGATTCCAAAAGCGCTGTCAGTTTCCTCAGTATCGACCTCTGGCGGCCGCTTCTTGTCTTTCTGGAGAAATATCACGCGAGACACGACAAACATGACGAGCACAATAGTCACAGCGGCGTTGAAGCAAGAATGTCGTGCAGGCTCGTCCGGATGCAGCGATACCTTATTGGGAGATGCACCGGTTATGTCACTGGACTTTCCACCATATTCAAAGCTCCGTGCGGGCGAACGATCTGCCCCCGGTTCTTGCCACCCATATATTCGCTCATATCCCACGGATTGATCTTGGCTACCGATAACATCCAGCGTCGAAGAGGGCTTGGTATCCTCCTTCGTTTCCTCGAGGTTCTTAACTTCGGTGGCTGAAATGCATAAATCTTTGTACTTTTTGTTTGAACCATCGGACGATAGAAATAGCATGGGTGACTCATGGAGGCGTGGTTCAACGCACTTATAAACGTTAAATTGATTGTTTACAGAAAATTGCTTCAGGTCTTGATCCCGTGGGTCACTCTCACAAAAGAACTGCTGCAATTTCTGATGGCCGACACCTGCAAAGCGTTGTGATGAAGGAAGTTTTCCTTGGTCGCAGAGGCGAGCAATGCGGTTTGAACGTGTCACTGTAGCGGCGAAAGGGCCATTTCGGTTATGAGTGCCTGCAAAGTTTGAGCAAAGCACAACTCGGGAAGCTGTCCGTAGATGAACCCGTGGCGGTGCCGGCATAAGGAGCGTTATATCCCGGTTGCTGGACTCGCGATTTTCTTCAGACCAAGGTCTGTTGCAAGCAACGCTTCTCAGTGTCACTGTCCGTCTTACTTGTGGCGGCGAGTGAACATTGCGTAAGACGTTTCCTGCGAGGGGGTGTGTGTCGCCGCTTCCTATACCCTGCGTACTCCCCGATCCGCGGGCAACTGCTTCCGTTCCAGTGAAATCTGGACAGAGAAAAAAGAAAATTGACAGGAAGTCACACAATCGCGTAACGTAAGATGCAGTCGGACGGGTATCCCTGCGCAATCGAAATTCTAAAATTATGTCCATACTCTGCGTAAGCCAAAAAGTTGGCATGAAAGCTACGTTCCTCTGTACTTAATACAGCTAGAGGCAACAAGTATACAAACAAGTGGAACGGCCCTAGTACGTGTCCATGTGAAATCATCTCTAGCTGACTTCGCCCACTGTAGGGCAGAGGCCGTGCCTATTTACCGTCATTAATCTGGTCCCATTGCAGCTGCTGCTACTTTACCTCCAGAAATTTACGAATCTCCTCCGCCCATCAAACTTTTTTCCACTCGCTGCTGCGCTTGCCACGTGGCATTTATTTTACCAACGCCGACATGCGGCAATGCCGATTATGCGGCACTGACCAACGCCCTTTAGTTGCTAAAGTACACAGCGAACACTTCTTAAGAGGCACAGGATCATATATTGATGGGCCCGCTCCAGCGTATGCTCTCATTTCCGTCTTTTACTTTCAAGATGCTATACGCTTTCCACCCAAGTCCAAGAACCTCTGAATGATCTGTGGTCTACCCACTGTATACTAAAACGAACATCTATGCCACCGATGGATCAGCGAGCGAATTAGTCGTACGCATGACTTTGTTCACCACCCAACGAGGCCAAGAGGGGGAGTTTATGACAACATTATGCACCTTAAATAGCAACCACAGACATAAGTGCTGCGACGTGCAGAATTTACTACTGTGTGCCGAACAGAGTCGAAGATAGTTTTTGTCCCTTTATTTTGCCGTTTCACTTCAAGTCGCTGCAAGAATACTGTTTACAGCCTCGCCTGAGTGCGTTTTTCTTTTACAGTAAGGAATTAAGCTGCTTCCGAGTGAAAATTGCTGGGAGAGGCTATGAAGCATGGCAACGAGTTGAAGTGCTGTGCATACTAGACAACAGAAACACGTTCGCCAGACACCATCGGATCTCGCGAAAAGGCTTTGGATGCCCCTCCACAAGCTGTCGCTGTAGCTGTGTGAACGCGACGGGTGACCGAACATACCTTTACAATAGTGCCACACTGCAGTTGTAGTCGCAGGCACCTACTTGTCAGCGTTTCGTCCACCTCCTGACCGTCGACCGTACAGCTGTGTTGCTGTACCGTTTCCATCACAGAAAACCCGGGCACTGGACGTAAGCGCTGCAAACTCTCCGGGGCTGGGCGATAGTGGCACTTGGCCTCTTCCTGGGCTCGCAGTTTAGTCTTTTCTCACCGTCTTTGGTAGAGAATTCAGTGTGTGTGGTATGCAGGATAACTGTTTTCTTCTTCTTCTGTTCATCTTCTTTCCGCTCAGCTGAAAGAGGCAGTGAAAGAGCTTTGCAATGGTTTTGAAACTAGACTTCTCGCTCCAGGAAAATCTTTCTTCTCTTGATAATTTTACCTTCCGGAAGATTTGCTTAATTCGGGAACGTGTGCTGTTTTTACCGTAAAACAAAACTGTAATCGGGTAATTCTTAGGGATGTGGATCGATGGTTTGGTGAATTAATGCTCGAGATTATTGATGGAATCGTGTGAAAATTGCTAAATTAATATGATTTCATGAACAAGGCGGCGAATGAAAAGCAAGAAGCCTGCACCCGCCTGAAAAGCATCGCAAAGGCGCAGGTCTCGCAGATGAGAGCATCCAGGGCGTGGTCTTACGCATGGATATAAAATTATCGAGAAACTAAGTGAGAAAAATCTTAAAACATGCACTTAATCTGTACTGTATAGACGTGCACTGTTTGGATGCACGCGTTAGCTTTCCTCCTTGCTGCAAGTTGGACACATAAATATATTTAATATACTTTTCAAAACCCGCTGATCATGCATCTCATTCTCTCGTCTTCTTCTTCACCTCATTCTTTCGGTCACGCCAATAATTTTTTCTTCTTTACTACACGGTCGTCAGGTTTACAAGTTCATTCTGCATCTTTCATTCCACTCTGGCAGAGAGAGAAAGTAATTTAATGAAAAGAAAGGTGAACAGGTCGGCTAGCGGTGAGGTGACCCTGCCTGCGACTCCACTCTGACGTTCTCGTATGGGTTTAACGTCCCGATAGGCAGCAGCGCATCAAAAAGCGACCCGCCGCGGTGGCTCAGTAGCCGAACGCCAGGGCTAATCCCTCCAGGGGACTACAAATGAACGAAGGATCCGGCTTCCGCCTACAGTGGGCATGGTGTAGCGGCCACAGTGCGTTAGTCGCTCACAAACCCGTTTCTGTTCTATATGCGGGTTGGTAAAGAGCCATCACTTTTTATCAAGCGATCGAACAATCTTGGCTTGCTCTTTACCCTTGACCAAGTGTGTTATTCCAATGTTTTTTGTGACTATGTACTAGTGGCGAAAGCGTTACTGGTTTGTGGAGATGTTGAGGTTAATCCAGGGCGTTCCAATGATCCCAACACATAGTATAACGAATTGCTTGCAGCAATAAGCCACCTATCATCCGAATTTTACGCGAAACTCGCCGAATTTATGGGTGCACTAGGTGATCTTAAAGAACAAGAGGCCCTCGCTCGAACCGTGCCTGATTTAACAACCAGGCTTACCAAGTTATATCTTTAAATGATAATGTCGAGAACTCTCCACCTACGGCTGAAATCGAGGAAGCAGTTAACGAAGCGTGAGAAATGAGAATGGTGTCCACACTTCCCGCTTTGACGATCTCAAGGATCGATCAAGAAGGGATAACGTGCTCTTTTATGCAATCTCTGATAATGTCACAGAAACTAGGGCTGACTCGGAAACCCGAGTTCGAGACACTCTATCGACGCATCTCAATACGTCCCTTCCAGACGCGGCTATATCTCGAGCGCACCGACTGGGATCGTTTTCTGGCAATAAGACATGCCCCATAACTGTTATGTCCTCGGCATTTGAGATAAAAGAAAGTATCTTTTCCCAGAGGGCAAAGCTAAAAGGCTCAGGTGTATCTGTGGGTGAGGACTTCCGCAAAAGTACTAAGCAGTTGCTTAAGAAACTCATTGACTTTGGCAACGCTAGAGAGCAAAATTTCACACTTCGCTGCAACAATGTCACTATTATCAAAAAAAAATATGTGCCTACTGCGCAGCCACTGATAGCGTCTGCGAAATTTATCCTCCTTCTCATGTACCAGCGGCCGATACTGGGTCTGCAGTCGCCCAGCAAAACATTTCTTCATAGCTATCTGCTGTGCGCCAAACAGCTCAAAGCTAATCAATACTTTTCACTAATGCACGAAGTGTGCTGAACAAATGCGTAGTTCTTTCGGCTGCCATTGATTTTGTTCCGCTGATATTGTCATCATCACGGAAACGTGTATTTCCGCAAAAATATTAAGCAGTGAAATACTGACTTCCGAAAACAATAACAGCTTATACTGATATGATCGCGACGTTCAATCTGGAGGAGGAGTCTTTATCGCTTTCACAGATCCACTTGTGTCCCACATCATTCCCCTTGTATCGACATTAGAACGTGTGTGTATACCAGTGGTCATTGCCAACCGTTTGTTTATTTTATTTGACTCTTATAGACAGCCTGCAGCTTCTGTTTACTTTTGTCATCACCTTCATGATGTAATTAATAACCTTGTAATTAGATACCCCACGTCACCCTTGTTTATACTGGGGACTTCAATTTTCCCAATGTTGTTTGGTCAAATGATTTCTTTACTGTGAAATGGAGTTCTCCGCAATTGTCAAAATTTTTAAACGTGCGCCATTATTTTAACATTACTCAATTTGTACCCTTGCCCATGCATACCACAAAGAATTCTGGCAACACCTTAGATTTTATTCTTACCACTGCACCCAACTTGGTCTCACCTCTAACGTTATTGCCGGGAATTAGTGACCATACAATGATTCACTTCGCCCTTAATGCGCATGTTCTCACTAAAATAAGCTCGAAAATCATACTAGATTACAACGTAGCAGATGTTTCGTCCATAACCACCGAATTTGAGTCTCATTTCAGACTACTTCGTGAACTTTTCACAAAGGACAATAGATGAAAACAGTTCTCTGTATGAGAATAAACTTCTTTCGTTAGTTGAATGTTACGTGCCTAAAACAAGGGCACATTCTAAACCTCGTTCACAGTGGTACAACAATTCGCCAAAGCGCCTGCGCAAAACAATGAGAACGGGTGTTTCGTCACTGTAAAAATACAAATCATCCTGATCACCGGTTACTTTATCACCGCATTACCGGTGAGTTTTGTTCACCAATTGCTGAAGCGAAAAACACATTTTTGAATAACACCCTCTCACATTTCTGGCTTCTAACCCACCGGTACCAAAAAGAATGTTCTGCAGATAATGCAATCTAACGTACAAGTTCCGCCTCATGAGTGCTCCGAAATCTTGAATAACACCTTTTCATCATTTTTTCTGCAATCAGTACATACAGCTGTACCTTTCTTATTATGCATAGCTTTTCCCCCTATACATCATATCTCTTTTGACGGGGTTGGCGTTGGCAAACTTATCAGCCATCTAAAAATTTCTTCGTCCTGCGGTCCCAACTTCATTAATGCAAAAATGCCGAAGTGTGCTGAATTGTTTTCAAGCGTTATTTTATCGATGATTTTTTTACCAGTCCTTACAGCTCTCTACCCTACCCTTAGACTGGAAGGTCGAAAAGGTGGTTCCGGTTCATAAAGCAGGTGATACCCATCGCTCCCATAATTACCAACCAAGTAAAATTCTTGAACTCATAATTTACGCACACCTTATTAATTTTCTTCAAACCTATTCTTTCCATAAGAGCGCACGCCATGGTTTTATAAAATTATTTTCCTCCGAAGCTCAGCTTCTTTCTTTTACGAACGACTTGTTCATTAATGCAGATCAACAACTTGATACCGTCTGCGTATTCCTGGGCTTCTCGTGAGCTTTTGATTCTGTTTCTCATTGATTTTCAAGCTTGCCCTTCTTAATATTGACCCAAAGGTATTAGCATTGATTAAGGATTTTTTCTCTAAGAGGACTCAGTATGTAAGCGCTAATGAATTTACATCCAAACCTTGTTCCGTTACCTCTGGCGTACCCCAAGGATCGATACTGGGTCCCCTACTTTTCTCATCTACATTAATGATCTTCCTGATTATATCTCTACTCTAGCATCAGGCTGTTCGCCGGTGATTACGTTATCTGCCGCAATATAACTGACCTCACTGATTCTTCTAAACTTCAAGATGATCTCGACAGTATATTTAATTCGTGTAGCAAATGATTAATGCAGCTTAATGCTAACATATGCAAGTGTATGCGTGCTTCCTTCCGGTCTACACTTCCTAATATGCCCTCACACTCTATAAATGGTACTGTCTTTTAGGTTGTTAACTCCTATAAGTATCTTAGCCTATATATTACTAGCAATCTTTCCAGAAACATGCATGTTGAATATCTCACTAACAATTATAACCGAGCTTTAGGCTATCTAAGACGCAAGTTTATATAAGCACCCACTTCTTTAAAACTTACTCTGTACACAACATCAGTCCATCCAAAATTAGAATATGCCTGCTCCATATGGGATCCTGTTCATTCTAATGTAATCACTTCCCTTGAAAGAATCCAGAATCACGGCGCCCGTTTTATCCTCTGTAATTACACACGTCATTCCCATGTCGCATCCATGAAAAATACACTTAATCTGCCGGACCTTTCACTACGTCGCCAGTACTATTGTCTATGTGTTTTTCATAAAATATACTACTTTAATCCATTCCTGAAAGAAAAACATTTCATCACACCCGGCTAAATTTCATCTTCCATCGACCATCAACACAAAGCTCAAGTGCCAACTTGCCAAACTAATTCGTACCATTCTTCCTTTTTGCCAACAACAGCTACTGAATGGAACCGCCTTCCCACCTCCACAGTCTCCATTTGTGATGCCATTCACAAGATCGCAGTTGAAAGTGCCTTATAGTTTTTTCCTGCTTGCTTTGATTTGTTCTGCAACTCATGTACCAAACTTACCACTCCTTTCTGTAGTGTCTTCAGGCCTTGAAAGTATGCATAATAAATAAATAAATAAATAAATAAATAAATAAATAAATAAATAAATAAATAAATAAATAAATAAATAAATAAATAAATAAATAAATAAATAAATAAATAAATAAATAAATAAATAAATAAATAAATAAAGTGTGTCCTCGGAGAACCCGAGCCGCTGTGTACGTGTGTAGGACCTTGCAGCGTAGTCAGGCGTAGCCAGCACCAAGGGAGCAAGGCAACTTCGCCTTAGGCGCAGCGTAGTGTCGGCGCATCCCGGTAGCGGAACCCGTCCCAGATGGCACTCTACAGTTTCCTTCGGTGAAAAAAGAGCCAGCCCCACGACTAATGGGGAAGGAATAACAGAGAAGTGTTAATGCGGCTTCAGTCGGTTGTCGTGGACGGTTTCGTGGCAACAGCGACGCAAATCCTCAGAGGGTGCAGAGGGCTCAACGATGTAATCGACAGGAGAGGTTTGCTTGAGAACCCGGCAGTGACCATGATATCGAGCCAGCAGTTTCCGCGAAAGGCCGGGAGTTGTGGGAGGCACCCAGAGCCACACAAGGGAGTGAGCAGGATAGGATGTAGAGGCCGCGAAAGTGTCGCAGTCATGTTTTTGCTGCCACTGAGTCTGCATGGTAAACGAGCGAGCAAGCTTACAGCATTCTTCGGCGTACGTGGCGACGTCGGAGAGTGGCGTGGACTCGGAAATGTAAGGCCGGTAGCGAAGAAGAGTATCCATCGTGCAGGGAGGCTCGACAGCGTACAGAAAAAAGAAGGGAGACAATCCAGTGGTGGTTTGCGTCGCAAGGTTATACCTGTAGGTGATGAAGAGAAAAACCTGGTCCCAGTTGGAGTCGTTGGGGTTGACGTATATGGCCAGCATGTCACTCAGGGTTCCGTTGAAACGCTGTGTCAGGCTGTTCGTCTGAGGGGGTAAGAAAAAGCGGTTCAGTGAATAATGCGGCATTCTTTGAAGAAGGCCTCAAAACAGTCAGACGGGAATACGCGTCCACGATCGCTGAGCAGTTCTTGACGAGCGCCATGGCGAAGAATCAGGTTCTTTAGAAGACCGGAAGCGACGTCACCGGCGGACGCAAATGGGGATGGAGACGTTTAAGTATAACGAATGAGATGATCAACGGCCGCGATAATCGAACGGTGACCAGCGGGAGTGGGAGGGAGTAGGGCGTAGAAGTTTATGCCAGCGCGGTCAAACGGGCGGGCAGGACAGGGTAAAGGCTGCAATGAATCAGGCTATTTGTGAGGAGTTTTACGCCGTTGACAGGATGGGCAAGATCGCACAAAATGGCGAACAAAAGGGTACATGCCACGCCAATAGAATCGCAGACGCAAATGCGTGTTGGTTTTGAAAACGCCACCGTGTGCACACTGGGGGTCCGCATGGAAAGCAGCGCAAATGTCAGTTCGGCACGTAGATGACAGGGGATGTTGATGAGCCATTTGTGTCCGTCAAACAGGTAATCGAGACGATAGAGTAGGCCGTCCCGGATACAGAGGTAAGGGGCATGACGGAGGAGGACACGGGACGGGTAGCAGGACTCGAAAGAAAATCTCGAAGAATGGCGATCCAAGGGCCTTTCCGCTGATCGGATGACATGTTGGCAGCGGCAAGCGAGGACAAGTCGTAAGCAGACACCGGGGCAGATGATGAAGCATTAGGTAGCGGGCGAGCGGCGAGCGTGTGTTCGGGTGTCGATAGTGCGCGCAACGACATACGTTCGGCCCAAGGCCGTCTGAGGAAGATCGAAGGAAAAACTGAAGCGCCAGAGGAAGGCGACGAGTTGATCACGTAGCGCGGGTGGAAAGTCAGCGTCAATGGTACGTTGGAAGGCGTCGGAGGGTGGCGTATCGGTTGCAACATCACAAGAGCTGAGCACATCGACGTCAAAAAAGCCAGTGGTATCAAGAATAG
The DNA here is from genome assembly GCF_055824585.1 of Amblyomma mixtum. NCBI lineage: Eukaryota > Metazoa > Arthropoda > Arachnida > Ixodida > Ixodidae > Amblyomma > Amblyomma mixtum. Next base: position 28,590,400 of record NC_143017.1, on the reverse strand, counting down.
GGTTGGGAAGGTATGAATCAAGGTCTTCAATATGCCCGAGGCATTCACCTCGGAGCACGGTTGACGGGCACAAAAATGGGTTCGAGACGTAAATTGCACTTTGTCCATTGTTGTTCGTGAGAATAGCAAAGGGAAACAGGAGGCAGGGTTGGCGGGAAGCGGCTTCGGAAGACGTGAAGAACAAATTTCAATGACCGACACCCGCACAGGGGATTAGAACGAGGGCAGCAGAAAACGGAGGAATGTCGGTATCAATCGCGACAAGAAGTTTCGTAAACTGACTAGGTACTCCGCACAAGGGTGCGTCACACAGCGGGAAAAAGGCAGCTTTTGCTGGGGCGACATCAATAATGGCACGATGAACCGAAATGAAGTTACATCTCAGGAAGATATCATGTCAGCAGCAAGAAAGCACAATAATCTCGATGGTGTACAAAAAATTTGAATGAGGACATGGGCCATGCATGCTGCTGAGGGATGAATGCACTGTGAGGACGCGGCGCGAAGCGAGTAGTCAGAAAGCGGGGTAGTCACTTTGCGGAGTCGATGGCAGAGGGTTTGAGTGATGACGGATACTGCAGCGCCCGTACCGACAAGAACGAGAACTCCGGCGCCTTCCAAGAACACCGCGATTACATTAGCGGGACGACAAGGATGACTTGAGGAGTTCGAGACAAGCGCAGTTCTTGCCCCCGGAACTGCGACTGTTAGTTTCTGTCAAGGGTGGAGTTAGAACGTCGCAGCATCGGAGATGGGGAACGGCAATAAGGGAAAGGCGATCGGCGAATGGCGCAAAGTTGGCGATCTAGGGACACAAAAGGGGGACCGGGCGGCCTTCTCGGCGAGGACGGTTCGCATCGCACGGGTAGAGCGCAGATCAGGTCGAGAGTGCGCAAGGTGCTGGCGGCAAAGCCGCGCGATATGGTCGGGCAGACCACACGTGCAACAGCTCAGTCGGTTGTCCGCAGTATGCCAAGGGCTCGTAGGATGTGGGCGGGCTTTTGACAACGGAGTATGAGACGAGGGCTCAGATGGCGGCGGAGGACGGAAAGAAGGGGCGGGCTGGTAGGAATCAGGTGCCGGCTGTTGTCGTGGCCTGGCCACCGCTCGGGCGTACGTCAGGGGTCCTGTCACCGGCGGGAGCACAGGGCTAAACGGTAGCAGATCAGCGAATTGGTCCTGCACGACATGGCGTATGGTAGAGGCAAGGACGGAGCCGAGTCAGGAACATGGCGGGCGGGGCCTTGGAAACATGAAATGAGGGACAGCGGGCGAGCGACCTCTTCGCGAACGAAGGCTTTTGATTTGATGCAGGAGAGGGGAGTCCTGAAGAGAACATAGGACCGCTCAGGGCCAGTATGGAGAGGGCCTTGTCGCAGGCACCGGCGCGCCGTGGTGAAGCGCGCTGCTTGCAGAGCTCCTTGTAGCTCTGCTAAAGCTTAAAGGGAAGCTGAAACCGTTTTTTGAGAATCCGAGGTTATTCAAGAATTCAAATCTGTCAAGCTTCTAGATGAAGCATGCAAAGTATTTTTGCACTAGCTTTTAAAATGGTGACATAATCGTCGATTAAAACCGCGACGATGTTTAGGCTTCTCCTCACTACGTTGAAGAAGCGTGAGGAAACTCGGCAGCGATGTCATTATGTCATTATTGCCGAAATTTCAGTGTCCGCTGCTTACGCCTGCATGCAGCTGTGCGGCGTCAGATGGCGCAAAACAGTGTATTGTGAGCTTAACTTTCGATGGCGTCGGTTTTCTTCCATGGAATAACCGTTTCTTCGCTGGAAACGTAGTGCCGTCATACGTGTCGTCAGTATCGGGGCCTCTGCCCGTCGCTGTGCACTTCAGAGAAGCCTGAACGCCGACGACGACTTTATTCGGCGATTACGCCGCCATTTCAAATGCTAGAGCAAAATAATTTCGCAAGCTTTACCTGCCCATTTAGCACATTCGCCAACCTTAAACTCATTCAATTCTAAAACCACTTCAGTTGCCCTTTAATGACCTCATTGACGGTGGTAGGATTTTTAGCGAGGAGCATATCGAATGCGTCTTCAGCAATGCCCTTGAGGATGTGATGAATCTTGCCCACTTCGGGCATGGCGGGGTTGACACGTTTACATAGGTCGACGATGTCCTCAATGTATCTGGTGAAGGTCTCTTCGATGTTTTGGGCACGGTCACGTAAACGCTGTTCGCCACGGAGCTTGCGCACCGCAGGCGGGTCGAACACTTCCGCAAAACTCTTCGTAAATACGGGCTAAGTGGGATGGTCCGCCTCATGATTGCGAAACCACAGGTTCGCGACGTCCGTAAGGTAAAAGATGACGTTACTGAGCTTGATGGAGTCTTCCCACTTGTAGCTGCTGACTCGTTCGTGCAATGACATCCGGCCGTCAGCATCTTGATCGGCTGTGCCAATGAAGAGGGAAGAGTCACGCTGCCGGTTGACGCCAGAACAAAGGACCGTGGTTTAACTGGCCGCCGGTGTTGAGGCAGTCTCATCTTGTATGGTTGACGTGGTTGGCGTGGCAGCGTACTGCTCCGGGGTTCCAGGTTGGTAGGGGATGAACCCCGCACATCCATCAGTTGTAGGGGTGCGTTTATTATGCGTCCTCGAAGAGGCCGAGCCGCTGTGTAGGATCTTTCAGCGTAGTCAGGCGTAGTTGTTGTTATTATTAGCTTTGCGTAGCCAGCACCAAAAGAGCTGGGCAGCTTCTTCGTCTTCAGGCGCAGCGTAGTGCAGGCGCATGCCGGTAACGGAACCCGTCCCAGTTGGCACTCTACACTGGGATTAAATGAGCTACAAAAAGAAAGAATACCAGTCCTAGTATCAATTTTGGCCGGACCCCTAGTTTATTATTTATTTGCTCAGAATAAACACTTTCATTTTCGCAAACTTACACCTCAGCGACAGTTTGTTCTTTACCTGATATCGTGGGGTCCATCACTTTCAAGGTAAACAGAACAAAAAGCCTTGCGCAAATAGATGACTATACTTAATGTGTGAAGCTTATCTTCTAAGTTTGATTATTTCTTTCTTTACAGTGAGAAGACCGTCCTCAGTTTTCTTTTTTTTTTCGGAACCACATTGCAGCAGTGATATTAAATCAGGTTTAGGAACTTTGTCACAAGACTGTTATTGACTATTCGTAAATATTATGAAATAATCTTAATACTGAAATCGGCTAGCAATTTACACCATGCAGCTATTAGTACTAATCTTGCGCTTTAGAAATGGGCCAATTCTCATTTATTCGGAGAAGTGCATACTGGCAGAAAATGTAATAGTTCTTAGATGGGCTAGGACAGGGCTAAATACTAACAACACTCACCTTACAGGTACTAATTAAAATCATCATATACACTCCGAAATTACTCTTCAAGTTTACGATAAGAGTACTGACTTCGATTCCGGTAACGGAGCCCAGTACACATGAATTTATATGACAAGAAGGCCAACACTTCCATTGTTGAACAGTTTGCTGTACGCCCGCAATGGCAAAGTTGCTTTTAATTTCTGCAGCAAAATCCTTACCACTTAGTGAAGAACCGTTGTGTACTATTTAGTCAGCCCAAACGGATGAAAAATTTCGGCTAGTAAGGTCTTCATATTTTCATATTTTTGCTCGGCATGTTCACGCTGCACTAAACAGTGCTTTATCGCATGCACATTTTGCCTTCTTAATAAGGAGTTTAATTTGTTGCTGGACCTTTTCAATTCTGTGGAAAGCTGAGGTCTTTGCATGTGAGAAATATACGAAGCTACTATGAATGCGTTTTAATATTACAGCGCCGGTCAGGGGCTTCTAAAGTTTTCGTTTTGTTTCGCTCAGCGGTCTTGAAGAAAATGCATGTTTTTAACAGCCGGAGAAGATTTATTGCGCTAAAGAAAAGAAAATGCTTGAAAAACTATCAGTGACCGCCCTGTAGTAAGTCCTCTTAAATTATACCCCACGTTTGATGACGATGATGATCCATTTTTATGGCGCAAGGGCATCTATGACCAAGTAGCGCTAATTACATATGGTGTTTTCTTCTACTCAAGGTGGGGTCAAAGACCTATTTCCCAAGCATTTCGCCCTGTAGAGGCAGAGCACCAGGCAGGGGAATGCTTGTAGTCATTGCATCACCGATGTGCATACCCGACGACCTTGGGGATCGAACCACGCACCTCCCACTTGTGAGCATCCGCCTCGCATGCGGGAGGTGCGGGGTTCGATCCCCAGTTTTAATGGCGCTGAGCGCCAAAATAAAGTTAAGGGGCCACTGATTTCACGTGGTAACATCTCTGCCGTCAACTCCGATACAGTAAAGTTTCCGACACCAACAAGAGATAGAACTATTCGAAGTAATGCTCATCGGTATCGTAATTGAATTTTCCCACCCATAAGAAGAGGCCAAATCAAGCCCTGCGCATGAGCTTCATCAGACAGTGTGCCAATGCTGACATCTCCCAAATAAAAAACGGATTGTGTTGATGCAATGTGCCAAAAGTATTTAGGTGTACCAGGCAGTGCCGTTATATACAGGCGGTCGCCTGTCGAACGCTTGCAGCAAAAAGGAACGCGTTCCAACCACTACGCGCTCCATATCACCTTTCATCACATTGCAAGCATGATTCTCGTGATTTGCTACTCGCGTTGTAAATAACAAGGCCACCGCTTCTACCAGTTCTATCTGGCCTTAGCGGAATGTAAATCGTCCATTTTCCCTGGCTTTGTAGCGTTTTATGTAGTACAAGCAGAGAGGACGGTATGGTTCCGCGTTTCCAAAGAAAAATGGCGTTTTCATCATTCACATGACACTAGATAGTACAACAGTTCACGGCACCAGGCACAGCACCAGGCAAAGTTACCATTAACTCTACCACGCGAACAGTTTCCGAACACCTCATACGCATTTCGGAAGACTTGCCCCGGTTTACGTCTCATTATCATTCACAGGCGACGAGGGTACGGATCCAGTCAACACTGCGACTTCAGAAAACTCTGTGGTCGCCACTGTTTGACCGCCACCGTGGTGTTGTTCCGAAGGTCTCACTGAAGTCGGGAGCCCAGCAGCGTCGTCGGCGGTGCGATTTTCCACACGAACCAGCAGCTTCTCCCTGCGATCTACGTGAAGCTTCTTGTCGTCGTGAGGAATGCCTGCTATATTTCCACTACCAAAGAAGGCTGACAATACCACGAATGCTGCAAGGAGACCAGCCACGGTGAGGAGTATTCGTGAGCTCCGACGACGACCGGCGTGAAGGCTTGTTTGATACGGACCGTCACCGTCCGTGCCGATAATACCGCATGTTCCCATTTGTCTGGCGGTACCAAGCATTCTCGAGCTCGGAGTGAGGCGTCCAAAGATGCCACCGTCGTGATCCGCCCAAGCACGTTTGCCGGCGGAAGGCGAGTCTACGTGCATCAGCACGCGAAGCAGCATACTCGGAGCCTTGTGAGGTGACCTTTCTAGATGCACGGGTGAAGAGGCTCCTTCTCTACACTGCATGGTTCGATACGACATCGAAGAAGAGGAAGGTCTAAAATACCGCTCCTTTCCTTTACCGGAAGCTAAGAGGCGTCCTTTACCCGCGCAGGCACTGGATGAACAAAGGGGGTTGTCGTTGTAGCCGCCTTGTGGAGTCCAGGCATGGCTGGCTGCCTTCTTAGTCTTGCGAACCTTGTGAGAATTGGTTCCCTGAGAATAGGCTGTTTTTCTGAGTCGGGAAGGGCTTTTACTGAAGTAAGGGCTCACTGCTAGCGCAGAAAGGGAGTTCACCGCACCAGAAGACGGCGGCTTGGATATGGCACTCACGATATGGCGCTCACGAGCGGCGTTCACGAGCGGTGCTGCGGATGAGGCTCTAGCCATCGATGGCGAAATGGCTCCTCCTGGGGATGCGATGCTTTCGCAAGCAGAACTATGCGGTTCATGTGGGATGAATTTCTGGCAGACCTGCGGAAGCTTACCGAGATCTGCGCCTGACCTTTCAGTCGTGATACCTATTCCTTGACAGGATGCCATTGTGCTCCCTGCGGCTGCTTGCTTAACACCGAGCTTCGCTGCAAAGCCACCAAACAGCACCGACGTCTATTTCTTCTTCTTCTTTCGGCATTCTCCCTTTTTGCAACTGAGCAGCGAAAGATGCCCCAGTCGTATTTAGTTGGCACTGGAAGATGTAACGGAACACATCGCTTATAGATTACGGCTAGCGATGTAATAAAGGCTAGGGAGTGTTGCACGGAACCGAAGAAGCTGCAGGAAAAAAAAATATTTCTTGCAGACAAGAAGAATGAAATTTTGTGTTGTTCTCCCCCTTCTATGATCAGTCGTGCAAGCACCGATTTGTAGTGACAGACGTCTCCAAATCTGTAGTGGCTTGAATTTTCCGTCTTGCATACAGAAATGCCACGTTTATAGGGGCAGGAGTGAGTAATTTTCTCTTTGTTTCTAATCTCTTTAGAAGCCTCTGCACCGTTTCGGATACACGTGTTCCGCAGTGGCGCGGTGGTGTACGTGGCTGTTGGTTTTCAACTGTGCGACTAGGCTTCCCGGCAGTTACTGCAACAGATATGCTTGAGGCATGTGACCGCCAAAAACGCAACGCAAAAACGCAAACGTACAAATAGCAGCGATTTCGGATCTCTTGTCACTTATTTAGGCACGTCAGTATAAAAATTTTATGGCCAGCTTCATTCCAGCAACTTTTTGAAATTCTCATTCTTCATACTGGAGAACTTTGAGAGTCCGGCAATTGTGGTTTATGCACATTCTACAACATGGTGGCAAAAGAGTGCGATGAAACGGGTTAGCAGAAAAAGGAACACATGATCAGCCTGACGTGTGCCGTCTAAAACAGCAGTCAAGTTAAAAGATTGAGAAAAATTATAGGAATGTTTGCTACATTCGAATCGGAAAGTGCGGATTTCTGCTACGTAGAAGACGACGGTGAGTAGGCAGTGTTGCTGGACGCAGCAGATGGAAGTTGCTGAAGACGACGCTTTCCAATTCACAGCGCGAGAGTGTGATGCAGTTCAACACGAGTCCTGTCGGCTGCTCTGTGAATAGTTTTCTTTTTGTGTGTATACATACACACACATATTTAAATATATATATATATATATATATATATATGTGTGTGTGTGTGTGTGTGTGTGTGTGTGTGTGTGTGTGTGTGTGTGTGTGTGTGTGTGTGTGTGTGTGTGTGTGTGTGTGTGTGTGTGTGTGTGTGTGTGTGTGTGTGTGTGTGTGTGTGTGTGTGTGAGAGAAGCCAACAGGCACAGAAACCAAGGGACACAGGGGATTTTTAATTTATTTATTTATTTTCTGCTGTTATTTGGCTTAGAATATTACTGAATATGTTATCGCTTAAAGCTAATTCATTAGAAAAGCAGAAGAAAAAACAACCACATGCCGCCGATGGGATCCGAACCCACGACCTCCGAATTACGCGTCCGGTGCTCTACCGCTGAGCTACAGCGACGGCTGTCAAATCTTCTGCTTTCGGGGGTATTTATACTTACAAATAACCTAACCTTTAGAGTGTTCATCAGCGCCACCCACGTACTTAAGCGGCGGACGTAGCACGGCCTGAGTTACCGCTGATGTGACGTAGAACGTCATCGAACGGCGAGGGTGGAAGCTGTGTGAAAACCCTCTTATTCTATCTATGGCGTCAAGGCTGCCAGAACCGAGGCCCTCGCTAAGCAATTAAGCAAACAATTAAGCAAAGCAATTAAGCAAATATATATATATATATATATATATATATTGTAAGGCTAAAGAAGATGCGTCTGATGGTTTTGCGAAGACGAAGACGAGGTGACAGTGCTCTCGAGAGTCTTTGGCCAGCGCTACGCTTGTGTGTCTTTCGCCGGCCTGATTCCGGACTGCTGCCGTTGCTGTTCCCGTCGCCCCAGTACCTCGTAATAAACCCCCCGTTACATTTGGTGGAGGTGCGGGGTAAAAACATCGGCCCTGGAGCTCCGTAGTCGTGCTCTCCCGACGCGTAAGATGCCTGAGGACGTCCAACACCAGGCCGTACAAGTGGGCCAGGCTGTCATCTGTGCCGGCTCCCTTCGTCAACGGGACCCGACCATTTTCAGCGGCACCGACGAGAACGATGTCGAAGATTGGCTCACATCGTACGAGCGGGTGAGCGTATACAACAAATGGGACGATGTGACGAAGCTAAACAACGTCATCTTTTACCTCGCCGGTGTGGCTAACCTCTGGTATCGCAACCATGAGGCAGATATTCAAACCTGGTCCACCTTTAAGACTAAATTTTCCGAAGTATTTGGTCGGCCGGCTGTCAGGCAACTCCGAGCCGAACAGCGATTGCGCGAACGATCTCAGCAGGCTAGTGAAAGCTTCACTAGCTACATTGAGGATGTCGTCGACTTGTGCAAACGGGTCAATGCTCGTATGTCGGAAGCCGACAAGATCCAACACATCTTGAAAGGCATCGATGACGACGCTTTTCAGATGCTTCTAGCGCGCGACTTGCGTACCGTTGCTGAAGTTGTCACGCTGTGTCAAAGCTTTGAGCAGTTGCGCAAGCAGAGGATTCTGACACGCCAGCGGCCACAGCAGGTTGAGTCGCTTGCTGGGCTCACGCCTGCTCCTGACCCATCGCTGCTACAGCAGATTAAAGACTTCGTGCGGGAAGAAGTGGCACGTCAACTTTCCTTTCTGCCGAGCGCTCACGACCGCCCATCATATCTGGCTCCAGCCCTCCGACATACAATTCAAGAACAAATTGCTGAGGCTCTTCCACCGGCCCATCCGTCACCACCTGTCACGGTTCCGCTGACATACGCTGACGTTGTCGCTAGACCACAACCTGTGGCGGCTCCGCTCACATATGCCGAAGCCGTCGCGAGACCGCCTCCTGTCGCGGCTCCAGTGCCGTATGCCGATGTCGCCGCAAGACCGCAGCCGCAAATCTATAATGCGCCTCCGGCGCATTTGCGAGGGCCAGTGGCTTACCGTCGACCTACTCCAAGGGTCAGCGATTATTGGCGCACAACGGACAATCGGCCGATTTGCTTCTTTTGTGGTCTCCCAGGTCATGTATCTCGGCATTGCCATCGTCGTCTCCCGGACGCGGAAATTCCTCCCCAAGCTCCTGGGTACTGGCCTCCACCAAGTCAGTACTCTGTGCCAGCTGCGCCGCCGCAAAGTCGTACTTTCTCGCCGGACCGTTCTACCCTCTCCAGCCGCCGGCCCTCTTCTCCACGACGCCGGTCTATCTCGCCTATGCGGCGTCGCCCCACCGCTAACCAGGAGGAAAACTAGGCGCCGCAGTTCCTGAGGCGAGAACTGCGTCCACAACGAACTTCGAAAGGCCTCATCCGTCAGCCGCTAACCTCATTGAAATTTCCGTCGACGGCGTTTCTGTCATGGCGCTTGTCGACACTGGTGCTGCCGTTTCCGTCATGGACGCAAAGCTGTGTAGTTCTTTAAGAAAAGTAAGGACGCCAATTGCTGGACTCTCACTGCGCACTGCCAGCGCTCAGAACATCCAGCCGTCAGCAGCGTGTACCGCTCGCGTTGTCATCCAGGGGACCATATATGCCGTCGAATTCGTCGTATTGCCCTGCTGTTCTCATGCTGTTATCCTGGGCTGGGATTTCCTATCGCGCCATGCTGCTATCATCGATTGTGCTCGAGCTGAAATCGAGTTCTCTCATCTGCCCGAAGCTGTCTTGGACACTGCCTCCCCTTCTGGTGCCTGTGTTAAGGCCCTCGTTGCCGAAGACATTGACCTGCCTCCCTGCTCTTCAGTCCTCGTACCCCTTTCTTGCGGCCCTCTTCGCGACGACACTGTCCTCTTCACTCCGTCCTCTATCTTTCTGCACCGCAAGTGCCTGCCTCTGCCATACGCCGTACTGACTATATCCGCTGGCCTCTCCGTACTGTTCGTGTCTAACCCATTCTCGTTCCCCAACGCCTTGCGCCTGGGTGAATGTCTCGGCACTGTACAGCCATTCGCGTCTCTGCTCATCCGCGAAGAGGCGGACGACGCGCCGCACCTCTCCATAGCCGCACTCAGCCCACCTACTGCTGCGCCCGATCCCTCCTCAACCGAAGCTTTCCTTCGCTCCATCGACGACAACCTTCCAGCGCCGCAAAGGGCACAGCTTCTCACTTTACTTAATCAGTTTCGCTCCTCATTTGACTCACATCAAAGTTCCTTGGGCCAAACTTCCACTGTCACCCATGCCATCGACACAGGTGACCACGCACCGCTGCGACAACGTCCCTATCGTGTGTCTGTCGCCGAGCGCCAAGTTATTGAAGACCAAGTCGACAAGATGCTCCAGAGCGGCGTCATTCAGCCCTCAAGCAGCCCATGGGCGTCGCCTGTGGTGCTCGTCAAAAAGAAGGATGGCTCCGTACGCTTCTGTGTAGATTACCGCCGCCTTAATAAGATTACGCGCAAAGATGTCTATCCCCTCCCGCGCATAGACGACGCTCTGGACTGTTTGCAAGGGGCCGAACTCTTTTCATCCCTCGATTTGCGTTCCGGGTACTGGCAAGTTCCTATGAAAGAAGCCGATCGCCCCAAAACCGCCTTTGTGACACCGGATGGCTTGTATGAATTTACGGTGATGCCCTTCGGGCTTTGTAACGCCCCCGCGACTTTTGAGAGGATGATGGACACCATTTTGCGCGGACTTAAGTGGAAGACATGCCTTTGCTACCTCGACGACATTGTGGTCTTTTCCCCGGACTTTGACACCCACCTCTCCCGTTTGAAGCACGTCTTGACCTGCCTCTCTGACGCCGGCCTGCAGCTGAACTTAAAAAAATGCCGTTTTGCCGCCCGTCAGTTAACCATCTTAGGTCATGTTGTCTCTAAGCAGGGTGTCAGTCCCGACCCAACGAAACTTCGTGCTGTGGTTGACTTTCCCAAACCTACCTCCATCAAAGACCTGCGCAGCTTCCTGGGTTTGTGCTCGTATTTCCGCCGGTTTATTCGCAACTTTGCGTCCATTGCTGCGCCTTTGACTCAACTGCTTTCTGGAAGTGCGGATTTATCACTGTGGTCTCCAGCGTGCGACGACGCATACAACACCTTGCGCCGTCTCCTCACGGCGCCGCCCATTCTGCGCCATTTCGACTCGGCCGCTCCTACCGAAGTGCACACGGACGCCAGCGGTGTTGGTCTCGGCGCTGTCCTCGCCCAACGAAAACCTGGCTTTGACGAATACGTCGTTGCTTATGCTAGCCGCACACTCACACCAGCAGAACGCAATTACTCCGTAACTGAAAAGGAGTGTTTGGCGATTGTATGGGCCCTCGCGAAGTTTCGACCGTACATCTATGGGCGCCCTTTTGACGTTGTGACCGACCACCATGCGCTCTGTTGGCTTTGCAACCTGAAAGACCCCTCCGGCCGCCTCGCTAGATGGGCCCTTCGCTTGCAAGAATATGATATCCGCGTCGTGTATCGCACCGGCCGCAAGCATCAAGACGCCGATGCACTGTCACGCTGCCCCCTTCCAGCTGAGATCGCCAGCCTTTCCACCTTTTCCACCTCCGGCGCTTCTCTGCCCTTGTTTCGTCTCAGCGACATGCCTTCAGCGCAACGCACGGATCCGTGGATCGCTTCCCTACTCGACTTTCTCGCCAACCCGACGGCTGCTTCCCCGTCACGTGCGCTCCGCCGCCAAGCTGCCCATTTTGCGATTCGTGACAACCTACTTTATCGCCGTAACTACAGCTCCGAAGGTCGCAAGTGGCTGCTCGTTATTCCACGTCACTTACGCTCGGAGATATGCGCATATTTCCATGCTGCCCCCCACAGTGGTCACGCGGGAGTTTTCAAGACCTATACCCGCATACGGCTGCGCTACTACTGGCGCGGAATGTACACCTTCATCATGAAGTACGTACGCTCATGCATTCCCTGCCAACGTCGCAAGACACCTCCCCATCGTTTTGCTGCTGAGCTGCAGCCGTTACCATGCCCTCCACGCCCATTCGACCGCGTTGGCATTGATTTATACGGTCCGCTTCCCTACACTGCAGCCGGCAACCGTTGGGCTATTGTAGCGGTGGATCACCTTACCCGATATGCCGAAACTGCTGCCCTTCCGGCTGCCACAGCGACGGACGTCGCCTCCTTCATTTTGCACCGATTCATCCTTCGTCACGGTGCACCCCGTGAACTGCTCAGTGACCGAGGCCGCGTGTTCTTATCTGAAGTGGTGAAGGCGCTTCTCAAAGAGTGCAACACGATTCACCGAACTACCACCGCCTATCATCCGCAGACCAATGGCCTCACTGAACGATTTAACCGAACCCTCGGAGACATGCTCTCCAAGTACGTCGCTTCTGATCACACGAATTGGGATCTAGTCCTTCCGTACGTTACTTATGCGTACAATACCGCTACGCAGTCCACCACCGGCTTCTCTCCTTTCTTCCTACTTTACGGCCGCCAACCCTCTGCTACTATCGACACAATTCTCCCTTACCACCCTGATGACTCTGAATATCGGCCTGTTTCCGAAGCCGCGCAACACGCCGAAGCCTGCCGCCAAATCGCCCGCTCACTCACGACTGACACCCAGTATCGCCAGCGCTCCCGCATCGACCAAGACCAAACCTCACCGAACTATTCTTCTGGAGCACTTGTGTGGCTCTGGATCCCTTCAGGCACTCCCGGTCTCTCCTCAAAATTTCTGGCAAAGTACCATGGTCCCTACCGTGTACTGGAGCGCACCTCTCCGGTTAATTATGTCGTGGAACCCCTCACGCCGTCTCCTGATCTCCGCCGCCGAGGACGGGAGACCGTTCATGTCCAGCGCCTCAAGCCCTACTACGACCCCGCCGTCTTGCCATCATCCTAAGTCACCAGGATGGCTCCTCTTGTCCCCGGGGCGATTGTAAGGCTAAAGAAGATGCGTCTGATGGTTTTGCGAAGACGAAGACGAGGTGACAGTGCTCTCGAGAGTCTTTGGCCAGCGCTACGCTTGTGTGTCTTTCGCCGACCTGATTCCGGACTGCTGCCGTTGCTGTTCCCGTCGCCCCAGTACCTCGTAATAAACCCCCCGTTACAATATATATATATATAGCGAAGTATACGCTTCGTTAAAGGAAACATATTTATTCAACTCGACGTTTCGATCGGAAGACCGACCTTCTTCAGGAGTGATTTTACATTGTGAAGGCATCCCCTTTTATAGGGGCGGGCACAGAACAGGAAAGTGGGAAACACAAAGCACATTTTCCTTTTTTTCCTTTTTTTTCTGTTGTCGGCTCTCTCTGTTGGAGGGTCATATTTAATTTTTTTGCTCTCGCGGCCAGGAGAAGGAACAAGTTTTCGCATTTTTCTACGAATGTTGTTGCACAGCCACGCACCTGTCGAGCACCTCCCAGCTGGACACGACTGTCAATAAGCAAGCCTGTGGTGCTTAACAAAGCAAAGGCCGCACCTGGACGTTGTATTTTCTGACTGAGTACCTGTTCCTCGCACTCTTTTTTTTTTTGGTGTATGTGTGTGTGGGTCGCACTGCCTCTAATAATTTTTTATGTGTATTTTTCTGCTATGTGCTTTGTGTTTCCCACTTTCCTGTTCTGTGCCCGCCCCTATAAAAGGGGATGCCTTCACAATGTAAAATCACTCCTGAAGAAGGTCGGCCTTCCGATCGAAACGTCGAGTTGAAAAAATATGTTTCCTTTAACGAAGCGTATACTTCGCTATATATTCTTACAAGCAGTCTAGTACTTCACGCTTTCGCAACCTATATATATATATATATATATATATATATATATATATATATATATAAAGAGGAAATTGAATCAATATGTATGACTGGGAGTCGAAACCGTGGCTGCGCGAACGGATCTCCTTTAAGGGCCGCTCAGCGAGACCACTAGGCTAGGGCCGCTTTTTTTTCTTTCATGGTATTTATTCTACGTGGTTAAGTACAGAAAGGATATATATATATATATATATATATATATATATATATATATATATATATATATATATATATATATATATAAGATGCGAGATTGAGAAACGCTTCGTTTATTGGGAGTCGACGTTTCGGACAGAGCCTGTCCTTTTTCAAGTCTTGAAAAAGGACAGGCTCTGTCCGAAACGTCGACTCCCAATAAACGAAGCGTTTCTCAATCTCGCATCTTATTTTAAACTAGCAACCAAGTACGTTTACCTTATTGTGCTATATATATATATATATATATATATATATATATATATATATATATATATATATATATATATATATATCCTTTCTGTACTTAACCACGTAGAATAAATACCATGAAAGAAAAAAAAGCGGCCATAGCCTAGTGGTCTCGCTGAGCGGCCCTTAAAGGAGATCCGTTCGCGCAGCCACGGTTTCGACTCCCAGTCATACATATTGATTCAATTTCCTCTTTTTCATGGTTTGACCTCTACCTCAGCTGAAGGTCAAAACTAGGCACCCGGCGATTTACATGTAGCAATAGAAAGGAAGGCATGGCAAAACTTACAATGCATGAAGCTCTTTTTGAAAGACACCGTGACTGAACAAAGACGAGTGCGCCGAGTCAGTGACACCCGGTAACAACCAGACATGTTTCTATGCGACTAACTTAAACGTCTCTCATTTGTATGCAAGTGCAATCCAATGAAAAAGATTTTAACCATGCGTGATCCAAGCATAGTGGCAACTAAGTTAGGCTCTTAAAGTTGTCACTTTGTCATAAAAACATCACTTTCCCGCCACAGGTCGTTTTTAGGCCCTTATTGTATAGACTGAAACGTAAGAAACAATTTGCGGCCGAGCAAGAAAAGTGCCTTTACTGCACATTCTTTTTAAAAGGATTTCCAGAACATCGTCAGCACAGTTCAGAGCACAGAAACAAGGCAGCTCTTCGTTCAGGCGCATCATCGCCCTGTCGAGCCGGTCGTTTTCAACGGAACCATAAGTGCAGAACTCACAGTGTCTGCACGCGTGAGCCGGAGGAAGGCGGCGCTTGTTTTTCCGAAGAAATCAGTCGCCAGCCAGCACCGCGGCACGCAGTTCCTAATGAACTTTTGATCAGCAGTTAGCCTGGAGGTGACAGGCCAACTGCGAAACCCCTGCCGCGGGCCGTAGCTTTCCCGCGCGGCTGGAAACCGAGCGGTGGGCCCGGTTGAGATGTCTCACTGGTTCCCGGCGCCTGTCTGTGCCATTAGCTGCTCACGATGCTGATTGCTTTCGCGGGCGCTATTGTTGGCTTGTTGCGACGGTGGAGCAGGTGCGGGGACAACACTCGTAATTGAGCCGCCTACTTGGATTTGGAATGAGATGTGTAACCTCCTTCGCCCGCCAGAGAACCCATTTTTGGAGCCCCGGCCCTACGGCGAGCCTGAGAGTAGGCGGTATTTCCGGGCGAAATATTTTGACCAAAACGCAATAGAAATGAAATAAGTGATCTATTTCCCTGCAAAACCGTAGATTACTTTCCAATATTTTTTTTTCTTTTGAGGGGGGGGGGGTGAACTGGGTCATTTTTTTCTAGTAAGCAATGCCACAAAGAGCTGGAGTTGCAGCTCTGTTGTCGAAGGGCCCGGTGCACAGAACAACCGATCATGTCAGGGGCGAGGAACTTGTAAAAGCTGGTCAAGTACAATTGATCGCGACAGAAACAGAGATACGAGACACCACAGGCGCTATGTATGTGCCTGGTTATGGCCTCCCTTTCTGCCCTGTTTTGTCTTCTGCAGAAATGGACCGACATATTTCCTACTCCGCAGTCCGTTTAAGGTGCAAGATTTGAAAAACATTTTGAACAATGGCGAAAGCATGTAGTATTTTGGGCCTAAACGACAACTGCTTGCTCTAAAAATAGTGAAACTTGCCTCGCTGGTCCTTATGGGTAACGGAGTGGATTCCAAGAGAAGGCAAGCATAGCAGGGGGCGGTAGAAAGTTAGGTGGGCAGATGAGATTAAGAAGTTTGCTGGGACACGGTGGGCGCAGCAGGCAAAGGAGAGGGTTAATTGGAAAAACATGGGAGAGGCCTTAGCCCTTCAGTGGGCTCAGTAAGGCTGATGATGATGATGTGCCGCAGGAAAGGATCTGAGGTTCCGCATAAGAAATTTTGATGCCACGCTTTCAACGGCGCTGAAAGAGAACCTAAGGCCACAGCCGAAAAGTCAAAGAGAAAACACGTCTTTAGTCGTACGACAAATGTCCTCATGTGGTCGCAACACTCCCATATGAACATTCAACCGTAGTAAATGCGTACAACACAACGGTAGAACGGTCGCCAAGATGGAAATGGCGTTCGGTTCTGAGCAATGCCTTTGCCGCGAATTAAACGATAAAAATACCACGCAGCAGTACAGCCCTATATTTTCCGCGAATATCAGCAAATGCACTTGTGTATTGTTCGACTACGAGCTACTACGGTGCGTTGTTCATGCTGTGGACTTCCACCTTCATCACCTGCACTAGAAAACTATCAACTTCCAAGGAGATGCGCAGTTGTTATTTAAGAGTTGCTGCCCGGTTATCGTCCGATGGAGTCGGTGTTATTGGCCTATTAAGTGTGCTTCGACTAGCTCTTGTATGGTTTATGTAGCCCCAGCTGCAGAAGTTTGGCGGTAGTTGTGGTTTTTGGGTATGAGAAGGGCCGTTTTGTAGGCCGTTCTGATTAGACTGTTCACCTGCTCTGTCTCTGAGAGGGAGAGGTACGGGAGGGAATAGGTAATTCTGAATAGGCAGAAGGCCACGATTGAGGCGACGCGTGTCCGTCTCTCTCAGTCCCTGTGGCGGCTGGAAATCCGTTTGATTTGATTAGTGTGGCGATGTTCTGCACACATTTGCGAATAGCTTTTATGTTATAGCGTTGTTGTTAGTGTCACTGTTGGAAATGTAGAGGCCTAAGACCTTAATGTTTTCGACTGTTTGGAAGGGGGCTCAATCCAGGGTGATGTGAATTGCAGGAAGGTGATGTTCTTTAACATTTATTACTAAAAGTTCCATTTTGGATGCCGAACAGCAAAGGCCAATACTCTGCGCGTGTGAGGACACAACGTCGTCGCTTGCTTCAGATAGGATTCTATATCACTGTGACTACCTGTGTTTGTCCGGACTGTAATGTCGTCGGCGTACAGGTAGCGCTTCAGCGTCGGGATTGCTTCGAATTTATGTGCTAGTGGAATGAGGGAAATATTAAATAGGAATAGGGACAGGACTGCCTCCTGGGGTATTCCTCTACTTCCCAGCTCAAGGTTTGGCTTTGGGCCGCGCCTAGTTGAAGGAAGGCGGTCTATTAACGGAAGAAAGCAGCTATGTACCGATGCGTACGGGAGCCCACGTTTAGTGTGCTCAGGGACTGAGGGGTGGAGTTGTGATAGACATTATCAAAGGCTTTGATAAGGTCCAGAGCCAGGATCGCTCTAATAAGATGAGGGAATCAGGGTTGAGTACTTCCTCCTTTAGCTGGAGCATAAAATCCGGAGTCGAGAGCTCTGCTCGAAAGCCGAACATGGTGGGGAAAACAGGGATTATTTTTGTATGTCTGCTATGGTGGCATTCCTCTCATGCCAGAAAAATTACCATTAATACCGAGTGTACCACATGCCTGATACCGGAACGCCTCGAAAATTAAAGAATCCTTGCGCTAAAACGTCTTCAGAGAGTTCATCGCTGACGTGGAATTCTAGCTCCACTACTTCATTTGTAGACCGAGTTTAATCAGCGTCATTCACAGTGAAAAGCACAAGTAACTTCGAACGCGCATACCTGGACATGTTGCAGTTAAATGGCACTTTTTGGCAATTGGAGAGCAGCAGCAAAAGACCGTTTCGCAAATCCTAAAACGCAAAATCCAGCGTAGGGCTGCAAACTGCCGCATTCTTAGTGGAGCTTTGTAACGGCTGACACATTTGCACGAGTGTGTTCGCTTACCCAAGTACACAGCACCGCTGACTGTGACTGTTTCATCTGTCAGTGAGCACACGCCGTCGGTTCTGCCAAAGGCACTCTGCATCTCCTCGCGTTTGTGTTTCCGCTCTCTACTGGATATTGGAAGCCTCCTAGGCAGCGCTGAAGAAAGGCTTTCATTCGGTGGCTCGATGCGGAGTTGTTAGTTTCAAAAACGGAGTATATTGTCTGCTTTGCTCTCTACAAAAGACATCTCTACGCCGTGAGAAACGCCACTGGTAATGAGCTTATTGGTTCAGGCAATAAGCAACACATACTGGACAGCCAGCAGGAGCTTGACAATTTCCTCTCCATTGGAACGCGTCGAGTGGAGGCATCAATTCAACCCGGAAATAGTGTTCATTAAACAGTAATGTATGTCATTGCAAAGGCTGTGCGGATGTTTTGATATACAAACATTGCGGGTCGTAAGAAAACAATGATGAAAAATCTAGAGGTAATGTACAGCAATTTATTACGAGCGCATGCAACCCTTTTAAATCGCATCTCGAGATAGCCGACCTACTCTTTCCGGACTGAGATTGCTGTTCAAAAGTTTAAAAAGCCCAGCATGCGACGAAGCCTCATCCGTTCTTGTTTTTGCGTTTACCAAACCAATATCTTAAAGCGCGATTGCAATTAGAGCGCCTTTTCGGCCACTTCTTTACTTTTATAGCAGAACTTCATTTCCACACAGAGAGAAATTTCACTCGTGCACTGCTGCGAAAACAGTCCCCGGGCCGGGCCTTACTCCGGGCTTCGTGGAACGGGCCGGGCTCAGTACAGTGATAATTTAGTGACTCTGGACAAGGCTTTAGACTCAGAATGAGGCCCGCGCAATGCTCTTACTGCATTACGTTATGCACTTGCGCAGTTTTAATGATGAGGCTGGAAGTCGCGGTTATCGGGGGTAAAGAGGTTGCCGCTACCGCGCAAAGGACGCCCACGCGGCAGATTATAGAGGCCGGCAGCAGAGCATGTTTTAAAGAGGCGAGCGTTACTAGGCATCCTCTGCCACTTTCAGTCTTGGGACTCATCGTTTTTCAATCCGGAAATTTCGAGAACCCCAGGTGGTCGAAATTTGCGGAGCCCTCCACTACGGCGTCTCTCATAGCCTTAGTCGCTTTGGGACGCTAAACCCCATAAACCAATCATCCATAACTCCGTGATGACTTCCTCCGCTAAAACCGTCGCCAGCTTCTGCGCAATATATAGTAGCGTTAAGTTCCAGCGCTGGGCTGCTAGGTAAATCACACGTTATTCAAGAAAGGGTGAGCCTTAAGGGCACATGTAGGCTCTATACTTCCCAACTTCTTATGAATTTTGAACCGTATTTAAGAACAGTTTGCTCATTAATTTTCGACCTAGCTCATTAAGGTTTGCTGTATTTTATTCCCCATTTTCTTTTCTTTTAGCAACTAGGATGTTAATTTTGCAGTAAATATTTAGAGTTGATGGTATTTTTGACAAAATCGTAATTTTGGGGCCTTTCATAGGAATAAACTCTCATTAATTAACACCTACTGCGTACGTGTCGAACATTCTGGGAGAAAATTTTTTGACAATTCAAAAACTGCAAGACACTGTTAAGAAAATATTGAAGTCAGTGAAATAGTTCACTCTTCTGATATGTAGCAAAATATTTTTTTAAAGTGATTCGACTGATCGCATCGAACGGTTAAGATTCCCATAGAAAAACAATTAGGAACGCTTTTGATGATATCTAAAACGCTAATAGAGAAAAAAAATAGAAGACTGCCTACGTGTTGTCTGCAGATATACTGATTGTTATAGTGAAATCTTACATTATAAGAAAAAATTCCGTTCATAAACGGCTTCCCGCTCAAAAATGCTTTTGTCTAGAATGGTTGTGTATGGGCTACATTCTAGATCAGTAGCTTTTCGTCATGATGCCGTAAGCTGGAAAGAATTCGTCTTTTTGTCTTTTCTTCTTTGTCTAACAGTGGATTAGCCGTAACAAAAATGATATTTTGAGGTCTTCAAAGCAAAACGCAAAACACGTATTGACTTCAATTCCTCTACAGAAACTTGTGTTTACGAGCTAGTAGGTGTGCAGTCAGTAGCAGTATGACTTTGAAGCTTTTCTTATTGGTTCGCTTCTATACTATAATTTCGGATCTGTTTTGCCCTTCTGACAGTAAAGTACTTCCGCCAACGGTTCCCTTCACGCAGCCATATCAAAACACAGCACCGAACTGAATTCCCCAGATGCCCCTGGCTGCATCTCGAGTCATGTCTCCATCACTAAATGTGAACGCTGCGTCTAATATGGTAATTGTGAACCGTGCGGTAGACGGAAGGTATTTTTTAGTGCGCTACCTCAGATTTCATGGTTAAATGAATATTAGGACTTTTCTGTTCGCGCGAGGAGGCACTTCTTGTGGAGCTGTGGCTCAGCCTTTGCTTTAAAGCAGACTTTATGACCCAAAGCACGCTGCTGAGGGAGTATTTATGCTTTGCGTTTTGTGTACTCATGCTACCGCAGGAAAGAATTCGTTGCCCAACTTTACGTACGAGCCGACTTGCCTCTCCTTGAGATTAGAAGATAACAGAAGCGGCTGCACCTGTTATATCACATTATGAGTGACATGGTACGTGTTTACAAACAGCATTACGTACAGGATGACTTAACGCGAAGAACCCGTCATAAGCATAGCAAACGTGTGACAGAGGTGACAGAGGCCAATAACCAATTCTGAGGTCGACCGAAGAGAAGTAAATGTTTTTATTTTTTTTATTTTTTCGGTTTTTAAAGCAATTTTGTTAACACATGCCTAACATTTTCGCTATCCCAGATTGTTGAATCAGCAACTAGGAACACCCATCATTCAGCTAACATCCTGGATCTTGTACTTACAATTAACCCACCCCGATAGAATTCCTTCACTGTCATACCTAGATGAAATTAGCGATCATAAAGTAATCCATGGCACATTCCTCACCAGACTGAACCCCGCAGCGAAAAGCAACAAAAAACTGACCTTATATGACAAAGGTAATTATCTAGATTTCAACAAAGAACTAACCAGGTTTTGGGAATTAATATCTGTTTATTTTAGCATGCGATCTGTCGAGGAAAACTGGTCAATGTTTAAGTCTAAAATGCAGGAACTAATCAATACCTATATTTCAACCGTAAGCTTTAGCGAGCGTAGTTCCTCCCGCTGGTTTAATTCTGCACTCAAGCGTCTTAAAAACAAGAAGAATCGCCTTTTCCGAGCAGCCAAATTTGCTAGGAGTCCAGAGGCGTGGCAGAAATACCGCACCGTATCGAAATTATATAACTCAGAGATTACAAAATCTAAACATTCCTTTTATGAAACCACCCTGCCTAACTTACTTCGAACTAACCCAAAACAATTCTGGAAAGCAATTAATCCCAAAGAGAATAAAAAATCAGCTTCATTAATGAATCAGGCAGGGAAGCCTATCCCCAGTGGCGAGGTAGCGGAAATACTCAATCTAACCTTTTCTTCTATTTTTACAAGAGAACCAGATGATAACCTGCCGTATATTTCCTCGTATAACCATCCCGTCATGCCAGATATAACATTTTCACCCCAAGGAATCTTGAAAATAATCGAATCTTTAAAATTGACCTCATCAGCTGGCGTCGACAGCATCAATGCCAAAGTGCTCAAAAGCACCAAGGAAATCACCAGTGTTATTTTGTCCCACATTTTTCAGCAGTCATTATCATCCGGCATCGTACCTCATGACTGGAAAGTGGGTAAGATTGTTCCAGTTCCTAAGCCAGGTTCTACTAACTACCGGCCAATATCTCTAACCAGCATCTGTTCCAAAATTATGGAGCACATTATTTATTCGCAAATCGCAAATTTCCTTACATCTGTTAAGTTCTTTAACCCTAACCAGCACGGATTTCAAAAAGGACTTTCATGTGATACCCAACTTGCGCTATTTCTTCACGACATAAGTACTACTTTAGACCTTAATACGCCGGTTGACGCTCTATTTATCCACTTTGAGAAGGCTTTCGACAAAGACCCTCATAAACGCCTACTACTAAAGCTTTCACAACTAAATCTTGACCCGCTCGTCTTCAACTGGATACAGGACTACCTCACTAACCGTCAGCAATTTTTAGAAGCCAACAACAAATCTTCTTCACTCTCTAACGTACTCTCTGGTGTGCCGCAAGACACAGTTCTTGGCCCTCTCCTTTTCTTAATTTACATCAATGACTTGCCTAATCATATTTCATCAAACATCCGCTTATTTGCCCACGATTGTGTGATTTACCGTCCTATTAATAGTGCAGCAGATAACAATGCCCTTCAATGTGATCTCTTAAGACTGGAAGAGTGGTGTCGCAGATGGCTGATGGTCTTAAATACTAACAAAACTGCGCTTGTTTCCTTCCACAGACGACAAAATTACCCGACCCCAAGTTATCTTCTGAACGGTTCTAGTGTCTTACCCCGCAATTCCATTAAGTATCTTGGTGTTGACATCTCGAGTACCCTTAACTGGTCTATACATATAACGCGGATAATTAACAATGCTCAAAAAACTCTCGGCTACTTTCGTCGTAATTTACGTCTAGCTTCATCACCAGTTAAATTACTACCTTATAAAACATTAATTCGGCCAAAGCTAGATTACGCATCTGCCATCTGGGACCCCGCTCAACTCAACCTAACTGTATTGAACTTGCCCAAAATCGCGCCGTTCGATTCATCTACTCAAACTACTCATACTCCACCAGTGTTACTTCCCTCAAAAATAATGCATGCTTACCTAACCTCAAGCAACGTCGCACAGTTGCAAGGCTGTGCTTGTACCACAAAATGTATCATAACTTTTCTTACAACTGTCCTATCCAGCCTGCTCATCGTTCTTCAGCCCGCACAAGCCACCAAAATGCCGTTTACCCACCTCCTGCTCGCACCGTGACCCATCTCCATTCCTTCTTCATCCAAACAGCGCGTGACTGGAACAGTCTTCCCACAAGTACCATCCTTCATACAAACCCGGACAATTTCAAGAAAGCCATCGAAAAAATGTTATTAACACCAGGTTGCTAGCCCACCCCTCATGTAAAGCCCTCACTCGAGGGCCCTTGAGGTATTTGTAATAAAAAAAATAAAACATAATAAAAAAATCTTTGAAGGAGTGCTTCAGGCATTCATTCTTTCTATCTGCAGCAAGACACTTGAACAGACTCCCAGAAAATGTCGTTACAGCCTCAAATCGCGAATAATATCGGTCCCGCCTTGAGGAAATGTACAATATTACAAGCTACTACTATCACGGTTTTTGTTGTTATTGTATAACTCTGGTTGCCATTTTTGAGCGCGTGCCAATTGCGGTTGCTTAGAACAGCACACGTGTTGTTATGATGTATGGCTTTGTGCACTTTGCTTTGTAGTTTGTCCCAGTGCCCACCTCTATCTGGGTCCGAAAAAAGACCGATAGTATGGACTAATAAAAATAAATAAATAAAAGCCTAATTCATCAGCTGACTGTTGGCAGCACGCAAACTGTCAAAGTTTGACAAACACAACACATGACAGGCATTCCTGCACGTAGCAAACTTTGTATAAATACTTGGTCGGAACAGCCATACACCTATAGTACTGGGCTCGACGGAAACCCATCTATCATGGGATATTCTCAATCTCAAGAAACAAGCAATCACCGAGGTGAATTATGAAGAAAAACGTGAAAAACCTTGACATTTCCTTCTGTGTATCAATGCGCCTGTTTTATAAGACCCGAACCTAAAGTAAACGAAAACTTTCATAGCAGTCATAGCAAAACAATCGCGCGCCCCACACGAGGTAAGGAACGAGCAGAGCAAAACGCGCCAGTATTCAGTCAAGCATACCTTGTACGTTTCTTTTTTTCTTTTTCTGTCTCGCAGCTGTTCAGGAATGAGCGGAGCTTAAGAAAATTCCGTTTTCCATTTCACATGATAATTTAGAGCATAACTGGGACGGGGAGTAAGCTTCGAAAGAAATCTGCAGCATGCCCGCTTGCCACTTGCTTTCAAATACTGGGCTGTTCTTGCTTTACTCGATGGAAGAGAAACATGCAAGTCACTGAGTATCATTCAGGAAGGTATTGACCGTGGTGGTACCACATTTCATGTTGATACAAGCCCACATATCGAATTTTTTTTCCCACTTCAGCCTTCTCTGCTCTCAAAGCACACGTGGGTGGAGGAATTCCTGATGCCGACTTTTTGTGCGCGTTGTACTCTGCGCGGTGCTTTACGCGTCTGGTTCTAATTTGAATAAAAGAAAGGTTCAAGACAGCGCTTTGCGTGAATGTATCTCTTGAAGCTAATATCCTTATTTCTGAGTGTTTACAAGTCTCCGTCAGCTCAGTCACCCACTACTGTCCTCGAAACGCAGCCTGGCAGGCATACGGCCATGCAATTTGTTTCCAGCACCAGTACAGAGCGTCTCATTTTAGTGATATGGCTGCCGTCATTGTCAACATTTGTGGTGCGGCTTCTGGACACGGCAGCCCCTCGGTCGATGCAAAACGGGGCCCATAATTAGAAGAAAATTAAAATGTCTTGCCTCTTTAAGTCACGGATGGGCTCACCCATCGCTGCACTTTGCGCAAGCGTAACGAAACAAACGGTTCGCTCTTTCGTGTCTGAAATATTCGAAATGCTCGCCCTATACATTGCCCACATGCCTGCCCCAAGGGAATATGTGAAGCAAGCATGCAAGACGAATTCCTAAGATTTTCTTTCGTTCATTAAATCCGATACTGCACGTTGATTTCAATGCACCGAACCTTCACCTACGCGAACATTCCATCAAGGTTCCTTGAAGTTGATTGAAGTGGTGTTCTCATCTACATAGTGCACATACAAACGCTTCTAATCCCTTCCCCCCCCCCCCCTCGAAAAAAGAACACTGAAAAAAATGATAGCTTTCGTGCAAAGCTCACCACAGGTCTACGTAGACGCAAATTTCCAACCGAAACGAACAATCCACTACATTCTAAAAAAGATATACCCCGTCGCAGCATGCATGTCGCCAGTGTCCGTGGCCGCTAATTGTGAATTAGCGCAGTTTAGTTCGCATTCAACTCGTGTCTCTCGCGGGACAGCTGTATAGTTGAGAAAGGCTGCCTTGCAAAGTTCCCAAACACCTAACTCGTTTTTCGGCCTCCTGAGCGCCAGAAAACTGCAACAGGTTAGAATACTGCGCCTGCGGAACTGAGCCCCATGCCCACACGCGTTGCTCGTCGAAGCTACGAGGAAGCATCGACACTTTACCTCGCGCTTTCCGTGCACGCAGTCGCGGCCCTCACAATCTCAGCGCACACACTCGAATCTTTCTGGCCAGCGTCCCGAGTGACAGCCCCACGGATTTCGCTTCCACCTGCCTGTCAACAGGTCGCAGCAGCTGGCGTACGCACAGCCGCTTTTTCCTTTTGACGCAACGTGCGCCACGCATCCCGAAGAGTGTCGCGATGCGCGCCCCTTGTTTATGCGCGGTGGCTTTAACCCCTGTGATGGCAGCCCGGGCGACAGACGAAAGGCGTCGGCAGCTGCGGCTGACGGGAGCATCGCCGACACGTGCGTGTCCCGCGTGTCGCTGCACGGGCCTCGAGAGCTCCTTCGTTCGCGGCCTACACGTGATTTGCATCCGCCTTGCTCGGATGGAAAAAAGCTGCTCGGGCAACAGGCGACACTACGCTCGCAGCCTCGTCTCTCGCGGGACGTCGGGGGTGGCGGGGCAGCAGCTAAGCCTTCCTCGTAGCCTGCAGTGAACCCTGTGCTTGTGGCTGAGCGCGCTCTGTTGTTTGCCGGTGCTGGCTTCAGTTGCTGCGAGATAGAGGCTAGAAATGGGCATTGCCAATGGAGGAAAGCGGTGCGCGATATCGCAGGCCATTAGTTCACTATGGGAAAAAACTTTGGGACACCTAAGCTCTGTCTTTGAGCGTGCGACGCGATAGCCTTAATTGGTCCCGACAGCGGCTCCTCTTGCCCGCGCAGACACGGACCATGTATACATATTATTTGAAAGACCACACCGTGTATATAATGAAGCATCGCTCGAATGAAGCTGTAAAACCTTGCCTGCGGGGCCTATGAGTAGCTTGTGTCACTCGTAAACTAAGGGTCAGGGGTTCGATTCGCGACTGATTACCCCGATTCTCATTTGCGAACAATGCATTTACTTCATACACTCACATCACCTGCCCCGGTGGCTCATTGGTTACGGTGCTCGGTTGCTGCCCCGAAAGACGCGGGTTCGATCCCGGCTGCGGAGGCCGAATTTCGATGAAGGCGAAATTCTAGAGGCCCGTGTGCTGTGCGATGTCAGTGCACGTTAAAGAACCCCAGGTGGTCGAAATTTCCGGAGCCCTCCACTACGGCGTCCCTCATGGCCTGAGTTGCTTCGGGACGTGAAGCCCTAATAAACCAATCATACACTCATATGTCTTGGTGGTGTTTTGTCATGTTGTGACCTTCTAATCACCAGTTTTGTAATGTTTTTGTCACTTCACTTTTCGCGCACAACAACGGATGCCGCCGGATTTTCTATAGAACAGGAATCTGAACGCTATTTCTTCGATAAAGGCGTTTACAGCACTCCTTTTTCTGGCGAAAAGAAATATTGTCGTCAACCAAGCATGTCCATCAACATCAGCGTGAGGCTAGCAGAGCACATTAAAGCAATACAGGATCGCCGTCATCTAACCTTGAACTGCAATGCCGAAAACACACACACACACACGCTGTTGATAGCAAGATTTCTAAATTACTGCGATTGTGTTAAAGCACCGCAATCAACCCTGCAGAGAAATTCTCGAGGTATACTTAATGGCGAAGACCCAGTGCCCAAGTTTCGCGGGGTCTCGAGGTGCAGTACAGAAAAAAAAAAAAAGGCCGTTTTTTAACGACCTGCTCCGTTGCTTTTCGTGTAGCTTGATTTCGCGCGCCTTCTTTCTTCAGCTACCTTATGTTACCGTTTTTGAATGAATTCCCAATTGTCAGTCTCCCTCTGTGTCGCCTTTCTTTGCTGGTCTCTATCAGTCTTTAGAGACATACCACGACGAACACGCAACAACCCACACGTATTGCGGCCCGGTAATGGCCGCCGCACAAAAAAATAAAAAGGCGCGTCCGAAAAATCTTCTTGCAAGCTCCATTACGTCTGCCTTGCGCTATTAAGCATATTCTTCGTGTATTTGTAATAGTTTTCACTCATATGACTGCCTTTCATTACTCGGCCTCTCACTGAGTTTTCTTTAGGCCGACGTCAGCTTCCATTTTAAACCCTTACGATTTGTTCTGTCCCCTCAGCAGACAATGGGCTATCTCCTATCTGCATTACTAATCACGCCCAGGTTCATTTCTCCCGCATCAACGACAGAGTACCGTTAACTTGCGCCTGTTCTCTAATTCGGGGTGGTCTCTTTCTACCTCTCAAATCTGCCCATCTTATTTTAGTGCGAAATACCTATAAGCCCCCTACTCCTCAAAACCCGCATGTGGACGTGAAGCCTTCGAGATATTCACGAAAGAAAATGAAAGGCGCATAACTGGGTGCTTGGCTATGGTGTCCACTTGCAAAAAACCATGCTTCCTCACAATATTTCGCACTTAGCAATGCTATACCCGCAGCAATTATTTTTTCTTTTTACAGCCAAAATCTATAACTTTCTGTTTCAAAGGTGAGTACTGACACGTTGCAACGGTTATATATCGCTCACATTGGTTGAAGGGACCAATAGAGTACGAAACACAAAGAAAACTGATGGAATAATCGTCACTCACAACAAACTTTATTGTACGAGAAGGCTGTTCCATTTCCAGACTCTTTGCAGACAGATGCGAAACAGCCAGCATCACTGGTACAGTTGTCGTCCTCCGCCGTGTGGGCCGCCGTTTGCAATAGATAACCTAGAGTGAAAAGCACTCATTCGTAGTTTGTATAAGCATGCTTTGTGGGTTTTTAAGTATTGCTGTTTCGTACGTACTCGTGCCCAGTGTTCTTTTCAACCGACACTCAGTGAAGCTGAGGAATACTTTCCTGCTGTCTTTATCAATGCGAGAGGATGTTTACTTATGCGGCTTGACTGTTCATGGCACACGCCTTTTCTGACGGTATTCGCGCATGCGGAAGCACCTGTAAGTTGCAATGAAACCATTAGAGCAGCTATACCCAAGCATCAGGCGCCGACATGATTCAGCCCTTCAAGTAGCTCCCGTGACGAACAGGCAACGTTCCGAAGAGCAGCATAATTGCTATTTTCTTCACGCTGTTTGTTTTCAAAAAAAAAAATATTTTTTGTGTCCACTAATGCGAATAAATTATATAAGGAAGTCATGAAGTGGAGAAAGAGGGTTTGCGCTTCTCCCTAACCTATAGGTTGTTTAGGCGATGGACTCAATGTAGCAAATGATGCGTATTTGTGCAACTATGCGTATGCATTTGACGCTGAAAATTTGCAATGGATAACTTTGCCTAGTTCAGCTGATTTAAGGTGTCCAAGTCTCTGACACTTGAGCTTCTGTGTCAAGTTTCCAAAGTTACTTTCGCCACAACCGGTGTTGGCTATCGAACAACGCGGATCATTAATCCTATGGGTGACCGGAAGGTGCCCCGATTAATCACGATCCGCTATGGGCGCTAGGGCGAGGAGGCCTCACACATAACACACAAAGACCAGAACTTCTCCACCGAAACACGGCTGTACTGCTAAGAAAATAAACAAATATTGGCTTATTCTTAAATGGGGGAGCCGCCGCGGTGGCTCAGTGGTTATGATGCTCGGCTGCTGACCCGAAAAACGCGGGTTCGATCCCGGCCGCGGCGGCTGGAATTTCTTTGGAGGAGAAATTCTTGAGACCCGTGTACTGTGCGATGTCAGTGCACGTTAAAGAACCCCAGGTGGTCGAAATTTCAGGAGCCCTCCACTACGGCGTCTCTCATAGCCAGAGTCACTTTGGAACGTTAAACCCCATAAAACCAAACCAAACCAAACCATCTTGCAGACGGAAATAAGAAAATGCGATGTTTCCTTTTCCAAGAATAACGCATCCGCAGTGCGTGTACGCAACGTTGTGTGCCGATCGCCACCTTGTTATCCGCTACGAGAGAAAGAATTTATCGTGTTGGAAGCTTTTATAACCACAAGACTAGAAAGCGGAAATGGTGCAGCAAAGCGGAAATGGTGGCCTAATCACGTGACGAAAGGCGGCGGCGCTCATGTGTTCACCCGCTAAAGCGTCTATAGCATCGTACTCACATGCGCAAAATATAGCGCAGAAGTGCAAAGAAAAAATCAGAGCATTTATTCTCGGCCCGGCACACATAGTAAGTTGAGGCCTAAAGAGAAGGCCCCTTATCGCACCAATGCTGTATCGCGCAGTCCACAAGTGTCACTCATACACAAGCTGTCCACTATAGTCAGTCACCTCAGAAGGTAAATGGTGGCAAGCGGTCGTAGAATTACAGGCGTTCTTCCGGATCTTCATGAGGTTAACCTTGGAGGCACTGGGACTCATCGGTCTGTAAGGCAACAAGAGGCGATGCGTGAGTGGTAGGCTTCATCTTCAAAGGTTTTGGTTTGGTTTTTATGGGGTTTAATGTCCCAAAGCGACTAAGGCTATGAGAGACGCCGTAGTGGAGGGCTCCGGAAATTTCGACCACCTGGGGTTCTTTAACGTGCACTGACATCGCACAGTACACGGGCCTCTAGAATTTCTCCTCCAAAGAAATTCAACCGCCGCGGCCGGGATCGAACCCGCGTCTTTCGGGTCAGCAGCCGAGCACCATAACCGCTGAGCCACCGCGGCAGTTTCACGCTTCAGTACCTGCCCAGATGTCACTAAGCGGTGATGGTACGTAGGGAGAGAGGAAAGCTGGTTCACTTAAAACGCAGACTATTTATTTCGGCCAACTGGCGACCATAAAGGATTGCTGACACCTAATTTTAATTGGGTGTTTCCTCTTTCGAATCATGCGTTAGACATTCGAATACATGGATCACTTCGGGTTATTCACCTGCGATTGCTATATAATTTTCTGACTGAATTTCTTCTCTAATGCTATTTCGGGTTCGGTTTCATAAATCAAACGACGGCTGGGACGTGTAGTTGGATTTTAGGCCTCGTCAATATAAACGCTGCTCAGTCGATATAAACGCCGAGACGAACTTTTAAATAAATACAACACTTTAACCACCTGTTCAAGAGCTGGAATGATGTCAAACGATGCATCAGTGATTCTATCACCGTTTTTTGCTGCCTCACGTGACCGAGAGATCAACTACACAACCACCGTTCGGCTCATGCAACCGAAACCTAAACAGCGCCAAGAAGAAATTCAATTACAAATTATTTCGAGGTCGGAACCCTACCCCACGGGATGATCCATGAATATTAGTGTCAAACGCATGGCTTCAAATAAGGCAACACGTAATCAAAAATTTTAGGTCTATAGTCCTTTAATAAAAACGACTCGCCGGCGGCGATAGTGAGCCCTGCACTCGGCATTTATTGACGTCTGCAATACGCATCGCTGTCGGCCGCGCTCTTTTTAAAGGCGATTGATAAATTTCTATATAGCGCTCCTGTACTCTTGACAGCAGCGTCAAGCATCGCATAAGGGGCTGCATGGGGTCTTGGTCCTTTGAAGACGATCGCGTCGTTCTCAACTTTTCGCGCACTAATACGTGTGTTCCCGGACACCCTTAGAGCGTGTGGGAATAGCGGTCTCGATCTCAAAGGAGATGCCCTCGAATCAGCGTGGCAAGCTCAGCCAGAGACCAGCTACCAAGTGACAAGGGGGTTGGTCGTTATGTGCTCAGCTTTCTCCGGTAGCGAGCCAGAGAATGGGTCCGTGCCCAAGGTTCACGAACAAAACAAAGTTTATGAAGAAAACAGACGGTACAGAGGATTTCACAATCACTCGTACGAGCACATACCAAGTGATTAACAATACGATGCAACTCGTGCAAAGACACTCGAGAGAGATTACAATACAAAAGAATTATTGCACCTTAAGTGCACTTATATAAGAGAGAGGCAAAAAACATCGCTTCCGCGCGGCGCTGTTTTTTTTTAAATATGCGCCGAACTTTGTGACAGTCGTGCACTGCGATCTAAAGCATTATAGAAAAAAAATACTCACCGTGCTGGCGGCAGCAGACAAAACATGAGGTTTCTACAATGTGCGACTGAGATTGCGAAGAATCAGAGCTTAAGTTATTCCATCCTTAATTCATCATTCAGTCATTACATATTATGTGATCATGTACTGATCCTCCGCATAAAAAAGATGTTCTTGAACGTCGTAGTAACGCGGTAAATTTTTTCACTTCTGGTTGACTTTCATATTTTATTTCTGAACGGACGGATAAAACTTCTTGATTGGAATAGGGTTTTTCGTCACGCATACTGGCTATCGTGCAACAGGAATGACCAGTGAATAGGCTATCGCTGCAATAAAGCAAAAGTCAGACACAAGCTGCACTGCACGCCTATGACGCGAGCCACAGGGCCACCTCTTCGTTCTAAGCGATGCCATGCGTTGGTCTAACCGGCCTGCGTGCAGACGCCTTCAGTATACGAGGTCTGTTAGAAAAGTATCCGACTTTATTTTTTTTTTGCGAACACCTCATGGATATGAAACAAGCGCCCTTGCATCAGGCGACCTTGCACCTTCATGCGCATGCACGAATTTTTTCCTGCCTGCCGATAGTGTCAATCGCTGGGACGCAGCATTTGAGTGAGGCAGTGCGCAGTGCTCTCGTCGGTTTTTTATTGCAAGGAAAATGGCGGAGTGAAAGGAGCAGCGCTACTGCATCAAATTTTGCCATAAACTGGGCGATAGCCAAGTGGAAACCATTCGAAATATTCAGACGGCTTTCGGTGACGATGCTATGAGCAGCACACAGATTAAGCAGTGGTACAATTGGTTTAAAGACGTCCGCACATCGGTGGAGAACGAGCCACGCTCCAATCGGCCAACAACATGTCAAAATGACCAGGTCATTGCCGAACTGAACGCTATGGTGATGCGGGACCGTCGCGTGACTATCAGAGAAATTGGGGAAGAGGTGGACATGAGCAATTTCTTCGCACATTCCATTATCACCGAAGATTTGGCCATGGAGAGAGTTGCGGCGAAATTCGTGCCGAAGCTGCTCACGGTGGAGCAAAAGTAGCTTCGTGTTGAAGTCTCACAGGACATGCTGGATTCCTCTAACAGTGACCCCGACTTCATCAACATCATAATCACTGGTGACGAGTCTTGGGTGTACAGGTACGACCCGGAAACCAGATCCCAGTCGTCACAGTGGAAGCATTCCACGTCACCAAGACTTAAGAAGGCCCGCCAAGGGCGCAGCAATGTGAAAGTGATGCTTACTGCTTTTTTTGACACCCTCTGTGTGGCAGACCACGAGTACGCACTCCACAGGGTCAAAAAATGACCAAAGAGTACTACAGGGATGTCCTCCGTTGCCTACGGGATACTGTGCGGTGCAAGAACCCGGAGCTGAGGACAACAGGAAATTGGCGCACCCATCGCGACAATGCTCCTGCACATTCCTCGCACTCGATTCAGATTTTTTTTGGCGAAAAACCAGACTCCTGTAGTTCAACAGACTCCTTACTGTCCTGAAAAGGCCCCTGCGATTTCTGGCTCGTTCCCAAAATCAAAAGGCCATTGAAAGGAGCGCGATTTCAGACAAGGAAGAACATTATGGCTGCAATGACAGCTGAGCTAAACTCCATTCCGAAAGGGGAATTTTCGAAATACTTCCCACAATGGCAGCACCGCTGGGAGAAGTGTGTGGAGTCCCAAGTAGACTACTTTGAAGGTGACTAGGTTTGCAACGCTCCAGTTATGCAATTTTTTTTTCTACGGCCAAAGGTCGGATACTTTTCTAACAGACCTCGCATTCCTTTAATCCCGATACGCGTGCGGGGAGTCCCTTCGCTTCTCTTACAAAAATGGACTATAGGCATTCCATTCATTTTTTTTAGACTCTATTGCTTTCCTATAGATATTTCGTTGTCTCTATACATAGTCCATAGGCTGCCTGAAGACAAAAGTCTACTAAAAGTTTATGGCCGTAAATCTACAGATTGTTTATAAAACGCAAAGGCGGCTGTGTGCTGTTCTATGTCTGCGCGTGTTAAATATTCCCATATGGACGAAATTAGGGAGTTCTAGAATATTGTCACACAGTGGGGACTGCAGTCCAGATAGCGAACTTTCGACATAAAGCGTGAAAATTTACTAGGACATTCTGGAACAACGTAGAATCGGCTCCGCCTGGATGCGGTCAATCGAGATAGATCTGGTCACGTCTTTCATCATAAACCGATCTAAGCGGCGTGCCGGCAGCTTTGAAGAATGAGCAAACACTACAAAGTTTCGCGGCAATATTGGGCCTTAAGCCTTGCCCCCCCCCCCCCCCCCCTAATAGGGTTTGGGGCATCGAAATGCGCATTCGCAGACCGTAAGGCACGCCGTACGTCTTGGGTTTACGTTAGCGGTGAACGCTATTTTGCCAAAAAAGCGCTTTCGGGCAACATGACGGCGCCCCCTCTCTCTTCTCCGATTCCTCGTTGTCGATACACTGTGTCTCATCTCATCACAAAGGAAAGGGGCGCGAAATTTTCGCTTTGTCTGAACTTTCGTGAACCACAAAATGTTTGCTATAAAACACGCCAAATCTTAAGGTTGCTTCTGTGTTTACAGGGCTGTTAGGCTTAGCGAGCAGGCATCGTTGAAATCCCTGCTCCACCTGAAACAGGTTAGCGACCTTGGGTCCAAAAAGGGGTTACAAAGAATCGGCGTTCCGTTAACACGCGGTTTTCTTCATTATGCAGTAAGTTTTATCCGCGCGGATGTAAACAGAACATAAAATAATCGCATTTGCGACAGTTACCACTGCGTGTTCCGCCCGAAATTGCGCTGCACGTGGCGAACAAGACCGTTCCTTGTTCGTAGCGTTTGTTCCGGCTATATTTTGCGAATTTAGTTCTGCAGAATGCTAACCAGATATTTAAAACAAAAACAGTTTCATTTGCTTATTTTTATTTCTATAGCATTTCTCTTCTTGGGCGCAATGCTGCTGCTGTCAACGAATTCAAGCATGGCCGCTCGTCCATGATGCACGCGTCCGTATCGTTGGGGCTGCGCAATTTCTTTGGGGTCCCCAAGGCTCCAGCCCCTATTCTAAATCTCTCTGTTATTCCTAAGCCCACCACTACGGCCACTCTTTTTCAATTTCCTCTTTCACTCCCACCTTCCTCCCTTCCCTCATGGTGCGGTTGAGGCGTCCGACGAGAAGCGAGACAGTTACCGTGCCTTACTTCCTGGTAACCAATCAATCATTCAATTTACAGGATTCGTACTGCATATGAACTAGTCTGTAGAATTGTCTATAGAAAATTTGAAGACTTTATGGACAGAATTCAGCTGGTCCTTAAGGGTAACGAGTGGATTCCAAGAGAAGACAAGCGTAGCAGGAGGCGTCAAAAAGTTAGGTGGGCGGATGAGATTAAGAAATTTGCGGGAATACGGTGGCCGCAACTGGCGAAGGACAGGGTTAACTGTAAAGACATAGAAGAGGCCTTTGCCCTGCAGTGGGCGTAGTCAGGCTGGTGATGATGATGATGATGACAGTGTACAGACTATCTAATGAAATTTCTGTAAGGTTTAGAAACGGAATAGCCATAGCGCATATAACGAATGGCTTCTTTGAAGATTGAACTGTGGAAGATCCGTCCGGTTTTTGTCTTAAGTAAAAAAGTGATTTGTGGTTATTTCTGCGTACGTTGATATTAGTGCGCGTTTGTCCGGTTTTTGTCTTAAGTAAAAAAGTGATTTGTGGTTATTTCTGCGTACGTTGATATTAGTGCGCGTTTAGAAGACGAACATTTTGCTGCGAGAATTGAAATTAAAAACCTAATATTTTTTCCTCAAGTCAAAGCCGTGGCATCAGACGGAAAGGAACTCCGCGATCACCAGCGGAAAGTGATCAATCCACGAGTAGGCAACTGTCTAGGCATCACCGAAGAATTACTGCAAAACGGTCTATGCTGGCTATACTTGCATTTCAATTTTGTTCTTTTATACGACTTTAAACCTGATTTTTTAAAGTCAAATCAGTCTCTTTAACTCCTAGGTAATGCATAC
The DNA here is from genome assembly GCF_055824585.1 of Amblyomma mixtum. NCBI lineage: Eukaryota > Metazoa > Arthropoda > Arachnida > Ixodida > Ixodidae > Amblyomma > Amblyomma mixtum. The sequence goes on along the minus strand of NC_143017.1, from coordinate 28,555,293 downwards.
TTCAATTAGTCCCGTCAATGATCCTTCAAATAATTTTCTCGCTCCACTCCCCTCATTAAGTAGAACTCAACGAGATTCGCCCACTTGCGCCTTGTGCAGAGAGGTGTTCTTTAATGTTTCACGGCGAATAGTCGACTAGAACTGAAAGCGTTATTCGTTTTCATCTATTTAATTGGGTTCAGAAAAAAAAAGTAACTCCCCCTTCCTCACGTGAGGTAAAGAAAAACATCAATTTCTTTGCATTTCTCTTTTTCCGCTTCAACCCGAGTACAAAGTAGCCGAAAGCCGGGAGGTATCAGAATACGGAATCAAAATACCGCTCACTCCTTTTAAAACGAATCTCCACCAAGAGCATTCGATGCAATCCGTCGTTTCGCTCATTTTCTCGCCTCCCTCAAACTCCGCACATCTTTCTTTCTGTGCGCCGACATAGAGTTTCGCTCGAGACAGCTGGAGCATCAGCATTGCAGTTCGTTCTCGGCAAGGCAGCTCCAGTCTGACCACGGTTTCCCTCGGATTCTTTTCTGCGCCTTTTCAGTCGCTCGCTATTTTTCGTTTCCGCGGCGTTCGCCGCATCCCTCCGGACTGGTTCTCCGGGCGCCTTTCCTGACGGAGCATTCTTTTGCACATCGAGCACTTTGTCACTCGGAAGAATGGTCACAGTCTGAATGATGCATGAACAGGAAGCACGTATCGGTGTTTGTCGATACCAGCGCAAATCTCGTCATAGACTCCAACTTCGTACACTGCTGCTTATCTCTTTGATTTCTTCCGCACTCGCGCATTTTCCTCGCCGAGTCGCCGCATCGCGTGCATGCCTGCGTTCCCACGCGTGTCGTCTACCCGCGAGGTCAATTCCCTTCGCGAGCATCCATTCTCGCGCCGAGACGGGGGCCGGAAGGATATGAGACTCCGCGCCGTTTCCGGCGCCCCTCGGACTGCGTTTTTCCATTATTCTTCCTCCTCGTCGTTGCTCGCCGTAGACGCGAGGGCTTACCCTGTTTCGCCGCGTCTGTCGGCGCGGAATCTCTTTGCAGCGGCTCGGTTCCGCCTTCATCGCTGGCACCCGTTGTCTTGTGGAAGTCGCTCGCTAGAAAAAAAATTCGACCAGGAAGGCACTGTGCCAAACGCGCTCGCGTTCTTGATGCGCTCAGTAGTGCTCCCGAGGAACACATCGGAGACGTGGGAAATCCTTTTCCACCGTGCTGAATAGTTTAGACCAACTCAGGCGATGCATCTAAATCGTAAGTGTCGCTCGATTTTGGATTTGGCAGGAGCGTTGAACAGGGTACAGACCATGGAGCATCTCCAGAATGGCAAGATGGACTCGCGCGGACGCGCGGATGGCGCACTGCCGCCTGAGCTGCAGTCTGCTGGGCTTTCAGAACTACACCTCTTGAGAGTGTGCCCTAATACCCGAGCGAGCTTCCTGATTAACCTCAATTACTGGAATTTTCTCTCATTATCATTTTTACTAGGATGGGGGCTTTTCTGCGATTAAAAGAATTCAGTGCGGCTAGCGCGGTTCCGTTGCCTGCCCGTCTGCTTTGTGCTGGTGCAGTTGTGGGGTGCAGCACTTGCCTCGCTCTCGAGAGGAAATTGCGAGGACGACAGGTGAAGGCAACGAGAGGTCGACGACGCGGGAGAGGCGTACCACAACCTGCCACAACTGGTTTTTCCGTCCGTCCGCGCCGTCATCTGCTATCGCCGTCCGCCATGTGCATGAGAGTCACTGCCGCCCGCGTACGAGACGGAGCCAGTAACGTCGGGTGACGTGGTGCTCTGTCCGCGGTCGAAATCCGTCATTAACTGTTAATATATCATCCGGTGTTCCACAAGGATCCGTGCTCGGGCCACTCTTATTCTTATTATACATTAAAGGTACAGTATAGAGGAATCTGAACTCGTCTTTTTTGCCGCGGGAACTCAATCTACATGTTCCGAGCATTCTTAGCAACACCGAATTATTGCTCTGTGTGGCCGATTTCCCTAATTAAATCGAATTAACGTCCGGCTCCCGCCATTATATTTTTTTTTTTGAATTCTCCCTTGTACGGTGGGCGGAGTCGACCAACGCGTGGAGTGCCTTTCACCCAGTCCCGTGGCGGCTTGCCGCTCTGCCATCGGCGGAGTAATACGTAGTAGTCCGTAGAAGCAAGTAGTCCGCGCGTGTTTTTATTTCTGCGGGCTTATTTTGCGGCTATATTAAATGCCAATGAAACTATTTATTCACGGAAACCAAAAAAAACAAAATAAAGCGAAAGCAAAGCCTCCACGCAGCTGGCTGAAAGGCACTCCACGCGTTGGTCGACTCCGCCCACCGTATGGGGGGAATTCAAAAAATTAAATCGGGAGCCGGACGTTCATTTGGTTTAATTAGAAAAATCGGCCACACAGGGCAATAAGTCGATGTTTCTAAGAACGCTCGGAACGTGCAGATCGAGTTCCCGCGGCAAAAAGACGAGTTCAGATTCCTCTTCAGTGCACCTTCAATGATTTGCCAGAAAATATTATTTCTAAAATTCGGTTCTATGCAAACGATTGTGTGATATACAGTTCAATTAACACCCCTGAGGATCACGAGCAACTAAATTAGTCATTTGTGTCATTCTGCTCATGATGTGAAGCATTGCAAATGCAAATAATTTTCGTAAATCTGTATGCATGTCATCCTATAATCGCACAATGACATCTTCTTACACCTACTCATTCAAAGATAACTTTTGAAACAAGTGTCCGAGTACAAATATTCAGGTGGTCTTTTTTTTCTAACTTGTCCTGATCAAAGCACATTAACACGATATATAATAATGCAATGCGTAGGCTCGGATTTCTGAAACGGACACTTTGTGTTGCACCCCAAGAAACTAAATTCTTCACATGCAAAGCTATAATTCGTCCGATAGATCGATAATCCGGAACGCGCATAAACAGTCCGATATCAGTAAGTTGGAATCCGTCCGGAATCCGTCCAAAGGAACGCAGTACGGTTTATTTGCCGACGGTATGACAGAAATTTTTCACCTTCATCCACTCTTCCTGCCATAGGCCTTTCCCTCCTCTGTACTCGCCGCGACATTGAGTGTTTAATATATTTTCATGGTATTGTTCATTCATCCCGCTTTGCTTCATTGTCTGAGTATTTGCGATTTAAACCGTCATTTAGAAGGAGCTACCACTCATTGAATGTAACACCCATTCACGCTCGCACAGACGCGTTCAAATTTAGTTCTTTTTTTTAGTGTGTTATCGAACGATGGAATTCTTTACCCGGGGATGTACGCTCCTTTGAATCACTTATTTTTCAATGTTGTTGCGAATCTGTAATTAGTCTGTTGAATTACTGTTGTGTATTTTAATGCTGTTCACTTTTGATTATGTTGTCCCTCTCTTTCTTTTTCTTCCTCCCACTACTGCAATAGCCCTATCGGGGCTGCAGTATATGCAAATAAATAAATAAATAAATAAATGAATAAATAAATTTCGTCCGTCCTGTAAATAGGCCTTATCCGTCCATTCGTCCGCCCATCCGTACGTTTTTGTCTCTCCGTCCGTCCGTCCGCCCGCCCGCCCGCCCGCCCGCCCGCCCGTCCGTCCGTCCGCCCTTCTGTCTGTCTGTCTGTCTCTCAGTCAGTCAGTCAGTCTGTCCGCCTGTCCGCCCGTCCGCCTGTCCGCCTGTCCGTCTGTCCGTCTCTCTGCCTCTCTGTCTCTCTGTCAGTCGGTCAGTCGGTCAGTCGGCCAGTCGGCCAGCCGGCCAGTCGGTCAGTCGGTCAGTCGGTCAGTCGATCAGTCGGTCAGTCGGTCAGTCGGTCAGTCAGTCTGTCTCTCTGTCTCTCTGTCAGTCGGCCAGTCGGCCAGTCGGCCAGCCGGCCAGCCGGCCAGCCGGCTAGTCAGTCAGTCAGTCAGTCAGTCAGTCAGTCGGTCGGTCGGTCGGTCGGTCGGTCGGTCGGTCGGTCGGTCGGTCGGTCGGTCGGTCGGTCGGTCGGTCGGTCGGTCGGTCCGTCCGTCCGTCCGTCCGTCCGTCTGTCTGTCTGTCTGTCTGTGAAATCCGACTGTGCGTTCTGCTCGTCCCCGCAGTTCTCCTGTCTCCGGCGGTAGCAGCCCTTTGCCTTTGGTGAGTGGTCGGGCATCCCGTGACCGGGGCCGCACCATTGGGAAATCTTGACGCCCTCCCAGCTCTGGTCAGGCAAGCCAGTAATGGAGACGAGAAACATTCCAACGATCTGAGCACAAACTCGTTGTCTCCATTAACTGCCGTCCACATTCCCGTCACCCATTTACTGGCAACCACATATACCACCCTTATAGCCCATTCTTTCCGCTACTTCCAAGACGAGATCAGAAGAGTCTCCCCGGGCCCGCTCCCCCAGCTGTGGATCGCTTTAGTAGCATTTCCACTTTGATTTCTTTGTGCGTGTGCGTGTGCGCGCGTGCGTGTGTGTGTGTGTGTGTTTGTGTGTGCGTGCGCGTGTGCGTGTGCGTGTGTGTGTGTGTGTGTGTGTGCGTGTGTGTGTGCGTGTGTGTGTGCGTGCGTGCGTGCGTGTGTGTGTGTGCGTCCGCATCTATCTAGCCTTTCTGTCTCCCTGTCCGTCGGTCTGTCTGTCTGTCTGTCAGAAGCCTTAATCACAGCTCGGAGAATCTACACAAGTAACAGCGCGTCCTAAAGTAACCATAAGTCCGGCTCGCTTGGACTTCATGACTTTTTTAAAGCAATACGATCGAGATGCAACAAGGCTGCCGACATGTCCTTGATGATTTCTTAGCAAGAGCTCCGACCAATTTATTTCCTTGAGTAACCAGAATTAGTGAATCAGCTCTTTCGCTGTGTTTATTTCTCACTGGACTCGTTGTTTCACACGCTCCCCTTCCTTACGTATCAAGAACGCACCCTATGACTTACGAAACCAGCTTTTGAGTTGTCCTTTCATCGTGGCCACTGGCAATAGTCTTGAAAGAACCAGTTTGTACGCGAAAGTTTTGTTAATCACAGTATAAGCAGTTTTGAAGCCTTTCCGAGAGCTCGTCCTCTGACAAGATTTATTGTTAGGGGCTCTTGGATGTGCGACATTGCTGCATTGTGGCTTGATAAGTTGCAGAGCCGCCTTGCCACGTGTATACGCCTTTGTGTTATACATTCTTATACCACTTCAACTTCATTGCAATAGCAGTGCTTGCGTGCAAAGATGGAAGGTTACTTGTTTTTCGTCAGGGGGTCCCAGGGTGTTATCTTCACCTCATGTACTGTATTTGCCGAAAAAATATTTTAGTGCTGCGTAAAGTACTGCAAGTTAAGCAACCATTTGGAGAAAATGCTTCATACAAAACGATAAGTCCGCCAGCAACGTTGCCTGCTGTTGTCAGTTATTGGCCCCAGAATACTACACTCTGGTTCCCCGTAGCTGCGAAGCCTGAAGTGGTCTTCTATTTCAAGCGTTCGAGTTATCATCGACCTAACATTCTAGCGTCCAACAGGGTGCATATTATTTTTAATAGTACAGCACGGTACACTGAGGGAAATCGAGCTCATTACTTTGCAGACCCTAGGTGGCCTGGTATTTCCTAAGCCGCATTTTATATGGCTGTACTCATGTATGTAAAGTAAGCCACCGCAATATGCAGTAAACACAAATTATCAAGAGCAACGTGCGAGAAGCGTAAGCAACAGCGTAATCATAGCGCGGGAAACAACACAAGAGGAGACGGGACAAGCGCTAACTTTCAACACAGCGGATTTAATGCAGATTAGGAGCATATATACACTACTGATACAGCAGAAAAAAAATAAAGAAAAAACATGAAGGAACATAAAATGCCACATGTCGTCATGCCAAGAACTCCAGCTCTTTCTTCGATAACGCCACAGACGGTCTGCTGACGCATTGGTCCCCTGCCCTTGCTATCTCACACGCTTCCTTGATTTATCTAGTTAGATCGTTTCGGTGTCGATACAAAATGACTGTCTTGTCGAACAGAGGGTGGCAAGGTGGTAATGCGTCACATTTTTTGCAATGTGCCACTAACTGGCCGTCTGTGGTGATATTGCCAACTTTATTGTTGGGCTCTAATAGGCGCACATTCAAACACCTACCCGTTTGCCCTATATACAGCCGACCACATGAAAATCCATAAATCCGCTGTGTTCACAGTTAGCGCTTGTCCCGTCTCCTATTTTTCCTGTTTCGTTTCCCGCGCTATGACTACGCTGATGCAATGAATTACAAACCTGCCCAAGCCTATTCTGTTCTGAGAAGCATAAGGCAGTGATTTCACCTCACAGTTAGAGCACTGTATCGTTTTTAGTTGCCCAGCAAGAGATGACCATGCTTCATTTATGCTATCACTGGTAACAAACAACTCCGTAAAACTGCTTCTTTCTAAAGAGTTCTAGTGTACTTGGCAACTTACAACACAAAAAAATTGTCACTGATACTAAACCCTAGCTGTGGTACTTCGTGTGTGAAATGCGCACAGTAAAAACTTGCGGGGCCCAAGAGCTTTCATTTGTAAATGCATCGTTATATTCATTCTGTGTCTATGCTCCTGATTTTTTCAGTCAATAAAACCTTGACATGGAAGTCCATGTGAAGAGTTAAGAGGGGCGTACATAGTCGTTGGCTGATGCTGCCGATCTTTTGATGAACAGAGGAAAGCAGCTCGGAGGTGCGTGTAGTAGAAGCCGCGAGGTGCTCCGGAGGAAACAGGGGCGAACAGAAAGCAGTGAGCAAACAAACAGCTCAGAGAGCTTTGTAACTAATCGCCTTGGCAGTGTGAACGGAAATTATCAGTTTCCTAAAGTCTCATTTTTCCAAGGAAGTTCTAAGTTGCGAACGCGTCGTTTCCTTATGCAAAACAGAGGCTTGCTGAAGTTCCCTTTCCTTGAGTCGATGGCGGAATAGTGGTGGCAAGCGCGCAGCAAAATTTAGCATATAGCGACCAGCATCACAGGCGCATTTAGGCACCCTAATGCTCATTACAACTCTCCGAAGTTTCTTCATGTGAAGGGAAACTTTCAGGGCGGCGGAAATCGCCTCGCGTCAAGCCGTACACTGGAGCGTTAGAGATGGGAGTGAGTCACTCAATCAGTGACTGCTTGAATAGTCGGAGGCGCGCGCAGTGTTGCGGTGAAAAGAGCGTCCACGCCCATCTTTGTAATTACATGTTCTCCGTTTGAATAGGGTGCCCGGAGAGACCCCGCAGTGCGTCGTACCCAGGAAGCCGCGAGTGTTCATGAAATTTACTCATTGTAACCACTCATAATCAGTGAAGTGTAGTCTTTCGTATTTATCGTAACCCAGTACCAACACGTCCGCGATCCCAGTTTTAAGCATGGACGAACAGAATGAAGCCTTACAAGCTTTAGGTTTGTTGTTTTGTTTTGCTTCACCGTATAACCTTTCATCTTCGGGGTGTTCTGAACTAAATGTGTAATAAAAAATACAGTGTATCGTGCAATTTTTTGTCAAGGAGTAATGGCAAGTCAAGCCGAAATGTTGCTTTGCGTTGAAACATGAATAAGGCCCTTTTACAACCCGGCCCACCCTCTGGGAACCGTGCTCAAAAGACTTCCCCTGAAAGTGTCAAATGCACAGGCCTGAGAAATGAATTTCTCGCACTCTAAAGAGATCCGCGAACGCGAACACTGGAAGCCGGTGCTTCCACAGACTACAAAATGAAGCCAGAGTGTCATGACAGCCTTACAATTGCTGGCAAGTATGCACACTTTTCACCTTCGCCTTGAACTAAATAGGAACTCAGAAACTAAACACGATTTCGCACACCGTATATGCGCCTCGTAAAGCTGTTCTATTGAACAAATTCATCACTTTTTGTGGGTGTTTCGGCAGTTTTCGATTTCCAGTGATCAATCAGAACGCTTGATTCTTTAAGAAAGTTTTGTGAACTTGAAAAATGAATCTTTCTGAACCTTCAATGGACTTCTTTCCATTAGCCGCTCTCAAGACACACTGGTGACTTCATCGAACATAATTAAGCAAAACTCGACGGCGTGTGTACTTGGTTATTTTTATTTTCCTACACGGCGTCTGCTTTTCTTCAGTGGCTTAATTGATGCTACGAAACGCCGCTGTAAACATATCTCCACTTTGCACGAAAAAAAAATTACATCAACGTGTTGATACACCACAGCGTTCATAAAAATAAAAAAAAACTGTTCACGATTAAATTGGTTCTACAAAATGGATTCTCTGCTTAGCTAGCGCTGGCTGGCTGGTTATCCAGCTACACCCTGTACGGCCCCCGTCAAAAGTGCATAGCCCAAGGGGCTTGCTTCTAAGCTTTCTAGCGGGGCTCCCTACCATATCAAGCAGTCCAAAGCTTGGGAGGATTGAGGAGGCACAGCCATTCCTCTTTCAAGAGGTTACGGCCGCTGAGGATGCGTAACGGGGCGTGCTGCAGGCTACACACGCAGACCCCTTCGGCCGTATACTTTTGATGGAGGCCCTACGGTCAAGCGCTCAAGGGTGTGGGCGGAGGATAACAGAGATAGGAGATATCACATGTGCGCCAATGGCGTCGTCAGAGCTGTCATGAAACTCTTTGTTTTGTGAGAAAACCAAATGGCTGGGAGACTGCCAAAAATACTGCGTAAGTGACACCCCTTACGAAAATGGCAGATATGGGCCAGATATATTTTATATATGGCTGTATATACTCATATATGGGATCATATAAAGTTAAATAGGTCCATATATGCTCGTATATACGGCCAGATATGACCATGGGAAACCTGATATGCCGCTATATACTGCTATATATGGGCGTATAAGACCACAAATACGGGCAGATACGGCCATAAGGTACCTTATATAGTGCCATATACTGTTATATATAGTCGTATTTGCGTCCTTATATAGATGCTCTTTCTTTATATGGGGACCTTCAAATCCTTATATGGAAACAATCTCGCAGATATGGAACATATCCTACCTCATATATGGGATGCTTGTGCCATATACTTCCGAACTTAAATAATTAACTTTGTGTCAAACATGATATTGTTGGTCAATTAAGATGGTGAAACACACCGCACAACAAGGTACTAAGCTTTGTATGATTGAGGCTTCAATCAAGTTAGACTGCTATTACATAGCGGTGTTTAATTAAGGTGAATTAAAGTACAGTGCTATAAATCACCTTCAACTTTTCTATGATTTAAATGCACTTATACATGCATATACGCGCTTTCTATCTTGTGTGGACTTCGAACCTTCCTGACGAACTGAACCTTCCTGACTCGGTCTAAATAAGTGGATTACAAGTCCAGCGAGTTGGTTGCGATCGAAATCATAGTTTTTAGGAACATAGATAGATTATAGAGTCCCGAACGTACAACAACCGCTTGGGGATCGAACTCAGCCCCTTCGCAAACGTGATGAATACTCAAACCATCAAGCCGGTGGTGCGGTGTACGTTCCTTCTTTGGGCGCTGTACCCAAAACTATGTCGTTCTGAAGGACTGGGAAATCTGCATTAATTGTTTGCGGTAATGCCGTACAACAAACGTTTGCAAAACCGCTGCAGCATACAGCCATTTCTTGTCCAGGAGCGTAAATAACACATCGCTCCTTGCGGCACAGGGATGAAGATTAAAACGCTCTAGTATAATTATCAGAGAAAAAATACAAAATGTTTGTAAATTCATCTATCTAGAGTTGCCAGCAAAACGTTTACAATGCAGACGAGAAAAACTCCACAGCTACACGCAAATCTTTTACCTATCGCCTTTTCCGCGCCACCGAGTCTCCGTGGTGTACTGACCAAGCTCGCCATTCTACTCCGACTGTTGTGCCAAGCTGAACAGTTTGTAAAAAATCTTCTGCAAATAGTTCTTGATACTATGCGCGTTGGTCTGTTTCTTTTCGCCTCAACTTTTTCTTCCCTTGATAATCCAACCTCCCCTGCCGGCCGATATTGAGATGCCAGTTCTGAGACCGACCGTCACGGGAACGCAAGACATCCCTTATTTGCGTAATAAATGAGTCGCCGCTGTGTCCACGGTCAGCCACCACTCACGGCAAAATGTTCCTTACCCTACTGAGCGAGAGATGGCGTTGCTGAGGCGGTGAAAAAGCAGACCTTCGAGACCCGCCCAGAATAGCAGAAAAGCGACACATTGCCGCCTTCGGCGGTGCTCAGAAGGTAGCTGGAGGGTGAGTAGTCCAGGTCCGTGTCACTTTCCCCCTTTCTTTCGCTCCGAAAGGCACGCCGAGGGTACCGAGGGAACCAGAGCTTTGCAGAGGGGCGTTGCAAGCGCGAGTGAAAAGCACCATAGCACCGTCTCCCGCGACTCCCCACAATTGACCGGAAAGACCTGTCACCCCTCCCATTGAGAAGTTGCGCATAACGCCCTTTCTCTTGAAAAAAACCAGTTCCGCACATACTTTGCACGTGTTGGACTGCCTGGAAATCTGTTTGCGCTGACGCTTGCTTTTTCCTTCGTGCTAGAACGCTGACGAGATTAAGAGGATTAGGAAAATGTACAAGGGCGATAGAAAATAATGTGAACAGCATGTTGCCTACGCACTGCGAAATTGGAATTCATGTCTGTAGCGTACTTGCGTTCGAATTAGGCGCCGCGCTGTTCGCATTTCTTTCTATCGCGACAGTACCCTCTTAGGTGCAGGTTCCAAGAAAGAGTGGTCAGCGATTTTTTTTTCTGCGCCGAACCTGAAAAAAAAAAGAGAACTGACAGTGCATCAGGTCCACTTCGTGGAGCAGATTGTTGACGAAACCGCCGTTACCGTTGCGGCGAAATGTGTGTCGCAAGTAATTGGCAACTTCATTTAAGACGTGTAATTCGAGCCTAATACCTTTTTTTTATGGCCGGGACATTTTCGCAAAATACTTAATTTTTTTGGGTAGCTGAGCAGTTCGATGTACGCAACCTTTTTGGCCAAATAGTTGGAATTTCTTTACGTTTTTCGCTGAATATTAACGAGTATGTGTTTATTTGGACGTAAAATGAAAATATTCGAGGCTGAAAAGAAAAACGAAAATACGCGCGAAGTGCGCTTACCAGCTGCTCGCTTACGGCTAACAGAAAAAATGCTATAGTTTGGTCGATCACTACGCAGTGGTAGGTACATTAAATTTAATGCCGATTGCAGCGCACGTGCATTCCCAAAACAATTTATTTGCAAAGCCATCTCTTATATTCAAATGCTCACTCATGTGCAAGCTAATATCTTTACTACTTTTACTTTGAGACATTTTTTACATCTAGCAAAATAACTTCGGAAATTGAGCCGGGCGTCACACAAAGGAACAATGAGGCGATCACTGACCTTGCCTCACACGCGTCTGCCAAACGCAGCTGTTGATGTCAGCCTCCAAAATATTTGTTTGCATTACCTTACCGGCGGAGGGCTTTAATGGCAAAAAAAAAAAAATAGTTTCGTTAGCGCGAGCTCTACGACTAAACACTGCATGCTTAGTGAATTACAATGAAAGTTCGTCAGAAATAATATACACGCGCAACATACCAAACCAATTTAGCAAGAGAAAACCGCCTACTTCAGCTTGCGCAAAGAAGTTATCCAGGCTTGCCGTCTCTCGTTCTCAATCATTTCACAGACAGCAATTCCGGGGAAAACCTATTCTTGATTGGGAAAAAGTGCATGAACGTATTTTTTTTTGTGCACTCGAAGATTTCATCAGACATGGCAGTTGCGCGAAACACACACACACAAGACAGGTTACTGATTTTATTCAAAATGCAAAGCACATATTTAAAGGAAGCAAATAGAATGCACTAGAATGGAAAATAGAATGGAAGATTTCACTACACCAACTTCCCGTCGACATAATTGCATTGTTTTTTTTTTGTCTTGCTATACATAGCTTGCACCGACGTCACATCCGGTGGCCGTTGGTTGCGAGTCGGCCATGCTGCCGAACCACCGCCAGACCGCCTCTAGCTTTCCGCTGCCTATGTTAGCTCGCAACGTGTCGATTCTCGTCCATCATTAGATTCGGTATGGTTTTGTGTGCCGCCCTTGGCTGCTACGATCGTAGCGACTGCTCCAGGTGAAAGAAGCCATTTAACACGAACTTCATCTGCATTCGTAAGATAATCGTAGGCATGCAAGTGCGAGCGCTCCATGACTGAGTACGAATCTGCGCGAGCTGCGGCTGGCTCGCATTAAGCGCGACGATTTGGAACCCGTCAACCCAAATTTACTTGTGCGCGGACTGCACTTTGTGACAAGTAAGAGGCTTGTGTCGTCGACTAAATGTTTACGAAAACGTGGGAAGCAATGACTACACTCTTGAATGTTGCTGTTTTGATTGACGCCATCGAATTTGTCTGAACACAAACCCAGACTGGGTCCCGTGTCGCTGCATCTTAGCTAGAGCACTAGGCAAGCCGGCTCAGATCGCCACGACCGTAGCGAGCAATGACGGCAGAGAAAGCGGCGTGCCGAGGCCAAGCTTCTCGTCTCGTTGCTTGCGCATCGCAGACAGGCTTCTCACCCACCTGCTGTAGAAATCATTGTGTGCCTCCATTGATTCGAAGGCTTTTATTTCTTCCAACTTCCCAAAGCTGGCAAGAGTACACGACATCCCCCGTGGGCCACTTCAAGGAACACATCAACGCCCGTCTTCGCGTCGACTCCCGGTTGCAGCGTGTGCGGATCTGTATCATCGCAAATTTTCACTTTGTCTGCGTAGCGTACGCGCGCCGATCGAATAAATTCAGACTAGTAGCCTGCACTGAATGGTTCATTCCTCTGTGGAGTAGGCATCGCGCCTGAAAGATAAGAAAATAATCCAAAATGTCCGAGGAGTGGCCAGGCATCGCAGGGCGGACGGGCGGGGACGGCCGAATGGTTCGGCAGCATGGCCGCAAGCGCTTGATGGGGGCGGAAGTGACGACACGTGCAACCTATGTATTAATGTTTTTGTTATCGCTCGATGCGAGCGATGGAAAAGTTCTGCAAGATTTTGCTACACATCGATAAGATTCACCATTACCTCCAAAATTTCCTTGGCAGGTGGTAACAAATTTTGAATATTGAATTTTTTTTCCAGGAATGTGGGACATATGTCCAGGAAATCTATAGAGTTGCACGGGCTGCTCTTGGCCGTTGATGTTGTGAGAACTATTTTGGCAGCACCCGACACAACAATACGTTTCTCCACTCTCTCAACGTCGCGGCATTCCAGTCATGACTCACAACGAGCGGCAACCCCTCTTTTGTGCACCCACGAGCAGGAAGGCACGTGTTCACAATGAAAGAAAGAGTGTCAGCAGCGCGAGCAGCACGCGGGTACCAGTCGAGGCGTTGCTGACTCCATGCGCTCCGCCGGCGACGTGCCCACACAGAATTTCGGAAATGACCAGCAGGCATAAAAAAAGTGCAATATAATCGCTGTTTTACATTCCGGATACATTACAAGTCCGGATAGCGAAGCTGGTTGACTGGCTTTAGCATTGTAGTGAATTAAAACGAGGACGCAGGGATTATATTGCAGTTTTTCGTGCCTCACTCATTGACGTCCCACTCATAGTTAAGTTATTGAAATTTAAACAGCAAGAGAAAAAATCGATAACAAATTATTTAGCAGTTGTAGGAACACCACGTGGTACTCCATGTATAATAATGCCTCATGCATGCAAATAAGAAAACACGCATCCAAAAGTTAGGTGTCCATACTCCTTTAAGTGCCCTTACAGTTTGAAGAACAGGTGTCTAATTGACTCACATAATGAAATCAGCCGCATACCTAACATGGTCGGCTGGAATTGCGAAAAAAGCATCGTTACTAGACAATGGTAGTGCTATATACTGGATGTCTTCAGGATGAACACTGCTTTGCTTTATGTAGATGTATCCCGCTCAGAGAAGCATGGGTGTAAGGAAACAAAAAGTCTAAGCATTTCTTGCTGAGTATGTTACAGGACTTTTGTGTTAGGTATTTACTCAGGGCTTAGGTGACAGCAATTAGGGACAGCAAAGGAATTTTGCCGTGGTGTATCGCATTGTGATGGTAAACTTCAGGAAGGGTTTAGCGATGTGACATGCAATAAATTACTTTACAAAATGTAATGCACTTTCTAGTTTTCTTTCTATTGATCCAGAAAAAGGTTTTACATGGCGGGAATTCACCAATATCAATATAAGAATTTTAAACCGCTCTATGCAACGTGATAAAAATCAATACAGAAAAACTTATAAGCGAAACATCGTGAAAAACTACGTAAGCACACACAGAAAAACGACATCGCGTACCCACAACCCGCGCGCACGCATGTAAAAAAAACTGCCCTAACCCGCTGAACCACACAGATGTATAAAAAACCGTAGTCTGAAACTACAGATGCCCGCTCCAAGAACGCCCCAAAAAACCACGGCCTATTACTCAACGCATTCCTTCTCTTTACACAAAGAAACAAAGCACCTCCTAGGACTCCTACCAGTGATGGCTCATTGAAAACACCCCAGACTATGTAAATCCGTTCCCATTTTGCACTCATGAATTTAGTTCCAAAATAGACTCTGTCTCCATAGAAAGAGATGAAATTTTATCTTCGATATATAAACACAGCAGTAGGTCGAGCCACCCATAATTAGCGAAGTTTGTTTTCGCTTTCGGAGGGATATCTTGGCGCTCTCCTAGCTGACTGCAAACTGAACGAGAGAGCGACGTCCACCCCCCCCCCCCCCTCCCCCTCCCTCTTCCCTGTTACCCAGATGACGTCACTCGTGCTCGCCAAACTGCAGCGCATGGAGCCTATACCTAACTTCGACACCACAGCTGTCGTTCGGCTATTAAAACCCTATTCGAAACACCATGTGAAAAAAAAAATGCAATGTAAATTATTTACTGGTCACATGTTAACAGTTAAGCCCACTTTGTTCAGTCTACAGCAAGGCAAGCGAACAGCGCATGGGAACAAAACAAAATATTTTGCCTGTCTACTTTCAGCTGTCGTGCAGAACTAGCCTGATTCCTGTGTCTGGGTGAAGGGTCTACCGAAGTATATATTTTTAAACTGGCTGCAAGTGAATACCTCTCTGCAATGTAGAAAAAGAAGGCGATATGCGTGTTGTTTCATTCCGGCTGGATTGTACATCCGATCCTACTTATAATGAACCTGACGCTCACGCTCATTATGTTTGCTTCTTAGTATGATGACTCCCCATATTACCGCAAAAATACTAAATCAGAGAAAGATAGCTTTTGTCTCTTGAATTGAAGTCCATTGTGCACGCAACCAGAACATATCACGGCGCTTTCCGAGCTCTCCAGCGCCGTCATGAGCTGCTTCGATGAGACCCTTGCTTTCGACGAATAAGCGCTAGTCCGCATTGTTCGCGTATGTGGTCTCGGCTTTTGTGGAGTGTGAATACACAAGTTTTGGCGAACGCAAATTGTCACAAGTGAAGTTTTGGAAACTGTAACCCTTAGCGGAGGATTGCTGATATCGCAGGACGAATAGAACGAGCGGGAAGCGCCGGTGTCACCCGGCATGCCGAGCATTGCTTTAGGGAGCCGTCAACAGTCGACCACTGGCGCCGCTCGTGGATAACAAATGAGATCCTTTTCGTTGATGCGATCAATCGTCGAACAGGCTTCTGGATAAAGCAGTTCAGCACCGAGTATTTGTGGTATGGAAGAAAGCGGATCTACCACGACCGAGAAGCGCCAGTTCTCCGGCTATCAAGTATTTCGTCGCAATCATCCGGTCTTCTTGCAGTGATCATGCTGTGTAAACAAGTATAGTTACAATCCGCGCATCAGAAAGAGAATATTTAACATAGCTTGCGTTTTATGCCATACAAACGATCACAGGCAACGGTGGTACTGCAGTGCAGTCGACATTTGTGTATTCCCGCTGAAATTTCACGCACACGCTGTAAATGCTGAATGACGAGTCATTAACTTGAAGCACTAAATTAGCGACAACGCAAGCAGTCTGCTAAACAAAGAGGAGAAGAAACAAGTCAGCAGCAGATGTCGAAATCAAGAGGGCCGAAACAGTTGCGGGACGCGGCTCTGAGGGAAGATAACGGCCACCGCCAATGACAGGGGCGGTCTCTGTTCGCATTTCGTAAGCATTTGAAACCGTCGAATGTCGGCCGGACGCCGAAGAGCCTCTGAGTGCTCAACTTTCCGCTAAGATATCTTTTTCCCATTTTCCGTAAAGCTCTGTCGACTCGAGTGGCGATCGGTTCGACGGGATTTCAAGCAGCCGTGTAGCACGCATTGGGCATGGCAAGGAAAATACTAGCGATAACGTCAAGGGGAGCGATTAGAGTATTACTGAACAAACTGGTGTCATCCATATCTTAGCACTAACAAAATGCGGGAAAATGCGCTTAGGGTGGCCAAGTAACGAGCCGAACAAAGGTCGGCGTTTAGAGTGGCAGAGTGGACTCCAAGGGCAGCGAGTCACAGTCAAGGCTTATGGAATGTCTGATGAGCAGATGTGACAAAAAACAAGGGTAGCCTCACCCTGCCCGACTGAATTCAACAGCAGCTAATCGGTGGTCGATGGGAGGGTTCTTTGTCTTGTAAAATTGATCACGGATGACGATGATGGCGATCCCCGTCCTCAACTTTGGAGTGAAAAGCGACCCTCAGATCAGGCAATTCGGTTCTTATAGCCGTTGCAGCCTTCTGCTTCTCCTTAAAGAACTACAACATGTTGTTGTGTGCATCAATGGAGTACAGCGCACACAAATCCCCCCCCCCCCCTCAAAAAAAAAAAAATTCCGACCCAATCCGTGCAATAATGCATGCAAAACAGTATATACCAGCGATCTAATTTTTCCAATGAAGTATGCTAACTGCTGTTCCCTGGTAGAAGGCATTTGTTGCTGATTTTTGTGTGTTCATGACGACGAGCACTAGAAGAAGCTGAAAAGTGTTTTGTTTCATTCTAGGCAAGAGAAATCGAAGAAACATCACGAGATGCACCTGGTCATCACACCAGGAAAAAGTTTGGCGCCCTTGGTCACTCTAGTCAGGTCGTAATCACGTCGATTTAACCGGACATTGAAGATACCTCAGAACGCCGTCGTTTTTTGAAAAATTCAGGCAAAGATAACGCACTAACACAATGACTGCCTGTGTTTTCACAAAAACAAGCACTTAAGCCTCAACAAGTAATTAGAATTTTAAGAGGTTTGTTGGGAAATTAACGGTGATAATTCCACCACACTATACGGCCGCTTGGCCGAATAACTTGCATACAGAAACCGCTGTGGTGTACCGCTAATCATTTCTTAATATAAATTGTGAAACCGCACCTTCACAACATCATTTATGTGTGCAAAAAACTCATGAAACCTATTTGTCCAAAACGGAAATTGCCGTTTGACTAGCTACATATTTGATAGAGAAGGCGCGCCGTTACCTTTGATAACCAGCTGAAACTTTCCCGTAATCTACCCTGTCCTAAAGCAACAAACATGTAAAATGACGTGATTATGTGCCACAACGGGCAGCTAGTATAGGCATTCAAGAAGAGAAGACCGCTCACGCATGGGGTGCCGAATCTGCGGAACAAGCAGATGCTAAATCTGCGAGCGAATGCAAACGTCCAGCTGCGCATCGTATCAATCTCTAGGAAAGGCGATCGGGACCTTTGTGATGTATCTGACGTGATGTATGGTCGAATTCATTGCGCAGTGTCCAGCACAAGGAGCAGAGAGCTAGCGATTTTCGAAATTCGCTTTAACAATCACTTCGAATATAACAGGTTTCAATCAAGCCTCTCTTTGGTTTATGTAGATAGGACGAAATATTTATTCGGTTCAGTTTACATAATACGTCCTACAGAGTGATCCGAAAACACGACGCAGCAGGGGTATCGTTAGTTATATTTATTTTGATAAAGATACACGCGATATAAAGCCCCATCTCGATGGACACTTCCAAGGCATACACGCGAAGCGCCTGCGCGCCCAGCACGCACCGCGACGGGCGTCGAAAAGTGGCATGAACCTCCATGCTCCTGGTGCTGGCTCGCTCTCCCTCGGGAGCCGACTGAAAAAAATGTCAAGCCGTGAACAAGAGATGGTTGGGGAGCTGCAAGGATTCCAAGAAAATTTAGGGGAGGAGAGCTTCAAGCCATGAAGAAAAAGAGTCCCCGACAGCCCCCGCGGTCCTCCCATTGTTGTAAACCGGACCCCGCTTCTGACGCGCGCGCGAGCGCCCGTGAGCAGGTGCCGATATCTGACATGCACAGATATGCACAGATATCTGCTAAGGAAGGCATTGGTGGCGCCACCCTTGACTGTCGTCTGTTGCACAGAGCTAGAAGCCGGACTCTGCAGTGTGCTACGCACTTTCGTGCCGGGCGAGCAATTTCCGGTTATACCCGTTGTTGCATCCACTTGTTTTTCCTTTGAAATCATGGTACAGCGCCACACTTGTGCGTTTTGAGGAAGAAGACACTTTTGACGTCGTGAAAATGACCTGCGCCAAGCATGCATGGGATGATGAGCCATCGGAAGGATTCAGGGTGCAAGTGAGCGGGAAATACCAAGGTTTCTGTGAACCTGCAATCATCAATATTTCAGGTAAGCGTGGACAACCATTTACTGTTTTTCCCGTATTGCTTTGTTGGTTACCTTTGTCAATGCCGTCGGAAGTTTTCCATGATAGGGCTATAAATTAAGCTAAATGGCATCATAATGCATGATTTATTTCTATGTGCAGTCGGAGAGTAATCTCTCATTTTTCAGTAGCTAAATTTTTACCGCCACCGAGTTGCGTTCCTGCCAGTGGTAGTTCAAGTGCATGATATGAATTGTGTAACGCAAAAAACATAGACTAACCTCGCTAAGCACATTGCGGGGCTAGTTAGGGATGTATTTTCTAAGTAACGAGACGTAGACAACAACCTGTCATGGATTCTGTCATATGCACGTATCAGGAACTGAACCCTTTTCATTGTCGTAAGTAATAGTGCTAATTCTATTTTAACACGGGATCAGCATTGCTGCGTTCTGCGTATCCAATTAGGCTACAATGGCCCCATTACATTTGCCACAAGGCTTGCGCTCTACAGCTAAGCAGGAGCAGTGGAATGAAGAGCTGGTACGCGTTTTATTTCGGGTGGTTAGTGCGAACGAACGTGTTTCAGAAACAATTGGCGTATACCTGTTTCCGTTCGCGGTTGTGCCAGGAAACTTTAATGGTAAAGCCCCCCCCCCCCCCCCAAAAAAAAAAAGCATGAGGCTAAGCTTTTAAAGGGACATCGCGATGATTTGCTCTGTACCAGTTAATATTATTAAATAGATTCATCATGCGTTCCAGAGACCAGAGCAAAAAGAATTATTGAAATCGGAGCATGCAAGCGAAAGTTATTCCACTCCAAAAATTCGAAATGAAAAGCTCAGACGAAAACGCATTTCCCTCTCCCATTTCACTCACCCAGTACCGAGATTGGGCGCTACAAATCAGAACCGCGCCTAGCGCCCACGCAGCGGAAGCGTGCATGCAGTTGTTGCTTTGTCGGGGCTGTAGACAGCCGCGCATTTTGACGGCGTCTTCCCCCCGTGTACGCGACACCGTAGTAAGGGCAGGGGGGACTAACGACAAAGGAAGCTTCCCGAAGTTTCTTTTTTAGTCGGGGCTGTCAGCGGTAGCCCCCCTCCCCCCCAAACTCGACTCCCGTCTCCTGTCCCGCCTTCCTCTTCACATTTTGGGCAAGGTGTATCGACTGGCTTTTTTTTCGCTGCCGTCTTGGTATGGTCACGGCCGGTCTCGACGCGCGCGCTTTCTGGTCTGAGCCAACGTTTTTTGAACAGCGCTGGCCGCCATGAAGGTTTGAAGCGGAATGGAAAGTGTCGCCCCTAGCTGCATTCTTGTTAGTTTTCGTTCGCTTTCCCTGCTTCTTTCCAGTTTTTGTGGCATGCGAAAAAGCTTTCAGTACTCAGAGACATAATATTTTGGATCCATTTCACAAGTATGAAGGAACAATATGCAAACTGGACGCCCAATCAATGAGAAAGGCAGCGCTCTATCTAGATGCCACCTCATTTCCGCTGCCGCAAATGGCCGCCGCGTTGCGACACCATCGGCTCGAAACAAGCATTTCTAGCGAAGATTAAAATACCAAATATTATGATTTCGGTGATCTCATTGCGCGTTCAGGACTCACAATGTCCCTTACTCTGCATACAAAGATTAAAGAACCCATGCTTTATGTACGTCGCAGGGCACCTTTAATATCCCACAATGGATTTTACGGTAGGGTGTCTCGGATTCAGTGCATAATTCTTCAACTTATGCTACTGTGGCCATGTGCACAAGTTCTGCGCAGATTTATATCATGATCGCTCTAAATTATCTCCCACGCAGCCTACACAACGGCCCTGCCGACCAAGAAGGGGCGGGAGCTCTCCGGAAAGCTGCTGTTGCTGGCCGTGGGCACTAAACTCAGCGAAATAAGGAGCGAGAAAGAAAAGCATCGACGATAAGAAGCATACAGAACTATAGAACCACAAGAGCATTAAATGTACCCCAATAAAATTTCCTGCGCAATTTCTATGTGGTAATTGTGTTACTTGTGTTACCTATGCTATATGATTATCAGGAGCTTTAGAGCAGCATAAAACCGAGTGGTTTTTCAATTTAAAGCAGCACTTAGAGATATGTATTGGATGACATTTTTTAACGTTTACAGATTTTTATTTTACAAAGTGCGAGAGATGTCGGTTTGGTCAGTGAAGGTGGACCGTACAGCAAGACGGGTATTATGTGCGTAATAGAGCTCAATAATCTGAAAAATGATTAATTATATTTAACTAATCAGCTTTCATAATTTTGATTTTGGGGCGTAAGTCTGTATCGCGAAAATGAAGGCCGTCAGTAAAAAAAGATAACCTTAGCTTTTAAATTTTCGTAATCGTTAATGTGGTTCGAAATACTGAACATACACACTTGCAAGCTCAATGAATTGCCTTGTCCGCTTCGGATATTCATAAACGCGTCGCTGCGCGTCGTATCGTCGCCGAATTCAAAGAAACTTTTTCTACATCACAAAATACACAAACGGTGTCCGTGTTTGATGCATAAAAAAAGTGACCGACAGTTTTATGCATTTTCAATGGGGGTAAACCAACTCAGCGAGCTTTGAAATGCGCGAAATCTGGCGCTCGATATTTCAAACCCCTATACCAATTAAAAAAAAAGTTAGAAACTGGGCTCACCTTTTACGATGACGGCCTTTAATTTGGCAACATAATATTGCCCCTTAGAATCAAAATGAATGGTTCATTAGTTAATGTTAGTTAATTAATAGTCTATTAAATCAGGTTTATCGCTTACATAATGTTAACCATCCTGTATAACCCCCCTACACAGCACCAACGTATCTCTGAAAGTTTTAAAATAAAAATCTGCGTCAAAAATTTAAGCTGTATTACATATATGAAGTAGTAGCGGTAAGGACGTACTGCACAGTCGCTTACGTCTGCATGTGGCGATAACGGCATATGTATGACAGCATTCTGCAATGGTTGTAGCTAATTTCATTACATATTTTGTTTGGCCGCCCTCCATCACTGTTTGGAGACGCCACGCCCCAGGCTCACTCTTTATTGGCTAATGTGATAGAAGGCCGCGTCGCTGTTGCAGGCAGTCACTGAGAGCGAGCAGTACAGAACTCGAATGAGAAAAGTTTTACTGGCTATGATGCTGGTGTTGTTCTAAAGTAGCAGCCTGCAACATTGGAGAAGGGGAGCCTAGGTGCTTGCAGAGATTGCAGATGAAGCGCGCCGCAAATCGTTGGATTTCTTCAATTTGTTTTTTGTACCGTCTCCTTCGGTAGATCTCGCCGTATGAGGGCACATATACATAGGCTGCCATTTATTATATATTTCCATATGAAAGCTTATAAGGTTTTAATAAGGGAGTAATCACTCATTTTCATTCCTCCAAGCAGTCACACGGCTACAAAGGGACCCGACACAGCTTCCACAGAAACTTTTGCTCTTTCGTAAAAAGATTCGTCCTGGTCTGGGGACATGGTGTATGACTGTGCTTGGATGGATGCGAATAAGTAATTAATAACTTAATGGAAGTCTGCTCCGCCTTAGGGGAAATTTCCCTTCAACATTTAACCAAAAGTATATAAGGTTATGTGCAGATCTGTCAGTATATGTTCGTATATAGAACCAGCTCCATATATAAGCTCCAACCAAATATGGACATATACAGATTTATCTATATTTGGCCATATATGGCCCATATAAGTATATTCATCCATATATGACTGTTCGCAGATATGGCTATATACGGATTTGGCCGTATCTGGGTATATAAAGACCATATATAGAAATCCCATATATGGGCTCCATCAGATATGGTCTCATATAAGGATAGGACATATCTGGCTATATAAGGACCATATATACATATATTTCCATATATAAGTTCAATCCATATATGAATATATAGGGAATTGGGCATATCAGGCCATATATGCCAGATATATCCATATATGAGTTCAATCATGATATGGATATATAGGGAATTGGGCATATCAGGCCATATATGCAAGATATATCCTTATATGAGTTCAATCATGATATGAATATATAGGGAATTGGTCATATCAGGCCATATATGCCAGATATATTCATATATTGTCATATATGAGTTCAGTCATGATATGGATATATAGGGAATTGGGCATATCAGGACATATACGACCATATATACATATATTTCCTTATATGAGTTCCATTCAGATAATGGTATATAGGGAATTGGGCATATCAGGCTATATATGCCCGTATATTCATATAAGACCTTATATGCCCAATTCCCTATTTGTTCATATCTGGATTTTTTCATATCAAACCAGATATGACATTTCCGTACGGGACATAACGTAAGATACAAAGCGGAACCAACGTTTAACCACTGAAAATTACTGCAACTTCGCTTATGGAAACTGGTTTGGCGTGCTTCAGATAGCTTCCCATTGTGGCAGCAGTTCTCTTGGACTCGTATTATACGAGTTGTATCATTTTTAGGCATATAACTCGTGAAGCACGGCTGCCTAAGTGCCATCTCTGCACTGTTCGTATCTGTGGATTTTGGCATTAATACACTACGTTTAAACCATATCGCAGTCCCAAATTGAAAACTAAAGGTAAATTTCAGAGGCCTCTGATTGCTGTCACGGTCGCGTAAGAGGTAATCAAATGGGTATATTTTCTCAGCGTGCACGTTGGTCAGATAACACGTTTGGAAAATGAAGTTGTACTATGTGCTACCAATGCACATTGAACTGACTCTTTCAGTCAGTTGTGTCACACATGATGTCGCCATTTCCTTTTTCAGAAGGGAATTAAAGTTGTTTCAATCAATCAATAAACCAAACAATCAATCAATCAGTCATTTGCATTCTCCTCTAGGTGCACGCAACAGTAAAACTGACCGATAATTTAGCCTCTGAGCGTGTGTGAAAGCACCGAATGAATGAAGAAATATTACTGTGCACAAGCAACGATAAAAGCTTGCATAAAGTCATTACAGTGACTAATTTTCAAGCAAATCAAAGATATCAACATTCAACAGAGCCTCCATGGTGGTGGATATAAGGCAGGCATTGCGTTGCTAAGTCACTCAGGAGATGAACTGTAAAGCATCATCAATGATCGACTTAGACAAGCAGAGCAGAACGGTGGGTCTAAAAATTGGCATGCTGAAAATCAAAATGTTCCGCAGTCTCCAGGGGAACAGTGGTTCACGATTGGTAGCGAGGAGATGGAAATGGTAAGAAAATAAGTCTACTTAGGGCAGGTAGTGAGCGCTGATCCGGATCATGAGAGGGATATAACTAAAATAAGAATGGGGTGGAGCGCATACGGCAGGCTCTCTCAGATCATGAATGGAAGCTTACTAATATCCTCAAGAGAAAAGTATACAGCAGCTGAATCTTGCCGCTACTCGCCGATGTGGCAGAAACGTGGAGGCTAACGAAACGGGTTCAGCTTAAGTTGAGGACAACACACCGAGCTATGGAAAGAAAAATATGTGTAACGTTAAGAGATCGGACACGGGTAGAGTGGATGAGGGAACAAATGCGGGTTATTGACATCCTAGTCGAAATCAAAAGGAAGAAATGGGCTTGGAAGGGTACGTAATGTGAAGGCAATATAACTGCTGGTCCTTAATGTTAACGGGGTGGATTCCTAGAGAAGACAACCTTAGCGGGGGGCGGCAGAAAGTTTGGAGGGCGAATAAGATTAAGAAGTTTGCGGGGATAGGGTGGCCACAGCCGACAAATGACAGAATTCCATTCCATTCAAAAAACACCCAGGTATACCTTGCCACGAAAGTGCCTGGTGCACTCTTAACGTGTGCGGCAAGCTGGTCCTGTTAGGGGGTGTGTACAGACGTCCTAACGCTCCTGTGGAATACATGTTGCAAACTGATATTAACCGGAGATTTCAATCTTGCAGGAATAGACTAGGATAGCCTTACATTTGGGGCTACGGATAAGGAAAGCTGTGAGCTACTAATGAGTTTAATGTTCCGGTTCTCGTTAGCTCAGCTAGTTAACCATCCAACTAGACAGCAGGGAGACGCCGCGTCAGTGCTGGACCAAGCATTTGTCTCCAACACTCTAAAACCAGTAATTAGCATAGAATATGGTATTTCTGATCACAACATAATTTTATTGGCCTTCTGCGATCTATTGTCTCAGGCTAGCAACAAATGCCATCCTTACGTTGATCTTAAAGATTCCAGTAAAACAGATGATACCAGCATCATAGACTATTTAGGAACTGTGTTTGAGGATTTCTCAGCGCTACCTTCATATGATGTTAATAGTTAGCGGTTACAATTTAAGGGTGCAATAAAACATTGTGAAGAATATTTTGTCCCCACAATACGTAAGAGAACGCATGGAAAGATGCCTTGTATCACCCGCAATATCATCCACTTGAAGCGCAAATTACAGAGGATGCGCAGAAAAAGAACAGAACCCGTTGGCCATCGCGCAGCTGTCTGCTACGTTGAAACTAAAATTTAAAAAGCCAGAGACAACTTCTTCTCCAATACTCTGACAGACTTCATGCACAATCAGTCCCAAAAATTTTGGCGCTATCTTTCAAAACATGAAAACCCGATAGTACAAATCGAACTCGCTGGATCTCTAAAATATGATGCACATGCTATCGCTAAAACTTTCAACGCCCATTTCCAATCTGTATTCACACGATCTTTTTGTCCAGGTGCCGTCGCGTTTGGATGTGACTCAGTGATATGGCCGTCGTCATTATAACTGAGCCCGGTATACTGAACCTGCTCTTGAACATTGACACAAATAAACTTCTGGTCCCGATGATATCTCCAACGCGTTTCTAAACCGATATGCTGCGCAACTAGCTCCGTTCTTACACAAAATGTTTGCCACATCGCTTCAAACAGCTGCGTTGCCTTCTGACTGGCTCATAGCAAAAGTAATTCCGGTTCAGAAAAGTGGCAATAGACTGCACATAGATTCCTGCCGGCCAATCCCTCTAACTAGTTGCTGCTGAAAATTAATGGAACACATCATTAACAAATCCATAATTAGAAAGCAATAACTTAATCTACCCTAGACAGCATGGCTCCAGGAAGGGTCTTTCCACGGTGAAACAGCTCTTAGAAACTTCCCATGACTTTGCGGAGATAATCAATTGCGGGCTTCAAGGAGACGCGATATTCGTAGATTTTTCCTAAGCATTTGATCGTGTGCCTCATCCTCAATTAGTTTTAAAACTTAAACGTATTGGCATTGAATCTCATAATGTTGCATGGATATCATCTAATCTTTCACTGTGCTCCCAATACGTAACGATAAGCAACGCTAACTCGGAGAGTCTTGACGTGTTTTCTGGTGTGCCACAGGGGTCTGTGTTGGGTCCATTGCTCTTTCTGGTGTACATCAATGACATCCCATCATGTGTTGAACCTAATGTAACCGTACGACGTTTCGCAGACGACTGTGGTGTTTACACAACAGTTGGGTTCCCGGACGACCAAATTAGACTAAACATATGATTAAACAACATTGCAAATTGGTGTGAAAAATGGGGAATGAAGTTCAATGTCACAAAAACAACATCTATCATCTTTACCGATAAAAAGATACCGGAAATATTCGCTTATAACATAAAGGGCACAGCTATAGCAAGATCAGATACTGTAGAATACTTGGGTGTGACATTCTCAAGCACGCTCAAATGGGAGACCCACACTGAAAACACGTGTGCAAAGACGTCAAGGCGGCTCAATGTTTTGCGTCGGAAACTGGCTACAGCACCATCTGCTGTCAGCCGATACTTGAGTATGACAGTATCGTGAAGTCCCCATACCAGTCTTATCTAATTGACAAACTAGAGAGAATACAACGAATTGCCCTCCGCTTCATCTATTCCAGATACTCGCCGTACGACAGCGTGACCGCTCTACGCAAACAAGCAAACATCCCGACTCTCATATCAGGACGCGGTGTCGCTTCCATGAAGTTTCTTTTCCTTCTTCATCACGATCGTATAAACATAGATAAAACAAAGTACATCAAGCAGCCCTTCCAACATTCAGAAACATTTCCCTGCGCGTTGCAACACGTTTAAGTACTCGTTTTTTTCCTTTTGCCATTGAAGAGGGGAACAGTTTGCCAGAGGATGTTGTGCATGTTGACTGCATAAAACTGTTTGGAAAAAAAATTCGTGAACTTTTCCATGAATAGATCTGGCAATGAATGCGCAGTGCTCTATGGCAGTGCTGCTTTAAGTGACTTCACTTTAGCTGTTCTCACTTTAGCTGCTTCACTTTAGCTGTCTACACTATTCGCAACGGCTCGCCCGTGACTCAAATTTGCAATGTTTCCTTCTGATGTATTTTGTGCGTTTTGCTTCGTTTTTCTTTCTCGCTGCAAAATTATCAAATTG
Organism: Amblyomma mixtum; assembly: GCF_055824585.1. Taxonomy (NCBI): domain Eukaryota; kingdom Metazoa; phylum Arthropoda; class Arachnida; order Ixodida; family Ixodidae; genus Amblyomma; species Amblyomma mixtum. The sequence goes on along the minus strand of NC_143017.1, from coordinate 28,528,360 downwards.
GGGTGTGCTTTTGGCTCTTTTTTGGACCTTTCTCTTTTTTGTTTGTCTGGTGACTCTCTCCTGCATGAGCCTGCAGAGGCTTACAGTATTTCTAAATAAATAAAATTAATAAACATGGGAGAGGCCTTTGCCCTGCACTGGGCGTAGTCAGACTGATGATGATGATGTCATTGCAGGCAAATACGCGCTTCGAAACACCTTAAACGCTAGCCGACTGCAAGTAATGGGTGGTGGTAACGGCTGCAAGAAATGGTGACTTTTCGAAGAACAAGTTGTCTGGCTAGATCTGCGTAGGATAAATTCTGATTCTAAACTGTCTGCACTGCTATCCTAGTGCGCTCAGCTAACTTGACAGAATGAACAGTCCACATAGGCTAAGCACATAGTCACTGTTGGTGGCTACCGGCGCCAAATTTTCTGTTCACGACCCCGTCTGGTGATGAAAATTACAGATTGGCCCTTTGACTACTTTCTGGCTACTTTAGACTTCTATTGAAACGGATTTACTACACACTTTCTTTAATCACACCATTACGCCGGCGGGGTTGATATCTCGGGGTTGCGGGGTATTGGCGGGGTTGGTGCGCATCGAGCGGCTTACGAGCGGCTAGGGTAGCTAGGGAGCCTGCATGCGCGCGCACCTCGGCTCCAGAGAAGGTGACATTTTCAGGGAGAAGATTTCGCTTGACCAAAGGGCTGTCAGAGAACGCTGCTTCCAATTCTTGATGTAAATGCCGACACAACTCCTGCAGCTGCTTCCAAATGCCTGGTCAGCTCTTCGGAAGCTGCATGCCATCAATCCTGATGACATAGAAAGCGCGAAAAGTCGTAACGGTATATTGAAGCTCGTGCAGCAGTTTTAGCGGTGTTCCTCCATCGAGTTGGAGTCAAGAAACTTGGCTGTGGCTTAGCTTGGTTAAGCCCGGTAATTGCGAAAGCAATATCCGTAGCTACGCCATGGTTCAGCTGGTAGTGTATAGCTGGTAGTGGGGCTTGTGGTTAGACTTGTGGTGATGCATCGGTTATACAGTGATTCAATCTGTATACGGCATGGTGTGTTAATTAAAGATGTTACCTGGTTATTCAATGTAAAACCAGTAGCGAGGCGAGAAGTGCTATGGCTGCAATGATGTACTTGGTTGCTGGTGAGGTTAATGCAGAGTGCGCAACTGCTGCCCCGGCACCGGCTGCAACGGCATTCTTTACACCAGCAGAGAGCACATTATAAACACCCTTAGTGACTGTACTGCCTCCGGTTGGTCCACCTCCTATAGACTGCAATGCTGCACCCCCTGCAGCAGTAGCGGCTGAAGTTCCGACAATCTTGAAAGTCTTTGTTGACGCTCTTCTTCTGTCTCCGTAGCTCGCTGTTGCTTCCTCTTTGCATTCTGCCGAGCGGCTTTCGCGGTAGGCGGCATTGCAACGTCTGCCGCCGGCGCGCTGCGCGCCCGGTTTTGCGGCAGATGGCATGGCGTCAGACCGCTAAGCGCGCCGCGCGCGGCAGAAGCGGGAGTTACGCCGCGCTTGGTAGCTGCGGCCTCGATACGCGACGGCGCAAGTTGGAGCCCCGCTCTTGCAGCTGTGACGTCAGACCGCTAAGCGCGCCGCGCGCGGCAGGAGCGGGACTTAGGTCGCGCTTGGTAGTTGCGGCCTCGCTACGCGACGGCGCAAGTTGGAGCCCCGCTCTTGCAGCTGTGACGTCAGACCGCTAAGCGCGCCGCGCGTGGCAGGAGCAGGAGTTAGGCCGCGCTTGGTAGCTACCGGCCTCGCTACGCGACGGGCTGAAAGTGCAACTAGTACTATTGCTTTCGCAATAAAATGCAGCAACTGCAAACAATTAGCGGGAACTTGATCTCACGTCGTGCTTGAGTTTATGGGAGGCAGCGGGCGAATTGTACAAAAGACACCTGCAGCGAATGTTTCTTTCCACAGCTGGCGCAAAGATTGTTGAAAATTTGTCAGTTCCAGTTTCGAACGCTGATTGAGGGCGTGTTCTTCAGTATTAACTGGACAAAAAAACTGATCTGCAACAAAACGAAGCTGACGGTTCCACGAATCCAGTTCGGTCTAGGGACTGAAGGTAAAATTGGTTTGGTTTGGTTTATGGGGTTTAACGTCCCAAAGCGACTAAGGCTATGAGAGACGCCGTAGTGGAGGGCTCCGGAAATTTCGACCACCTGGGGTTCTTTAACGTGCACCGACATCGCACAGTACACGGGCCTCGAATTTCTCCTCCAAAGAAATTCAGCCGCCGCGGCCGGGATCGAACCCGCGTCTTTCGGGCCAGCAGCCGAGCACCATAGCCACTGAGCCACCGCGGCGGCGAAGGTAGAATTGGCTGGGGCTTAGAAAAGGTTAAGCCTGGATATCTCAAAGCGAAGAGTTGTGGTGATGCTTATGGTTTAGCTTATGGTTGTGCTTTATGATTTAGCCTATGGATATGCTCACGATTTAACTAATAAATATGCTTATGGTTTACCTTATGGTTATGCTTATGATTTAGCCTATGGTTCTGCTTACAGTTTAACTTGTGGTTATGCTTTGGTTAGCTTACGGTTATGCTATACGTCTGCCTTGTGTAGTAAAATCACGCTGCGTCATTCGCCCAGTCTTGGCTATAACGAGAGAAAGCGCTTCCCGCCTTTTATCAATCCACCGCCTGGCAAAAGCTATTGCTTTCCAGCCGGCCTCCGCGATAAACACACGCTTCCGGCGAACGTCACACGATGACGCATTGCGCGCGGCAGCGTGCACCTGTTCTTGGGCAAGCGCGCCTTATACGAGGTCTCTTAGAAAAGTATCCGACTTTATTTTTTTTTGCGAACACCTGATGGATATGAGACAAGCGCACTTGCAGGCGACCTTGAACCTTCATGCGCATGCATTAATTTTTTCCCGCCTGCCGATAGCGTCAGTCGCTGGGAAGCAGCGTTTGAGTGAGGCAGTGTGCAGTGCTCTCGTCAGTTTTTTATTGCAAGGAAAATGGCGGAGTGAAAGGAGCAGCGCTATTGCAACAAATTTGCCATAAATTTGGCGACAGCCGAGTGGAAACCATTCGAAATATTCAGACGGCTTTCGGTGAAGATGCTATGATCAGCAAACAGTTTAAGAAGTGTTACAATTGTTTTAAAGTTGGCCGCACATCGGTGGAGAACGAGCCACGTTCCAATCGGCCATCAACATGCCAAAATGACCAGGTCATTGCCGAACTGAACGCTATGGTGATGCGGGACTGTCGCGTGACTATCCTAGAAATTGAGGAAGAGGTGGACATGAGCAATGTCTCCACACATTCCATTATCACCGAAGATTTGGCCATGGAGAGAGTTGCCGAAGCTGCTCACGGTGGAGCAAAAGCAGCTTCGTGTTGAAGTCTCACAGGACATGCTGGATTCTGCAAACAGTGACCCCGACTTCATCAACATCATAATCACTAGTGACGAGTCTTGGGTGTACAGGTACGACCCGGAAACCAGATCCCAGTCGTCAGAGTGGAAGCATTCCACGTCACCAAGACTTAAGAAGGCCCGCCAATTGCGCAGCAATGGGAAAGTGATGCTGACTGCTTTCTTTGACACCCTCTGTGTGGCAGACCACAAGTACGCACTCTACAGGGTCAAACAATGACCAAAGAGTACTACAGGGATGTCCTCCGTTGCCTACGTGATGCTGTGCGGCGCATGAACCCGGAGCTGAGGTCAACAGGAAATTGGCGCACCCATCGCGCCAATGCTCCTGCACATTCCTCGCACTCGAATCAGATTTTTTGGTGAAAAACCAGACTCCTTTAGTTCAACAGACTCCTTACTGTCCTGATATGGCCCCTGCGATTTCTGGCTGGTTCCCAAAGTCAAAAGGCCATTGAAAGGAGCGCGATTTCAGACAAGGAAGAACATTATGGCTGCAACGACAGCTGAGCTAAACTCCATTCCGAAAAGGGCCTTTTCGGAATGCTTCCCACAATGGCAGCACCGCTGGGAGAAGCGTGTGGAGTCCCAAGTAGACTACTTTAAAGATGACTAGGTTTGCAACGCTCCAGTTATGCAAGTTTTTTTTCAACGGCCAAAGGTCGGATACTTTTCTAACAGACCTCGTATACCCCTCCTTTCAAATGAGCACTGCGCACGGCTGCGGCGAAAGGTCAAACGGTGGCGAGGAGGAGAGGCGGTGGCGCACATGCGCAGTAGCCTGCGCCGTGCGTGACGTCACTCGTGCTCCAAGATACGCCGGCTCACGCGAAGCGTGGTGTTGACTAGCGTAGGGATGCTTTTCGCTTCAAAACCGCTTCGAGGCCCTACTGGGTTGTTGACAAAATTGCTCACCCAACACACTATCTATGCGCGCTGAGAAACTTGTAATTTATTTATTCATTTGCAAAGCATATGTGGCTTGAAGGCCAGGCAAAAGGGCCAAATTGTTGCGCTCTTTAATCGGTTTCTTGCCTTGATTCAAAATGTTATCGTTTGTTCTTCTGTAATACCCCCGATACAAGGGGGCCTTTAAGGTAAATAAACTGAACTGAACTGAAATAACAACTGAATTGATAATATCACTTCTGTTCTACTTGGCTGGAAATCTGGCGCTAAAATTGAATCACAAGGCTTCTTTCGCCGACATTTAGCCCGAATTCTGGCTCCTTTTCAAATGCGCCCAAGGGAAACCCATTCCGGAGACCTCCACCACGGCACCTCTTTCTCTCTATCTTCTTTCACTCCCACCTCCCTCCCTTCACTTACGGCGCGGTTCAGGTGTCCGCCGAGATATGTGAGACAGATACTGCGCCATTTCCTTTCCTCAAAAACCAATTTACCAAACCCTGGCTAAACAGTCCAGTTATGAAAGACCATCTTCAACACCTTTGCAACTAAGACAGAGACAAGGAGAAACAACACATCGACACTGGTAACATGCCGAGCAGAAAGGTTGCTTTTGTCTCCGGTGTGATTAAGGTAGAGCAGTAGTTCCTTGAATTGTTGTTGAGGAAACAGCGGGTTCAGTATTGCGGTCGAAAATGCGCGTTTTTTACCGACTGACCGACTGAGAAGGTTAGAGAGAGTATGTCAAAAGCTTCTTGATCATAGTGAATTGCCATCACATATGACGTGATTTGAAAATTAGAAACGAAATTATTCTTCATTCTCTCGTGTGCAACCTAGGACGATTACAGCCGGGAGCTCCCACAACCTTTTATTCCAGGACGATCAGATTAACTGGAAATATCAGCCACGTGCCAACAAGCCACTGCTCCCATTTGATTCTTCGCACTCCAAACTTGTCAAGAGGGAAATTGCAAAGTTATGCATCTCTAACACCATAAAAAAGTCCTGTCCTCAGCTAATGGCAGCAAGTTTCGCTGAACAAGTACAGAGGCGAACTAAGGCTGGGTTTCCTATGCATGTCCTTGCAAGTATTGTTGAAATCCTTCTGAAGCAGATATGTTCCCCTCTAGTTGTCCCTTCTCTTTCAGCAAATAAGCAAAACGTTGCTATTATTCTATGCATTCACGGTTTGTCTCATCGCTTGAAAAAGTTTGGATAACGGGCCAATGTAAAAGTCATTTTTTCAGCTCCTGAAAAGCTGCAGAAACTCTGCAAGTTGACAAGACCTGGCCCTGCGAAAAAGAGTGGGTGTACAACGAAGCATGTAGCAAAGTTCGCTGAATGTATGGAATCAATTGTGTACAGCATACCACTGACATGCGAGAAAGAAATATATAGGTCAGAGTGGAAGGTGCCTGAACGAACGTCTTCGAGAGCATCGTTGGAATGTAAAAAAAAAGAGCGTGTTTTCTTGATGTCCACTACAGAAACTGTGAAGTATGTGTACCTGTTTATGAAGCATGGAATGTCATCACCAAGAATCCTAGCAAACTTACCATTGAAATTATTGAAGCAGAAGCCATAGATAGCCTAGGTGACTTGTGCATCGCGAAACCGTCTGTTGGATTATCTCGTAAGGAACTACATTATCTGAGAAACTTTGCAAAATTTTGTCCTGCACCTGCGTAATGTATTGCCACGTCGTATATATCTACCGCCCTGCGGTTCAAAATAAACGGTTGGAAGTTAGCGCTCGCGTGTGTCCTTGCTTGTCCTTGTTCTGTTCCTGCGCTATTTTTGTTGACATGGAGGTTCAAGTAATCAATGCCTTCTATGTTCAAAGAAAAGGCAGTGCTGGCTTCAGGTAGGTTGTCCTTAAACGCGTTTGTTAAGTCTGTTGAGCTCCGCATGACAGGTATTTCCGCTGTCACCAAGGTGTACAGGTTGTTTGCCAGCGATCGGCTTTCTGTCAAGACAGCTCTAAGGGGGAGGTAAATTATAAGTATTCGCCGTGATGAACACTTTTAGCCGGTCATTAATGCATATTTTCGCTGCCTTAACAAGTCCTCCTTGGTTGCACTTTCTTAACAAGAAGAAGCATTCTTTTTTGCTTTGTTCGGTTCCAGTTAAATTAATTCCTCTTTATTTATCACCATTACAAGATGCTTGAAGCATGGTAGAAAAGCCAAAATAAACAGTTGTTTTGAGAAGTACCATGCCCCTATGCACAGCGTCGGCAGGATTCGGCGTTATTGCAAATAAACTATCGATATAGGTGTCTCGGTGGGCTCGGTGGCTGTGCAACAGCACAGTCTAACCCTTTCGCCTTCATCATGCAGGTTGGTAATTTCTACAGTCTATTTGCTAAGAAAACTAGCAATTATCTCTTACTACAGCTACCGAGCCCACAGAGCTGTGTCTGTATTGGTGTTGAATGCATTCTGGTTGTTCGGTCCTTGTTACTTTTGGCTGGGGATATTGAAACAAACCCGGGACCTGATTTGGGAACCGTGCTTGCTGAGCTAAAGAAACTGTCTTCCGGGCTATCTACACTTCTCTCAGAGATACAAGACATGAAAAAACAACTTACGGCTACTGACACGGCAATCGCAGACTTAACAGCACGCATGTGTATCCTTGACGCACAAAACCAACTTATTACTGAGCTGCAGTCGCGACTAGACTCGATGGAGACAGCGACAACAGAAATGTGTACTCATATAAAAAACCTTGAGGCTCGTGTTGACGACGCTGAGAACCGGTGACGTCGAAACAATGTAATATTTTATGGTATCCCTGATAATGACCCTGCAGAAAATTACACACAATCTGAGGAAGCTGTAATCCATCTTTGTTCCACTACCTTAGATATAACAGTTGATTCAAACGATATTGAGCGCGCGCATCGCCTCGGCCGTCACACAGCTGGCAAAACCAGACCAATAATCGTAAAATTTCACTCCCACAAAACTAAGCTGGATATTCTGTCCAATGGAAAAAAAATTCAAAGATACTGTATATAGCGCCGGTGAAGACTTCTCGCGTGCCGTTAGGAAGGCCCGAAAACAGCTTATCACCTTTGCAAAAACCAAATCTACAGCTTATAAACTGAGCTACAAAACCTTGTTTATCGGTGGCACACGGTACGTTTATGACGAATCCTCGGAAACTGTTAAGTAAATATCATAGCAGCCATCTAGAAAAAGCACCCCACAGCCTCACCCCACGCCCGCGTCTCGGCAATCACCTCAGTATACTCTTTCTTTTTCCGTAGTTTTCACTAATGTCCGCAGTTTCATTTCTAAGCGGGAAGAAATCTCGATTCTTGTCCGTTCGTCCAATAGCAACATCTTCGTACTAACTGAAACGTTGCTGACTAGCGAAATTAACGACAATGAGGTCCTGGCAGACTTATCTAACTTTAAGCTTTTTCGAAAGGACCGTCAGGGGTCTCGTGGCGGAGGAGTGCTCATTGGTTTTTCAAATGATTTACCATTTTCAATAATTTCCATTTCGTCTGATCTAGAAATAATGTGGCTTTTGTTTGTTACAGGCCCCCGCATTGTACTCCTGACTTTTCAGAGAAACTTAACTTGCTGTGTGAACTTACTGGTAAATATCAAAAGTCGCATATACTTCTCATTGGTGATTTTAATTTCCCGGATATTGACTGGAGTACTAACACTGCTTCAGCATCAGGCACGGTGGAAGCCAAAAATTTCATAGAAGTGCGCCTGAACTTTGGCCTTACACAAGTTATCTCGGCACCAACAAGAATAACACAAACGACCGCTAACATATTAGACCTACTACTCGTCAGTTATTCCTAAAGTGTTAAGTCAGTCACGATTCTTCCTGGAATAAGCGATCACGAAGTAATTCATACCGATATAGCCTTAACTCCGCTTCGGAACCAAACTTTTAAAAAGACGATCCGTTTGTACGATAAGGGTGACTACGCAGAGATTAATCGTGAACTGGACGCCTTCTTTCAATCTTTCCGAACTAACTTTCATATTCGGTCTATCGAAGAAAATTGAACTATATTTAAGAAGAAAATTACTGAACTGATCAGTTCATTCCTAAGTTCACCTTCCGAGAGAATTCACAGAAGCTATGGTTCACTAAAACGTTAAAACGTTTGGAGAATAGAAAGAAGCGTCTTTTTCGGGCAGCCAAAGCAAAAACTAACCAGGCGGCCTGGGACAAGTATTACGCAGCCGAAAAGGCATATAATTCATCTGCTCGGAACGCCAAACGTTCCTTTTTTAACAAATACTTGCCCAGAATACTACACACTAATCCTCGAAAATTCTGGGACACCATCAACCCAAAACACAAAGGCGATATCATTGTCACAAATGAAGCGGGAGACGTGCTTAGTCATGCAGAGTGTGCTCACATGTTCAATGTTGCATTTCAATCAGTGTTCACTAATGAATCCGATGCCCCCTTTTCTCTGCCAAACACTTTTCTTTATAATGTTATGTCACCTGTTGAATTTAACGCGTCGGCAATTCTGTCACTAATCGATAAAATGAAACTTTCATCTTCGGCCGGTTTCGATAATGTCAACGCCAAATTCCTTAAGAATACGAAACTCACCAGTGCCACTTACTTGTGTTTGCTATTCCAGCAGTCACTATCTTCTGGCCAACTTCCTCGTGAGTGCAAAAATGGGAAGGTCATTCCAGTCTTCAAATCCGGTAACACAAATTCTCCATTAAATTATCGCCCCATTTCTTTAACAAGCGTGCCTTGCAAGCTAATGGAACACGTCATATTCTCCCATGTCATTGCCTTTTTGGATTCGAACATTTTTTTTTTCATCCTGCGCAGCACGGGTTCCGGAAAGGCTTTTCTTGCGACACTCAACTAGCCCTTTTTATTCATGACTTGCATGCCAACTTAGATCTTAACCTGCAAACTGACGCTATGTTTCTTGATTTTAAAAAAGCTTTCGATAAAGTTCCCCACAAACGCATGTTGTACAAGTTATCTAACCTTAACATCGATCCTAATGTTGTTGCATGGATTAAAGAATTCCTAACTAACCGCACTCAGTCCGTCTTTGTAAATGAACACGCTTCCAGCTTCCTTCCTGTAACATCTGGCGTCCCTCAAGGTTCCGTACTAGGTCCCCTTTTGTTTTTAATATACATAAATGATTTGCCCTCGCATGTGTCCTGTAAAATTCGCATGTTTGCTGACGATTGTGTTATTTATGAAACAGTTAATAACAATTCTGGTCAAGTATCTCTCCAAAACAACCTTAACAAGATTCAGGATTGGTGTAAAATTTGGCTAATGGAGCTTAACCCTCACAAATGCAACGTACTCTCTTTTCATCGCCGCCGTAACCCGCTCGTGCTCTTCTATCACTTGACTCCGTTCCCGTGCTGCCAGTAGAATCACACAAATATTTAGGCGTAACCTTGTGCGCTGACCTCTCCTGGAAAACGCATATAACTAACATCATTTCTTCAGCTAGCAAATCCCTTGGTTTTCTAAAACGTGATCTCCACGATGCACCCATGCATGTTAAGTTATTAGCTTACGAAGCACTTGTGAAATCGAAATTAGAATACGCGTCACCCATTTGGCATCCACATCAAGCTTATCTACCCAACGCATTGGAAGTTTTGCAAAACCGCGCCGTCAGATTTATTCATTCTTCATATCATTACAGCACGAGTGTTACGTATCTGAAATCGCTTTCAGGCATACAGCCACTCGAGCTGCGCCGCCGCGCAGCCAGTCTTTTATTATTTCACAAGTTATTTTACAGCCATCTACGAACTGCACCCTACATGGTCCCTCCGGCACGCATATCTCACCGCACTCTCCATCAACGCCAGATCAGCCGTCCACGTGCACGCACAGTAACCTTCGCAGCTTCATTTTTTTCACGCACCGCCGCGGACTGGAATGGCCTTCCCGCTGACATTTCAACAATAACCTGTCCCGCGAACTTCGCACGCAGAGCTAACAGCTTTTTGTCATCATCATAACGCATGATTACTTTGTCTCACCAAACTTTGTACCCACCCCTTATGTAATGCCCCTGAAAAGGGGTCTTTAAGGAAATAAAATTGATTGATTGATTTATTTATTTATTTATTGATTGATTGATTGATTGATTGATTGATTGATTGATTGATTGATTGATTGATTGATTGATTGATTGATTGTAAAGAAATGAAAGTATGTGGAAACAGAAAAGGCTTTATGACCAACACTCTAGCACCTGTCAGCACTCGGAACCATACTATTTGTGGACCGAAGCCAGGCTAAAGTGTTTTTCAATCGCCCTGCCAGCTCTTTTTTTAAAAGGAAGTCGTGCATTGAAAAACAGATCCTCCTTCCTCGTATGATTGCGGGAAGGTCCAATATTTTTCACGGAAATGCTCTGCCATCAGCAAAAAAAAAAATATTATTCTTTCCTTCCTGCAGCAAGTCGTCAGTAAGTGAAGACTGCCTTCGCCCTCAGAAAGGCGTCGTTCCCTTTCCTTAAGTGACGCTTTCCCTGCGACTGCCCAAACGTGTTCTGCAAGCAACTGATGTTTTCAGTGCGCAGAGCTAAGCTGTACTTCTGACCCTTTTTGAGGGGAGCGTTCATGGCCGGTGGTTGAGTCGTGCCATCGTGGTACAATGCTGAACCATTTGGATAAGGCGCCTTCTTAGGAAGGTGGGCCCGTATTGTGCGCCACTAAAACTGAGGCATGCGGGCATGCGACATATCTTCAAACTTACGTAGGTGGACACATCCCTTGTGCTCTCCAGACCATAGACATTTCAATGAGTGTTTTAAGTGCACGACCTCTTTCCAATATTCCGACTTGCGTATTCTGCTTCGTATTCTGCAGCTGCTTATCCAGTGACCACAGGGGGCTCTCAATTACAAATAGCGCGCTGACTTCCTGCGGCAGGGATTCACACTTGGGCGATGCCATAAAAGAAACATGATTTGCGCGAAATTTGAATTATGCGACTATAAACTGCATCAGCACACACTCGAAGTCCAACGATGCGTACCTCATGCGTAGCTGTAGCTTTTTATTTCGGCCGTCTTCATCACCTTTTGAGATAAAGAAACTCAGGCATGACTATTTCTCCTAGACACCACTCGTTCTATTGATATGAAAGAGCAGGTTGACTGCATATTCGTACACTTTTCGGAGGAGCTGGACACTGTTTCTCACTGCGAACACTTGCAAAACCTTAATTCTGTGCTAAAAAATCTAGCCTCTTTATCTAATATCTAGCTTCTATTCCAACGCCCACATTACGTAGACCAGAATTTTAATAGATCATCGGTCAGTGACGTTTAATCATGCGTCGCAAAGTGTTCCACTTTAGGAAAACTTCTTTTCCTGTTATATATCGGTGACCTACCGCTCTGTGTAAACAAATATATACGCTTCGAAGATCACGATCGTCTGTTCTATATTACAATTAAACTACCTCTCGATCTCAGCAAGAAAGCTCCATGAGAAAGGCTACATGGGAAATGAATATTAACAACTTCAAATCTGTTTTGAAGGGTTGAGAGATGCACGACCCGTCTCGACTGACTGAAAGCTTTAGGACCGCGCTTTTTGTCTTGATCATCGCTTGGGCGATGGCATACGTGTGAAATTTAATGGATGCCCACAAAAAGAACATTTGCAACTAAACTGAATCGCCCGAGTTTTTACGCCATGGCTTGCACATTTGCGTTTAGCCATACAGATAACCTGTAATTAACCAATTTCAGCGAGCGCTTTATACCTCTATTAGACTCATACTGATGTCTGCAGCATATTTATTTTTTTCTTTGATTATTTATTTGTACAAAATAACGCTGAAGGCCCTACAACTGAGAAAATTATAGAGGGAGGTGGGTGCAGGCAACCGATCAAAATACCAAACAATGAAACAACAAAAACCAAGAAAAACAAACATCGCGTGACATCGAAACAAAAATTCCAACTGGTTATAAAACACCATTCAAGTTTTAAAGGTAAAACCAAAAACAACAGAAACAAAATTGTTATCAGAGCAGCAGACAGTCAAAAAATTAATACCAGCTAATGCAAATTAATGCGAACAATAGCATTCAAACGAAACAACGAGAAACATTATTACCAGAAACACAATGCAAAATAAAGACAATGCAGTAATGTTGAACAAAGTACGCAGGAAATTAAGCAGTAGTTATGGTAGACACGAGTGTAAAATTGATCAGTGTCAGTGATAGTTACAACACGTGAAGGCAGAGCGTTCCAGTCAGTTACTGTGCGTGGTATGAATGAATGCGCGTAGTTGAATGCACGACATGACAAACGCAGAGCTTTGAAGGGATGGTCGCGTCAGTCGAAAATGAAAGAACGCAATAAAAACAATCGTTATGAAGCGCTGAGTGACGATACAGTTTATGCCAAAGTCATTATCGTGCAATTTTTCGGCGGGTACCTGCAATCCTGCTAATTTCTTAAAGGGTGCGATGCTGGAAAGATGAAAATAATTTGAGTAAATAAAACGAACGTAGCGATTTTGCAATAATTCGACGTTATTTATTAATTATGCTTAATGAAGGTCCCAAATACCAGAAGCATATTAAATTTTAAGTCGAATTAGATGGGTGTAAGCACGCGATTAGAGGTGCGAGGGAGCATGCTTTAAGTTATGATTTATGAGACCTAATGACCGATTAGCGGATGCAAGAAAAAGATCAATAGAATGGCTCTAAGTTAGGTCTGAACAAAGGTGAAATCCAAGTTACTTATCCATAGTTAACTATTCGTCACGAGATTTATTAAAGATTGCACCATTTGAATTAAAAAGATTCAGTTTGTAAAAGACGAATTGTGTCTTCTAAAGATTGAGTTGCATAAGCCAAGTACTGCTGTTATTGAGTCGAGGTCAGACTAAAGGGCTTAGTGGTCATCACTCGAATACGATAAATTACGATAAATGACAGAACCGACAGCGAACAGTATGATTCGGGAGGAAATTGAGTTCAGTAAATCGTTAATAAATATGAAGAAAAAAAGCGTTCAAGAACAATTCTACGTGGGACGCCAGAATGTGCTTGGCTGAGAGACGAATTAAGGTTATTGAATGTTGATAAACTTAAACCTGGAAGAGGGAAAATCTTTTACCTTCGGAGTAAGAAGGGGATGAATTATCAGCACAGTCAATTTGGTTAATAACCTGCTGTGAGGTATCGTGTCAAAATGTTTAGAAAAGTAAAAAAATTTGGAGTCGACTTGAATGCCAGTATCAACAATCGAATGTAGTTCATGAATAAATCCCGCTGGTTGCGTGTTGCATGAGTAATCTTTGAGGAAGGCATGTTTTTAGTTAAAGAGGAGGTTGCGTTCGTCTGTATATCTCATTACCTGAGAATGAATCACGTATTCAAGGATTTGTAAACTGTGCTATTTATGAAATGGGTCGATAACTTAGTGGTGATGAACGATCGCCGGACTTGAAAATCGGTACAACCTTAGCTAACCCCTAGTTACGTCGAATCAAACTAGTTGATAGAGATTATGAGAAAATAGAGGATCAGATGCAGGTTTATTGGTTGGTTTATTAGGGTTTAACGTCCCAAAATGACTCAGGCTGTGAGGGACGCCGTAGTGAAGGCCTCCGGAAATTTCGACCACCTGGGGTTTTTGTAACGTGCACTGACATCGTGCAGTACATGGGCCTCTAGAATTTCGCCTCTATCGATATTCAGCCCCCGCGGCCTGGATCGAACCCGCGTCTTTCGAGCCAGCAGCCGAGCGCCGTAACCACTGAGCCACCGCGGCGGGTCCGGGTCAGATGCTATGATTAACTTCGGATGAATCCGTGAGTATTCTGTTGCTAAAAGCAAAGCTAATGAGGCGCTTATGCGGTTTTAAGCCTGCTTAGTGATGTTAAGATACCGGTCTCACTAACAGATATTTCTGGCATTGAGGTATCGCAGTTATTTTGAGTAATAGGTGGTAAATAAACCTCTTCATGAATGAAGGCGCTAGACACCGCAGCGGACACGGGACATAGAAAGAAGACGACACAGGGCGGTACTTGCAACTGTCGTCGGTACTTGCAACTTGTCGTCTTCTTTCTATGTCCCGTGTCCGCTGCGGTGTCTAGCGCCTTCATGTCTCACCAACTGGCCTACACAGCTACCCTCCTAAGTCTCTTCATGAATGAAAGCTGATGTGATAGCGTTATTGAGAACATGGGCGCATTCAGCCACAGGAACATTGCCTCCTTCAGATTTGGTTAGAGATAAATGAGGACTACTCAGGAGGATATATTGTGTGCCAGAACTTCCGAAGGCTATTTGTTAAATCTCACGGCAGATCCTGAGTGAAGAAGTGGCAACTAGCAGATATCAGTGCTGACTGGCAATGCTTATAGCACGCTTTATAGTACCTATTCTTGTTCGACTGTCTGTAAAAGCGCTTTTTCTTTTTGTTAAGGCGACGAAAGTGGCGATTAAACTAAGGCGCGCTGTTAAGTGCATGTTATAATGACGGGTACGCATCTGTCAATAAGAGCAGCAAGTTTGACACTAAACAGGCTCCATTTAAACTCCAGTGAACACGACGAAAAATTACGAGGGACGTGCTAGCGGGGGCCAATTGGTTGAACATCCGCCTCACATGCGGGAGGTGGGGGGTTCGATCCCCAGTGCCGCCGGGTACACACCAGTTATACAATGGGTGCAAGCTTTACCCTGGCCTGGTGCTCGGCTTATCTTGGGTGAAATGCTTGGGAGATGAGTCCTTGACCCCACCGTGAGCAAATGAAAATACCTTGTATCATAGAGCTCTTTGGCCACAAATGCCCTTGCGCCATAAAAATTGATCATCATCGTCATCACGAAGAAAGTGGTCGGCGAAGATTTTCAACGCAGTGTTTATTCTTTCGAAGATTGGTCTGTTACAGCACCTTATTTATTTATTAGGAGTTGCTTTTTTATGGAGCACAAAATTCATCTTTGCTGTGATAATGGAGTGGTCGGAAAGCCGTTCTAAATGTCTAATATTGGAACAAAGGCAAGGATTATTGGTTAGGATCAGATCGAAAACATTGGCAGAAGTGGCGGAACGACGCCCGGAGTCAGAAATAAGCAGCTGCAATGAGAAATCAAGGCAAGGCTGGAGGAAAGCCTGAGCTCCAGCTCCCTCTCAGAAGCTGTTAATAAGGAACAATTAATTGCCGGAAAATTAAAATGACCCAGTAGCAGAAAGCTTCAATTTGTAAATGGAGCAGTAAGTTTGCTTAGCATTGGACAGAACTAACTTGAGATTAAAGTACTTGTGTCACGGGGACGTAGATTACACCAATAATGTCATCAATAGGGCTAGATTTCAAGTGAACCCATACTGACTACACGCACTTTAATGAGCACAGCAGTGACCTCGCTCTTAATGTCCAAAAGTACGCTGTAACTACGAAATGCGAGCTACGAACAGAATTTGCGCATCTGTCAAGTTTCAATGCCTCAGACTTAATTTTTGATTGGGCACGAGAATTTGATTTAACACATGCAAGTTACAAAACAAAATTTTTTTCAAGTCTTTCTGCCCTTCCCCCAGCTCTTGTTTTAAAATAGGTGCATTCAACGGCACACCTCGATAGTGACACTTATTACGGTTCTGAAGCGCGAGCAGTTTTTCCACGATTTCATCTTTTTAAATCATCACAAAGTATCAATTTTAGAGAAGCAATAAAATTTTGCGTGCCTCCTTTCTGTCAACAGCTCCAAGCTGTGAACAGCTGTCGCTTTATTAATTACCTCACGGACTTGATTCTCGCTGTCATTGGAGGCAGTAATGTGTGCTGTTCGTGAGGGTCACATCTACAGCAACGCTTGGTCTGTTTGTGAAGAACAGGCTTGCACAACTGAAATTCGTTCCCATCTCTGTTTCCTCTCCAGCTTTGTCTCCATGCGCATATTTGTGCACAGCCCTTCATTCGCAACATTTTATTTGCAGCCGCAGCGGTGTCCAACGGGCTTGTACACAACTGTCGCTCCAGTATCCACTGCATCATGGCCAAATGATGGCTGCAGGCAACGCTTTGCACCTTTTCGCTGCGTTATAGGACGAGGTCACGATTTTAGGTTCGAAAAATATACCGGGAACCCTTCGAGTAACTTTGGTACGGCCTCTACTTTAAGCTTCGGTATCTCAGGCTACAACGTAAAAAGGTCATCTTGGATAAATCATTGGCACTGATAATGTAGCTCGTGTCGAAGTGTTTTTCGCAGACAGGGAGTCGAATGTAAAATCCCCATTTCACTGCCGTGGTGTGGCCCGCTTCCACTGTTCATGCAGTTCGGTGTCACTCCACCAGAACACTTTTAGTAGTTCTCCTCAAGCATACAGCAGCCGTGCCCCCAGCAGGCCTTAGGCGTCCTTTGCTGCACACACACACACAACATAACAATCGCAACACGAAGAATGAGCGGCCAAAAATGCGTGCTCCTCAGTTAACATCACTCACCGACAACGGTGGCTGCCTTTCTGGTACTCAGGTCGGTTGCCTTTAGACACCTAGCGCCACGGCGCAGTAGCCCATGGAAGTGTACAAATGTCTCACATAGCGTTGTAGAGAAAGAGAGAGAAGAAAATTTTTTAACCAAAAGAAGAATTTCCACGATATAGATGGTCGATGCCCCTAATCCATGGTTCCGCTGGCGGAAGTTGTCTTCCGGACTGAGTGATCCAGGCTTCCTGGTGCAGGTTGTCGCTGGCCAGGGCCGCCTCCAAAATCAGCCCGAAACCAGCATGGCCACGAGCGCGTCATCGCATACGCCAGCCGCCTTCATTAAGCCACCGAACGCAATTATTTCATAATTGAGCATGAGTGCCTGGCTTTTGTTTAGGTGGTTGCTATTTTCCAACCTAACTCATTCGGCCGCCTATTCTTTGTACCTCCTAACCACCATGCTCCTTGCTGTCTTTCTTCCCTCAAGTAGCACACGGGCCGTCTTATTCGTGGCCCCTTGCACGTACAAGAGCACTCGTTCAGTGTAGCGCACAAATCCGGTCGTCTGCACAAGAACGCTAGCTGCATGCCACGCGATCCTGTGCAGCCACCTGACTCAAGTACGAACGACGTGGGACCTCCTATTTTGCCATTTGCGATCTGCTCCACGTCGCTAAAGGACAGCGTTGCGATCCTTTATTACACCCCCTCACCAAAAGCCTATCTTCAGCTAACCCCGATGCTGTCGTGTTTATCCTTCAAGATGGCATCCTGTACCTCAGCAACCTCCGACCTGACGGGACTGGCCTGCTGTACGGGGTGACCCAGAGGCTCCGGTCGGCTGTCTTGCAAGAACTGCAGGATCTGCCCTCCGCTAGACATCTTGATGTGCCCCACATGTGCACCGGGCACACCTCCGTTTCTTTTGACCAGGACTTCACAGTTCCGTGCCGCAATATGTCACCGCCTGCAATCTGTGTCAGCGCTTGAAAGAAGCATCATTTTTGCCGGCTAGTCCCCTTCAGGCTATTGGTATTCCGCATGATCCATTATATCCCGTCGACCTCGAACTTCTGACCCTTTCCAACAACAAATTCAAGCATTAAGTGAATTGCTGTTGCCACAGACTATGCTACAAAATACGCAATCACGCATCCGTTACCAACGAGTTGCGTTACACTCCTTCAAGACGACATCTTTCACCGTACTACGTTACGACAACCCCTCACGGACCGAGGCCGCTACTTTCTACCAGGAGACGACTTTCTTCACTCCTGTCTCACCCAGCTCAAGCTGACTACAGCCTATCATCCCCAGACTAATGGCCCCACCCAACGCTTCAATCGTACAATGACAGGCATGTTTTCTGTGTTAGCCTGGTATTGATTTTATTTCAAGGAACTCCTAAAGGCCCTCACTATCCAGGTATTACATAGCGAAGCGGGGAAAAATGCAGACATAGAAGTACAACAGGCTACATCTAACATGATAAGCTCAACAATAAACAGATCTAGGAATAGCGCAATAAATTGGCTACAGGTATCAAAATGTGGCGGAACAATAACACGTAAAATGAACATCATGAAAAAGAAGCATAATAAACAGTTAAAAAAAATCAAACACCTGCAAGTGAGCAATACAGGACTAGAAAAAAACGGCACATCTTTTTGATTTTTTAAAAGTTCTTGAAATAAGGTAACTGTTATTTCAGTTGCGACTGGTGAAGGCAGCCGGTTTCAGTCAATCATGGTTCTGGGAATGAAAGAGCTGGAAAAAGTTGGAGTGAGGCATGATGCGTTTGGTCTGAGAGGTTGGTAGAGGCATGGAAATATTGCTGAGAGGGAGTGAAAGAAAACATCATGAAGCAACGGATGATAGTACATTTTGTGAAAAAAAGTGTTAAGCGAGCAATTTTGCTACGAGCTTCTAACGTCGTGACGTTCCTGAAACGTGAGTATTCTGAAAAAAAAGAAAATTAAACGAACAGCACGGTGCTGCGTGGATTCTTTGTTATCTGTGATGTAGGCTTCATGCGGGTCGCACATGGCGGAAGCGTGCTCGATTTTAGTTTTAATTTAGTTGGTATAAGCAAGCTTTCGCAACTACGCAAGAGCAGGCCGAAGGTTATGCTTTACGAGAGAGAACCGTTAGCAACTGGTAGAATCAAGTTAATGTGGTAGTTCCAGGTGAAGTCAGACTGAAAGTAAACTTCTAAATACTTGCAAGTGGAGGCTGTCCCAACTCTTATATCAATAACAGTGAATGTGTTTGGATGCGGCAAGATTTTCTTGTAGAGGAGACAAGCTTTGTCTTAGTGTTGCTTGTGGTCATAAGCCACGATGAAAATCAAGTGTTAATTGAATCGAGGTCCATTTGTAAAGATTGGCGGTCAGTGTCACTGTTAATGGTTCGGTACACAAAACAGTCGTCAGCAATCAGTTTAAATTGGGAAGACACGCTATTTGGTAAATCATTAATAAATATTAGAAAGAGCAAGGTACCAAGCACTCTTCCCTGCGGCATCTCAGATGTGTCTTTAGGCAGTGAGGAGTTGGAACCTTTAACCGAGGTGAACTGAACGCGAGACAAGAGGAAGTCTTTAATGCATGGTAGAACCTAAAGGTGACCACTGAGGTGCGATACCTTGAGAAGTAGTCTATGGTGGACAAGCCCCGCAAATACGTCGAAAAAATATAGAAACAAAGCGTCGACTCGAATCCCGGCGTCTATGGTAGTAAGTCGTTAGTAAATCCAGTGAGCTGGGTCCCCCACAAAATTCGTGGTGAAACCGAGCTGATCATTAGATGCAACGTTACGATCTTCAAGATAATTAATGATTTCGGTATGTGCGACTTGTCCAAGGAGCTTCAAGAAGGTGCAGTTTAACGAAATGGGTATATGGTATACAAGATCAGAACGGATGCCAGATTTTAAGCTGCACGCGAATCATGACGGATTGAGCCAGATGTTAATGACTGAGAAAAAGTGCAGATAACACTTGAAAAATGCTCTGAGATAAGTTTTTGAGAATTTCGTTGTTAAACACGACAGGATCCATGCTTGTAGAACCTTTAAGGTCAATTAACAAAGAAAGAACACCCTCAACCTTTAAGATCAATTAGCGAAGAAAGAACACCCTCCGCACTATTGACTTTTGGGGCCACGAATAATCATCAAATGAATTCGGGACTGGTGAACGGGTAATGATTTCAATAGTGGCAACAGATGAGAAAGAATCGCTGAAGAATTGAGCGAAATATGCACCGTCCAGATGGCGACCATTAGAATTTGAGAAGAAAAAAATCAGAACGTGAATGCGGTTTAATTACGCTGCAGAATATTGTGGGGTTATTAGATATCAAAATGTGGAAGACATCACTGTACTGGGGACGGACACCTTTAAGCAACCTTTGGTAATATTTATCACTTTTTTTGTAGCTTTCCCAAGTAGCGAATAGATTGTCAGCAACTGCCTTCATATTCAAACGCTTCTCATTTTTATAGGCTGTTTGCAGCCGCTCATTGAACCAAGCCCCCTTCAACTGCACACTATAATTGTGACAACCGGAGTGAATTCTATAATGAGGTTAATGAGATTGGTTTCAAACAGTGTCCATTTCTGTTCAATGGAATGGAAAGAACAGCCAGCTAACATGTCCAACGATGTTGCACACAAATTTTGAATATTGTAGAACTGTAGGGTACTCTCACGGATATATTGAAGGTAATGGTCCATTCCTCCGATGTGCAGCAAAATCATTCTTGTAAAGTTTTTTCATCACTCGCATGGAGCAATTAAGTCTGTTATAGAACACCAATGACGAACGCTTCTGACGACCGCAAAAACGTTAATAGCAAAAAATGCAGGCCTGTCGACGAAAGATCTGCGGATATATTGATTGCTATAGTGAAATCTTGCAATAAATGAAAAAAAATGCTTTCATAAACTCTTTCCCGTTGAAAAATGATTTTGTCCACTATTGCTGGGCACGGGAGGCGAGAAAAAGAGGTTAATTCGAGATTCATCTAGTCATCTAGTCATCTAGTCATCTAGTCATAGGCTTTGTTGTAACAGTTGATCAGCTTGGGGGTGGTTTTCTTTTTGAGAATACGGTGATTGATGTCCCCAGCAATGTGTCATGGTTAGATAGACAACTAAGGTGACTTTTTAGAACAAGCACCGTAATTAATGGTTAGAATCAAGTCGAGAATGTTAGCAGGGGTACCTGCGGATCGCGTGGGCTTTGTAATCAACTGAGTTTGGTGAATATCTGCACAAGTCTGCAAGAAAGAGTGCTCATCTTTATCACTTGCTCAGACAGAATGCCCCGATATCACCAAAGATAATTAGGACAAATTTTGCAACGCGCGCACACATCGGTTAGTAGGCGGCAAAATTTGTCAGCAAACCAATCATACGGGACGGGTGAGCCGTAAAATACACCGGCAATATGTACTATAACCTTTCAAGCAGATGAATACGCATTAGAGAAAAGAAACAGCAATTGCTACCGTAATCAGTTATTTCTTCATCGCAATAAGAAAGCCGCCTACTTTTCTGAAACCCGCCTTTCTGCGTCCGAAGTCCATCATAAGTCAATTTACGACCGCCAACATCGAGCTTTGGTGTCCCACTCTCCGCGTCGGGCTCTCTGAAAATCTTCTGTCCCTGTATAGGGGCCCTTACCGCCTGCTCCGTCAGCTTACTGTGCTGAATTACGAGATTATCCCCCTAGATTCTCCGACGTCGTCCACCCGCCCTGCGACTCACGTTGTTCATGTGGTTCGCCTCGAACCGTTCCACGCACCTGCTGCATCTTATCACCGGGATGGTGCTACTGCTGCCGGAGCTTGCGTCACGGCCGTAGTCATGAATAATGGTAGGGACGAGGTGCTGCGCTCTGCGTGGAACGTGAAGAGGACGGAGTTAGTTCGTCGTGTTGAGCGCCGATTGCCCTTAGCGGTTCGGCTGCGCCGCTGTCAACTGTTCTTCTGCAATACATGCACTGTTTATTTGTACGCATACTTTTACGCTGCAATTTGTAACCACATATGTTAAATGTGTAATTTTGAAAAGTGTTGTATCGGGCTAGCTGGTGCACGTTTTATATTTTTTCGAAAGCGCTGAAACTACACGGACAAAGAAGGAACAGACAGGGACGAGCACTATTTCGTTGTTGAAAAAGAACTCGCTCTCCTCACTGTATCAACGTAATCTTTCACATTTCTTCTTGTGTCTGTCAGCCTCGGCAGCAACTTTTTCATCGCGCATGTAGTCTTCTGCTGTATCATGGTAGCCTTTGACCACTTTATGAAGCACTTGCGGTTTCATGAAATAAACAGAAGCAGCGCTTGTCCCTGTCTGTCCGTGTCCCTGTCTGTCCCTGTCTTCTTTGTCCGTGTTGTTTTAGCGCTTTCGAAAAATGCATCTTATTTCGTCAAAGTTGTGGATGAGCTCCCGGAGGCTATAAACCAAAGGTTGCGCAGTGCGAACCCAATACTAGAAACCGAAATGATGTCCTGCTTGTGGGGTCTAGTGAAAGCGAGAAGACATGGCATTCCAAGATATTTGCTGGAACCGGCAGCTCTGCATTTATTAACTTCTTTTCTCGAGGACCAGAAAGGGGGAGGGCTCTGATTCAGATTCTCCAGCGCCTCGCGGCCCACCTCCTCGTAGCTCAGAGACGTTTAGTAGCGTGGCAGAAAAATAGCGCATTCGTCGGGAAGCGCCGAACGCTGTATCGGAGTCGAATGTAGCGCCCAGCGTCGGAATGCGGAACAGCTCCTCCTGCTTTCAGTCCCTCGAGCGCACCCACTGCACCCTAGCGTCGGCCGGCGTCAGCGGCCTTGGCTCCGACCCGCGTTTTCCTGCCGCCTGTCGGCGTCCGCGTCGACGTGCGTGACGTCACAGACGACGAGAGAAAAAACAAATTGCATCTGTGGAACCGGAGGGAAGGAGCTTGAGATGGAGGAGCACGTGGAAGAGAACGCAGTGTGTTTGGAGGGAACGATAAAAAGAATGAGCCGGGGAGAGAGTCGGGAGGAGGGTGACGCGTCCGGAGCTCCCCATCTCGCGTGTTCCGGAGGCTCCCTCTCGGAGCGGAGTCTGAACCCGGCTCCCGGAGCCCGCGGGCGTCTCTCCTTCGCGCGTGCGGAAGAAGCGGAGCTGGGGCCACGCGGCATCGGCGGACGGGCGATGTTTTCCTTCTCGTCGAGCCCTGCCGTCGCGTCGGCACCGCCGGCGACGAGTCGGCTCGCCTTGCAAGGCGCACCACGCTGGATGTGGCTCCTGTTGTTCCTCGGTGCAAGCGTGACTGTGAGCACTGCTTCCGGAGTTACGCCTCCCACGGGTGAGTTTTTCTCGTCGCCTGTGCACTACAAACACGCCGACGCACGTCGCTATCGGCTAGTCTGCAAACCGAACCGAACGTGTTTACCGTTCTGGGTGTGGACAGATTTCGGGCGGCGCGGCAGCTGCAGAACGGACGTTTTGTGTTAGTTTAGACGCCCCTACGGCTGTAATTGGCGCTCCGTCATCGTTTTTTCAGAGGCGACGGGTTAAGGTCAAGGAATGTTTGATTACTGCTTCCTTCCTTCATTAAAATCATTATCGGACGCTCTTTTTTCATACTATAGCATCCTTTTATGTAGTGCTCATAAAGCCCAACAGTGAATATCGCATTCGATGGTGCAGAGTATGTCACTTGGAATTTAAGTAATAAAAGTGGTCCCAGCACACTGACGTGCTCGTAGGCTGTCGGCGCAGCAACAAATAAGTAAACAAAGCTCAGTAACATTTCCTTCGCGAACTAATTTTTCTCTCGAGCGGAAATAATCTGTGACTGCACTTTAAATAAACGCTGATATCTTGGCAATGATCGCTTTTGTAAAGGTAGCAGGTTGTCCGGGAGGCTGGAAATGGAAGTTCATTATATTTACAACCCTTAATTTTCGGGTAAAGCTCGGTGCCCGATTTTTCCACCTAGCAAATATTTTTAAAAACTCTAGCCCATTACCTGCCCAGAAATTCGCCTTCTAGCGACCGTACTTTCTCAGTTTGCAACGCTAAACGCACAGCACGGAAACTAGTGGGTTGCTTGTACTTCTACTTGAGGTGTGTTAGCAGTGAAATCGTGGTAATTTTAAACCTCTTTTAACGCTTGTTATCGTAGCGTTGCTTACTCAAGGTATAATTAAGGCAAGTGCCTTTCGAAAGCAGGCGATCAAAACACAGGCACTGATTGGACGTCTTCTTAGCGTGATCATTTTAGCGGACATATCCTGCTGCAAAGATCGTTCGTTCAAAGTGGGAGCTGTGATGATGAACGAATGCTTTCGCCATTTCCGTGCTGCACATGGGGATGGGAGAAAACCCGAAAAAATCACTGTTATTGCAGTGTTTGCTGTGGTCAGAATGAAAGAAATAACGGATTTTATAAAGAAGCTGCCATTTATTTATTGATTGCAATAATATTGTGCAAGATATAAGACATGTCATATCTCGGAAAAGTTCACCCGCTAATAGTGGATAATTGTTAGCAAAAAAATAACCCAACAAAAACCTATAGAACGTAATTTTTCTCATTCTAAAACAGCGCAAACAAGACAATGATGACGGAAGGAAACGTACAACATGAGCGCTGTTCTGAATGCCCCGTTTCTCTAGAATCTGAATTCACATTATTGAACCTCAATTTTACCCCCCGAATTCCAAAGAATATAAAGCTCTAAGACTAAGGACATTATAATAATATTCAGCGAGAGCGCCTGCTATGCCCAGAATTCATTTAGAAGCACTAGCCGGTGCGTCCGTGGTCGTACAGGTTCATATATTTATGTTTTCGCCACTATTTTCTACATACCCTAAAACGGGTGCACCTTTTAGCGGACTAATCATGGATCAATTTGATAGCATCTCGTGATTTCGCACTAAAATAAAGTACCCTGCTATCGCATTGCACCGCGATCTTGCGCGCTTTTGTGTTCTCTTGTCGGTTGAGAACGTTTTACACGCCAGAGTTTAGTGATGTTTACTAGCATTAACCTCTCAGTTTGATAGCGAAGAAGTTCAGGCTGCACGTCGGTCATTGCTACGTTCTCAGGACGTCGTCTCCAAGCTGCCACGACGAGTATGGCTGTCTGCAGTCCGGTCTGTTGTAGAACCTAAGTGCCGTTCAAGGTATCTGCACTACCTCGGAAAACTGATCACGGAACCATTGTATGTGAACCACCTCATGGACTGATTTACGGCAGCCACCAGCTAAGAACATAAGTAAAGGCGAGGGCTACGACGGAAAACCTCGCGTTTCTTCGCAAATTTGATGTCTACGAAGAATGCTCCGAAGCTGAAAAGATGATTGGCCATGTTCACTTCGCATAGAAATTTACTTTTTCCGCAGAAGCTAAGCGACCAACCTATCAAGGCATTGTTATGACCCTCCGACTGCACTACTCTCGCAAGCGTCCGGTATAGAAAAATGATAAAAGTTCTACTTAAGAAACCAATGTTAAAAGTAAAACATGAGGTTCAGCGTCGTCGAGCTCAAGAAGCGCGCAGAGAAGTGCAATTTCTACTCGTTCTGAAAGAAGCGCTTCGTCACCCTCTCGTCGTGAGTTACACGTCGACACCATCCGCTGCAGAGTCCCTGCGACGGCGGACGGCAAGGACTTCACGTGTGACCAAGCGTCGCTAGAGAATGTAAGCAGTCACTACCTTCGCCTTTCACAAAACGCCCCCTGGCATCTTTGAATAGCGGAATCCAGAGGCGAGGTTCTTAAGTGGGAAAGAGGCTTATGCCTGTCATGGTCATCATCAGCCGCCATACATCCACTACGGAATAAAGGCCTCCAATTTCTCCTTTTTTTCCTGATCTCCAATTGCTCATTTATTTCGTCAGCCACCGCCTCCTCGCCTCGAAAACTCCCTCTCCCCATCACTCAACGTGAGTTTCGGCCTCCATCTACCGTTGCCCTTTAACCTACTGTGCTACCGGCTATTTGTACTAGGCACCGCATTATATGTCCCACCGAAATTTGTTGCCCCAACTACGTCGGTTACCAAGTGCAGGCCACTGTAGTTGTGCCTTATTATGCTACACGTACCATTTCCTACCCATCGCTCTCTGCGCCACCGTTAACCTGATCATGAGCTTCATTAGTCTCCTGCCTTTAGGTCCGTGAGAAAGGGTTGGAAGGCTACACCAGTCATGTTATGTTCTGTTCAGGGCATATCGGTAAGCTCCTGTTCATGAATTAACAGAGTCTGTCGACTGCATACCGGTTCCTATATCTCGGGTGATGTCCTGATGATCGCGTCTGTTAACAACCAATTGCGCAAACAGGAAAGACACACACAAGACGAGGCTGGCTGGACGAGCGAAAACTTGATTTTGGCTACGAACGGTCTAAACGATGAATGCGACAAGAGGAATGAGCAGACGCTTAGACGACGAAGCTCGTTGCTGTGCCTTATATGTATAAAGTCACCCACAACACTGTAAAAAAAAAGGTGGCAAACAGTCTTGGATATCGTGTGGTTTTTTTCAGCACCACGAAAGCTCGCCGAGCTGTGCCCAGAATCAGTGGCGGAACTCGAACAACTGGATGCGGAACGAAGCATGAGAAGACTCTCGAAAAATGTGCCAGGGCTGTCGTCTATCAAATTCCACGAAAATGTAGAAGTGTGTGCAGAAGCCTCAGGGGTCACTGCGTTAATGACCCCACAATGGTGCACGTGCTATCGATAAAAAATGAAGGGAGGCGCGAACTTGCCCGCTCGTTGCACCGGTTCCAAAGCTCGTAAGCCATGAATTGAGAGTTTCAATATTCCAGGGAGAAGAAAGAGCACGCGGACTGTTGGAGGCATACCAGAGTAAGAAAACGGCTGTGCTTACGTCAGTGAGACATTGCTTTCACTGCGTAACTTGTAGAACAAATTTATGCAACCTTCACTTGGCGTACATAGGCTTGACTCATTATCCCAGTTTTCGGCGTGTTTTTTTTTTTTATCGCTGCCTCTATAAGCCTTCACTTAAACGCAATAAAATCAGTTTAAAGTTCGCGCTCGTACCTTTAGCCTCGTCTCTTGTGTGTCTCCTTCACGTCTGCGCAGTTTGGGCTTAACAGAAACCCTAACCCAACTCGCCCAGCAAGAACTACAGCTAGGCGCATTGACGATGAGTCGCTGAGTGTGAAGAGCTTACATCTAATTTATCTGAAGAACCCCAGGTATGAATTCGACAGAGTAGTAAGTACTTGTATGCATCCTCCGTGATAAGCCTTGTTCCAGTAATGCAAAATATTAGTCATGCAATATGAACCTACTGTTCTCGGCAACTTTGCAAAGATGCCCCGCAGCTGTCTCCAAATCGTCCTCATTATTTGTCAAGTCACCGAACTAATTACTGTAGTAGCGCCTTGTTACGACGCACGAAAGTCCTACCAGCCGCTGAAATTTTACTTTGAAGTGGATGGAATGTTTCCGTAACCGGCCATTCATGTTCTTCTGAATCCTGATGAACAGCCACGTTAAGACGACTATGCGGTGCAAGGGCCTTTCTCGTTCATGGCCAATCACGCTATCCTCTTTCAGCCGCTAATGTCCTCTCCCAGTTGAGGTCCCAATCTCATCAGCGAGTCGTTCCGGGCTGCATTTTCCTTCCCTTTAAGGCCGCTTTGCCGGCGAAAACACCATCGGTCACCTATCATCCACACTGCATACACTGACCAAGTCCCCGTCTTCATCTTTATTCCCTCTATTTGGTGTTCCTATTCAAAACTTTTTATGAAGTGCCCACGGTGTTTTCCTTTCTATCAAGTCCTCTACGCCTTCCTTAATCTAAATTTCATTGTATTGGTTACCGTCGAAGGTCCGGTACGGCAGGCGACTACTGGCAAGATTCGACTCTTAGGTACAGTCGGAGACAAAAGTCTCCGGACTGCGTAATTGCCATATGAAGCCGATAGCTATATTATTAGCCGCCGGTTGTAGAGCACACTTGTGAAAGTGACATTCAATATTCTCTTCTTTCACCTCCACAAGTGTGGAATACAGCCGGATTTTGGTAGTAGAGCTATCGGTTTTGTTTGCGGATCACGCGGTCCAGAGACTTTTGTCCCCGGCTGTACATTCTTTTTTTTTTTCATAAGGTTCTCGGTAATCTGTTCCACCTACGCAAACCTAGTGTCCTGACAATTTTTTTCTAAACGCCTGGTTCTGTTGACCCTACAAGGCTGAAATACATATACCTCCGCAATGCTGGCACCGCCTTACTGCATTTTGCGAACTGTTCTTTCGAAACAAAGATACTGAAGGTTGCCGCAATCTTTTTCACGTAAATTATGGCAGCCGCGTTTCTACTTTGCCAGTTTGGGTATCTCCACTAATGCGTTTTCGGTTGTTCCTTGAGTTACACGGACAATATCGTACGCAAAGCTGGTGTAGCTAATGTCTTATCTTTTCTTCTGACATGCAGTTCGTTCTAATTCAAATTTTTAGCAGTTCTTTTCGACACACAGTGAATAACAATGGAGGGATCGTTGTTGCTGTCCTCTGTTGGAATGGCGTATGCCCCTTCCTCTAACATTCTTTTTGCTTGCAGCTTTTTGTTCGTCCACTTAAGGACCATGGTGATCATGCAGCTCCTGTGTATGCTTTCGAGCCTACTTCTCCGGTGTTTTAGCATATAGCACAACGCGTGCAAAGATCCCAATGTTTCAACGAAGTCGCCTGATTTTCCTACCCAGGCTTCTGGTGGGATGCGTAGCGGTTCCACCTCGCCCGAAGCCGCGTGTCTTAGTATTCAATTTAGTCAAGATGTGCTGTGCTGCCGAAGGAAAGTCTTCCGGTCGGTGATTTTTCCATGTGTTAAAACTCATCCTTCAGCCGAACACCTATTACCTCAGCATTCTTCCGTGCCTCAAGTGCAGCTTAACTCACAGGGCAAGGCCGGAAAATGCTGGTCAGTACATTGGGGAAAACGTCGATGTTGTACGAACGCACCAAAAGCACTAAGACAATACTGCTTAAAATATCAGTTTTCACTGTTTCCCTCAGGATGCTGTACGGGATGTTCAATCTGTGTCAAAGAAAAGTACGAAAACAGTGGTACGTCGACGTAGGAGGGCGTCCTAAGGTCCCCGTCCAGTTTAATCACTCGGCCCATACTGCCCATTGACGCGCATGTCCCACTTCATCCCCGTAGGCATGCGCACAGTGTCAGTTCATCGGTGAGTTGCGACGGCAGTAGCACAGCAGCATGCAGTTCGTATCAAACGACAGACGAGCTAGGCCGCTTGTGATGTTTCTGACTTTACGGCAACATCAGAGACAGTAGATTGAAGGCGCACTTCATTCATTGTACAACACCGTCTTCAATATTCCGATGCGCACGTCCACTGAGTGCCTATATACTACAGGGCTCATCGGACCTGTGGGAGACCTCTTAGAAGAGCGCGCAGACTAGCCGATGACCCGTCTTTCTGGCACCAGACAAGGGATCATTCAACAAGCTGCTCTCAATTCCACCTATCTCCCCAACATTACTGTCCCCTTCCCCGCTCCCAGATTGCCTCCGCGTCACCCCCATTCCAAAACAAGTTACAGCCGATTCCAGCCCAAGTACACGCGGTGCTAAGCTCTCGATTTTGGCGCGCTCAAGCCTGATGGGACCTCAAGCTGCGCTGCACCGTCTGCAACTGCCCGGAACGCATACCGGAACGCCGGAACGTTACGCAAGCGCCCGGAAGGAAACAAAAATAGATTTCGAGCTTTGTCACGTTGTTTGATGAACTTAAAGGATATAGCACAAATATATTGTTGCATGTAGGAAACGTTTTGCCATGGTTTGCACTCAGCAGTGCCTTGACCAGAAGGCGCCACTGTGTTACGTTTCTTTATTTCACTTTATCTCAGTTTCTGCTGCTGCTGTAGTAATTGGGCTCAAAGGCTCTGAAATCTAATATTTTGGTAACTTAACGGCAGTGGCGCCCTTTTTAGGAGGACCTTTCGCCTTTATGTCAAGCAAATCACGTTTAACGTTTTAAGAACGCTATACTAATACTGTCTTTGGGTATAAGTTGCATGCGGCAAGCGAACGTAATTTCCCTTAGGAACGCTGTCACGCTAACCCTATACTAAAACTCTAACAGCCTCCCGATCGGCACCATCAGCCTCAGAAGTTCCCAGATCGAAGAGCCCGGTGAGTGGAAGTGCAGTGGGGTCTGTTATGATGCGAGGAAACGCTGCCATTCGCTGCTTTTGCGAATAAAAATGTCTGCTGGAATGCCGGTACTGCTGGCGGTCATGCTCGCTGGAAAGGATGGAGACATTTGTCTTGTCTCGACAAGCGCGTGACCACACTTAAACCGCATGAGGGCATCGGTCTGGAATAGTGCATCAAAGGTGGTACTGTTCCGTGCATCTTTATGATGGCATGTTATAACGTACCCGGGTTTGCCTTGCATATTCTGAGGATAATTGTTTCACCATGGGATCAAAAAAATTGGAGGGGACAATTAAGCTCCGTCTGCAGCATATGACGTGACGACGTTAATGGATTATGCCATTACATACGGAATTGACGAGGCAAAATGATAGGTGTAACGTTAAGAGATCGAAAGCGGGCGGAGTGGGTGAGGGAACAAACGCGGGTTAATGACATTCTAGTTGAAATCAAGAGGAAGAAATGGGCTTTGGCAGGGCATGTAATGCGAAGGCAAGATAACCGCTGGTCCTTAAGGGTAACGGAGTGGATTCCAATAGAAGACAAGCGTAGCAGGGGGCGGCAGACAGTTAGGTGGGCGGATGAGGTTAAAAAGTTTGCGGGTTTACGGTGGCCGCAACTAGCAAAGGACAGGGTTAATGGAGAGACATGGGTGAGGCCTTTGCCCTGCAGTGTGCGTCGTGAGGCTGATGATGATTATGTTGATAATGACACGGAATCGGTCACTCTCATGCGTAGTCTTGGGTAGCCTTCATGTCATTCGGGGCGCAATGGTGCAGCGGTTAAGCGGTGCGCCACTGCCCTGCGATGGCAGGTGCTGCCACCGGTGGGGCTTGTGCGACCCAGGTTGTTCTTACCTAGCCACCTGTCGCGACGAATCATTAATTTACCTGCCACGATGGTCAGTTTGCTCACAATCCGGTGGCCAGGTGATGATCACGTCACAAGGTCACGTGACTTAGGTGTCCCGCCTGGGTTGCTTCGTCGGAGATTTCTCGCTCACAACGCAGACGACGACGCCAGATCTTCTGAAGAACGGGAGCCCAATGCAGTCGCGTTAAATTTATAGTATGATTAGACACCAGATGCAAAAATTGCGACAGCTGTTGTATTTACCTCCGATGACTACTACTGCTGCAAAAGTTGCGAAAGCTGTTGTATTTACCTCCGATGACTACTACTGCTGCTTTCACTCTAGTGCATTCTTTTGCTCTAAGCCCAGCCTTCGCATAGGCGATAGACTTGTTCTCGGCAATGAAGGTGGGCGGAGGCGGAACAAGTGGGTAGATCAAGTGAAATTTCGATAACGGAAGGCGTAGAGGAGTTGATGGAAAGGAAAACGACAGCGGTCACGTCATAAAAAGTTATAAATAGGAGCAGCAAACAGAGTTCAGTTCTGTTCGGTTTATTTTCATTAAAGGCCCCCTTGTATCGGGAGTATTACATAAGGGGTGGGATTTTAATGAAATGAGCAAACAAAACAGGGAATATTATTTAGCATTGAAGGTGTTCGGTTACAAGTTCCTGAAAAGTAGAGGATGAAGTGACGTTGGCGATGTCACATAATAAATAAAGATGAAGACGGGGTCTTGGCCAGTGCATGCAGTGGGAATGATAAGTGACCGATGGCTTTTCCGCCGGCGAAGCGGGCTTAAAAGGAAGGAAAATGCAGCCGGGATTAGTGGGTTGGCAGCCTCTTAGCTGAGGAAAGTGGATGGTGCTTCTGGGAGGCAGCTTGCTTTGAATTCATTTCGCCTTTCGTTTTGCATTCCTCTGCTGCTTGCGCTTCTAATGGGTGAATGAATACCTTGTAGAGGTTGGAGGTAGGTGGGTCGGATTGGTGGAGCTTCTGCAGGCTAAAGTTAGATAAGTTGGTGGTGGACGGCACTTTTAAAGAGTGGATGAGGCCGCGTAGCTGGGGAGAGGGCGCGGAGAGGAAGTGGTCGGTGGCTGTTGCTTCTGGAACGAGAAGGTAGATCGAAGATGGAAGCTCCTCACTTGTGCTGGAGGCTTCAGAAGACGCCAGATTTCTGGGGAGGGTACAGCAACGTTGCTTCTCGGGAAAATAAAACAATCCCACTATTTTTAAGCATGTAATAGCGCCTGTCTCGTCATGTGTCTTTTGTGTGCGTGGCTTAAAAAATTGTTGTTTCGTCATTCTGACCAGCGCACTAGAGAAATTGCTGAAGCCTTTCACATTAAAAGGAAAGATAAAGGGTGCGTGAGTGCGCCATCTGTAACATTATCTGTAAGAAAAATGAAAATGCTACACAGTGGATAGTGGTTCTGTGGATACACACGTGCTTTTAAAGCGGTTTTTACCTTTTTTAGTACTATGAGATTGTTGACATTGCGCATGTGCGCTGTTTTTTCATGTGTGTTGTTTTCGTGTGTGTATATAATGACATGCTTCTTCCTAATAAAAAATCAGTTGTAAGTTCAGCGCGGTGTGTGTCTGCTCTCCTTCTTGGTCTGTGTGTGTTTGCGCTGTTGGACCATCACTATGAATCTACACCAACTAGCCCAATCTGCAGTTCTTCTACAGTTAAAAAATTGCGTTCGGTTATTTTTCTTCCAAAGCATGTACCCAAATATACATCCTCGCTTGGCATCCTTTCGCTTGGCATATAATCGCTTGGCATGCTTTCTGGATGCCAAGCGATTGCAAGAAAACGGAAATTTGTTTACGGCTTTCTTTAACCACAGCACTGACCATGCCGCGGAGCGTTCATTTCCGAAACTGTCTCAAAACTTGATAGCGGACGCCGTGACCTCGGCGCGGTTCAAAAGAGAGCCCATTATGTGGCAAGTTTGAGGTCTTTACGCGCTGGCGGCCTGCCAGCTTGCTCGGCAAGGAACCGGTCGCCGGGCACGACTCATAACAGATGGGTTCAAAGCGTCTGGCGATGTCCTTTGTGCCCACAGAGATGTTTCCCACTCGTCTTGACTCAACGGGAATGGCGGTAAAATGCGGGCACTCACGTCAAGGCATTTCTCTTCATTTACGACGTCGCGACCGGAAACAACCTGCTAGGTATCACAGCGAAGCGCTTCCTTGGCGTGTTAACCGTGCAGTTAACCGCCGCTCAGAGGGCCCTAAACAACTCCTGTCAGCCTTTTCCTTTGCCTCTTTCTGCCTTTGCCATTATGCGTGGCAGTAGCTTACTAAGAACGCCGTGTCAAGCGTGATTGAGCGCCTGTGGCATACCGTTGGTACAGCCATGCGTGCAGTCATTGACGGGGCTCGCTTTAAAGAGACGAAAAAAGGGCAATTCACGGGCCCCTCGTCATGAACACAAAAGAAATCACAAAGACGGTGTAGATAGTCACGCACGATTGCCATGGGAGGACAGTGCATTCGCCACCAAAAATTTACGGAACATGATTGTGGGCAAGAAATTGGCACTCTTTGCATTAAGTCACATTGCTTAACATTTAATTGTGCACTGTGTGATTCACATGCTCAGAATCGGGCCGCATATATGTATTCCAAGGTGCGTGCAAGGACCGCGATTGAATTAATTTTATTTCCTAATATTTTGTTAATATTAATTTCGCGTGCTCGTCACGCCGGCGCTCCATGTACAGTCTTTAACAAAAGTAACCAGGCTGCACGTGTTTCTTCTCAGTCGTATATTAAAGCTATTATGCCGGCCCTGAAGCTCTAAATCTCTGTATGGTAAGAAGAACCTCTGTTCTTACCTTCAAAGAACTTTTTGATCTTTAGGGAAGCCGTGAGGGCTCTGTTATACGAATGAGCAGCAAACCATGGAGCCTCGTTACTTTTGACAAAGACTGTACCACCTTCCAGCGCAATAGTGAAGGTACGAGAAAGGGGAACGCTAAAATAAAAAAAAATAAATGAAGAAGCCTTTTGTCGAAGGCCCCGTTTATGTCTTCTTCGCGCGCGCACCGTCCGTGCGTGCTTGGACTTGTGTATACCGAAGCAAGCACACCTCTACGCGTGTGTACTACGCGCCCGGGAGCGCCAAGCGAGCCGTGTGGCGCGCCCTAACTCGGCTAATTAGTGCCGTGAAGCGATGCGGCACCGTCCGCTGCCCGCCTTTCGCCGCCGCCGCCGCGCGCCTTGTCATCATCCACTTTGACGGCTCCTTTCGGCGCTCTGTCGGCGGTGGCAGCCTTGCCCAACGCGCTCGTTCCAAAACGCGATCGATCTTCTGACGCACACTGTCGCCCGAGCAGCCGAGTTACGAGCCACTGCTACTCTTTGTACGCAATTTGCGAACGTTCGGCGACATTTTAGTTTCTTGTCAGACGTGCGAAACGAAGCGTTTGTTCCGAGGGGCCGAGCGCCTGTCGGTCGTTTTTTTTCTGTGCGTGTATCTCTGTGAGCGTGTGCGTGCGCTCCGAAGCGGGAACGGTCGGGGCAAGTTTGAGGCGGCGAGGCAGCGCGTCTCTTATTAAATTTAATACGGTAAGTGAGCCGGGCCCGAGTCTGCAGGAGGCGCAGCCGCGGGAGGTTCCTCCTTGCCAGACCCCGCCAAGCCGCGGGAGCTCCCGCTGCGCGCTCGCTCGACGGCTCCTTTGTCTCCCCGCAAGGCCTCGGAAGAGGGGCTTCGGATACTGTAGACGTCTTATTTGCTTCGGCACTGGGTAAGGCGAATTTAGTATAGTGTGCCCTTGTTCGTTCTTCTTTTCTTTCTTCGAAGCGCTGTCACGACGTTTCCTAGCCCGCAACAGAATATCAAAAATCATAGACTTAACAGGGTGCTCGAAATTAGATTTTCCAAACAAAAAAAAGTAAACGCTGAGCAGTACACGAGGTCTTTCACACACAGCTTATGCGACCAGGCGGACACACAGAGGTGAAACTTCCTTCGTAAACCTCCTAAATCACTAAAATCAATTAAGAAACTTTTTATCTCCTCTAGTTAGAGTACACGTTTATATTAAAAACATAAAGGCGGTCGCATTCTTACCCCCCCTCCCCCCTCTGCCTCCAATTTTGTGGAGTTCGCCTAGCACGCGCGTATCGAGATATTCGCTTCCGAATTCCGAACTCAACGTCACTGCGTTATGCATGGCAGTGGCGATTGTCGCAGAACTGCTCCCGGCATGACGTAGCTTTCCGCGGCCCGTTTCGTCCACTATTTACATTTCACTTTCGGCTACCTAAATTAATGAAACGCCCCGGCTCCGTCCTGCTGCGAGGAGTTTCGAGCCGATGACCACCAGCTTGCGTGCACAATTACGCGTCTTGATCTGAAACATTGGAGGGGAATATCTGGGTTCAGGCTGGTGTTAGCAGAATCCTACCAGATGGAGTAGTTGTTTTATGGGGGTTTAACGTCCCAAAGCGACTCAGGCTATGAAGGGGCGCCGTAGTGGAGGGCTCCGGAAATTTCGACCACCTGGGGTTCTTTAACGTGCACTGACGTCGCACAGTACACGGGCCTCTAGAAGTTTTCCTCCATCGAATGCGACCGCCTCTGCCAGAAAGACAGAGAGGAAGAGCGAATGCGGGGAAGTTATCCAGAGGGGTTCTCCAGTTGGCTGCCCTGCAGTGAAGGAGAAAGAAGAGGGCATATGAAAGGGAAAGAGGGAAGTGAGGAGGAGCATAGACATAGGGTAAGGTCATGCTTGCTGCAAGGTCACAACCTGACGCACAAACACAACGCCATCAGATATCGAAACAGTTCTTTGAAGACCTCAATAGTCGTCGATTGTTGCTGTTATAGTCCGAGTATCTTGCTCTCCGTCCTAGGGTGACAATCAAGGCGCTCTAGACGACAGCATAGCGAAAGTCTTTCGACTCCAAACACACGGCATTTTCACAGCCACTTAGTGTCAAAAGTGGGGTTGGTGGACATGTCAGTGTTGCATGGGTAATGCTTTAAAAGAGCACACCGACCGAGCCATATGACGGCAAAGCAATCTTGGTTCATGTCGTGATATATAAGAGAGGAGACGAAGGAGTAGTCCAGGACTCCAGGCTCCAGTTTACTGAGGCGACGGTTGAAAACTCGCCCAAGTTTTGTGAGGCATGTGTGAGCTTCCGCGCAAGTCTTCCAAGCCTACCCACTGTGTCAAGCCTTGATTGAAACCCGTCGCTGTGGGCAGATCGAGCGGCTTCGTCCGCGCAGTGGCTTCCTGAGATGCCGGAGTATCCTGGCAGCCACTAGAAATGCATGTCGCGACCTTTGGTTATCGAGCAGTGATAAACTTCTCAGACTTCTGAGCCGAGTTTTGAGAGGAAATGTACGTGCAGTTCTTGGAGGGTAGCTCTAGAAAAATAAAAGACCGTTCCTGTGGGCTTTCTGTCTAGTGAACACAATGGCAGCCCGAACGGCAATGAGCTTCGCGCCCGTCTAGGAATTATGGGACGTGTTTTTCACTCCTCAGTTTCCAGTATAAACATGCGCGCTATATGTAGTTGCTAAAAGCATAATAATTGATTTTAGCAAAAAGGTTGGCAACAACGATTCTCTCACTTTACGGCCGCCTTATCTCATAACCTGCTTGGAAAAAACTTTCGCGTCATGTTCCTCGTTTATTGCTTAAGACTGCTGAAAGTCTCACTGTATTTTTCCACTGTTTTTTTTTCTGATTCACTCATCGCTTACCTTATTTGCCATTCGTAAACAGCGTTCTTGATTGTATGCGGAGCCCGCGACATCATTGCTTTCCAGTTGTCAATAATGACATCAACGGTAGAAGCTACCAGCGATGAAGGAGCAAGGAAATAAATCCGTAAAAGTATCAGGCGAACAGGCGGCTTCTCGTCGGTGCTTTTTCAAGCTAATATTTTGTCTCCAGTGGACACTGTACAAAGAGATGGGCAAAAGGTTTTGCTTGCCCCAGTAACTGGGGTCAAGTTTTTTTTTTATGGAATACATGCGCATTTTTTGCTTTCCATGACTCACTGTATCGTCCCGCCGATGAACAACTGTTCTGTTCGATTCGCCGACGTTTCGTTAGAATAAATTCTTTGCCAGTTCATTATAATGCTATCTTGAGGGGTTTCTAGTTTTTTTCTCTCAGTCTCAGCCACACGGGTCAAGCGGGTTAGCTCAGTGGGATATGCTATCACCTTCGAGAAGGGAGCCGTAAATAAGCTCTGTGGAGACCTTGCGTGTTTATTTTCTCAAGGAGCGGGTCACAGGAGACAGAGAGCCTCAATACAAAAATCGCAGAACAGCGTGGTTGAATATAAATGAAAGAAGCATTTGCCCTGCAGGGGACATCCATGCAGCTGCTGCTGCTTATGAGAATAAACGTGCAATTCCGCAGTCTTGGAAGATACCAATGTTTTATCTTTTTAAGCGAGGTCGTCTTCGTACCTGTCTTAAATATTAAAACACCGCAGATCTCAATCATGGAGAAGCAATCGCCTTGATTAAGGTGAATGAGAGTGGATTCGACAGGCATTTCAAAATTATGAGCAGCAGCTTATCGGTACCCTTCGAAGGAAAGGCATGTGACAATTACATTATGCGAGTACAGTCGTCCACACACCTGCCTATATCGTCGAACGGCACGCTCTGTTGTGAATTTATGACTGGCTGCCTGGGAATCTACAGTTTTATTCCAATATATATGCCTAATGTATTTTTGTATTATTTCTGATAATAGTGAAAACTAAGCTTGTTTGTGGTATTGAAAACTATGCAGTTATTATTGTACAGTGTCTTCTATTCTTCATCTTTTCATTGTCCTGTTAACTATTGTTACTAATCAGGTCACCGCTGCCTTGAAGAGGTTTTCTGGGCCATGTCAAGCTGTGTTTTACAGCTTTTAGCCTAGATATCTTTCCATACTGCTGGTAAAATAAAATTGAATTGAATTGAATACAGCTTTTGCACACATAAGGCGTTGAACACGATCCACGTAAAATTACATGCACGATAAGGTCAGGTTTCAAGCCCTAGCCCACTCGTAAATGACACAATTGCACAACCAGGTGCGCCACTCGAGCGCTCTAGAAAGGCGTGTGGACGACTGTACTACTCTATGACGCTGAAACTTCCAGTCTAACAAAATATGATCTGTCTGGCACGGTTGAAGCGATATGAATACTGATCAATTCGTCCAGTTTTCCGTACATGTAGACAAATGACAATGTTCGAAAATAATTTCAGCGCTAAAGAAAATACATTGGCGTAAGTTAGGTTGAAAGACACAGCCCGACAGCAACAGAACGAACTGAAGTTAAGATGCCCAAGCGGATAAGATCAAAAACCTCGTTTGCGCGACCCATGTAATGCGAAGAACAGATAACTGGTGGTTTCTTGGCGCAACTCTGTAGCTTTGTAGGAAGGGAAAACGTCGTCCGCGGCGGCCAAAAGTGAGCTGGCAAGATATGAGACTGCGAAAATCCTAAGACGTCGGCCAAAGATGCTCGGGATTTCAGCGATAGTTTCACGCTTTAAAGGGCACAAAAGCCGATGGCTAAGTATAGCTAGATTAAGTTAGTGTTGTCCTAACATTCAAAATAGGTGAATTTTACCAACGACAGCGCTTCGAGTAGCCAGCAATTTACAAAAACTACCTAAGCTAGGCTACAGCTTAATCGAGACATTCTGCTTGAGTTGTAATGTTTTAACTAACCCATAGCATAGTTTAGCCAGTAATTCTTTTCTCTTCTCTACATTTCTCTCTCCACGACAGCGTCCCCACATTTTTCCCTCTTCATATTCCATTCTTTCTCACTATCGGCTTGGTTTCAGACTTGTATTCGCTCGCCTCTATGGCGCCGATCCACTTGGGCTGGAAGCCAAGGCAAGACAAGCCAAGCAGAGAAATAACAAGAACAACAGGCTTCAATTATACGACTACTCAGGGTGGCCTCCCATTAACGCCTGTCGCCATAAAAAAAAAATGTGCGCGTTCCTGGTTAATTCCGGGACTTCAGCACGGTCCAATCCTCACAGGTCACGATTCGCTCCTCGCTTTCTCGTTCAACCCTATTAGTGAGAAAGTACTGTTCCGTTGGGTGAGCCCCGAGCAAGAACTTGTGGTGTTTGCGGGCTGTGCCGAAGGAAATAAAGAAATGAATGAAATAAATATCCGCTACTGGGATTCGAACCTGCGTCGGCGCGAACAGGTCAGCTGCGTTGCTGCAAGGCGAGAGCACTATGCTAGCGCTGTAGCTGAGCACGTCTCCCTTCCTATCCGGACAAGGCTGGGAAGGGAATTTCGCGATATTTTGGCGACTTGCGTTGCTGTTAGTTGCGCCGAAAGGCGCTAGAAAGGGAGTGGCATTGCGTTTCTACAAACTTCTTGTGGAGAAAATGAGGCGAGAGCGATGGGAAGCGACCATCGAGCGGTCCATTCGGAGACGGACCCGCTTTGCGGTTAACATTTAATTTTTGAATCATTATCAGCTCTGCTTTGGCTATAAACTAGCATAATTGCCCTTCGGTGGCACGGCAAACAGTGCAACAATCAACGCTTGCAAATCCTCTGTATTCTACAGTGCTCTTAACTAAGTCGTTCCTTTCTCCTCAAAACGGCGATCCTGGGGCCGTATATTCTATAAACGCGCCATTTTCGATTGTCCATTTCGTGTCCGTCTGTCATTGGTCACTGACATATATCCGCATCTTTCAGGCGTCTGTCGGAAGCGACCAGGCCATTGGCTAGTTGGCGAACGGACCTCGCCATTGGTTGCATATCGCACCCAATGGCAGCCAGTGGTGAGGTGCGGTCGCCTGCTGGTTGACAGAGCGTTGCGATGCTCCTCGTCATTGGCTGCAATATTGGCTGCATATCGCCATCATGTTCTAATCATATGTCCTGTTTATTTCTTTTTCATTTATTTTCTGCCACTACGTAATGTTCTGTTGGTGATACTGTTTTCCCTGCTGGCGCTGTCGACGTAGATGTTTTGTTTCTATGGGAAGTGGGGCCTGTCAAGTCACAAAGCTGTGGCTTTTTTCTCGCCTTCCTTATCACAGTTTGCAGTACAGCGTTTTTTCCCGTATGTTTCTATGATGTAAAATTTTGGATGTGGTAGAAATCAAGAAACTCAAACTCAAATGGCATCCATTGGTGTGGTCCGGTCGCCAATCACCCCATGGCCGTGTCGCTTGCCACAGATGCTTGAAAGCCGCGGATAAATTTGATTGACCACTGACAGAGGACCAAATGGACAACGGTAAATGGATAGCTTGTAGGATACGGCTCTGGGGTCCTTTTCCATGTAGACGTTGCGAGATGGAATCTAGTGACAGGAAAATTTTTAAATGCCATTTTCCAAGCATAAAGCACCTTTTGCTGCCGGAAGACTATGAACACGCCAATAGAGAGCCAAAAACTTCACTGTTGCTCAAGATTAGTGTGGACGTAGTTGTCATCGGCGTACTTTTAACTCGGGCTGCCATTGCACAACACACCGGCATTTTTGTATTTCGCCTGCGGCGAAATACGATCGCTGCGGCCAGGATTGAACCCGCGACCTTGGAATCAGCAACCGAACGCGAAAGCCTTCCAAGAAAAAAAATAACGGTAGTGAAAGCACTTCCAGATACTGGATTTGTCTCGAATTCTTGCGTTTCGCGTCCTTTGGAATATATTAAATGCTTATGAGGCTGAGCTTTCCAATGCGATGTGAATGTTGAATCTGTGAAATTCGAATCGCATTCGAAATTTTTATACATACATCCGCACTGCCTTATTTACTTCAGACTATCCGAATTAAATTGTTAATACCGTCGCGTAAACTAAGAGATATTCTCACCAAAACAAATGTATTTCCGTAATACACGCAGCAAATAAATTTGGAACACCTTAGAAACTATTACCCTGTCGTGACACGTTCTTCAGGCGGGTCAAAACGCAACAGGAAATTAAACATTTAGCGTCCTCTTTTATTTCAAATCGACGCCTTCCTGCTCCCTGTAAAAGAAATATATAGCAAATTACATGTATTTGCAGCTATTCCTTCTCAATGAAAAACTCCCGTTCCTTTGTGCCTCTGAGTACGTTTCTCATTTCAGCGAATTAACGCTTGAGTTCACACTGCCCTCAAATCTCTGTCAATTTATGAAAAGCATTATTTTGTTTACGCCACGTAGCTTCCTTTTTCCCTGGTGCACGAAGAAACCTCAGTTACTGGAATTCTCCTCGTAAACAAAAGCTTTCCTGTTCACAATCTGCGACATCCGTTGTGCGTGCGACACATCTTTAACAAGCTGTCGCCATCGCATTCCCTACACAATTCGGCGTCGCCTCCGTCGATCTCCGGACGTGCGCAACGAGTTCGTGTTTTCAATGGGAGGCGGACGTGGTGCTTCGCCCACACTTCTTTGGCTTCCATTGAATTTCACTACCATTTACTTCCTACGGCTTCCTTCGAAATGCGTCGCACCCTGTTTAACGTTACGCTGGCTTCTTTGAATTTAGTTTGAATACTCCGGTTAACGCAAACAGAACAGGCGCTAGAGAACGCAATGTGCTTCAGTGAACGACCGCGTTTCCTTGCTGTACTTGTACCCCGTTGCTAAAAGTTGCTCTAAACGTGCAGTGACTAGCTCCTGCGCGTAGAAAATTAAATTGTTCTATTTATGGGCTCGAGCGCTTTCTTCACGTTCATTTTTCTTTAATCTTTTGAACAGAAAAAAGTTGCCTCTGACGAAGATGATGTTGATGTATTTTTACGGCCCAAGGGCACCTGTGGCCAAACAGCGCCATGGCAGAACGTGTTTTCGGCTGCTCAAAGTGGAGTCAAAGATCCATTTTCCGAGCATTTCTGTTTGGATTTCTTTATTGGGGTTTAACGTCCCAAAGCAACTCAGGCTATGAGGGATGCCTTAGTGAAGGGCTCCGGAAATTTCGACCACCTGGGGTTATTTAACGTGCACTGACATCGCACAGTACACGGGCCACTAGAATTTCGCCTTCATCGAAATTCGGCCCCCGCGGCCGGGATCGAACCCGCGTCTTTCGGGTCAGCAGCCGAGCGCCGTAACCACTGAGCCACCGCGGCGGTCCAAGCATTTCACCCCAGATAAGCCGAGCACCCGTCCATGGAAAACCTTATACCGTTGTATCACCGGTAGGTACCCGGCGGCACTGGGGATCGAACCCCGCACCTCCCACATGTGAGGGTGATGCTCAAACCAGTAGATAACCGCTGCGCTCCAGGATGTTTGAGGATCGCCAGCGTTTTCTAATTTTGCTTTCTTCCACGTTCTGCCTCCAGTGTTTAGCGGGACTCAGTAGCAATAGTCATACTTCTTATCTGCCTACGAAAACTTTCTATCCGACTTCACATTAGCTTCTTAGTTGGCCTCGTTGGCTGCATCATTAGGTATTTAGAGCACACTTTGATAACCCCACTAGCTCCTCTGTGAGCATGCTGCTAGCGATGAGGTGGTAAACTTTCTTTTCCTTAATTACGAGTTTTTTAAGCGTCAAATGTGTCAGAGTGGCCATGCCTACTGAAACATTTCTGAAGGATTAGCGCATAGGTAATAACTGGAATACGGAGTCCGCGTGAGAAGGGAGGTGTTAGTTTTTGACATGGTTTCCCTCTACTTTCTCTTTGGTTCTCATCGTCGTGTACTATCGGGGACAAAAGTAACTGTACCCCGTTCAAGTTCCGAACCGCGCCGCACTGCATGCCGACTCCACATGACAATGCACTGCAGCAAGGTTCCGAACTTGGATGGGAGGTTCCGGTACACGACGTGATACCGCGCCCATATCTATTGCCACATGATCGTATGTATTTTCCCTATAGCGTTCATAGGTTCGAAATGCTCCATATTATTTCCGCATAAACCATACAGAAGACATTATTTAATCGTCATACGCCACCGCTTACATAGGCACCCAAGGGAGCCACTTCCGCGTATGTGACTGAGGTACTTGTACACCAAAGTCTCCGCGGAATGTGCAACGTTGGCGTTGTTTTTTGCTGTATTGTATATGTTCGTGCTTTCGTTTTCTGTTCAGTACACAGTAAAAAGTCAGCGCTCGTATTGTAGTGTGTTCTTTTCTTAATATCTCCGTTTAGGCCCTATTTTGCATCTGCAGTTTATAATGGTACCATCCTCCGGATCCGCAACGTTTTCGTCGAACTATGCACAGGGAAGGAGTATGATGAAGAAGGAGGAGAGAAATAAGAGGGGATGGAAGAGTCAAGGCGCAAGCATAGAGGAGGGGGGGGGAGGGGGTGAGGTGCTACGCGTGGGATGTTGCTACCTTTTACTGAGTAGCAAGGCATTAAGCTGGAGAGCCTAAACGTTTTCAGTTTTTACCGCGGGATCTTTTACCAGCATGCCCTGCTAACTGCGTTGCTGAAGTAGCTTGGGTGCACGCCGTAGTGTTGGGCTTCCGTTAAATTTCGAGCATATTGCAAACATTTTTATCCCTCACCATTGATTCCCGTCATCATTGTTGATCAATGCACCCCTCAATAAGAGAGCAGGAGCCGCTTGCTACCTGTTATGAGCCCTGACATTAAAGGCAGCACATACTATGAAAAGAACGGAGAAGAAGACTCAGTAAGGAAAAACAGTCGTTTCAAACTAATACACCCCCCCCCCCTTTAATTTATTTAACGTGCACAAAAATCTCAGTACGCGAGTACTTAAGCATTTCACCTGAATCTGTCGTATTATTCTGTCCTTATACTGTTGCATCTGTACCGTTTCAAACCGAAGAAAAGTTAACTGCTTTTTAAACTACAACATGGAGGTGGGCCTGCGGTGGAACCGCGAATGTGATTATAAAAAGTGGACTATGGACAATTACTTCACCGGCAACCCCTGCGACTACATGCTCAAAACTAGTCTTCACTCCTTTCAACTTTCTATCTCGTGCATCCCATTCGTCATTTCTCGACTAATCCCTCATGGCACACTTCTCGAAAAAAAATATATAAGAGAAACCAACTGCTGTTCATGCGGCTGATGGACGATTTCTGATAGACTATGCAGATGGATGGATAGGCAGTCGGCAGAAACTAAAAAGAGATGCTGTAAACATAGTAGCAATAAGATTTCCAAGTGTCTTTGTAAAAAACATCATCTTGAATCCAGCTCTGTCACGACTGTAAG
This sequence comes from Amblyomma mixtum, assembly GCF_055824585.1. Classification (NCBI taxonomy): domain Eukaryota; kingdom Metazoa; phylum Arthropoda; class Arachnida; order Ixodida; family Ixodidae; genus Amblyomma; species Amblyomma mixtum. Next base: position 28,484,317 of record NC_143017.1, on the reverse strand, counting down.
CTGTCTGTGAGGCTCCAAGGCTGTAAGACACGAATGATTCTCAGGATTTTCTTGTTCAATGAGATGCGCAAGCCGGCTGATGGCCATTTCTAGAAATGCGCACGGTCCTTTTACAGAGAGGCAAAACAAGCCTAAATGGCTGCTAGACGGAAACTGGCAAGCGGAAATCACATGTTTCCGCTGAGACCCAGAAAAGCGCAGCATGGATAACACTGCAGATTGCGTTGTCGCGCCATTTTCAACACCACACTGGGATTGACTAAAGGAATCAGCGGCCACGGCCGCATCGTTCGAAAAAAAAATTGGTCCAGCCGGATATTTAAGAACAATAACAAATACTGGCAAGCGGCCATCCGTAACGACGACTGAACGAGATGGGCTAAAAGCAACACTGTAGCTGGGCATGCTAGTCGTAGCGTTTTAAAAGGCAATAAATGGGGAGCAGACTTCCACAGAAACCAATAAACCGATATCCACAATAAAAAGAGTAAATTGCCTCGCTGCAACTTGAAAGACTTGCGCGAACAAGGCTGCCTCAAATTTGAAGTTCCGGGCTCCATTGCAGTGAACCATTCGCATGTGAGTTGCGGTCAACTTTCATGCAGAACACGATGGCCTTCGAAGAAGTCTACTCCAGATCTGAAGTCTACATCAACGCAAAGCGTGCGATCAGGCGCGGGAATTTCAAAAGTGTAAGATAGTCTTAGAAAATCGGACCAAAACAGGTACCTTTACGAGGTCTCGTTGTTTTGCCAACTAACATTGTTAACTTTAGAGCTCGCGCTACACGTTTTCGCGCCACACGCGCCCGTCGCGCTTTCGCTCGGGGCCTTAAGTGTGGTACTTTCCTCGCTGTCGCTTGCGCGGATTTCGTCGTCCGTTAAAATTTTCAAAGAATTGTTCATTGCTCGCTTCTATGTTTAATATCTCGTTCTCTGTCGTTAGTTTAGGCGCTGCACACGTGAAATTTGTTGCTCTCTCCTGCCAATAGTCATTTAAGAGCGCTGCTATCCCCTCCTCTCCGAACACCTACCCAGGTAACCGGGAGTGCACACATGTCAGGGATTCATGAGACTCTTTACCTACAGCCAATGACATTGTCTTCCTTGACCTGCGGTTGCGTACATTGGAAAAGATGTGCCTTGATGTCTGTTCGGACACAATCTCATACTAGCTCAGAGTGTAGTTATACAACCCGCGATATGACTTCGACATCTAGATTAAGATGACGCAAATATTATGACGCACAGCCGCTCTTTTACACCGCTTATCGGAAGTATCCTCCGTAGTTTAGTACAACGTGGCGGAGAAAGCAGAATAGGAGAGAAAAATACCACGACACGAATCAGCAGTGGGAGCGAGAGGTCATCACGTGAGCAGGGATGACGGGAAGAAATGCCCTCCAGGAAGGAAATGAGCGGATTAGTGTCAGAGAAGAGAGGAGAGAAAGGAACGAGGGAATTTGGAAAATGACAGGGTAGCTCTACTATGCGGCGGGCGTAAGCGGATAGCCAGGATTGAAGCTTATATTTTTTTCCCCGCGTCCTTTCTTATTTAGTGTCCGTTCCACGAAAGAAGTAATGCGTGGCTTTGAGAAACGGTGAACCCGCTTCTGCAGACGAAAGACCAGATTGACAAAGGTAAGGAGGGCCGTGCACCATTTCCTGATTATTTTTCCGGAGCAAAGACGCCGAAGAGAAGAACGCTCTGGGCAGAGGAGAGGCGCAGGCACCGCGTATTTCTACTTTTCCTTCGGTTTATAGCCTGCTTGAAGCTTGTATACGGCAACCGACCGCTACCCCGAAGGTCGCAGCCTCGGCAGCGCGAAAGTTGCGACATCGAAGAAGCTTAAGCGAAACCTAAAGAGGGAATACGGGTGAAATATAAAAAAAAATGCTTCCTTCAATGTCTCCCACTTGCCAACGCACCCGCTGAACTCTTTGTTCGAAGCCACAATAAAATAAACCAAACCATAATAATAAAAAGTAACCACGCCTGTTTTAAGGGATTCGGACTGCGATGAATGACAGAGGGAGGACGAAAGACAGGGCTTTAGAATTGGAAAGAGAATAAGCTCAGTATTTTGGGGACGCTGAAAGACAGGTAACCACTTGAAATACCAGTCGGAGGTTTGAAAGAATCAGCAGGAGGACTACTTGATCCGGAAGATAACATAAAAAGATATCTATAGCTGAAGATAAGCGAAAGCCTTCCATATGTAAAGGGCAAGAAACGAATAAGGATTCGAAGAAGTTGGGTTGTCCAGGTCTTTCAGGAGAAAGCAAAAGCATTTGAGAGAGAGAGTGCGGTGAAGGCGCTCCGTCAATGTCTCAACATGCACGCACCAGGGAACTGGAAAGCCGGCGCACAGGAAACCGAAGAGCGGAATCTCATTTATCTCGCGCGCATTTGGTGACTTCTATCTATAAAAGTGGACCATGAGGTTAGAGAAGACAAAGAAGGCACTCCGAGAAGATTAAAAAAAAGAAACGGATGTTGGGATGAGGGAAGGGGCACGGGAGGAGAACAAGGAAAACGAGCGAGCAGGAGATTACGGGCAGCCGAAAACTTCTCGGGAGCAATTCAGGAATGGTGCAGGCTTTCAGACAACTTTCGAAATGGGAACGCGGAAGAAAAAAGAAAGAAGTTGTAAGAAGCGAAAGAAAAAAGCATATCATGCATCTACTCGTGTGGCTACTGTGGAATCTTACGGGCCTCATCCTCTTCATTTTCTCTGAGGAGTTTAAAGAAAACGAATATGTACCGAGAACTCATCGTTGAAGCATAACTTGGATATCAATCGTGAAAAGAAAAGGCTTATGCATTTTCTCTATTTAGTAGCGGCGGGTTTATCACAGAGGCAGTTCAACCGTATACTGCTTTCTTCCAGTACAAACCTTGCGAAGAATAGGTAAATACTGCATAATTTAAAAGCGAGACCTTCTTGTAGTCTAGATGGTGAAGTAAAATATTCCATTTCTTTTATGAAGATTTTTTTCGTCATGCTTTATGGCGCTTCTAAAGCAATCACAAACTTGATGTCTGCCACATAAGGTAATGAGACGAATCGTTGTGCTCCTAAATTTCAGTCGAACTATACACACTGGCCAATGGCATAAACTAGCATTTTACTCGACAAAGGACGGAAACCATACATCGGCACGGCTCTTACCATTTGTGTACTATTATTCAGTGTGAAAAGCACTTGCCAACATGGCGGTCAGCTCGAGATATCAGCCTGCTCTTCTTTTGTCTACATTACATGGAAAGCCTAAAGACAAAAAAAAAACATTTGCCGTGAGCAGCAATATATTAACTTACGTAATGGTGAATTAGTTATTTTGCGCTTATAGAAATGCCACAAGTGTGCTATGCGTAGCAGCTACAGCAACCGCTTCGTCATGTGCCAGGCAACATACACTCTGATCCACATAGATAACATCGTATGCTACCAACCAAGTACATACAACATTATACGTTGATCATGTTCATTAAAGAGGTGTACGTTATACATATGACATCACGAGCGTGCCGACAGGTGCAGTGCCCTCAGCAGTGCTCCATGCAAACTATGAAAACGAAGCAATAACAGCATGGCATCAAGAAAAAGCCCTCGTACTAGTCCGGGGAAAGAAATTAAAACTATTGTCAAACTAATATCTTTAAATCATTGTCTCGATAATAGCGACATCAATGTTATCGTTTCCCCCAGCGTAGAATCCCATTTACGCTCGGAAGTAACAATATATCCAGGCTTCAGGAAACCGAAGTGTTTGACCACTCCAGGATGTTTTAGGGCCATTAGCTGGCTTTACAGGCTGCAGGTTAGCATCAATGGGCCAGTGCTACCCGCACCTTTCCGTAGGAACCACAATGCTGGAAAATATTTTGCATCTGCGTTGAATGGTTTCGTGTATGTGCCTGTGGATTCTTCTGTTTAAGACGCACTGGCAAGGCTTGAAAATTTTCTACATCGTGCAAATCGACTCAGGAGTGAGAGCCATCATTCAAATGCATTTTACGACATTCATGAGAAAGTTTGTCCAGGCATGTGGAAAACATCCCATAAAGCTTATATTTTTCTCATGGTGAAATGGCATGGCGTCAACCTCCATCGGTGGTAGAACCAAACCGGAGTCGTCCGTCAACGACGCGTCCCGATTCACCCATGATGCAGTGTGTACTATTTTTATGCTGCTCTCTAAAACGCTGGTTCTGCAAAGAAACTGCGCGCTTGCACGCCACCATCGCGTTAGCACCAAAAACATGCAGGGCCACTAGCAAAGTTATCGACAACTTTCCGACCCTTGCCAGAAAACGACTACAAGCATATACTGGTCTCTTCTTGTTGTCCAGCAATTCTTTTAGCTTCTTTATATTTTTTAATGGGTAGGAGGGAGGGAAGGCGCACTTACCGATCTACTCGTGGCTGTCTGAGCCTTTTCGTGACTACCGATGACATTCCAGTGTTTACGCACTGCGGACGTGATGACTGTGGACACCACCTGCTTTAACGCCTTACTCTCCCTTGACGCTCAACAACTCTATTCACGACCATCATCGATTAAATTCGTGTTAGGCCGATCTGAAAACCAGAGGTCGCGAGGTGTTAGGCACCGAACCTTACTCTGCGTTTTCGGCACGCCCAGAGCAGTTAACCTATTCTCGGTCATCGAACCTTTTAAATATCGTCAAGCCGGGTTGGATCTCTGACGAGAAGCAGTGTTGTTCCGGCTAGCCAGTCTGCTTCTTTCTGAATGTGTGTTAGAGTTGCCACGATTAAATCAGGAAAGAAGAACAGAGAATGCTGTAGGCGTGACAAGATTATCCAGACCGTGAAAAAAAGAAAGCAGTGGATAAATGTGCATTTCATCAAAGTGACAGCATATCTGTGGAGCTGGGACGAATTTAGTTCCTCTCCGCGAGTTCGAGGATCGCATACGCAGTTAAACCTTGCGAAATCTATCCTGCCTGCATTTTTGCAGACTTTATTAGGCAGACGCGCCATACTTTGAAATGGCCTGCATCAATATTTTCTGTCGTCGACATCAAGCCACCGGCATTTAAAGACACACAACTCACTTCACTCGGTAAACAAACCTTCTCGCCACCCTTGAAACAAACCTGAGCCTCGCACCTTCCTGCGAAAAAAAACGGCCGGCTTGGCAGAAAATTTTAGCTGACTTGGAGCTCCCCTCAAAGTTCACCCGTACATCTCCCCTCTTGAGCACAGCAGTCGTCCGACGTCAGCCCGGTTGGCCTGCAGGGAGATGTGTGCGGAAAACAGACACAGAAGCAAAACGAGGGGGGTCGTAAAAGGTCCCGGAGAAGGGGCCCTTTTTTTTGTTTACTTTGGCTGAAAAGCGTTTTGCGAGTCGCCCAGAAAAGAGAGACGGGAAGAGATGAGACGGGGGAGAAATATCAAACGCAGACAGAAAAGTAAAGCTTGGAGAATATGAAGGGCGGACGAATATAGGAAGAGCGAAGGCCCTTCCCGGCGTCGCATCGACCGGAGTATAAAATGCGGTGTGCGCGCCCGCAACTGTCTCTGCCACCCCCCCCCCCCCCTTCCGCGGCGGAGGAGAAGGCAGGACGAGCAGTTCTGAGTTGCCTCGACGATGCTGGAAGAAGCGGCTCTCTTCACTTCTGAATTATACATCAGCGATGCGGACGGCTTCGGTAGGGGCCGCGCTAAACCGGCAAATCTCTGGGCGCTGCGCTATCGGACGGGGCGCGATTCTGGCGCGGTTTACGGCACGAAGAATGAGCAGCAGTGACATGCGGTTGTGGAAGCGCAATCAACGGTGGACGCTGGATAGAACAAAACAAGAACGTCACGCAGAAAGTAAAAAAAAAAAGCTCACTCCTGGTATATGGGGCTTCCAGCTTGAAAGAACGACGCTCTTCAACTTTCCTCCCATTTTTCTGGCTACTGTCTCTGTAGGCCACACGCCATGCCACAGGACAGCGCAGGAGGCAGATAGGGAAGACGTGTGCTTCGAAGGATCTTCAGTGCTGTCATAAGCTTCAAGTCTCGCACGTCCACCAACGACCGAGTGATGCCTCGTGCGGAACCGAAGCTCAACGTAGCAACCCTGGGGAAAAGCTATCTCCTGTGAAGTTCTCCGCGCCAGGGGCTCATACGGTGGCTCGTTCTTTATGTTTGTTTTCACCGGTTTGCGTCTTCGCATCTTTTATGAATGCACGATGCTTCCGCACTATGTCTGAGAAAACATGTTGCTCCGCGGGTTTACTGCCGGGAGACATGATTCCGGCTGCCTGCATGCTTTCAGCGGAGGTTTTGGCGGCTAAGCGCAGGTTTTCGAGCTGATCAGGACTTCATAAGAACTGCGTCCACGATCAGGACGTATATGTGACAAGAGCTTCTAAAGAACATTTTCAATACTCATCAACTTGACTTTACCTGGTCTACGATCAACAAATGGCAGCGCATATCGGTAGTTCGACGCAGAAAAACTGCTCAAAGTGCTTGAAAACGCTTTTAATCTGAACGTAATCAAATAGTGACTAATACATGATCAATGAGTTAGGCAGGCAGAAAAGAACGATGGGACTCAAGATTAACATGCAGGAAACCAAAGTGATGTTCAACACTCTTGCCCGGGAACAGCAGTTCACAATTGGTAGCGAGGGGCTGGAAGTGGTCTACTTAGGGAAGGTAGGGAGCGCTGATCCGGATCATGAGAGGGATATAACTAGATCAAGAATGGGGTGGAACGTATACGGCAGGTTCTCTCAGATCATGAACGGAGGTTTACCAATATTCCTCAAGAGAAAAGCAACACTTGTGCCTTACCGGTACTCGCCTATGTGGCAGAAAGGTGGAGGCTAAGGAAAAGGGTTCAGCTTAAGTTAAGGACAACGCAGCGAAATATGGAAAGGAAAACGATAGCTGTAACTTTAAGAGACCAGAAGCGGGCAGAGCGGGTCAGGAAACCAACGCGGGTTAACGACATCGTAGTAGAAATGAAGACGAAGAAATGGGCTTGGGCAGGCATAGCGCAAGATAACCGCTGGTCCTTAAGGGTAACGGAGTGGGTTCCAAGAGAAGGCAAGCGTAGCGGGGGGGGAGGGGGGGGGGGGGGGGTTGGCGGCAGAAAGTTGGATGGGCGGATGAGATTGAGAAGTTTGCGGGAATGCGGTGGCCGCAACTGGCAAATGGCAGGGTTAACTGGAGGGACATGGGAGAGGGCTTTGCCCTGCAGTGGGCGTAGTCAGGCTGAGGATGGCGATGATGATGATTATGACGTAGTAATCATAAGGTATTATAACTCACACTCTGCGTGCTTTGTTTTGTTTTTTACAAAACTACACGCGTGCGTATTTGATACACTGCGGAAGTTATACGGGCTTGTTTTTCAAAGCGGATAATAAAATGATTGGGCAATCGCGTCATGGTTTACGTAAACAGTTATAGAGTAATAGCCGCTTATGTGTTTCGTCTGAGGAGAGGTAATATCAGCAAGCATTACTTGAGACTATGACAAAAGCTATATTGCCTCGCTTCTTTTGATCTCTACATCCCGCTCTGTTTTCTTTTGCAGTAGCGCGTACTAGAAAAATTGTAAGAGATTGTAACCCTCTGTTGTAAGGCTTTGGTGCTATATAGCAAAGCTTGGTCAGAGGCAAAATAATTCAGCAACCAGGGGAAGCACCCTTGCTACAAGACTCGTTTACACTGCCGTTCAAGCCACTAAACGGCCGATTAGATTTGCAACACCTTTCAACAGAACTGCTGTCGGGTGCTTTCACAGAACTCTTTCCTTGGACGTGCAACCCTTCCTGGAGAGGCGACCAGTGTTTAAACCTTTTGATAACTTTTTCACGTTTAATATTACGTTCTGGTTGACGGTTCTTGTGGGATAAAACTTCAGACGACACGTGCTTCGTGTATGTCAATGTTGAACCTTCCCTAGAGTCACGGCAATTCAGGAGAGGAATGCTTGGTTTCGATGACTACACTGCACGCTGAACGTATCGATTGGCCTCCATTATGAAATGCATCAAAGGGACGAAATGCAATGGAAATAAACGAGGCGTACTGTTTTTTTTTTTCTATTTGCGTCGCATAGCTATAGCTTTTATTACGGGACTTCAGCCCTTGGCCGCAGTTTTTCTGATACATCTAATGCATGCTTGTGCAGCATTCTTTTTAATAAAAGTTATGCATCTCGCTTCATACGAGCAGGGATACTGCAATCCTTCGCGCAGTTGAGGAACATATGGCAGCCGAAAATGTCTCCGGCTCAGACGGTACGGCGGGTCCGTCTTCGAGTCAGTAAATCCGTTCGACTAGGACCCTGATCTCGGCTGAATTGAGGTTCAGTTAAGAAGGGAACAGCAGCTGGCTCTATTTTGAAGCGCCGCTCAACAGCCGTCGAAGTTGCTTGTCTGTGGGAGGTGCAACATAGCACTGCAAGCGCGTAGAGAGGTACCTCAGAAATTCTGACGGGGTGCAGACCCGACGAGCGCCAGGGGCCTGTGTGTGCCTCGCAAGGCGCGTTCATCCTATGCGCCTTCCCTTTAGTAAGTGTGCTGTTCAAGATCACTGAAGTTACGACCGGACAGTGTTAAATGTCCAGTTCAGCGGAGAATCCAGCGTCGTTGTTGGCGTTGGCCCGTCGAGAAAATGCGGATCTGTCGATATATTCGTGCCGTCACACGTGGAGCTGTAGAATTGAAGTGATTAAAACCTTAGATCAATTGCTACTATAAATCGCACCTAGGCTCAAATGCCATTTTGACACGTGAGAATGTAAAATGAAGTAACTGCGCTGAAAAGAAAATTGGCGTAATTACATTTCAATTGAATCTGTCACCATTGAGTCGCGAGTCGGACTCGCTACCCCTCGGCCGTCGAGACACGTTCGCTCGACTGGGGAAGGGGGTGGGGGGAGATGTCATAGGCAAAGAGTGTCGTAGGCCTCTGAAAGGAGCAATTAACGCTTTCGCATCATATCCCCGAATTTTCGAAATATCCATCAGTCTATCCCTGCGTCAGTTTACCCCCGTCAATATGCGTTCAGTCAACAAGAGTGACCGATAACTGTCCTTCAAAACGCCCCCAAGAATCGAGCATATATTTTCCCGTAATGTTTATTCAACTGCCGAAAATTGGTTTAAGGTTTGGCTGTTATAATTTTCCTGTCTCTTTTTTTCGCTTCTTAATATTGTGCTGTCACTCATTTGGCAGCAAAACGGAGTGTGTTGAGACGTCATGCCTTTTAATATCGCAGGCAGTGAAGGAAAGGTAGTTAAGAACTTCTTGTTGGGCGAGTTGGTGCATACTGTTGTAGGTACGAATTGCGCACAAAAGACACACACAGGAAAACACACGAGGGAGACTGAAAGAGCTCTGCACAAAAGACACACACAGGAAAACACACGAGGGAGACTGAAAGAGAGCTCTTTCAGTCTCCCTCGTGTGTTTTCCTGTGTGTGTCTTTTGTGCGCAATTCGTACCTACAACAGTGAAGGAAAGTCCGATGTCTCCGAAGCAAGTGTGCCATGTTTATTATTTTGAAGCGAAAGCTCTACTAGGCCACGTTCCGCGAGTTTCGCCGATTCCGTCGCCTTGACCTTCAGTGACCTTCAGCCGTTCCGGTGCTGCGCTGGCTCGACCACGTGACTAGCACGTCAATCGCCGCGGTGGTTCCGGCGCCAGCGCACGTGCTCTCTCCACTGCCGCGCATGCGCTCTCCCGCTGTCAGACTTCGTGACTCGCCGCGCGCTTGGCCGCAGTTTAAATAAGAGCGCACCGCTCGCCTAGGCAGAGCGCGCGTCGCCATGGCTCCGAGCGAAGCTGGGCCGTCTGGGAACGTTACGCAGAGGACCTTGCAACGTCGTCACCTAGCGACATCTGACCACCCAGCGGATATCGCCCACTTTTGCTTTGTATAACTAGGTTTATAGTAAGTTAAGCCTTCAGAATTTTTTTTTTTTTGTAAACACGTACCTTCTCTCAGACACACAAAATAAATGCCGGTGTTGACTTGGCCAAATGCTATCCCTGGACTTCTAAGTTTTGTGAAAGGCGGTGGTAAGGATCTGCCATCTAGTTTTTCTGTCAAATTGCCTTTAGGAAACTATTTTCAGATGTAGCCTGTGAGGCTAATGCGGTAACGACTATTATGCGACTTCACGTTTTGATTGCATGAAAACTTGCCAGAAATATATTGTCACTGTGAGGAAGGGCAGCTACAGTTGCCTGCCTTAAAGGGGCGACGTGCTAAGTTACTTTAAAGTGGCGAACGAAAACAGTGTCATCTAAATTTCACTGTTGATGGTTGAATACAGGTCTTTACTAAGTACTATGCAATAGATTAGCCGTAATTTCAGTAAATTTCGCGTTAAAAATACCGCTCAGTCTACAAATTGCGTTGTAATTCTCAAGTTAATTCCTAAGGGTAAATTATATTTTGATAGTTGCAGAACATTTACATTTCTCAAGTGTAATCTTGTCCGAAAAGTAAACCGGATTTGTGCTAGATGGTAGTTCCCCCTGGCGGAATTCATGCTGGTTTGCGCATAAAAACATAACACTCAAGATAGTTAATACGACTAATTCTAAAGAATATATACCGGCATGCATGTGGTTCTAGCTTCTGAACTGTGCTAATAGCAGTTGGGTGGAGCTCGATATCTAGCTTTTAATCTTACACTACTCCACGACTAGACGGCGTTGATCGTGTTCGGTGGGGTCTGTCGATAATGGCCAAGAAATTATCGCTGTTTATACTTGGCAGCTGCGCCGTTATGTACTTCAGTACCTCTATATTCAATTTAAAGGAACGCGGAGAACAAACTAAAGCATTCTTCTATCGCTAAGCAAAGAGGCTACTGTTACTGAAGTCTAAGCTTTTATGAGCTACAAGAGGTAAAAAAAAACGAAATACAGGTGTCGCCACCACCGGCCGTTTTCGCAACCAAATTGCTGTGACGTCATGGCAGATTTTTTTCGTGCCTATTGTTGACCCTTGGCTGCAGCACCGATAATTTGCAAACGCTAATCATGGAGTCCTTTTCGGGCTTGAAGTCACGAATTTGGGTCAAGTTGCGGAAAACTTTTGAGATGGAATTTGCTACGCTCTACACGCGTCTCTTACTGCCAGACAAACATTAGCTTAGTTGCAAACACCACCACAGATTTGATTTTTTCTGATAACGAAAAGTGAACGCCATTGCCCTCACTGACCCCATCAAAATGGTCGCATGATACGATGGTCCAAGCCTTGGAAATTTTTAACGGAAAGTTTTAACGTGAGTGTGCCTGTAAAGTCAGCCTGACAAATTTCGAGAGCATGGTGTTATTCCGTTTATTTTTTTTTCTCTTCTAGTTAAGAATAGCCGACCATAGTTGAGAAGAGCAAATTTAAAGACTAAACATTAAAACAATCTTAGCCAGCCTCAGTGAATAAAAGGCATAAAGACACCCTTAGTGAAGCCACAGTGCGCCCGGTTAAAGCTATTTTGGCGAGTTTGAATCTTGAAGAAAACTCTGCGCGAAAATTATAAAAAAATAGAAATTACTATAAAAAAAGGACAGCGACGATGACTCCAAGGAAGTTCCCAACACTGTGACACCGCCATCGACGCCTCAGCGCCTTATCATATAGGTAAAAACACTCGCCGTGAATTGTCAGAAAAGAACGAAGCCAAGGAAAACAGTCGGGGTATGATGCGCACTTTTTGACATCAGTTTCCTCTCTTTCTCGTTTGGTAACGCGTCGTAGGATGCGCATGATGATGATGATGATCTTCTTGCAGACTTCTTTGTAAGTTAACTGATGTCAAGGAAGCGAATTTTTTTGTTTTCTGCACTTGAAATGAACACACCATTGCTTCTGTGTAATTGAGCTCATGTTAAACTTTTTAAACGAGGCACTTTCAAAGTGAGATTGAAGGTGATGGACACCTGATGCGACCACAGAACGAGCAGTAGTTTCAACGAACTGATCAAATTATTAAGAAAAGCCGGCTGTGCTAACGCATGCTTTGTGCCAACAGCCGAAAGTTTTATAGTAAACGCATTCTCTACATCAAAGACCACCCGAGAAGCAGTAGTAAGTAGAGTCATAGGATTTCGCAAAATTTAAAAAAAAAATGGGCAGTGAGCTGGAGTTTCTTTATTTATTTATTTCACATACTTTCAGGGCCCGAAGGCATTACAGAAAGGAGTGGTACAACAAAAAAAAATACAGTGCATAGTTATACAAAACAAGTTATATGATGGCAGAAAACACAGTTTTCTTGAAGTTCTCAACATCGGTAATGGCAGCGATGGAGGGAGGAAGGTCGTTCCAGTCAACGCTGGTTTTAGGAATAAAAGAATCATGACACAATTTGGTTCTCGAAAATGGAACACCGACTTTAAATATATGATCGGAACGGGATGAAATGTATGAAGGGCTCGAAAAAAGATGATCCTTTAACAGGGGGTTATGGTGATACAGTCTGTGGAAAAGACATAGTCGAAAACGCTTCCGGCGCGAAGAGAGGTCTGGTAAGGCAAGTGTGTTTTTCATAGAAGTAATGCTGGCGTAACGGGAATAGTTAGTTAAGATGAAACGTGCTGCACGATTTTGAATGGATTCTAGTGTGTTTATCAGTGTGATTATATTAGGATGCATATTCTAACTTTGGTCGTACTAATGTTTTATAAAGGGTTAGTTTTATCGGCAGAGGCACGGTAGAGAAATTTCGGCGCAAGTATCCAAGAGTCCTGTTGGCGTTATTTGCGACATGTTCGACGTGTCTATGCCATGATAAGTTACATGAGATATGAACACCTAGGTATTTGTAGGAGTTAACTGATTCAAGTGGAATGTCGTGAAGAACATAAGTACGCTTGTTATCAGTGATGTTAGTGCGACGTGACACATGCATCGTTTTACATTTATTAACGTTTAGTCGCATGCACCACTTATCACACCAGTTAGATACGCTTGTGAGATCATCCAGAAAATAAATAGAATCAGTTTGGTTAGATATTTTGTGATAGATGACGCAGTCGTCTGCGAAAAGCCTGATAGAAGAATGAGAAATGCATTCAGGAATATCGTTAATGTAAATTAGGAAGAGAAGAGGTCCCAGTACCGACCCTTGTGGTACACCGGATGTCCCAGAGGTGTGAGAGGAGGAACAGCCGTTAGCAGAGACATATTGAGTTCGATTCGATAAGAAGCTTTTAATCCAGTTCAGTACGTTAGGGTCAATGTTAAGCATGCTAAGCTTAAGAATTAGGAGATCGTGGGAAACAGTATCAAAAGCTTTCGCGAAGTCCAAAACCACACAGTCTACATCAATGTTCAAGTCAGTGTAAGCAAAAAGGTCATTAGTAAAACATACAAGCTGTGTTTCACATGAAAATGTCTTCCTGAAACCGTGTTGTTCTGCATTGTTCTGTTGTTCTGAGTTAAAGGGACACTGAGGAGAAATTGAAGTTGCATAGACAGAATACCAGCTCCTGATTACAAAAACGCCACTCATACTGACAACAAAGCTCTTGTAACGTAGAAAAGAGCAAGAACCAAAATACAGGTATCGCCGCCACAGGCCAAACTCGCAAGTACAAGCGAGATGAGATCATAGAACAAAACAGTGTTGCTAGAACGAATGTTTCTAGCAACACTAGGACACGAGGAACCACGAATCACTGAGGCGCAGCAAATGCATGCGCAAATCTCCTTGACGTCGCCAGATGGCGCCACGTACCCGACAGCTACGCGCCCTCCTGCAGCGTCGGAACCAATCAACGCCTGCTCACAGCGGTAGGCGGGCTCCCGGTATTCCGCTAACGGTAACAAGGTACACGGTATGCTAAAGGTGTCTATTTGCGAGAACTTTGCTGACGACTTCGGGAACGGGATCCATTGTAACGCTGGCAATACGCCGGTGCAAACGTAATCGAAGCGACGGCCGCAATAGCCGATAGATGCCTTCAACGTGCGGCCGGCGGTAGCTTTCTTTTCGGCTGCTGCTGGGCCGCACTGCTGGCGCCAGAAATCACGGAGTTTGCGTTACGTCATGTGCACGTCTTGTTTCACGTCACTTAGCCCTGTGTCGTCATAGGAGAATCCCAAGTTTGAATCAGAGCGGCGGGAAAAACTTTTTCAACTTCGAATCCAAATTTCTTAGAAATAAATGCATCTTTCGCTGCCGGCCAAGTGGCAACAAAGCCATGAAATGCCGAACTATCGGATTTTGCTATAAAAAAAATATGAATAGAGCTCTCCTCACTGTCCCTTTAAAGTAGTGTTCTCAGCTCCAGGTAAACTTTCAAAACTGGGTAGGATGACTGATCTTTTTTTGCCGTGAAGAAAAAGGCGTGCAAAACAAAGTACCAAAACAAACCTGTGGATATGCGGAGAGGTTGTGTATTCATTGTCGAAGTCATGCAGAAAATTCTGCACTCGTCAGGCCGGAAAATGTTTGATGGAAGGCTAAAAGAGCCTAGCAGAAACCTTGAAAATAATAAAGGCAACCTTGCGGAAAGCTCTTTCGAGTTCAATCGGGATGCTTACCATCCGGTTCTCAAACAATGCAAATTTGCAAGCAAGTCAAAAAACACATAACGTGTGTTACTGTGGAAGCGAGACCTATAAAAAACCTGAAAGATAAGTTTATGAATGTTCCATCTATATCGCTCTCAAAGAAATAAATCGCTCTCCTTGAAAATGAAAACAAAAATTAGGCTGTGGGATATGCACTGACGCGATGTAGCAACCTGGGGGAATTTCGTTATGTTCATGCTATCACAGGGTATAAAAAATTATTGCAGTGATTAAAAATCAGTTGAATATTATCGCCCGTGTTGGTTTACTTCATACCTGTGCGTGTCTTCAAGCGCAACAAGTTTCGTCATGACGGACGAGCTCACCCGACCAGCCCCCCTGAACTTTTCCTCTAGTTATGCAACAACCATTGCCATTTTTAAGTAGCGCAGGATTTCTACGACACATAAACTATATAAACTAACATCAAAAGCAAGGCCAATAACAATGTCGATAAGACTTAGATAGCAATAGACCATAGTAGGGTGGCACTAATAAAAAATTAAAGAAAATTGTGGGTAAAGAAGCCGAGTGGAAATATAATCGCATACAATATTCCCCATAAAGTGGCCTTGTGCCCTCTACACTAGTGGCTTTCAATCAATACGGTGTTATACTAGGTCGGAAATTGCAAACTACGCAAAACAGGGAATAAAAAAAATGCGAAAGAAAAGAATAAAAACATTAAGAAATAAAACAATAGAATAACCAAAAACTACAAATACAGGATGAGTAAAAAATCTATAGGCAAAACATTAATACAGCGCGGTAATAAAAACAGATGTAACAAGCCAACATCAACTGATTAAAAAAACTAGAATATCGAATAAGTTTTGTGGAATGCGACGAAATTTTAAGTAAGTACGGGCGTTTGTGAAAACCTGAACTCTCATCGCTGCACGCGAGACAGTTAACGCATAACGGCAAATTTCCTTGCATCGAGTAGCCTTTCTTATTCTCCCCTTTCGCGGTAAGCTTGGAATCTACGGTCAGCTGCTGCGGACAAATGTGCTTCAGGCTAGTCGGCCTAAACAGCCCGCATGAGTGCGCATGGAAATAACTGCGTGCCTTGTTGTGTGTACAAGACCTTTCTATGTGGCTTAGTACTGCATGGGCACCCCATGCTACTTATTGCTATTTTATACATTAAACCTTCGCTTATGGAACCTGTAGCAGATCTTTCAAGCCAACCTTGGATTCATAGCGCCAACACGTGACGGCTTGGGCGAATTCATAGGTTGCCAGCGAGCTAATACAACTTTTCTCCAGCAATTCCGTCCGGGCTGATCATAAGAGACTGCTTACTGTATTATTCATTAAAGCCTGGGCTTCAGATGTTTTGTGAAAAAGAAAAATTTGTTGACAAAGTGAAACAACGTAAATATGTTTGTCGGAAAAATTTGCGAGACTGCTTGCGTAGTAGTGCCGTCTCTATCACTACGCAAAGAAAGCTATTCTTCGTGGCTGATTACTACGGCTTTATTTATTTATTTATTTGCTTGTTTGTTTGTTTGTTTGTTTATTTATTTATTTATTTATTTATTTATTTATTTATTTATTTATTTATTTATTTATTTATTTATTTATTTATTTATTTATTTATTTATTTATTTATTTATTTATTTATTGCATGTACCTACAGCGCCCATGAGGCATTATTGTAGGGGGATATTACTACATACAATAACACATGCGAAGAAAATATTGGGAAACATGTTAGCAAGGATAACAGAGCATACTAAAAGAAGACTAAATGAGTTCACAATAAGTATGAATGATAACACACATCGCCAAAGCGCTCGTAAACGCACCAGACCTGGAAGAAATACATCAGATTATCATTTCAACAGCCTTTTGGAAATCAGGTGCACAAACCACATCATTCGGAAGCTTATTCCAGTCCAGGATTGTGTTAGGGAAAAACGAATACTTAAATACATTAGTGCGGCATTGATAGTTCTTTCTTTTTCGTGTTATCTAGTCCCTCCGAAATGTAATATGGCTGCTTTAGATGCGTGTTTTTATCAATACCGCTACAATCATTGTAAATGCTGTGCAAGAACTTCAGCCTGCACATTTTTCTTCTGGTTGCCAAAGTCTTCCACCCAATACGGTCGCGAATTTCTGAGCTCTTTATATGAAAATTATCACATTCAGTAATGTCCTGTTGGCTGCGCTCGGGTGGATGCCAATGAGTAATTGCTCCCTTATTACAGTAATATCCTGTGTAGAGAAGGGATATCATCCCGACAAACTGTAAAACGCTTTTACCATAAAGCGATGCTCGTAATTATTTACGTTGAACGGGCGCATTTAAACCTATAACTCTTAAGTTTTCTTCCAGTTCCTGTCGGTTTCTGAGCTCTAATCTTACCTTTTCGCAAGTGCTTGAGCACAAGCACAGCGGAGACACTCTGCTGTCAGACAGTCTCTTTTGTCTCCTAGCTTCTGCTGATAATATTGCCGCCCAGAGGCACTACTTTCAAGCGGCAGTGCGAAAGGTGAAATCTGCGCTTTCAACGTGATGGGAATGTCGATAGGGCTAGCGCTAATTCATAGCCGACCTTCTTTTGCTTTAGCGTTGTTATCTGGTCACTAGATTGCCGCGAATTGCCATAAGAAGAGAGAGAAAAGCTTGGGATATTAAATTCAGGGCACATCTCCATGAACCTTGTTGTAGCAAACCTCTTCCTGATTACGCTACCGGCAACATAGCGCAGTTCAAAGCTCAGGCTTATGGCTCATAAAGATATCTACCGACAAATCTGCGCAAAATACACTGAGAAGCGGGAAGCTAATGTGTATGGGTTTTCTAATTTGATCACGAAATTTTTTATCCTCCACTACGGCGTCTCTCATAGCCTTAGTCGCTTTGGGACGTTAAACCCCATAAACCAACTAACCAAATCTTTTATCGTCGAAGAAGAAACATCGCATCAATGAAAAAAAAAAGTACTTCCAAGTTTGGGCAATGGCGATGATTACATCAAAAAAATAAATACTGAATTTACTGTAAAAATTCTTTAGGTTGTTGCTAGTTCTAAGGCAAATGTGTCGTTCGTAGAGTGACAGTCATATGAGGAAGATGCAGATAATCTGCATTACGGTGGGTTCATTTATAACGCAGCAGGCTGCGTGAGTTGAGCAAGTTCGTGATGTGTTATCCGCGAATGTTTAATGGTGAAATTTTCACGTTCTGAGTGCTCGGTCCGGCGAAGAACTGCAATGCATGATAAAGCCTCCAAGTCCTACACCGCCGTGAAGTGTCTCACTGGTGTCTTTAAACCTTTAGCAGAACTCAAACATGTTTCAGAGCCCAACAGTCTATGCACCATTCTGGAAGTGTCCTGCAAACTTCATTCGGCTTGCACCCTCATCCGCTCAACGTTTCATGCGTGGCTACGGTAGATTATTCACGCAGCTGCCTGGCTACGTGGACGACCTCCTTTATCTCAGCAGCTTAGCGTAGGCGGCCAGCTATGCAAAATTCGCTGTCACTTATTTATGCCTGCCGAAGTATTGTTCTTCAGTGCAATATTTTTCTCAAACCTCGTTATTAAGCACGTTAGGCTCGGCGGTATTGAAGCATTTTTCAAAATAAATTAATCATTCAGGCCAGCCGTTTTCTGTAGCGTCGCTGAAGCGTGAAGACCTGTTCAGTTATCCCTTCAACTTGTATCTACTATTTTCGTTAATAAGTGGTTAACATTAAGAGTTGTCTCTAAATGTTTTCTTTTTCTATGCGAGCGATTTTCAGGCGACAAATACTCGTCGACACGCGTGTACCAAATATATCATAAAGTACCTATAGCAGACATGAATGATTAATTTCACGCTTCGTTTCTTGAGCGCAAGTGCTTGTGCAGGCTTCCTTGATTGAGTATTCTTCATCAAAGACCCCTCGCTTTAATGCCAGCCGAGAACACCGCACCTGGCACCCAGAGGCAAACCGCGCATATCGTTGAACAGATACGGGCATTTATGAAGTTTGTCCTTGCTACACCGTCACCGAATTTCTTCCCCTCATTTACATTGGTGCACAATTGTCGACTTCCTTGCTTGTGTGGTTGTCTAATAGTTTTTCTGCAATTATTCTGCGCAGGAGAATAGCTTTGCGCTTGAATTCCTCTCTAATGGTGGCCTAAGCGCCTGAAGGCTTTTATAGCAGGCGTTTCGCTTCCAAAGAGAATTTGAAATCGGAGAAAAAATCCAAAGGATAGTTACCTATGTGGAACGTGCACTCAGCGAAAGCTGCCGGCGGTGGGGAGTACAGTAATGTTTATTCATTGTTACTTGTCTTCTTTTTGGTAGAGCGCGCGTGACGTCATCATCAGGTCACTCGTGACGCCCCTATGTTCGGCCCAATCAGAGTGGCGCTGCCATGGAGCACTGCAGTGACGTCGTGCATGACGTAAATGCATGCTGACTCCTCAGTGTGGCGCAGTGTTATGCCAACTACGCTGACGCCGCGGAACCTGAAAACCTGCCCTTAACGGCTGCCGCTGTGAGAGACCATTCTGCCCATAAGGCGCTTGCCTCCAACCAATATGGCTTTTTCCAAACAGCGATGACAGTAAGCTGCAAAACGCTGCTCAAACGGAGTCAGAAAATATTCGGCGTTCGTGGCACAAGTGCTCCCATACTAGATAAAATTACAAATTTAATGTCGCTATTAAAAATGAAGGGTTCAGTGAAGCTGCGGGTCACCAGCAGTCTGTCTGATATCAGCGAAAAAAAAGAGAGAAAGCTAGAACCAAGGCCAGATTAAATAACGACTGAAACCTTCTTAACCCAGGAGTATTTTTCATCGCTCGCATTCACTTCAGAGGTGGTAGCGGACATCATCGCGCGTCGTCAGCAGGCTTGCTCGAGTGTGTAACGTTCGCCCGTGCGTTCTGCATGGCGGGTTAGTTCTGTCTTTTTTACGCCTAACCGCAGCATGTGCCGGTGACGCAAAGAGCCGTCAAATCGGCAAAACCCTTCCAGTTTGCGCGATCTACTGCTGCGTATTTTGTTACCGCAGAAGAATTACGGTAAACTTCCGGCTCGTATATTAGCTCGCAAGTTACTTTACTTTGCCGAATAATATGGCTCGTCAGTTGTTTAGCTTCTGTGGAGCCTGTACAAAAGCCCAGAACCGAACGAGTCGTGATAATACTTCTGTATCATCTATTTCTATGGTACCCATGTTATTTGTTTTTACTATTGTATGTACCCACTCCTGCTATGTCTCTCCTCCGAGACAGCAGTATATCTAAATAAAATAAAATAAATAATAAAGCAAAGCTTACGCAGGCACATACATACTGGGCCATAAATCATGGGCTTAAATCTACACTTTACAGATTAATGAGCAAAACGAGAGTAAGGACGACAAACAGGCGCGCGTGTGTGTCCCTTTCATGTCATTTTTGTGTGCGCGCAATTATTTCCAAAAGTATGAAGTACTTTTGGAACTGGCCCAGATTGCAACGCTTCTGAACTACATTTTAGGATACATTGGGCTCTTTTTTCATGAGTTCTTTACCCTTGTGTGTGTCCCTTTTATATCCTCTTTTGTGTACGCGCAGTTATCTCCAAAATCTCCAAACGAGAGTGCGCAAGTGCGGGAGAGCTTACTACGTCTTTCCTCCGTATTCGTGTTTAGGGTCATGTGGCGCATATCCACTACGCCGTATCGCAGTTTACAGTGTTTGTGTACTTGGTGCTCGCCGTATTCCTGGCTACTACTGCATTCCCCGAACGATTTTAACGAGACAGCGTTAAGGAGCTCGTGAGGTGGAAAAGTCATCGAAGCTGTAGCCACAGTCTAAGCCTGCCGCGGCTCTGTCGCGTCGTTCGTGCCTGAAAAATCAGAGGTGGCCTGGTAGTCGGCTTATTCAGGGTGAAATGTTTGGGAAATGGGTATTTGACCCCACCTTGAGAGAACGAAAAAAATCTTGTATCATTGCACTAATTGGCCGGAGATACCCTAGGGGAATAAAAATACATCATCATCATCATCATGAAAAATCTGAGGAGCACCAGCAGCGGAGGCCTTGCGCAGCTGCTACGTCAACGGGCGGAACCGGCATCCCCTGTCCCTCCTCGCACGCAGCTGCTGATAAGCAGAAAGCGGAACTGCCCCCCCCCCCTTACCCCTCCTAGCGCGGGCTACCCGGCAGCGGCTCCTGATAGGTGGAGGCGGCCCGATAAAGCTATTGCTTCCTACTGCTAAACGGGGAGCTTAAGTGTCCTCCAAGTTTTTTTTTTTTTTTACTTTGACATGTGTTAGCAACAACGTGGGCACCCAAAAGTTTGTCGCTATAATAAGGCCGCGATGAACGGAAACACTGAAACGTTTTCCAAGTGGTCAAATTTGGTGCACAAAAACACGTCCGTGGGAGATACGTCCCAGCAAAAACGACCCCAGAAAAAAGTCCTCTGAGGAAGCGCCCTATAGGAGAAAAGGTCCCCAAGCGAAAAATCCCCCAAAGATTTTATTCGTTTGGAATTAGACTTAAAGTAACCTGTCGCCAATTGCTCCGCCTTAGTCACTGTTTTAAATGACCTGTACAACTTTTCTATAAGGGCAGTATCCTCTAAAAATTTCAAGAGCGATTGTGACACTGATCGCCGCTCAGTTCTGGACCCCTCATGGTTCTCGACACCAGCCATTACGTTTATCTCCGCATCATCGAAGCTATCAACACCCAGAATCCGTTGTTTAGTCACTTCCAAGCCGATGGGTGGAATCATTGTAGCGTACGTTGTTGCATTGTTGTCCTGTTCCTCCAACAAGAGAGGCCGAGTGGATGCTCCACATCGCAAGGGGATAAGTGGGAGCGTTCACCAGAAAGTTACTGTGTTTTAGCTCTGTTTGCCCGCTTGCAGGTGCCGGAAACATGTCATGTACCAAAGGAGTCTGGTATGTATCGGGCAGCTTCTGGCATTAGTCTCTCGAGGAATGGTCCACAATTAACGCACTTCTGCGGCCATTACATTGAGCACAGCGCCAGCGGGGACAAGTACCCTGTTTAGAGCGCACTGCATACCCCACGAGGACAGGGAAAACTTGTGCCTATTACCAAACCAGTGGGTGTCCGGCAAACTGGGGATCTAACCACCCACTTGCCGCCGTAGACGAGGCGGATGCACAAATCGCAGGGGATACGGGACGTTTTGTGAGCCGTTTGGGGTAATTTTTTCCTACTTCGAAAATGGGGACGTTTTTACGGGGATATTTTTTCCAATGACATTTTTTCCGGAGTCTTTTTATTCGGAGACGTTTTCGGAACCCGGTGAAATTATGTCTGTGCTAGAAAACAATGCTGTACGCATCTATTCGGAAACTTTACAAAGTTTTCCCGGCATCAATCAGACAACCGGCTTGCGAACCTTTACACAGTGACCGTTTCCTCTCTTTAAAAGTCGGTGGTTTTATTTTAAAAACATGGTTTTGTCTTCTTGTTTTCACTTTGATTATCCTTCGTGACCACTAAAGTCTGTTCTTGAAAACATCTCGTCGTTTTCAAGAGAGAATACAGCGTTATGCAGAGCGTTTATGCATCACTTACTGCGCTGCACAGACGTAAATTCAGTTGTCCTAACCGCTTAGTGTGTCGATGTTTTTTCAATGTTTGTCAATCCTGGGCTAATGTTAAAAGATGGTTTTCTTTCTTTGACACTCAATTTTGCAGTATTTTCGGTCTCACGAGCACACCGCATGAATTCGCTCTTCGCATTTCGCTACCTAAGAGGGCGCTATTAGCATTTTTCTTTCGCCGCTAATCACAGAGCTCGAGCGATTACTTTGATCTTGAAAGTTGGCTCCTTTCGTGGTTCGTAAGTTCACCACGCGCTCTGTTGACTTGAGAGAATTGTGCATTTACATCATCAAATCTTCACCTTCAACGGCACCAAAGGCTGAGGTGACCATAGCCAGCAGCTCAAAATACAACCGATTCCGCGCACAAAAACTCGGAAAATTATTGTAGATGAAACGAAAACCGACAAAATAAATGGAAAAATGGACGCACCCTTCAACTTTACTTTCACGAACTTACGAAGACTGTGCGTTACGTAAAATGCAAATTTGTAGTAGACGAACCTGCTAGTTTAACGTTTCAAGCAGCTGTTATTAATGATACCATATGAGTAACGTTTGCGCGTTGAAAACTGATTATAAACAGCGAAATTCTAGTTTACGATTAGAGTAACGGACCACTCCCTCGGCACGTCTTTCTCGCTTTCGTCTTTCACTCTCTCCTGCATTCAACCTTTAACGGAATTATCATGTACAAAATTGTGTTAAATAGGCTGAGTGCTTACAGTGATTGTTAAATGCAATATTGATAAAAACAACCTTAAACTATCTTGAGATATAACTGCACAAAATCAACATGAAACAAAGCAAATGAGTACAATCAAGCAAATGCCTTCCACGGTTCGAAGGCACATTGCAGAATTAACAAAGCAAAAACCAAAACAGTGTATCATAAAATCAGAGAGCAGTAGTTGTAATCATGCACATGAGAATCAATAGCCGATGTCGAAGATGTTGAGAAAGTTCCGTTCCAGATACTAAGCTATGCCACGTTTTGATCCTTAAAGAAGTAGGAACTGTTTGAGCGTCATGTTAGCACGTAGCTGCAGTTGTGAATGTTTACCGCGCCTTGACAACTATGTCAGGCTTGAATTAATTACTGCTTGCTCACGGACAAGATTAAGACGATCACTCTTCGTGAAAAACATCAGTGTTTTAGTAATTAAAGCGCTTATTTGACGGACGTGGAGAAATCATTTAGAAAGAAAAAGGAATACTAATCAGAACTGACAGTTAATGGCACTTTCAGAATTTTGTATCGATGGGGCAGAATTTCCCAGGAGCTGGACGGGGCTGAAAATTTCGTTGCAACTGCAGCATCAAGAAGAGCAAGCAAATTTAGGGAGCAACAGCAGGCTGAAGGACGCGGCTGCCGCCTATCGCTGTATACAGCGGGCGCCGCCGTTACCCGAGCAACAAATGCACCGGGGACAGAGACAGCGGCAGACAAAATCACTGTTCCAGCCGGCTTCCTAATTGGATGCGCTCCTCGGAAGCATCACTTCCCCTCGCTGCCCATCGCCTTCTTCCTCCTTTTTTCCAGCCCCTGAGTTCCATCCAGCGCAGCCGCGCTCCAGGGCGACTCTCATTTTGGATTCTAAGCTCTACTCAGAGGGCCCGGACAAGCTCCTGAGAGAAAAGCAACAATCGATGGATCGCTCGCCACCGCAGCCGTCAACCGTGCCCCGGTTTCCTTCCGTACTCGGGCGAGCGCGCAGCCAAGACTTCGGCCCTGAAAGCCTGGCCGGGTCAGCTGCGTACGAGCAGCGCATGCGCTGTTCCATCGGTGACTGCAGCGCCTTTTGCGTCAGGTGCGCTATCTGCGTTAAGGCACGTCAGGTCGTCGCCCTAAAAAGTTAATGGTGACTCCTCTCTTCTGCCTTTTGTCTCACCGCCTTGCTCCCTCAGCTGCACTGCGCACTTTTCTTTTTCCCCATTTTTCCTCAACTCAACGGTTTCACTCTCAGGTGAACTTACATCTCCTACGCGGAACCCTCTCTCTCATCCCGTTCTTTTTTTTGCGCTCCAATGTTATTCGGACGTTCGCGCCGGTAGTCGTCGCGCCCAACATAAAGCAAAGCAGAACATAATGAACTTGCTAACAACGGTTTCCCCGTGAACCGGCTTTCGCGTATTCGCCAGCCCGGCGTGCTAGCAATATGTGCCCACTTTGTTCGCCAAAGTGTGGAGGAACTTAATTAAGATCCTGTAGTTCCTCCGTCGTCGCGCTTTGTCTGCGTTGCGCAGCCTTTCGCTGCGTCTTTCTTCACTTTCGAGCCGCTGCCTTACGGCTGCCAAGCTGGCTTAGCAAAAGAGACGCTGCTACCCCTTTGTGTAATCCTCGCCGAAACCCTCAAAGCGCTCGCGTTGTTGCGCGCTGGAGACGACAGAATGCTTGCCGCTTCGCCCTTTCTCCACCGCGGCTACAACGGCCGTTTTGGTCTCTGGAACTGTTTAACGTTTCCTTTTTCAATTTGATGCTTCCCGGCACATTTGCCGCGGACATGAAGAACCCTCAAAGGAAAAGCACTGCCCACGCCACGTTCTTTTCCGCAGCTTCTTGCGATCGGCTATGCATTCCAGTTCCAATTTAAAACCAGGCTTTATAGCCTGGTTGGTACCCACTTCACGCTCCTTGGCACTGCTCAGTAACAGCAGGCATAACTGTAGTGAGGCCTGTACAGACCTGAGCTGAATCTCTTCTTATTGAGACTTCTTATTGACTCTATTGACTTCCTATAGATATTTCTTTTTGTCTACTCATAGTCTATAGACTATCTATAGACAAAAGTCTACTAAAAGTGTATGGCCATAAATCTATAGATTCTATGGCATTTGTATTTCCTATAGACTGTTCTCTAGGATTTGTCTATAGAAACTCTATAGACTTCATATACAAAAGTCTATGGACATTCTATAGACTGTCTAAAACTTTTTTTGTAAGGACCTTAGTTATAGGCCCCGCGTCTTTGTACCCTTTGGCAAAAAAACAAAAAACCGAAAAGTCGTTCATCAGAAAAGCCGAGAGCATGTGCCTAATTCGAAGTCAAATATGCGTCTGCAGGTGGTCCGAAAAATAACCTGCGTCCTGTCTAACACGGTGCAAATTCTAGACCGGCGCACTCAACTTTACGGGACGACATCTCTGGGGAAATTATTGCTCGATCTCCTGCGTCTGGGAAGCCCCACGTGTGCTTCCTAATAGGGCTACTCTTCTTCCGCTTACACGAGGCTTTCGGGCAGAGCGACGAGCCTATTACTGAAGCAAAAGTACCTTTGATTAACATTCACCTAGCAGAGGTCACTTTGCTGCCGTGTTACATCTCATTATGGTAAAAGCTCGTACTGTGCTTTATGTGATTATTTCCCTTCTGCACGGTTTTGTGCCAGCGACATGCACCTACCTTTAATACTCGATGCATCTTCGAGAGAGGAAGCGACTATGTCGGGATGGTAATTTATGCAATGAAGTCGAACACATGCATCAACTTAAGGCTTATGCTTCACAAGACGCGACTCGGAAATAGCGTGGCGACTGAGAGAAATGGAGGGAGGGGAAAGCTTTGCTACAGTTCGGTCTAGTAGCGTTTCATGTGCAGATCAGCCCATGCTGGAAAGCTCACATGGATCATGGTTCGCGAATGTTCTCGCCGCGCGCGACTCGCCCTTGAAGTGCGTTCAGTTTCAGATGGCCAC
Organism: Amblyomma mixtum; assembly: GCF_055824585.1. NCBI lineage: Eukaryota > Metazoa > Arthropoda > Arachnida > Ixodida > Ixodidae > Amblyomma > Amblyomma mixtum. The sequence continues at coordinate 28,458,463 of NC_143017.1, read as the reverse complement.
TGTCGCTTTCCACACTGCGAAGTGGTGGCTTCTGCTCCGTCTTTTCGCGTCCACCGTGCGTTATAGGGGCGCATGAAGCCGCTGATGGCCGAGATCACTTGAATCAATTAAGATCATTAAGATCGCTTGGAAGCGATTATCGATTAGTGGGGGCTGTAATGGCGCGATAAATAACACAATCGTCACCAAGCATGCGCATTTTAGAGGTTACATTTGTCGGCAAGTCATTAATGTACATTACAAAAAGTAGCCGGCCGAGTACAGATCCCCGAGGAACGCCTGAAGTTACTGGGAAGAAGTTATAGTTCTTGTTGTTTACAGAAGCATACATCAATGTTTCTAGACACGACTAAATATATTTATTGATCTCATTTCAGTTTCATGATGCATAAACGACAAGGCTGTCATGTGCAGAACACGGAGTTAAATATGCATGTTTATTTTACTTCCTTAACTTTTTCCGAGCCACAACTTGTTCAAAAAATCTCTTTCTTTAAGGGGCCTCACGACCCGTGAAATTCACAATTTCATTCACCTAAAAGCAACCTAAGGTGAAAAAGGATGCCTTTGCTGTAATACAGAGTAAAAAATCTTTTTTTCTTGGCTTTTCAGGTGAAGTGCGCCCCAAAATAAACTTTGGTTTACTGTCACCACATCCAGCACGCTTCACCTAGAGGTTTGTCTTTTACCATGAGGACGACGAAAGCGCCGCTTTGGGTACCCTCGCAAAGAAAATGTTTTCGCTCTGCAAAATCCCCCGAAAAAAAAAAAACAGGCATGATCATTCCGGAAGCCTCTTCCGTCAATGTTTCTACAAACGACAGCCTGTTCTACAAGCAAAAATAAACACACTTCTAAAGGAGTTGGAAAGGCCCCACACTATTTCCTCGAGTTGCGTCTAACCTAAGCGTCCCATCTCAAAGCAAATTGTAAGGGCGACCCAGGATCGTAATGTCCACCCCGAACAGGAGGAGACAGCGCTATTTCGAAGCGCTAAGAGTTGTCTGAAAGGTGGCGAGGAAACGAGAAGCACCAAGCTGGGACGAAGGACAGATAGTGGGAAAGGGTCGGACGGTGAGCGTCTGAGACGTTAACGCCTAAAAGCCGCGGGGCGAAATTCGCCACGAAAGCCGGATGTTTGCTTTGTGGCAACTGCTGCAAAGCCCTCAGAAGAGTTTGGATGCTAAACAAAAATAAAGGCAAGAAAACTGGCGCCCTTCTTTGGAGCTCCACTTGGGCACAACTTCAAAAGCTTTTTTGATACCATTGCTCCTGAAGGCAGCTCGCCCTTCCTTTATTTCTGTCGTTGTTGTCGTTCCCACTTCAACGCGGCGCAAGCGCGATGGCTAGATTGCCAGAGCTTCGTGTATTGATTTCGACAAGTGCAATAGCTCAGGTTGTTAGTTCCGGCGCCACTCTTCTTCAGCTATTTGTCTCTGCGAGCTGGCGTCGTTCTGTTTGAAGTTTGTTCCGCGCGGAGCTTTTGTGCCCTGAGCTCTCGGGCGCTTGCTTTGAAGCGAGAAGCGACTCTAACCCTCTTCCTCACTGCGCCTCAGGTTTTCTGTCGACTCTCCCGCTGCCCCGTGGCGGTGGGATAGATTTTTCGTTGTTTTTTTTTTATTTTGACGCTGGCATCCTCGTCTCGCTTCCTGTGTTCTTCTTTGTTCTGCTAATCGCACAACTGATTCAGAACTTGGGACCTATTTTCATTATTTGCTCAATATTCGACGCAGTAAATGATCGTGCCACCGTTAGATTTCTTACGCGCGTAGGGCTCGTTCACCCATTCGGTATTTTCCCTCCGTAAAATTTGCGTACGATGAGATGAACGCGGAGAGAGTCGGAGGCTAATGAGGTAACCAAAAGCAACAATCATTTACGAAAGTGATTTAGTGTGAAGGTGCCTTCAGTGCAGCCCCAGGACTGAGCTCTTTGTCGAGACTTATTAACGCCGAAGCTTCAGCTATAAACTTCGATTCCGTCGTTTCAATAACAAAAGAATGCGTGAACCTCCTGTACGCTTTCCTTTTCATGGCCTCAGTATTCAGTTTGACATTCAAGCTAATATTCAATCAATATTCAAAGTCTGTCACCATTGCACAAATATCAGTGCGAAATAAAGAACTCTAAAGTGCCGTCAATACCCTAATTCCCCGCGAGCTCAATTCACCACGTCTGCGCCAGCGTCAGGAATGATTAGTTCTTGTTTTAACATCTTGCTTTGTTTCCATTTCTTCACACACGATTGAAGCCTGCCCCAAAGCTACGCCACTGTTTCTCTAAGCATATTCAGGAGTGTTTTTATTATTTAATCAAACAACGCTTCTTACCTTAGCAGTGAGGGAGATAAAGGAAAGAAGTTGAGGAGACACTTTAGCTCTGCGTTAAGGGTATAGCTTCTTAATTTGGAGCGCTCGTTCTCAAACTTTTAATAACCGCTACGAGTCCCTCAGTAACCAAGCAGCCCGAAAATTCTCTCCGATTATAACCGAACATAGAGTGCGTATGACATTAAGCGAACCTTATATATTTCCGACCTATCTCATACACGCCATATTCAAAGTGTAATATTTTTCCACAAAATATTCTGTAATACGCCGCAACAAAAGCGCCTGTTTTGTTCGCCTCCAACCCATATTTCTGGTACAACAGATACGTCTTGCAAAGTTTTTCTTCCACTCTTCTTCTTCTTCCTCAGCAAAAATGGCGCATGCCCGTACATCCTGGCTTTCTTCCTCACTGTTACTTCGAACTATTCTACCCTGGAACAGACTCCCTGACTCAGTTTTCACGATAATTAATCCCCAAAAATGTCTTTCTGTGGTCACTCACTATTTGGGGTGTTTTGATGTGCTTTTCTGCGATTTATCTGTTCTGGTGCCACTGCTATACAGTGTGCTGTCGCAAACTTTTTTAAATGTGATTAGCTATTGTTTTTCCTCCCATAACTGTTTTATCTGCGAGCTAAAAACTGTCTGGCATTCGGAACCGTTCGTGTGCCATCTCACGCATTGATATCACACGTTGAGTTAAATGTAAAGAATTTAGTCTTTGAAGCTTCATAAAGGTACCTGACATTATGTATTTAAATAATACGCAGTAGAATATGACTACGGTGGAGGGAGTTTGAAGGCATACTCAGATTATGAATGGAGATTTGCCAATATTCCTTAAGACGAAAGTATATAATACTGCCACGTTTCTACAAGCAGTCGCTGGGCGGCTGCTCTTCACAAGTCTCGTGCACCGGCGAGTGAAAGAGGAAGAAGATTGGTCTCGGCCTTCTCTGGGTGCTGTGCTCTTGGCTTGATCTCCGGTGCCGTCCAGGTCAACCCCCATTAAAGCCTTTCGGTTACGAGCTCCAACGGCTACGTAACAATATCTATCTTACCAGTACTCACGTATGCGGCAGACACGTGGAGGCTAACGAAAAGGGTTCAACTTTAATTGAAGATAGCGTAGCGTGTTATGGGAGGAAAAAGTTATAGCTGCAACGCTAGAGACAGGAAAAGAGCACAGCTAATCAGGGATCAAACGGGAGTTATTGGTACTGCTACGTACTCTGGGAGGACGACGAAGTGGCTAGAACGACGACGACGCTGTGGTGCGCGCTTGTTTTCGGTTCGGCTGTCCCAGGCCATCGATCCTCTGCCTAGTAGATTTCCTCTGCTGCATATAGCTATTACATAGCAGTATGCTAGTTGAGATCGAAAACAAATGGAATTGAGCAGGGCATGTAGTGCTAAGGCAAAATAACTGATAGTTGTTAGTGGCAGCGGACTTGATTCCAAGAGAAGGCAAGCATGGCAGGGTGCGGCAGAAAGTGAGGTGGGCGGATGAGATTAGGAAGTTTACCGGGATAAGATATCCGCAGCTGGCAAAGGACAGGGTTAATTGGAGAGACATGGGGGAGGCCTTTGCCCTGCAGTGGGAGTAGTCAGGCTGATGACGGTGATAAAATATTTAAAGGCCGTAGTCGCTTCAGTGGTATTACATGCGTTTGGAGAAGGACATCACTAGAATGACAATAATTTGTCTACTTGGAGGATCCAGTGTAACAGTAATTCATACTTTAAAGAACGTTGACGGGTATATGACAGTGCGGTTCTAGTCTGGTGCATTACGAGGAAAGAATGAAGCAGTGAAATTGTAGGTGCGATGCGATATGCATGCTGGTGGGACGATGTATGGTCAGTAAGGAAGACTGAACTGAACTTCTCCAATAGACGAATGGGCGATGCGGTGGTGACTTGAAAGCTGTATGAAATCAGGTCTACATATAACTTTTTTTCCGTGTGTGTGTGCGAAAGCACTACTTCACGAGGTCGGGCCGGCTCGCTGGTTTGCGTGAAGCTTGATCTTGAGTGTGACCTTGGACACACCATCAATAAAATAAATATTGCCGCGACTGGGATTCGAACTCGCGGTGATGCGAACAGATCAGATTTTCTGGCCAGTGCACGAGAGCACTAGGCTATCTACGCACTTTTTTTCTTGCATGGTATTTATTCTGCATGGTTATGTACACGAGAGGTATATATCAACTAATACTACTCTCAAATTAATATTCGCGCTTACAGCTATGTGGTGGTAATAGAGCGATACACTTCGTGCACTGCACTGAATGCACTGGCGTGGACAACGCTGTGGCAGAAACACGGCACTAGAGCAACACGCATTGGCGTTGACAACCTTCCTGCAGAAACATGGCACTGGAACATAGGCCGCAAGCGTAGATTAGTTAAATTGGCATTAAAGTGGCGAACTGATGGACACAATGAATAAACTGACTGGATTAAGAACAGGTGCCATATAACCTACGCCTATAGAACTCGCTCAAATGTATACGCGAAATTAGTCGGCGTTTTGGGAACGCACACTGCGTTGAATCATTTTAATAGGCTACTTTGGTTTCCGAAGCATTGTGCGCAGGACAAAGTTTAGATTGCCGCATACATCCAGAGTTTATCGTTTAAGCATCCCAGCTTTTACTGTCGAGCTGTTCCACAATCCTTGAATCGAAACTTAAGATTTTGTTCGAAAAGCGCATTCTGCAAGACGACGCAGTCCGTGAGCAAACAAGGCTGTAAAGGAATAGCTTTTGCATTGTGTTTTCTAGCATCGCTCGGACATCTTATGACTCGAAACAGCGAGGCTGGACGAACGCCTCCTCTGCAGCGTTTCCTTGGAGATAGCGCTCAAAGGATTACGATTCTGTGCCCGGTTCCCTCCGCGCATTTTTGCACCGAGCCGTGACTCAGCTGCTGTATTGTACCCGGCGATTTTTTCTGCTGCTCCATTTGTACCAGCGCATACCCTCACGTGTGAATAGAAATGCTGAAAAAAAAGACTTTAAGAACAGGTCGTTCCACATAAAACCGGATCTGTGAGGCTCTAAAACGGCTGGTTCAAATATAAGCCGGCATTAAAAAGAAGCCCCCCAGAGAGCATTGTCGACTCGGGCCCAAGGCGCGTTGGTGTTCGGACACACAATGAGAGCGCAGGGCTTGCAGCCGCCGTTCGCTGGCAAGGCAGAAAAGGCACCGGTGGTGTGTTTTATGTATTGAAGCGGCGAACAATATTTGCTGCCTCCTTTCAAGGTGGAGACTGCTGTTCGTCGAAGAGACTGGGCGAGATCACGCAGTTTCACGTTTATTCCATGTTTCATTGATATTCTACTGAAATGCTATTCTTATCATTTAGGCCTGTCGCCAGAAAAAAAAAAAGAACGGGAGCTTTTATTGGGAGCTTGTCCGTGTGCAGGAGGCGGCAGTTGCGATTTTGGGGGCACAGATGGCGGAAGCAACTGAAACACCGAACAGACGGAGAATGCCTCTACGCGACTTAGGCTGGAGTAGCGAGCCATATATTATACTTTTGATATATTCTTTACGTAATTCCAGTATTTTTCTGCCCCTCGTGCGGGCTCAGGTGTTTTTTGCGTTGAAGAATAAACTCCTTGAAGCGTACTAACATCAAATGACGGTTCTATAACGAGCACGAAAGTTTGACATTTAATTCATCTTCAGCTCAAGCACTCGCTTACTGTAGTCTTTATCTTGTCCCTTCGATTTTGATGCGTTAGCGTTAGAGTTGTCGTCACACCAAAATTCCAATGTCCCCAATATCGCCAATATCCGAGACGAAATTCGATTATTGGTCAATAGAAGTCACGTGACCTTGTGGCGTCATCACAATCTGCCTACCTTGGCAGGTGGCAATTAAATTAATTATTGGTCGAGAGACGTCACGTGACCGTGTGACTTCATCCAACTTGCCGACCTTGGCCAGTGACAACCCGCCCACAGAGTTGTGGGAAACCGGCAACGGGGGCAGGTAAAGTAAGGTGCAGAGTGACCCATTCCTCATATATGCGCATGTAGGCAGAACCTAGGAGACAGAGAAGGAGTACTGACGCCGGAGGGATATCTAATGCTACCACATAATACTCTTAAGGGTAGGTAAAGCTCCGTAAAAGCTTTCTACGTGGTTGCTATAGCTACGTCTAGCACCTCCATAAGCTCCTTTCAGGAGAATATTGAAGAACTGTTATATCAGTTGCATTGGGAACTGGGACGTATCAAGCGCGGCACGTTATCTTCACCATACGTGCGAGTCCGATATGAACAACAAGTAAATTTAAGCCCATTTTCTAACACTATCAGAAGGAAATCATATACTTAGTTCTTGTCGCGTTAATGTCTAATGCAATATGCAAGTATCTCGTGAGCGTCTGGTTCAGCGTGATTTCGATCACTTTGGCTAAATCTCAGTCAGCTGATAGTTTAAAACACAGTCAGCACTGATGTCTTGCTAGCCCGCCATAAGTACTATGACATATATGTGCTAAAAAAGAGTAATAAACGAAAATATATTAGAGAAATACACCGCCGCCGTGGTGACTCGGTGGTTATGGTGCTCAGCTGCTGACCCAAAGGACGCGGGTTCGATCCCGGCTGCGGCGGTCGAAATCCTAGACGCCCGTGTGCTGTGCGATGTCAGTGCACGTTAAAGAATCCCAGGTGGTTGAAATTTCCGGAGCCCTTCACTACAGCGTCCCTCATAGCCTTAGTCGCTTTGGGATGTTAAATCCCATAAAACAAACCTTATCCAAGAAATACAAGAATTACTGGGAAAGCTGGGAGGTTACCTGAGAATAGCGCCTCGTTAGCAACATATTCTTTTGTGGGGAATAGAGGGAATGAGAGAGAGGTTACAGCAGAAGCGTTAGGCACATCACGCATTCATAGATAGCTACTCAAATGCATAGTTCATACGAGGAACTTAGGACTGCAGACTTGAACGCAGCCGTAATGCTGTTGTGGCCATCTTGGCCGGTAGGAGGAGAGTCGAAGCCGATATCGCAGACAGAGCCTTCTTGAAGGCAGAGGCAGTTCAGTAGGCGAAACGCCGCTACGATCGCTCGATGAGTATCCAAGCGGGAAGGTAACGGAGCAGGTTCGCGGCAGTTTCTTTCGCGCATTCGAGAGTCAGCCATTCAAGTGCGGAAATAAATGGCCTTTGCAAACCCTACCCCGAACCATAGGCGACACAACAAGAACCATGATTCCAAAGCGCAGGTAGCTGTAGTGCGCAAGGTATGGTCACTGTGGGATCGGTGGCGGCCCGAGAGTTACCGAGAGTGCTTCAAAAATCCAGTGATATTCCGGTGCGAAGTTCGCACATCAGCCTCGGGCTCTTTGCTCTTGGCAGTGGAACGCAAACTACTCCGTTATGCGTCTGCTGCTTCAGCATAGTCGTTACCCACAATGCTGTCTGGAACCGGCAGCCCCTGCAAACTGATGTCATCAAGTTTTGAACCCATCAATGTAAATATTTCTCAGTCGTGAAGCTTACTGATAGCTACTATTATGGCCTAAGGCTTTCTACAACCACTCAAGGTATAGCCTTAGTATCGCTAAATAGTGCCGATTTTGGGATGCCGGCGGACGGCTATAACAAAGAGTGCCGATAGGGTGGTAGCAAATAAGACGGCACAGAAATGGCCTTCCCGGAGTTGTAAAGTTTTATTGTTACTAGTTTCCTCGGTGTCACCATGGCACCTTAGAACTTCGTAGACGAGAGGGGACCATCTGTGTACATGTGGGTATATTCTGGCCACTTTTCATTAGTGAACGCCACTGCCATCCGTTCCAGGGCTAGTAATGAGATGTCCACTCTCTTCATAGCATGGGCGCAAGTATGAGGTGTGCTTTGGCGCCAAAAGGACGACAATACCATATCCGCAGGAGAGCTTAATCAATGATGTGACCAGTAAAGTTACCGCTAATTCGAGTGCTAGGTCCAACAAAACAAAGGTTTTATGGTTCTGTAATAAGATATGAAATAGGTATTTCAAATAGCTTGCCAATAAACCAGTTAACGAGTTTATGTGCCTACTCAGTCCTGGCTCGCTGCAAAAATTCACCTCCCTTGAGGCCAAGTCGTCTGGAGTGAAGTCACTATGATAATTCTGTATAATGAAGTTTATGTTGGCATCAGCACTAAACAAGAATATAAGTTTGAAGTCGTATGGCTCTTTCATGGCTCGTTCACACTGGGGCATTCGGCGGCGAGAGCGAGCGGAATCCACTGCCGCGGCAGAGATTCCGCCAAAGTGCCCAGCGGGAAAGCCCGATCGGTCCAGGACCGATTTCTGCCGCCGGAAAGATTACGCAGATTTCCATCTGCCTATAGGACTGCGAGGAGCAAATTGAATTCCCGCGGCGACATTGAAAGCGGCACCATTCGAAGCAGGAGCCCTCGCTTCGGATGAATTCGTCGTTGTTACTGCCTTTTTCAGTACGCTAACTGACCATAAATGTGGCACCTCTCTCTCGATTCGTTTGAGATGGCGTCACTAGGCTGAGCTTATCGTCACGTCTCTGTTCGCATGCGCTGAACTAAAAGTGCGAATATGAGAAATGGCATAACGTGGCGCAAAATTCCTGCGTTTAGCGTACGTGAGCGTGCATACGCTTATGGTACGGAGACAGCGTCGATTCGTGCTGTTTTGTAACCATATCTCTGTACGCCGCGTACAGACGGAACGCATACGTCGAGGCGCGGAGGAGCACGTTTAATGCGAGAGCTCGCGGTCGAAGCGGCGACGGCGAGGTCGGGTACAGTGAACGAGGCAGCATTTCAGTGGCGGCGGATTTCGCTAGCTCTCGTCGCCGAATGCGCAAGTGTGAACATGGTGTGAACGAGTCATTAGACACCTGGGGAGCATCTGTGCCGCCACCTCTTGGCACCTACCAAAGTTCCCTTCAAGTTCCCGTTCGCGGCGCACGTTCTGCCGCCATCGATGTGCTGTGCGGTTTTCTGCTGGTGTGTTCGTGCCTACACAAGCTAAGAATTTACGGGCTTTCGTGTGTCTTCTAAATACCGTCTCTATAATGTATGAAAGCCAAAATTTTAAATCCTATTAAATTTTTCCCGTTTTTATTTATTCTTTGATGTTATTCTCTAAATATGCAAGTCATTTTTCAGACAAATTGCTTTTCTCCATCCTCTCTTTTCTTCTCAACTAAAGCTTACAAACTTTCATCCATTCATAAGGGGGAGGGGGATGTCGGTTTTGTACTAGTTAAAAAGTTAATATAGTCCCGAGTTTGACGGAATACCGTCTGGCGAGGAGCGACCATAGTGAAAATAACAAACATACAATCGCCAACAAATTCTTCGAAAGAAAACACGACGTTTCGGGGCCCGTACGGGTCCCCTTGATCACAAAGAGCGCTGCATGGAAAGGCAGTGGCTTATATAAGGTTAAAATTTCCTAGTGAGCCATTGTAGATTTCTGGCAGATTACCACGTGTTCTGTTTAGAGCATGCTTTGTTCTATGTGTATGGAATGATTCTAAGAGGAGGCGCAATAATAAGTTGATCTGTGTGGCAATGATAGATGCTTCGTCCAAATCAATGGGGTGTCCTCTTGATGCGTTGTTCCGCCAAAGCATTAGGTGGAGAGCGGCCGTTCATGACGCCATTCCGTTGCTCTTTGAGCCTTCGTCTGAAATTTCCAGTTTCGCCAATGTAGGCATGCAGCGTCACAGCCTTGGCATGACACCTTGTACACCCCACCAGGGTATGCTGAGCGATCTAGGCAGTCTTTAACTCGGACCAGCTGCTGTTTCAACTTGCTGGTATTCTGATGGGCAATGTGCACGTCATAGCCTTTGAAAATGCGTGCTAGTGCCTCGCTCGCCACCGCAGCGTACGGAATACCTGCACGCTCGGTTTTGGCGTTTTTCTGTTTTTGGCCAAGTCTGGATGCTGGGGCGGAGCGCCCTTGGCTTTTGAACTGCTCCGGGGGGTACCCGCTGTCTTTGAGATCTGCTTTCATTTTGGCGATTTCCCAGCGGTGCTTTTTCGGGCTCGAGCATAGGGTGAACGCGCGATTAAAGAGTGATTTGGCGACCGAACGCTTGCAACCAAGCGTGGAAATATTCCATACGCTGCGGTGGTAAGCGAGGCACTAGCACGCATTTTCAAAGGCTATGACGTTCACATTGCCCATCAGCCTACCAGCAAGTTGAAACAGCAGCTGGTCAGAGTTAAAGACTGCCTAGGTCGCTCAGGATACCCTGGTGGGGTGTACAAGGTGTCATGCCAAGGCTGTGACGCTGCCTACATTGGCAAAACTGGAAATTTCAGACGAAGGCTCAAAGAGCCTTAGAATGGCGTCATGAACGGCCGCCCTACATCTAATGGTCTGGCGGAACACAACACATCAACAGGACACCCCGTTGAGTGGGACGAAATATCTATCATTGCCACAGAGAACAATCATCGCGCCTCCTTTTGGAATCATTCCATAAACATAGCACAAAGCATGCTCTTGTTATGGTTTATTGGTTTATTTGAGTTTAACGTCCCAAAGCGACTCAGGCTATGAGGGAAGCCATAGTGAAGCGCTCCAGAAATTTCGACCACCTGGCGTTCTTTAACGTTCACTGACATCGCGCAGTACACGCGCCTCTAGAATTTCGCCTCCATCGAAACTGGGCCGCCGCGGCCGGGATCGAACCCGCGTCTTTCAAATCAGCAGCCGAGTGCCGTAACCACTGAGCCACCACGGCGGAGCCCAAAGCATGCTCTGAGCATAAAACGGGGTAATCTACCAGAAATCTACGATCGCTCACTAGGAAATTTTAACCGTATATAAGCCATTGTCATTCCATGCAGCGCTCTATTTCATCAAAAGGACCCGTACGGGCCCCGAAACGTCGTGTTTCCTTTCGAAGAATTTGTTGGCGAGTGTATGTTTGTTATTTCCATTAAAAAGTTAGCAATTAAAATTTAGTTAACCAATTTACTACCTAAGACGAATCGCCGGTTTCCTGGTGTACGCCAACACTGGTAATACTATGCCACAAAGCCGTATTTGTACGCCAAAAAGCCTATTTTTAAAAATTTTTGAAAGTGTTCGCTGAAACACGCGGTATATGTACAATCACATATGGCCACTGTGGACTGCATAATTGGTGCGCGCTCATGACGAAAAGGCTTGGGGGCATGCCTTAGGGCGGAGCAGTTTTCGGCTGCACTTTTCCAAACAGCCAAAAGGTTGAGTTTCCTGAAATGTTATTGTCTTTGTAGTCAAACCGCAAGCAGTGAACAGAAGCGTCCACCATTTTTAAGGAATGATACCTGGAGAAAGGTATCGAAAACGACAGCAGTACTAAGAAAACGCCAATGCAAAAGGGAACAAAGTGCGCTGTAGTCAATATGAATCCGTCCCAACTCATCTCTTGCACTGTAGTTCTTGCATGTGACATATGGTGAGCATCTAAATGAGCGCAGGTTTTGAACTAGAAGAAAGAAAGAAAAAAAAAGCAGGAATGCGCAGCAGCACCTAACGCCCTAAAGAATTTCCACAAACTGTATTCGCTTCTCGTATCTACATCCATGCTGCTGCCTGAGCAGTACATGCACTTCCGCCGTCGGTCGAGCAGAGATGAACAACCCGTAACAGGGGAACAGTAGTGCAACTGCTTCAAAATTCGCTTGAGCGCCATTAATTCAGGCGCAAAGATACCTTTTCAAATGCCCAGCAGTACGCCCCAGGGGTTCGTGTCATTCTCCTGTGTCCTACAATTTTTCATTTCCCGTTTCCTTCCTCTCCTTTTCCACCCTCCCGCCTTTTTTTACTCTTCGCAGAGCGAAGACAGCAACGAAAATGATCCAAAACACACATAAAAGCAAACAAGTATGCGCCACAAACATATGGCGATCGCCATGCGTCCGCCACCACCCGTGTGCGGGTCGTTTGGCACGCCCTAATACCTCACTACGGTCCCCAGCAAAGCATAGTTCTTCGCTGCATGGCTGGAATAAGTTTCCGAGCGGACCACGCGTCATACGTCAAATATGCAAGTTCGTAGAATCCGCTCAGAAAAGTTTAACGCAACACTCGTCAACAAAAAAGTGCGTATGGGCCCGGTGGACGGGCCATGGTCATTCCTCAGTGGAGTGAAAGGTTCTTATTTGGTCTCTTTCCTTCTTTTCTGCCCCATTTCTCTGCGCTGCATTTCATGACTGGCCATCAGTCCTGCCCTAAAAGGAGCGCTCGGTTTATCGCAGCAATGTGCGGTTGCGGGTTATTGTTCGGAACGCGCACCGGTGCCTCCAAAGCCTTTTTTTATTATTTTCCAGTTGTCTTTTGTAAGGTGTATTTCATCCAGAGGTTTCTCGCATTTTGTTTATTTCGTAGTGTACCCTAAAAGCGATCATGCAAGCGAGATTTCGTCCCCAGCTTTTTCAGTTATTCGTGTACAGGGTTCTTGTACCAATTTTTTGCTTTTTCGTTCCTTGCTCTTCTCAGCTCTGCGTGGTGTACATGCTACATAAATCATATCATACCAGCAGGAAAATTTAAGGCACCACGCTTGCCGCCGCTAGAAGCTCAGTTACATGTTCAGTAAGAAACTACGCGCGTGACATACTATAATGTTTTGAGGTGTTTTATTTTGAGTATAGGGAGATTTAGTCAAACAATCGCGGCATTTCAGGCGGAAAAAATGCTTTTCTGGATGCAAATTATTATCAGCAAGTTCCTCAGAGACGTTTAAGGCATTTAAACTACCGTTCCACAGGTAATCCACAGGTTAAAAAAAATGATATTTTTAGTTCCTTTCTTAACTGAAATGCTTCATCACTGCAGATTTCCAATATTGTGAACGATAATACTGGCCCCGAAGATATTGCCGATGTTTTTATTCATTACTTTATTAACGGCAATCCTACGTCAGCAGACAACTAGTACGATCTAGTATATAATCGCCGACCTCACTAATTTTTCTTTTTTCCCACACTAGAGCACAGGAAATCATTGATGTTTTATGCCATTTGAAGCTAACAAGCCCGGGACAGGATGGTATTAACCCAGCTGATATAAAACTAATTGCTCATATTATTTCTTATGCACTCTCTCAGATTGTCAATTTAATATTTAAAACTGGAGTTTTTCTTGAAGAATTAAAACCAGGAAAAATAATATGGCCTTCAAGAAAGGCGACCGTTCCCGTCTAGCCATTTACCGACCCCTCTGTATTCTTTCTTTCTCCGGTAAGGTTACAGGAAAACTAATTGAGATCCGTTTGACTGAATTACTTAACAAATTCAATAACACTTCTTCAAACCTGTTTGGTTTTCGCCCAGGGTTTTATACGGAGCTAGCTCCTATAACGTCAACCGATGGTCTAAAGGCTGCCGTAGAATGCAGAAGGGTTGAAAGAAGGTAGAAGAAGGCCGTAGAAGAAGGTAGGTTTGCTGGCTCTGCTGTTTTTGTTCATTTGTCTAAAGCTTTTGACAAAATTATTCATACAATTTATTTCATCACCATCATCATCATCATCGGCGTGACCAGGCCCACTTCAGGGAAAATGCCTGTCCCATGTATATCCAATTAACCCTGTCCTTTGCGAGTTGCGGCCACCGTATCCACGCAAACTTCTTAATCTCATCCGCCCACTTAACTTTCTGCGGCCCCCTGCTACGTTTGCCTTCTCTTGGAATCCTCTCCGTTACCCTTAAGGACCAGCGGTTGTCTTGCCTTCTCATTACATACCCTGCTCAAGCCCATTTCTTCCTCTTGATTTCAACTAGGATGTCATTAACCCGCGTTTCTTCCCTCACCCACTCTGCCCGCTTCCGATCACTTAACGTTACACCTATCATTTTTCTTTCCATAGCTCGCTGCGTTGTCCTTAACTTAAGCTGAACCCGCTTTGTTAGCCTCCACGTTTCTGCCCCATAGGAGAGTACCGGTAAGATACAGCTGTTGTAGACTTTTCTCTTGAGGGATATTGGTAAACTGCCATTCATGATCTGAGAGAACCTGCCATATGAGCTTCACCCCATTCTTATTCTTCTAGTTATTTCCCTCTCGTGATCTTATTTAGTAAGCTCGAAAAACTAGATATAACTGGTCCGCCTTTCTTACTAATTAAGAGTTATTTATCTAACAGACCTCAGATTGTTTATGTTGCTGGTGTTTTTTCTGAAGTAATATATCTAACATGGTTGTGCCACAAGGAACGATTCTCGTCCCAATATTATTTTTCATTTATATTAACAGTTTACCTAACTATCTCATCTATTCCGAATGTATACTATAATTTTGATGACACCACGATATATAACTTTGATCAAAACATAACAACCCTTGCGTGCAAACTTAATAGCGCCATAGGCAACCTATATTCCTTGTGTTCTCAACAAACGCTACATATCAACGCTGTAAAACTAAGTTTACATTGTTTACTTCTCCCCAAAGGCAAATAATGTGCGTTTCGCCCATTTCTATAGAGCCAAACTTCATCGCGGTCAAGAAGTCATGGTTATGAGTAAAATTCGATCGCCATCTGAAATTTCATTCCCACATAGCATGCATCAGATCCAAGATTGCCTATTCCTTAAAAGTTTTACTCAGAACCCCTTCAGAATTTACCCAGGTTACATTTTAACACTTCACAACTCGTTCATAGATTCGCATCTTTCATACTGCAACGTATGTAGGGGTAACACTTACAATGCTCATTTGACATACTTACAAGCAGTTCAGAATCACGCATTCCGCATAATAACGTTCTGCTCTTTCGATTCAAACGCTCGGTCAATACTGCATTCTTCCAAAATTCTTTCCGAACCTGAGCTTGTTCAACATAACCTTGGTATTTTCATTTACAATGTAATTGATAGACACATCTCATTTCCTTCCATTCCACAACCCAAGCTTACAAACGCTAATGCTACAAAATTTGCGATTACCAAAAATCGAATTCTGCCTATATTGCGCAGCAATTATGGGAAGCGAAGAGTTCATTTTTCATCATTTTCTTTCTGGAATAGCTTACGAGTGGAATGGAAAAACACATTTCCGCTATATAAATACAAAAACCACCTGAATACCCTAATTCTGTATAATTATTAAGTTGGTTTTCCAAATCATACAATTATTAAATTAACTGCAGTGGAACGAATGGAATATTTGTGAACTGTGCACTACGTATTCCAAGCGCAACTTTACCGAATACTTTTTTGCCCTCCTGTTGCTTGTTTTGTAGCATATAACTTCTTCAACTATGTACTCCTTATATAAGACTATGTTTGTTCGCACACACCTTTTCTTTACTAACAGTACTGCTGCCAGTAGCGAGAACTGCATAGGGGTTCATTGAGTTTTTATTGCGGTTGCTTTTTTTCATTACTTACTACTGTTCTACCTAATGATACAGGAGGTCCAAGTTCAGTCACTGACTACGTGACCTACTTCTGTGTGAATTTGTCCACCTTCTATTTTCTTTTTTATTACAATAAACTGATTCTGATTTTGAATGTATTTTGCAGCATTCTTGGTGACAGGGCCGGTGATTACAAAGCATCTTTCATTCCTTCACTGCTGATGAGATAGCGAAAAATGAGCACTTTCGGCATCCGGTTTTTATTTCGCGCAAGTGCTCAATGCAGATCAGCCACAAACACAAACAGCGCGGAGGTCTAGGTGATATTTTCCAAATGGTGCATGGTGTCTACGGCGGTGGAATTCGGTGCCGCAGTGGAAGAGAAAAGAAAAAAACATATTGAACTCGTTGCCACACACAACCAATTATGCACCCACAATCGTATAAACGACACTTTCTTGAACGGCGTTTGTCGCATAGTTTGTTCGAAGGAGCGCAGTTTCATTGCTTCGCCCGTTTTTTTTTGTTTTTTTTTGTGCAGTAGCTCCGCCCGCAGTTAATAGAAAAAACAGTGTACGTAGCAGTTATGGACAGATCCCACTTAGCGTTCGAGATGTAATTTCATAATCTGGGTTTTACGTGATCTCATCGGCACTTTCATCGCATGCGACAACCGCAAATAGTGGGGCAGGCCCATGACCGTCATAAATAATCCAGATTATCTGCACACAACACGAGGTGAGTCAGTGTTCTCCAATTATCCCTGCCGAGCGCTATCTGCGGTCAGCCTTTCCCGTCACTTTTCCTAATCTAGTCTCATCATTGAACTTTACTCTCTACACGCCTCAGCCAGCGTTTCTGGGCCCTTGATATGATTTCAAAGATACGACCGATTATCTACACATCTGCACTGCGTTCTCCTGGTGCATGTTCTAAGGTTTTCAGTGGCAGCTCTAGAAGGACTGGGCGGTGCAACCGTCCTAATGCAACCGTTTGCATTAGGAGAAAGAAATCACATACACGGCGCCTCCGTGAGCGTGATGTTCCGTTCGGAACATCACGCTCATCAACATACTCTTTGCATATGTAGATAATCCAAACCATATGCTAATTTGGGACATTCCCTTTTCTCTTATCCTTTGTCATTCACTCCCGCCACTATCCGTACTCCTCTCCTCCGACATGGTGGACCAACTGACAAACCAGTAGACATTGGCCACCCTGGCGCAGAATATCATCAAAGATTAATGCTGCGTCCTAATCAGTTTATATCTCCCTCTCACTACTTTGACCCCGGTGACATTGCCAAAGATCACTCCTTCGTACAGGAGCGTACGACATGCCTGACATAGTATAGACCAGACCAGCTTCGTCTGCAGCGCTGATCCGACCTTATTGAAAAACCAGGTCGGCTGGAGTTCCGCTCTGCCCGCAGTTTCGTTCTTCCAACAGTTCATCCTGCTTTGCGCGAATCGACGAGCAGGACCGAATTCTAGCGGCAGGTGAAGCCTCATAATATCTTTAAGACAAGATTTAGGTTGTCGGCTGCAATAGCGGGTACCCCTGGAATAAATAGACCGGCAATTATAAATCGCGAATGAGCAATGAGCAAAAACGTTAGAGGTCACAGCGGAAACCGCATTGGAGTAATGCGAAAGCATTGACGCCTCCTCGTTGCCTCCCCACACTTTCTGTACCTTCATTCAACTCCATTTAGTCTTGAAATTTCTAAAATTGTTAAGTATTGATTAGAATTCGATTAACATCACCCCCCCCCCCATCGTTAACCCAAGTATTCATTCGGCCATTCAAATTTGGCGCCGCGTTGGCTCCGCCCACACATCCAGTCACGTTGTACAACACGTGATAGGTCACGTTGTGTCGTCACGTGGTACGACATTTCCGGCGATTCAAATTTCGCGCCACTCGCGCCTCTACCACGCTCACTTTTGGTCGCTTTCTTTCTCTAATTAATTAACTAATGATCCGATTGGCATTAAATTTTTTGCCCGGCATCCTTACAACACCCCCCTTCGATTATAACCACTTTTTAGACGCTATCTCTTTATAGTCCCCCGCAACTGCTGCCGACACGTTATTTGTGGACAGAAACCCGCCGACACAAGCTAGTAATGGCCGCCGCGGTGGCTCAGTGGCTGTGGTGCTCGGCTGCTAACCCGAAATACGTGGGTTCGATCCCGGCCGCGGCGGTTGAATTTCGGCGGAAGCGAAATTCTATAGGCCCGTATACTGTGTGATGTCAGAGCACGTTAAAGAACCCCAGATGGTCGAAATTTCCGGAGCCCTTCACTACGGCGCCTCTCATAGCCTTAGTCGCTTTGGGACGTTAAATCCCTTAAACTAACTAAACTAAACAAGCTAGTAATGTTTTCCTATTAATAATTAGATAAACGATAATTAGACAAGAGTCAAAATGCCACTGTCGCCACTTGGACTTCAGCTCAGTAATACATGACAGAATGGTGTAAGTCACCGGAAAAACGTTCACTAGATTTCAGCACCTACTTCAGGGCTTTCGCAAAAACATTCCTTTCCCTGCAAACTTTGCATCATCATTGTCAATACCGTCCGAGTTGAGCACACTGCAGCACTCT
Organism: Amblyomma mixtum; assembly: GCF_055824585.1. NCBI lineage: Eukaryota > Metazoa > Arthropoda > Arachnida > Ixodida > Ixodidae > Amblyomma > Amblyomma mixtum. Next base: position 28,440,159 of record NC_143017.1, on the reverse strand, counting down.
CCCAACATCCTCATATTATTCTTGTTCTGTGCCAGCCGAGGCTATTTCGACATTTAAAAAAAAAGTAGCGCATTGGGAGTGCGACGCGAAGAATTATTAAGACACCGGTGCCACAGAGCCTCCAGGGCAGATATTGAGGGCTCCTTCGAGGCTCTCTGTTCGCGATTTTTCACATCCGAAACTCGGCGGTGTTTGTTTAAAAACGACGCACCTGGCGTTGTTTCTCACCGCATTATATTGAATTTCCCCGGGGTTCCTTCTGAGTTTAGGGCTAGAAAACCAATGCGGAAACTGCCCAGAGGCGTTTCTCCGCAAACACGACACGATTTAGAAAGCGCTGTTCTTCGCTTTCTTTATTTCTTCGCTTCTTCCGCAAAAATTGTCGCGCGAATCGGCCAGCGCTGCAGCGGTGCGGTCTCTTTTTTTCCGTGCGGCCTTCCTTTTCCTGCTCTACATTTCCATCTTCCCTCGCGGTTTTTGGCCAAGGGAGCTGGGAGGGACGAGAGACTGAATTCGGAGCGCCCGGTAAGCGTAAAATTAGTTTCGCTGTTGGCGCAGCAAAACGTCGCTGCAATCACAAGAAAGGGAGAAATCTTTCTGTCCTGTCGTGGCGTAGAAGCAACTGAAGCAAGCAAAGCTGCCAGGCTCTTCAGTTTCGTTTCTATGTTTTGTTTTTTCTTGTTTCTTGCTGAGGTGTAAGGTAAATGTAGCAGCTCAGGCGTGTGACACCCCAATTTCCGCGCTGCGCGCACTGTTCAAGCCAGCCGTGTTATGCGAGCCCGCGGCGAGATGCGAGGAGTAGATCTCGTGTCTCCAGAGACACGCTTTTAATTCCCCGCGCCAGTCGCACTCAGAAGCCATTTTATCTTCGAATCACCATTGCGTGGAGCGGTGCCCAATACGACGGGAAGTGTTTGGCTTTGAACACCCGAATATCTTTTCCAACGTATGTCGCCGACGTTTCGGATAACTCTCAGGAGATTGCATTCCCGTACACATGATTGAGTTGAGTCCGTTCTTCAGGCTTGTGCATTTAAAGTTTCACAAACCTTATTTGTAGCTTGAAAGACACTTTTACAATAACGTCACAACAGCAAAAATGGCGCTATTTGTCGTTTTCTTCAGTACCACATAACTTTTCAGCTCAACTATTTTAAATTTCTCCAAAGCAAGCTTTTTGTCGCATTCTATTTATTTCTGGTGCAAAACACGGTCAAGCTCGTCATGACCGTCACAACATAACGTGAAGGGGTGTGAATAAGCGAATGACATAAAAATGTGCGCCCAAAACTGCCCTATGCAAAACTACGTTTTTCACAGCAGCTTCGTCTCTGATCGGGGGGTGTCTACGAGTATTCATTTTCGATGCGTCGCCTTGAGCTCCCTTACCGTTGTGCGCCGAACCTTAATTTCTTTTCTTACCGTGTCGTCATTAGTTTTCCGTTGCTTGGATTAACGAAACCCCAATTTACTTCGCGGACTGTTGCGAGCCGGATCCTCCGGGACAAACAGGTGGCCTGCCCAGTTACGCGGGGCGCCTTTGGTCTTTCTTTGCTGTGAAACCAACTGCATTGCAGCAACGCCTAACGTTACAAACGGTAGCTCTGCGGCATGTTTGAACCGCTCCGCAGCGAAGAAAGCCCAAATGTACCAGAGCCATCGCAGGCACGTTTGATGTGTCTTCGCTGCAAAACAGGCCTTGGCTGCAGCAAAGTTCTTATCTAAAGAAAGCTTTGTTGCTGGCCAGGCTGTACGGGGAAACATTTTCAAGTTATCGGAGACTTTTGCGTGTCAGACAAGCAAAGTGAACAGTTAGAGACGTAGTAGCGGCGAGCTGCACTTTAATTTCATCCGCTTTGTACAATTTATCGTGAACTGAAAGCTCAGTACACAAACTCACCTGCATCTAATTGTGGCCGCAGCAGCGGGGAACTAACGGCCAATTCGTGCTTAACAGCAGGTGTCAATCTGGTTATACACAGAGAATGGTAATTCGTTTTCAGATACACGGCTTCCCCTCTAGTATTTAACGATACGCGTTTTCACTGCTTACCGAAGGTGACGACATAGGAGTCTGTCTTTTGGTTCTACAGAAAATGTGCATTTAAACGACCTAGTGATGACCACGAGTCAATACACCTCATGCTTAGCGCTGCTACAGAGCATATTAAGGTTTCTTTCATCGGTGCTTAGCACCTGCTGCGCAAAGGGACGAGTACTGCGAAAGAAACGCAAACGACGCACATACGTACGCGGACCAATAACTTTATTCTGTGAAGCCATGCAAATGGTATACAGGCAATCTGAGTAGCTCATTTTTCTGGGCACTCTTTAAAATATTAGAAGTTATTTTCATCACTCGTTGGCATTTCGCCAGCTTTTTGACGTGTCTGTAAGAATACGCGGAAGGAGTATTGGTTCTGGTACCAAGTGCGCTTCGTGTGTGCCACCACTGGTCCAGTTGCAGGAATCGAGTGGTCGATGCGAACGCTTGTCGGACGCGGCGAGTTTGGGGCTGTATTTCGAGCAGCTGCCCCCACGCAAGCCATGCGGGGTGTGTCCTGAAGCTTGCGTTGGTATTTAAGACGTTCACATGAAAACTTCTAGACGGCTAAGTACGCTAATATCCGATGTCAGCATCCCTAGCAGTAACGATGCTGACGCTGCCACCAGCATATTCGCTAAACTCGCGGTTCCCCTAAACTCCTCAAGTATACGTATAGTCTTGGTCAAACGTCCTACGGCCACAATGTTCCCCTGCAGTGAAATGAACGTCCCTAGAGCGCTCCGTGTAGCGGATCATTAAAAACACAAGGCAATCAGGAAGCTTCTCAACATCCATAAGAAACCTTCTGCTAGCATTTCAAGGTCATTCGGACTTTAATAGTGCCGTAATGGCTCTGTTATGGGGCTTAAGCGAAAATCCTTTGGCCCTAAGACTTTTGACCAAAACTGTACAACCACTGTGTTCCAAGTCACATTATAACAAAACAAATGATATCAGTAATCAACTCCTAACATTCTCAATATACGCGCTTTTCACTGCTAGGTCCCAGATTTATAAATACAGATATGCGCTCCCCCACACTGTACAACGTTATCTGCCCGGTCTGCGTGTTACTACATACATTCGTCATAGACTCAAAGTGCGCACCTTCCGGAATCGGTGCTCTGGCCAGCCTCTTCATAATCGCTGCAGTTAAATTCTGCCTTCCAGCCACAATTCCTCTCCTAAGCTTATTTATTTCAGATTTCACTGGGGCATCTACTATGCCATAATAACTTGGCAGCTGCTCTCTAACGCTCAGAGCCCGCAGTTGGGATCTCAACCCTAAAACGATTACGGCTCTAATGACCACGGTGGATGCATTGCCAAACTTATTTGATGCACTGGAGCATGATACTCACCAGACAGCTGGACCAATCCGGCTTGCGAACCATAGAGAAACGGTATCATCCCTCATCGCGAAGGTTTTGCTGCGGCGATAGCAAAAGCAGGCTTGAAGTAGTCTCACAAAACAATAAGCATTGCAAGCGCCATCCTCATGGCGAGGGAACCGCTTTACCTTCCTCCAGTCTGTGTAGCAGTACTTTGATCCGGTGTGCGAGCCAGCGCTTAGAAACCGGATACGGAGCCACCAGTTCGGTGCAGGGGCACTCAGCTGATGAGGCCCTTGATGCGGCTTAATGACGCTGCCACCGCTAGGCTCTGCTCACAGGTACTCCTTGCAGGTCAAGCTTAATTCTTCCTAAGCCCGCAACAACACGCTCCGCACCCTAAACACCGTTCACTTTTTTTTTCTGGAAAATTAAGTATTTTCTTAATCTCATCCACCCACATAACTTTCTGCCGCCCTCTGCTACGTTTGCCTTTCTCTTGGAATCCACTCCGTTACCCTTAAAAACCAGCGATTACCTTGCCTTCGCATTACATGCCCTGACCAAGCACATTTCTTCCTCTTGATTTCAACTAGGATACGGGAAAACGGTGGCCGCAACTGGCAAAGGACAGGGTTAATTGAGGAGACATAGGAGAGGCCTTTGCCCTGCAGTGTGCGTAGTCAGGCTGAGGATGATGATGAAGTTTTTTTGCCTGTTCGAAAATAATCGTGGGCACTGTCTATCGCTCCCCTTCCTGTTCAACTGTTGACCTTTGCGACTCTTTCGCCGCTACGCTTGAAAAAATATCTATCGAAAACAAGAACGCGCTAGTATTGGGTGACTTCAATATTAATTTACTTGATGGTACATGCCCAGGTTAGGAAGAGTTCATTAACTGCTTTAGTGGATTTGGCTTTGAGTGTCTTGTAAACATACCGACCCGATGCGTGCCGCATAATCCATATTCTTTGTTGGACACTATTCTATCTAATGTTGAGCTTTCGCCGAATGTTGCAGTAGCAGAGGTCAACATCACTGACCACTATCCGGTGTTTCTTTACTTTGATTCCCATCATAACTACAAAACTAATTATGTTCAGACGAAACTAGATATGCAGGCTTACAGTGATGAAATAGCACGGTCAGATTTCTCAGCAATTTTTTCAATCTCAGACGCTGAACAAGCCATTGATATGTTCTCAAGTCTTATAACAGCTGCAATTACATCCTGTACAAGACATACAGGTGCGGCCAGAATAATACGGAGCACAGGAAGGGTCGCGGAGCAGCGGAAACGTGCTTATGCGCGCTGCCTAGCAGTGGCGACAGGAACTATCTTAATTTGGACGCGGCGAGATGGCGCCGGTAGCACGGACCCACTTTTTCCGCAGGCCTATCAACATCACAGCATATAGCATGCAATCCCTTGCTCTACGATCGACTGATACTCTGGTGACAGCGTCATGCGCTTCGTTGCCTCGTTTCTTGTATCGAGGAGCGGCGAGCGCTGTAAACGGGCGCAAGACGGCCGTTTTGGCATTACGTGTCATCTCGTCCCTTCAGCGATAACGGCAGGGTTGCAGCAAAGAGGGGGGCTCGGCGGCAGGCACTCTCGCTGCGCTCGGATAGCCAGGGGTGTCTTTGCTGTGCTGATAGGTGGCGCTTAGATGCAGTTTCTGCTAGCTTGGTCGCCTTTCGCGTGCTCCGTATTATTCTGGCCGCACCTGTACATGTATAACGACCAAAAGGTATCGCGCACCTCGTTGCCTCTGGGCTTCCCCACATATACTGGAATCCCTGAGGAAAAAAGAGAACTTATATAGGAAAACAAAACGACAACCGTTTAATACGCGTCTTTTACATCGCTACAAGATTCTATATGAACAAATAAACCAATCTCTTAAAAATGCAAAAAAAAAGTTTTTTGAAACCAAGCTTATCGAATGCAGTAGTAATGCGAAAAGAAAGTGGGAACTGATCAATCAATTCATAAACACGAGACCTAGACAACAATCTTTTAAGACTATCGAGAAAGATGATTCAGCTCTGCGCGACCCCTTACCGATAGCCAATGCGTTTTGTGAATATTTTTCCTCCTCTGAAACAGTTCAAAGCGTTGAAGTTCCTGTTTTATCACGTCATCCGCAGTCCTTCTTTCTAAGGGCATGCACGCCTCAGGAAGTTTTAGATGTAATAAGCAACCTAAATAACACAGGTGCTGGATTAGACAATATACATTCTTTCCATATTAAAAGTGTCAAGCACCTTATTTGCGAACCTGTCTGTCACGTTATCAATGTCATTTTTGAAACAGGAGTTTTCCTTACTCAATTAAAACGGGCTAAGATAGTTCCAATATTTAAGAAAGGCGACCGATCACAAATGCAGAATTACCGCCCTATTTCTATACTTCCCTTCTTAAGCAAGGTTGTGGAAAAGTTACTAGAAATACAAATACATTCCTATTACGCCAAATTTAATATCTTGTCTCCTTTTCAGTTCGGTTTTAGACGTGGTCATTCAACGGAAAGTGCCCTCTTGTATTTTTCTGACTGGATCAAAACACAACTTGACAGCGGTATGATAGCCGGCGCTGTCCTCATAGACTATACCAAAGCCTTCGATAATATTAATCATTGCATTCTTTTTTCTAAACTCGAAAGCTATGGTATTACAGGCCCGGCGTTGACCCTGATCAAAAGTTATTTATCCGACAGGTACCAGAGCGTGTGTATTGAAGGTATATTGTCATCTCATAGACTAATTAATAAAGGAGTGCCCCAAGGTTCAATTCTAGGTCCCCTCCTTTTTCTAACCTATATTAATGACCTTCAGACTTACTTAAATACAACCCAATGTCTCTTGTACGCTGACGACTCAACCATCATGGCTACTGGTAATACGTCTTCTGAATTAACCACAAATCTTGACTAGTTGCTACTATCCTTAGAGAACTGGAGTCACGCTAACTGTATTAAAATTAATCCGTCTAAAACCAGTTTTGTGGTATTTCACGCCCCTCAAAGAAAAATTACTCCACATTTATCAATATCTATCAATAATGTCTCCATACCGCAAACACATTCTGCTACATTTCTAGGTGTGATTGTTGACTCGAACCTAAAGTTTAATCATCATGTTGCCTGCGTTGTTAATAAAATTCGTTTCGGAATAAGGGCTCTTGTCAGAACAAGGCCGTTCTTTAGCTTACATACGTTGCTTTCAATCTATTACGCATTCATACACTCCCATATTACTTACTGTATCACTTCATGGGGTAGCACATACAGAATTCATCTTTCTATCCTCATTTCTATGCAAAAACAAGCGCTTAGAATCATCACTTTCTCTTCTTTTACCCTGCCGTCTGCACCTTTGTTCCATTCACTACGTGTCCTGCTCCTTGAGCATCTACACAAACTTCAGGTCCTAATTTTTCTTTTTAAAGTCATCAATAAGTATATGTGTGTTAATTTTGTCCCTTAAAATATAATTACTAATAATAACGTCACGCGTTTTGCCTTGTCGAACAATTTATTGTTGCCAAAAGTACGGACTAATTATGGGAAGCAAACTACATCGTTCTTTGCCATCTCCACTTGGAATAATTTGCTCCCTTCACTGAAATCCCCAATGTCATTGTACAAATTCAAAAAAATGTTAAAACGCCACTTGTTTGAATCCCTAGAGGTTTAATAACATTGTTGTGTTTCCAATCACTATGTAACATTCATTTGCTGTACACTTTTTTCCTTTTTGTCTGTTTATTTGCCTTTCTTTTTCTTTTTTTACCTCGGATTGTTGTGCATGCGACGGTTTATGTACTCTGTTCATGTAGCCATAGGAGGCCCTATTTGCAGTTTCGACTTTTGGGCCTCCTGATGTATAGACCTCATAACCATGTATTGTAACTATGAAATAAACTTGATTTGATTTTGAGCCGTGTGAGCTCGAGAGACATGCGGAGAAATGAGAACACAAGGCTGCATACAAGCATTTCTGCTGAAGAAGAAATTGTGGCGACTAAACGAAATTTCACCTTGAAGACACAGAGCTTGTTGTCCGCACGTGGACTGCGTCTTGTCTTCTTCAAGTCCCATTCTTCCAGCGGATTTTGATGTCTTTCAAATATTACTTACAGTAAAGCTCTTAAGGATTTTACACAGGCGACAGAGTCTTCGCGCATCATTCTTCAGTCTTCTCGCAACGCCTCCGCCGATGGCGCTCTGTCAAAAGGTGAGGGTGCACACATACCTGGGATTTTTCATCTTCGCTAGTGAACTAGTGCTTTCTCACTAAATTTGAAAGGGACAGTTAAGCTCCGCCGCAATGGCTGACGCTGGAATTTTTTTTTTTTTTTAGATTAGAGATGATTCGAGAATTCGAATCTATGGCCCTTCTAGGTAAAGCATGCGAATTAATTTTGTACTGGCATTTAAAATGGTGATGAAATCATCGATTAAATTAGCGACAATGTTCAGGTTTCTCCGCACTGCGACAGGGAAGTGCGGGGAAACTTGTAGTGACACAACTGCTGAAAAATTTTCATATGTCCGCTGCAATCGACTGCATGCTTCTGTGGGCCGTCCGATGCCGCCATACAATGCTTCGTGAGCTTCACCTTCGATCGAGTTGGTTTTAACGCGTTAGCGTTAAAGGCCCCGTTTCGCAGAACAACGAGCTCAGAATACGCGTCTAGTAAAATTTTCTTTTACATTTTCCTTTTCTGGCTTTTTTTTTTACAGAGCAAGAGGAATTTACCTTGCGCAACAAAAATCTAAAGTCTTCAACACATAATTGCTCGTGGCATTCCAGACATGCAAACCGCTGCTGCTCCTTGCCAGGCACCTTTTGTCCCTGGAACTTCAGTGCTTCGAAGTTTGCGGTTTTCCACTCCCGCGGTGTCATCCGCCGCGCTATTCGCCCCGCAAAGCCGAAATCACCGTCGCCGTAGCTCTGCACTTTCTCCTCTCCTTCGCAGGAAAACGATGCTGCGCTCCGTTGGCGGACATACAGAACGCGCCGCGCCAGAGATAAAAGCAGGCGCCTCTCGCCAGACGCCCAGGCGCCCACGGCCGAACCATATCTCGAGCGACCAGAAAGGCAGTCAGCCTGCGCGTACGACCTGCGTTCGGCGCACCCGATACCAGGAGAAGCGAGACACAAAGGCCCCACGCACACACACACGGTCCCCAAAGGCACCCGAACACCCGGCCGGCTGACTTTTATTCCTACCAGCGCTGTGGGACGAGTATTTCTCCCCTCCGAGCAACATGTTCCCAGCGTGCTGGCACCGCCTATCGGGCGACCAGGGTAAAGCTCTCCCCTGTACTGCTTTGCTTCGTGGGCGCCTTTTGTTTTCTCGCGCGCTCGGCTGCTTTTTTGTTGTTGCGCGAGGGTGGCGCCACGTTTCCGTGTTGGCGTTCCTCTTTCTTGCCCGGTGTGCGGTCGGCCCTTTTGTTTCAGCCAGCGGCACGGTTGAGGCCGCCTTTTCGCGATGGAATCGTTCGCCGTTCTGGTGCAACACAACCGTGATCGACCGGCGAGCGTTTCCCGCATCGCTGGCCGTGCGATGGGCGCTGGCCGCCAATACGCGGCTGCCGCGCGGGCCGACTCGCTCGACCGTATACGCCGCTGCTGCTGTGTACGCACGCACACGCGTGCGCCAAGAATGCTTCGCTCACACGCGCGTCAGAAAGCAACAGACGGGCAGGGAACAGGCTTATGCTTGGCGATGCACAAACGATACGTTGAACCAAGGCGCTCAGCTGCCGGCAAACAGTATACAGAAGCCCCGTGTAAGCGCGCACACACGTGAACATACGTTGTGGAGGAGCGAAAGAAGCCTGACATGAAAATATATAGCGAGTCACAAGACGACGACAGAAACCTGCATTAGCAAAAGAAAGGGGGGAAAACGGGAAAGGAAAAAGCAGCAACAGACGGACGCGCCGCCTTTGGTGCGAGAACGGACACACAAGCGGCGCGTGGCAGGGAACGGCAGCGCAAGTTTCGCTACGCTTCCCTCACCTTTCCGCATCGCTTGCTCGCCGCCGGTGATTCTGTTAGCAGAGATGTTGAGCCGCGCGGATGATCGCGATAAATTAAGTCGCTACATCTGACGCTGCTCGGCGACGCGGATTAGCTGCACCATCGCGCGGCATGTCGCCACGGCTGCTGCTGCCGCGTCGCTCATTTTGTTTGCGCCGCGCTCGGCACGAAGTTCCGTGCGCGTTGTTAGACCGCTCGGTTTGCCACGCAGGTGGTGTCGCAGAGTTTATTTAACGAACACCTGCTGCGTCCCGAGTCCACATCACAAAGTGACGCCGCTGTGAGCGAAGAAATTATTTTGGGGGTACACACGGCGATGTTGACTCGAGCTCGATCCCGGTGGCCTGCTTCGCTTGTTTGTTGGCGGTTTGCGATGCTTTTTCAGTTGGTTTGTGCTGCACTGCGTATGCGTAATCTTTCATCGCAGACCTCGCACAGACACACGCCTGGAAAGAAACAAGAGGCTCCCTTACTATACCAGCGTAAACAGTGGCGGAAGTCGTGTCCTGTGATCGATCGCATTTTCCCGTGCCCCTAATTACCCTGCTCTGTAATTTCTTCTCTTGAGTTTTTCATCGTCGCTGGGTTGCTCTTTATTCGTAGCATCTCTTTGCCCCTGCGGTTTGGGATACGCCCAGAAATCCTCCCGGTGTCCATGTTCCAGCCGCTTCGCGCCCCGCGCATTTTCAACTGATAGCTGTCGCTAATGGTTCGCGGCAGGCTTCCTCCAAACCCGCAAGCAAGAGAGCACTGCATGCCCAGTGCTAAATAATAAAAGAGGAGGCAATGTTCGCAGTACGCATGTAGTGTCGTTCACCGCTGCGTGTGCCAAGAATAAAACAGCGAATAACGTACCGTAACGCGCCCGGAATAATGAAGCACAGTAGTCGAAAGGTGTAGAAATCGGCTGAGGAACATTTTTATAGGCTGTGTTTCAGCTTATTTCCTCTGTCTCAACGCATGTACTGTCGCGATCACAATATTGCGGGACGTCGGAAAGCGTGGCAGAACTGCGTTCTGCGCCATCTAACGGCGCACTCCCGCTCGTCCTTTCTTCTCAGGCATGCCTGTAGCCTCACTACTACCCTACGCGCGGCGCATGAAGATCGGAACGAGCGCCAGGTGCCGCTTTGATATCCAGGTCTGCCTAAACGGCTGCGATGGGTGATGCAGATAGTTGCCGCTTTCGCGGAGGATCGACTCTGGGGAAAGGGGAGGGGAGTTGCAATGACGAGTCACCTTGTTTTAGTGCGCAAATTTCCCGAGTAATAACGTAAGATGGCCCTCATATTTTTTTTATTCGTGTGCATGGTCTGCTTCCAGCACGCACACGCTTAAGTGGGAACAAAAGCCTGAATGCTAGGATAAACAACTGCTCCTGGACTTGAAGAACGATGGAATGCCAAGACCTACGCGAAGAATACAGCTACAGTAAACAAAAAAGCAAGGAAATGTGTGATTAATTTTTGCGACAAGGAAGTAAAAACACCTTCCTGGAAAGTGAATTAACACTCGGAAACAATTCTCTCAGATGGGTACGCGAGTCCAGCACTAAGCGACAGTAATGCGCAGTTAACTTTTACATCAACGGTATTTATTGGAGGCGCGTCAGAGACGGAAACAAAAAAGGGTCCATGGCGCAAGTCAACGGCACATGAGCTCCACAGAGCGCTGGACACGAGGAACACATCTGAGAGAATTATTGCCGAGTATTATGGTTTTCTCTTTCATGCACAAAATAAATCTGGCTTTTCCTTTTCGCCTATATGTTTGCGTAACCGCATTTTCAGAGGAGTGCTTGGTATGCTGAAATTCTTCTCGACAAGAAGCTGGTCATTCAGGCATTCTGCCTTGAGGCCTGTTCGTTCAGCGCGCATACACTCGCACAACAAAAACAGAGAAAACATAATTGCACGCTCCCTCACCTTTATCAAGAGTCGCTGCACCGCGATAGCGACACGCTATCTGCGTCATTCATCAGCGGCTGAGCCAGATGCTGGCTAGATTCCGAAGCGGCACCTGGCGCTAGCGGCGATCTATGTACTGCGCGCGTGTTAGGAGTGACAGTACAGAGGTGCCTGAAAGGGGGAGAAGGAGCGAGGCTGCGCCGTTAGATGGCGCGGAACGCAATTCTGCCACGCTTTCCGACGTCCCGCAATATTGTGATCGCGACAGTACTTTACAGCAGTCTATACTCATCGCTTTTATTGTACTTTTCACATTGTCAGTGAAGTCAGAACGCTGGCATACAATTTCAGAAAAATTGTAAGTGCTAGTAACTAGGGCGAATATGCATCGCACGCTGGGTGCTGTCGCGTTTTATTATTTATACTTCCTCTGCTCCCTTTGTCGTTGCTAAATTTTAAATCAGTAAGGATGTCCTGTAGCGAATGCACTTGGTTCAGCGGGGCAGTGTTCTCACTGGACAGCCAGGACACCGCTCAGGAAAATCTGGGTGCCTCAGCGCCAGGTGGAAATCACCGCCCTTCTACTTCAGCCCACAAAGATAGGAAGATAAAGACCAAGTTCAAATTACTGGAGCGTTCAAAAAAGACATGCCTATCCGTACTGTTGTTGCCCACGGTGCCGACTTGTATAATGAGACTGAGGCGCGTCCGGACAGGCGAGGGACACACTGTCCCTACGCGCAGCATGGGTTTCGAGTCAACGTATGAGCGCACTTGCATTGCGAGGGAAGTCTTTGCTCTGTCTTGGCAGTAAATGCAAACTACGGCTGCGTGATCTCAAGCTAGGCCAGGAAAGCTCCAGCAGTAGCTATGATGGCCTCGTTTGGTTTCGTGACTCCTCAGAATGCTCGACACCACGGTGCCCTACACTGTGACATCCACAACGCTCCTCGGTGGTGTAGAGGTATAGCGTGCCCGGCTCTAGACCCAAAGGACAGCTGTTCGATTGGACTGGACCACCTTTTTCATTTTTCTATCTATATCAGCACTGTCTTGACCAATCACGATTTTTGTGACACGGCCGACGCCACCTTTGAAGCGATAGAACTAAGGGACCCGTTCGGCGGAAAACCCGACGTCGTCGCTGTTGCCGGCGGCGCGGTAGCGGACCCAGAAAATCATCATAGAAGCATCCTAGGTGGCCAACCTAGGCGGCATGTGGGCCACCTTGTGACGTCATTACATCCTGCCCACCGTTTAAAATGACAGTTAAATTAATGAATGGTTGGGAGACGTTGCTCGTGAAGGTCGCACACCCTTGTAACAATGGTCTATAAACAGTCTATAGACTTCTTATAGCCTCTGTTGCCCTCCTATCGATATTTATTTTTGTCTATTTATAGCCTGCAGATTGTCTATAGGCAAAAGTCTACTAGGAGTGTATGGCCATAAATCTACAGATTGTCTATAGACTGACTATAGCAATTGTATTCCCTGTAGACTGTCCTCTCGGATTTGTCTATAGAGAGTCTATAGACTTTGTAGACAGAAGTCTATGGACAGCCTATAGACTGTCTAAAAAATGTTTGTCAGGGGCAAGCCCCACCGCTGTCAGCACCTGCCTTCGCAGCGTAATGGCGCATTGCTTAACCGCTGCACCACTGCTCTAGGAGAGTGTTACGAGGACTCCAAGAAGTCTATGAAACCCGTCATACCCTCCAGGCGGAGCTTAAGTTTCCACTCCAGTTTCTTTCTCCAGAACGGGACATCTAATGCTATCGGATAATCCTTCGTAATACACTTTGTATTTGCTAAATTGAATATTCCTCCAGAGGGTGATGCTTCTGTGGCTGCTCATTTGTGATGGCGAGACACCTGTGACGCCATCACCGTCTCGACCAATCAGGAGAATAAGACAACACTAACGCTATCGAATTAAAAATTGACTCGAAGTTTACTATTGTGGTAAAACGGATTCCAGCAACTTTTTAAGGCTGATTTCTTCTTAACTAAATGAAGATCCCTGTTGAAGCGTTTAGTAGCTGTTCCTACGGAGCTATAAGCTTTCTGTTTGGTTCATGCCGCTGCACTAGCTAATGCCACGGGTATGCTGTAGTGAATGCCTCGCGAGGCCTCGAGTGACGACATTGTGTTGTGACCAGTCAGCTAGCGGCGCCTTCACATGGTGTCATGAGGGACATCACTGAATTCTGACCATGCATTCATCGTGGCATATGTTTTTCTGACGTCAGCCGCGACACCACCCATTGTGACCGATCAGCATTCAACCACCTTTTTTCTTGCACTTGCCATCCCAATTTGAGCGAAATGTTAGGTGGTATTAAACGCCGAAATCGCGCTTTTAGCAGGACTTTCTTTCAATGCCCTCGTCTATCGCGTCTATGCGTTTCAAGGTTCCGGAGGTACAGGTTTCAAGGTAACTGACGGCTTATTGATTTCGCTAGTATTCGGCAACTTTTTGCAACGAGTGCGGCGGTGATATTTTGGCTCTGCTACCAAATGTCGCATTATCTCAAATATTTTCTTTCAATGCATTAAGCTTTGCCCGCATCGATCGTGTCACATCCATACGAAGAAATTTCTTCTTTCTCCGTGCAATCAAATGGAAAATCGGATTTAGACGCTACCTAAATCTCCTTACTAAGGGCACGTGGATGACCTCAGAACTTAGTGAATTGACCTGAGCGAAGGACTGGTCAGGAACTGAAATAATCACGGCAATGAAAGCAGGAGTGGACTCATCGTCTTAAACTTTTTTCGTCGATGCAACTACAGGTTGCGGAGAACGGACAGGCCACCGCGACTCCAATGAGCGTGCAACACGGCGCAACGAAGACTTGGAAGGGTTTCAAACACTTTTGTAAGGCTTAACGGTACTGCCTAAAACAGAAGCTGCCTCAAAAAAAAATACCTAGAAGAAAAACGTTGCTTAAAGAGGCACTAAGGTCAAATCGAAGTTGGCGTGATTCGATGGGTTACTGCATTCTAGCGACAAATACGCTGCTGTCACTTAAAATAAGCTTCAGTAATCCAGAAGTTTAAGAGGTAAACTGGTTTTTGAGGAAAGGAAATGGCGCAGTATCTGTCTCACATATCTCGGCGGACACCTGAACCGCGCCGTAAGTGAAGGGAGGGAGGTGGGAGTGAAAGAAGAAAGAGAGAATGAGGTGCCGTAGAGGAGGTCTCCAGAATAATTTCGACCACCTGGGGATCTTTAACGTGCACTGACATCGCATTGCACACGGGCGCCTTTTGCGGTGCGCCCCCATCGAAACGCGAATTGACAAAAATGAAATAGTGTTGTCTCAACAGCCTTGAACCGTGGTTCTCGCAAGCGAAGTGCGCGGTGCCTCAATTTAGTTGTTTTACGCAGATTTCTGAAGCTGGGCTACTTCGCCGCTCACTTCCTAACCGTGATCACGGAGTCTTTTTCGGCTTTCACGCCATGAGTTTAGTCTAGTGGCGGCGATGTATTTTCACAAGATTACCGGCAATAAACACGTCTTTTTCTGCCGCTTAACATCGCGCAGCTGGAAAGAAACACAGAACAGATGTATTGAGAGCAAAAGATGGTTTGAGTTCTCGTTAGTGTGTCTTCAAACAAGTCGATTAATGTACCTTCCTGACAAATGACATTTCAGACTGATGTATATCGCGGGACAAAACCTCGGTAAAAAATACCACAAAATGTAAGCGGGCAATCGCAGTTCATGAACATGAAGCGCGGTTGATTTTTGAGGACAGCTAGAAGAGCAAGATATATAACGGTCTGCTGCCGGTTGTAACTTACTGACTGCTCCGGTCTACATCTGCTCCGAGATCCTGCAGAAACCGGCAAATGGCGATTTAGTTTCAGAGTTTCGGCGGAAGCAAGAGCAAGTGGGCAACAAAAGAAAGTACTGAATGTTATTGTGTAAGATATGTACGCACGACAGCTGATACGCATAGAGCGGAGTAACCAAGCGCACAAGCGCTGGGCATCTGACGCTCTTTCGTGTTCATGAATGCTTTTTTTCATGACATTCTTCCTCCAAGACACCTCCTCTCATCGTTAGTCCTTCTATGTACAAAATCCTGGAGCTTCATATTGTTACGAGGTGGCAAGCCTAGAAAAAGGACGACATGATGACAGATGATAATATGATTTAATGGCCGTGGGCCTAGCACGAGCGCTCCGTCCCGCGCCACTGCCCTCTTCTTCGTCTTCGTAACAATAATATGCACGAGGTTGAAAACAAGGCAAAGTTCTGTTAGTATGCGTCACAGCAGGTGGGGCTCACAAAGTGCAAGGTGCGGTAGTCGTCAGCTAAAATGTTAGCAAAAAAAAAACCGTCCGCTGGCAGATTAAGCAGTGGACGTCTGCCCCATGTCTGCGCTGAGGGGCCGTCCACTGACAGATTAAGCACTGGAGGTCTGCCACATGTCTGAGGGGGCACACATAACAGCATTGCACGAGCCACGGGATTAGCGCGCAAATAAGCGAAACAATTCAGACGGAGCACTTCTTAGGAGCCTCAATCACACGCGGCGTGTACGAGAAAGCAAGCGCTGGAACAAAAGACAGCGCTGAAAACGGCGCTGGCAGGGCGCAAATTTCCTCGCGGGCCGACGATAGGCGCCGCGCTTTCACACAATGCCCCGGGCGAGTCCCCGGGGCGACGCTAACGTCCAGATCAGGCGCGTAAAGAGAGCGACACCCCGACGGCACTCGGAGACAGCGCGTGCGCCCCGCGGCGTGTCGCAGACGCCCATTGTGAGTCCCAGAGCGGAGCAAATACGCCGTGAAGCGGCATAACGAGTCGTCGCCGGAATGTGCTCGCGCTATTCACAATGGCACTGCGCGCCATTGTGTTCCGGACTCGACCTTTGAATTCCGCCCGCCCGCGCGGTGCTGCCCTCCGACCCGCGGAGACAAAGTTTTACTGCCTACATCTCGCCCCGACGCTGGCTCCCTTTTCTTGCGCTGGTTCTTTCGCACATTTCATTCTGCACCGTGCTCGCAGAGGTGCTTATCGCTTGCTTTAAGCCAGTACAGTGAGAGCCAGTCTGACGCGTGAAAAAAAAAATTTTTGAAACTTACATTTTGCGCGAGTCCCTTTTGCTTTCAGTGGTGCCGCTGCGCGTTCTATAGTCGGCAGGTTTCAGCGCCAGTTAAAAGCCTTGCCCTGTTTTGCACGCTGAATGACGGCTAGACGGAACATAATGGCTTCAGTTTTCTTTTAATTCTTTGAGGACGTTTTTCTTTTCATGATTGTGCTCATTTTCCTCTTTAGCCCTATCTCACGTCTCACTCGTACTTTGCCTACAATGCAAGCAGCTGGATAAAATATAGCACTCCGATCAAAGATATCATTAGCGCGACTTCTTTTAAGCGCCGGGTTTCCACTTTGTATGCACTAGTTGTGATGAACAGTATTTCATTTCCGAGCGAAACTAGTTTTTTCACGTTGTGAGAGCGTTATAATTCCTCATTTTTGTGAGCGCTGTTTTAACATTTCCCAGAACGTGTTTCGGAGAGTTTCGCTCAGGTTTCGACGAGGCTTTAGGGAGATCTCAGAGACCTGACGAAGGCTGCAGCGAAAAGCAAAACTTTTTCACGACAAATTCCGTGGACCAGCTACGATATTGATGTCATGCTTGGAGACGCTCGCAAAAAAGGTAAATTCCCAGAAATCTGACTATGCTGTATTTCTAACGACTCCCTCCAAACTTTTTATCTTCAAGCGTTCGGTATCCTCAAATGTTGAGGAAGGAAGATGTTGGCCTTTGTCAAAATTTTACTGAATAATATATGCTCCTGAATTTACAAGGTGATAACGAAGGATAGCACTCGATGTTTATTCTGATACATGAACCAGTGAGTGTTTAAACTCTGATTCATGTTATGCATGACACGCATTGTGAGTACATATACACCCGGCCCAACGTCCGTGCGTCACGTTCAAGACTAGCACAAGCATCAGGGAGGCTTCTGGTATTCACTCCGTCTTCAAAATAAGCGCACGTTTGTTTCTTCAGTGCTGTAGCAGTGCTGTACTGTGCTGTAGTAGTACAGTGCTGTAGTACAGTGCTGTAGCACAGTGCTGTGCTGTACTGTGCTGTACTGTGCTGTACTGTGCTGTACTGTGCTGTACTGTGCTGTACTGTGCTGTACTGGGCTGTACTGTGCTGTACTGTGCTGTACTGTGCTGTACTGCGCTGTACTGTGCTCAGTGCTGTAGTTTCTTCAGTGCAATAGCCTAGTAATTGCGAATTTAGTTTTGGCTACTTGTCCCATTCAAATAGCCTCTGAGGCGCACACAAAGACTATACGGGCTATATTCATAGGGTGTTTGTATTGGTGTATTGGGGTTTAACGTCTCAAAGCAACTCAGGCTATGAGGAACGCCGTAGTGAAGGGCTCCGGAAATTTCGACCACCTGGGGTTCTTTAACGTGCACTGACATCGCACAGTACGCGGGCCTCTAGAATTTCGCCTCAATAGAAATTCGGCCAACGCGGCCGGGATCGAACCCGCGTCTTTCGGGCCAGCAGCCGAGCGCCGTAACCACTGAGCCACCGCGGCGGCGCTATTCATAGGGTCAAGCTTCACAGCTACCTAAACTACATTCTTTGAAGCTGTTCATTAAGCAATGTTCTCTAGAGCAGTCGTTTGTTTTAGGCTTTTCGCTGCATCTGGAGTGCACATCCAACGCCGAAATCGATTAACCAATATCGTGTCAAAAAAAGTGTACTTAAACTTGCGGCCAAAGCAGATTAAGCACTAATTTGAATATCGCGTCCAAAACTGCACAAATCAAGCCCAGCGTGCACATGCTACTGCTCGATCCCAGGCGGCTCACAAATTACCCTTCTCCGACTGAGCCGACCACTTCTCGACAGAAGAGGAGGCTGGGAGGAGTTCCCAGTGGCGCTCTTCCCTGCCAGTCAGTCCGCAAGGCAGCCTTGTTGACCCGGCGACTTTTAATTAAAGCTGAAACTCATTATCACTCGCCGCAGAAGTTTCCCTCAGTGGAGCAAGTACTTGCGGTTTCACTTCCACTGTCCTCTAAGTTTCAACTAGGGGCCCTTCCTCTGACGAGGCTCGAGTTTGTTGATTCTTTCTCCTGTCGCCTCCCCCGAGACTCTGTTTCCACATGTCGAGAAATCTAAATCAGGTTCACAACTTTCACCACGTTTGGCGGTTGCTTTTGTTTTTCTTTATCGTTTTTCATTGCATCTGGAAGGAATTTCCTGTTTGTCCGACGGCTTAAAGGGATAGTGAGGACACTTGTACATTCGCTTACTGCTCTTTCTGCGTGTAATTAAGGCTGCTTGCCCAGCAGCGAAATACGCATTAAGTGGTAAGAAATTGGAATTAAAAAATTTTCCGCTGCTCGATTCAAACTCGTGACGCCTACACCGAAAAGGACTCCGTGATCACCTTCTGTAGAGAAAATAGCGATGTAGCGTAGCCTCCGCGATCCACGCCCCGAGTTTGCGTCTACGCACGCAACTCACTTGCGAAGTCGGCCGTTTTGTTCTTTTGTATAGCTTATAAAAGCTCCGTTGTCGGTGAAAATGGTCATCTTGCGATTAAAGCGCGTCAATCGATCCATTCCTACCAACTATAATTTGTCCTCTGTGCCTCACTAAAACTTGACGCGTCAATCAAATGATTAAAATGACGCCCGGCTCACCTACTCAGAAAATCAGACGTGAAAACGAAGCTAGCCAGGATACGAAAGCTTGCTTTTGTTAACAATGCAAGAGCGAGGGCTAGTTGGTGATTCATACTGATCAATTCGCGCTAAAAGGCACATACACACGAAAACACAAACGGACGAAGCGCGCAACTGCGGCTGCTTCTGAACTGCGGCTAACACGTGGAAAACGAGTGCTTGCGAAACTTTGTACGCAACACCTCACAAAAACTTATGGCGTATACAGTGCACACAACTGCGACTTAGGGCCAGGCTGGCTGTGGATCCACCTCCAACGTCTCCATGATGCCTCATACCATGAAAAAAGATTTTGGGGGGAGTGTTGGGAGAGGACTGAAAAATAAAGAGGACTATTTTCAAACTTTCCACTGCTTAATGATCTTTCATACACTGTTCCTACTGTGCTTAGCTTCCTCACTAATGGACAGTATCTATCCTTAAGCTTCTCTGGAATGAAGGTCCTGTTGATGGGAAAGCGATTATGAATAATTGGTCGCCCTCACGCTACAGGATGCCCTACAGCGATAGCTGAGAGAACTCTTTTGAAGACGTGCTTAGCTGGTGAGCTCATAGCATACTTTAGGACAGGCCACTGTTGGTGCCTGCCGCACTCTTTAAATTGGTCAGGTTATCTGGAGCGGCGTTTGTACGGTTTTCTCCAGCAACCTTAGATACGCCTTTTCTGCCCTTCTGGCGCATAACGCGGCCTTTGCCAAACTGTCGAACGCGTTTTTTGCTCCAGTGCCGATCCCATTCGTTTTCTTGTCTCCGAACATGTTTCCTACCTCGCAACTATTCAGCCTCACCCACCGGTTGCAGCAATCCGGCCACCCGGTTTATAGACATAGTTCATGTGCGCAAATAACATTTGACGCTACATACGATTACCCGCCGCGGTGGCTCAGTAGGGAGGCGCCCGTCTACCGAGCCGGAGTACCCGGGTTCGAACCCGACCGCGGCGGCCGCGTTTCGATTGAGGCGAAACTCAAAAAGGCGCCCGTGTGCTGTTATTCCGGAGACCTCCACTACGACACCTCTTTCTCTCTTTCTTCTTTCACTCCCACCTCCCTCCCTTCCCTTACGGCGATGTTCAGGTGTCCACCGAGATATGTGAGACAGATACTGCGCCTTTTCCTTTCCGCAAAAACCAATTTACCAATTTACGCTACGTACGCAGCTTCACCGCAATGACCATGTGGTCTACGGGCTGCACTGGCTAGCGACTCTATTCCGGTGTTATGACGTTGTGCACTTTGATGTTCTTCAAGCACGCGTGGCCTGACAATAACAACGTGGCGTCTTCCTCCGCATTCTACCTTTTCATACTGACTGCAACTGCTGCACACTCCGGCCCTCCTTTCCTCTGCGTATGGTCACTATTGTTTGCTCTTTCGCTATTCGTGCCGCAAATGCTGTGATGCTGGAGTGATCAAACAGCGTAACAACCCATGGACAAAAGAAAGGGAAGACGCAACACAGCGCTGACTAAGAGCTAAAAGTTTTCTTTTCAAAACCACCGCGTAAAAGTATGGGCAGCGACTCGGAAACAAAAAGAAGAAAAGACGTAGCATATGGAAGAAAAAAACGGAGGGAACTTAGAACTGCTTACGTGCTGTGAAGACGAAAGCGAAATTTATATGTCTGAATCCCTCTCTCTAGCTGGCCTCCATATTGACTAAGCTGTATGCTACGTGCAACGAAAAATCGTATGACACCACCCGGAACGCTGTACGACGAACGGTTGCGCCACAGTTATGAAACAAAAGTCGAAAAAAGGCATACCACTAAAGGTACCCCCTTTACCAAAAGTAACCGAGCAGCAGGTTCTTGCTTCTGCACCTTAGAACAGAGCCTTTACGAAACCCCTAATAATCGAAACGTGTCAAACATGAGAACAAGCGTTAACCTTACTTTTCACAGATTCAGAGCTTAAGTGCTGCAATAAGTGCTTCCCTACGCGGCTAAGAAAGAAACCACTGCTGCCCGGTTACGTTTGGCAAAAACGGTATATGTCTCCTCGGCTGGAATCCCTGTCGCGAGCTGGCCTGCAACTTTGCTAAGAGACTTATACGCTATGTGCAACGAGAAATTAGCATGAAACCAGCCGGAACGCCATATCAAGAGTGGTTGCTTCAAAATTTTGATACGAAGTTGGCAAAACTGACGCCACATGAGGGTCCGCCATTTAAGTCGTACGAGCGAATGGGGCGTCGGATGCGATAATTCGGGGCACCATCTTTTGGAGAGTATCTCACAGCCTCAAGAACAATGGTTGCCGACGGAATTTCTTCTAATGGGGTAGTAAGGCTCTCACCTTAAAAAACCGACCACGCACGCGCTGACATTCACGCAGTCAGCAAGGTGAAATTTTAAGCAGAAATCAAAAACTGGCGCTCTTTTTAAGAGACACAAAAGGGGGGAGGCGGGGGGGGGGGGGGGGGTGTGCTAACGCAACTTTTTCTAACGCTGCTATGGCTTCTTAATCTCGATTTGCTTCGGTAATTGTTCGTGCGAGCTTGTTTGTTCCTCACTATAACTCTACATTTTTGGATACAACGGGCCGGAAGACCAGCCACAACAGTGAATTCCAAGGGGGCCGGAAACATACATGCCTTCATTTCAGCGTTCTGTAAGCCGTTTATTTAAACAACGACCGCAGGGGCCCTAGTAAAAGCACGGCCATGCGCCCGCGTGGTCGCACAAAGGTTGGACGACCCTGTACATGTACTTGTAACTGCAGGCAAAAGTAAAGTACTTGAAAGAACCGCATGTGCATTGTTTACAAAAGGCCATCATTTGGCCATCGATAAGATGTAGCCGCTCACAATGCAAGTGACGCGACCGAGCGCCCGTGGCAAACTGGAGGCTCGCGGATGGTGTTAAAGAAGGCACTTCGCAGTACGAACGTGCATGGCCTGTCACGGAGACAGGACTTTGGACTCACCCTGTAGGGAAGAAACTGAAATCTTCTGCGCGATTCAAGAGTTGCCGGTCGAGGCAAAATCCACCGTGCAGCCACGTGATTCCTGATGTCATGAAAAGAAGCAGGCCGCAGGGCTCCCTGGGTCCAAGTAAGACGGCTTAAAACACTCCCAGGAATTGACTAACGTGGCACTTTGGGCTAGTTGGTGGGACCTATCGAGAGATGCAGTGTTGGAGGTTCAAGGAAAATATCATAGCAGACACTGGTGAGCAAAGTGAAACGTTTCGGAGCACGTTAAAGGACCTTAAATGCACCGTCGTAAGGCAGTTGTAAAGGCGTACGAGCTGCGTTGTGACGAAGCAACACCTGTGTGGAGTTTCAGCAAACGCTGAGGTGATATTGTGGCCGAGAACGCGTCCGAAAAGTAATGGCGGTACGATGGTGTCCATGTAGGCAGAGTGCAGGCAGGTCGATGCTGCATGGTGTAGCATCCAAGTATTCGCCTGGAACGCGAGGCCTTGTTCAAGAGCCCTTCATCAAAGACAGTGAACAATAGACTTCTCCCTTTTATAAACAACGTGACGTCAAAGGGGCGCGGCCCGATAGGTAGAATTGCCCTTTTTTGCCTCTGAACCGCTCTTTCATACGCTGAGCGTTCTCCGGCCGCCTTTCATGGCCTGATCAGAGGCGCCTTGATACGCGTCGGATCTGCTGCACCACGCTGCCAGAAGCCGCAGGTTTTGCCCACCACACCAGCCTCACGTGTGCCAGTGATGTAGGCCTGGAAAAAGCTATTCCCTAATGTTAAAAGCAGAAAATGAATGGCACTGCTATCTGAAAGATCCTTTGCATCTCAACATGTTCCCGCCGAAAGTTGGTAACAAATACTGCTGTATCCTATCTGCTAATTATTGCGGTTTCCATCATTATCATCATCGTTTAGATAACGGCTCAACAGGGCAATGACCTCTCGGCACTATGCAGCCCTCCCGTTGGCCCAAACTAATCGGGAGTCTTCCACCGCGGCATCCCTCATATCTCAATTCTCACGATGTTACTTCTGCGTGTCACGATTCCTTCGTCCACTGAGTCCATGAAGCGCACTTCGAACATTAACAAAAACGGTGGACACTGCGGTTCGTCAGCGTTCGTTCGTTTTCTTGTTTGTAGCATGCGTATGGTGAATTTCAATATTAACAAACGGCGGGACGAGAGTAACGTACAGCCCGTTTCTAAAGTTTGCACTCCTCCGCGCCTTTGAAATGAGCACTCGGTATGTAGGTAAGAAATGGCACGACATGAAAGTTAAGGAACGTAACGGCAGCCTACGCTAGAGTGCAGCACAAGACACGGAACAGAAGAAGCGATGTAAGAAACAGGTCGATAAAAGACTAAAATTATGCATTTATCTTAGCACCCAATTAGCAGCTGCAAGTGGCACTTGCTATCGCTTCTCTTTCTGTGCCTTCGCTCTTTTACGCCTTATTCAATAGAATTTATAGCTGCCATTGTGGCTCAGTGGTTATGGCGCTTAGCTGCTGACCCTAAAGACGCGGGTTTGATCCCGGCCACGGCGGTCGAATTCCGATGAA
Source organism: Amblyomma mixtum (assembly GCF_055824585.1). Classification (NCBI taxonomy): domain Eukaryota; kingdom Metazoa; phylum Arthropoda; class Arachnida; order Ixodida; family Ixodidae; genus Amblyomma; species Amblyomma mixtum. The sequence continues at coordinate 28,416,581 of NC_143017.1, read as the reverse complement.
GGATAAATACTATAGGCCCGTGTACTGTGCGACGTCAGTGCACGTTAAAGAGCCCCTGGCGGCCGAAATTTCCGGAGCCCTTTAATAAGCCGTCCCTCATAGTGTGGGCCGCTTTGAGACGTTAAACTCCAGTAAACCATAAACCATACAATTCGTCAGAACTAGTTCAGCTAATTAATTGAAAAACCTTTTTGGACAGCGGTCCTGGTCCTTGCAAGCAGTGAGGAAGAAAATGGCTGCGAGTGTGCTATCGTTCGTGCTAGAGAGGATCTCTGGCCAGGCAATTTTCATAATGACCAGAGAAAAAAATTGCCTCGTCGCCTCCAAAAAAAAAGACACGTGAACGGTGAGAATATGTTCCATAAAATATTCTCTATTCTGTGCGAGAAAAACGCGATCATGTTTTCCACGGTTGGCAAGCAGTGGAATGGTCTTTGACATTAATGAATCCGTAGTGATTGCGTTATCTACCGTGCCTTGTTAAATTTTTATTTGATTATTTATTTCAGAGTATTCGTTAAAGGCCGTGAGAATTGAGGGATTGGGTATACATCAGTACATGGTTTCTTCGATGACACGCTTGAAATGTGGGTTGGAGTGAAGCACGGCTTCACTGGGAAGATCACTCCAGTCTTTCGCAATCTCTGTCCCATAAATGGTAGGGCTTTACCACGTTAAACCGAGTAGGACGTGGGAAAGCACTTGAGGCGACATCGCCTCAAAGGCAACCGCATGCAAGATCTTATCGGGCGGTGGCGAGGGGGGGGGGGGGAGGGGGGAGTGCTTTGACGGAACAGCTCGAAGTTTGAGCCCTCACACATACCTGGGTTTTTTCAGCTTTGCTAATGAAGTAGTATCTTCACACTCCACCAAAAACAACAAAGGAAACGCCACGAGTTGTTTTACACTTTGTACAAGAACAACAGAACGCTTCCAAACGCTCTCCAAATCCCATCACTTTGAGTGTGTTTGCGCCGTTGAGCTTCTGTTCAGCGCCGCGACGATCAGCGTCATTAAGCGCAAATAGGGACGTTTCTTTGTATCTTTCGCGGTTGGACGCTCCAGAGAGTTGCTGCAGTGAGGTTCCCGCGCCCCGTTCCCACCGCGCTGAATATGCGACCACGTGTTTTAAACGGAGCTTTACCCAGGGCGTCCAACGCAGCGCTGTCCCGAATGCAATTTAGTGATCCTGACAGTGTTCCCTGACAGCCCGCCGTGCCTGGCGCGTTTGTTTTGGCCGGGGGCAGCCGGGGTGCCTGGACCGTGGCTCTGATATTTAATAAGCGTAATCAGCGCGCGGTTTGCGCCCCGCCGACCGATCAATAGCCCGCAAGGCACAATAGCTGTCCTCGGCCTTTGTAGCGGGCCACTTTTCGCTCTTTTCTTTCCCCTTCGGCCATTAGCTGCGCCGAAATAAGAAGTAAACACGTTGAAAGCCGTTCGCCGAGCTGCCGCGTGTCTTCGGAGGTGGTAACAGTGCAGCGAACTTTTGTTGTTGCGCGGTGGATCGATGTGTCACATATTTCACCCCGTTCTTTCCTCTCTATTTAATGCGCAACTTTTCGTTGAAGCAGCTTAAAAGAGAACCCATGGGGCCGATGAAAAGGTGCAGCTTCGTGTTTGAAGCAGTTATGGTTTTAAATTTCTGTCTTTCAATTTTATTCCGTAATGGGGGCGAGTGCGCTGTGTTCGGCGTGATAATGGCGCCTGATCGTAACAAGCAGAACTGCTTACTTCTTCACGTGAACAGAGTGTATGAGACTCTGCGCCCAACTTCCACTAACGCATCACTGAAAAAAATAAGGCGCATGAGTATATTTTGCAGCTTGCTTCAAAAACAGGAGCTAAACCAGGCGGAGTCTGCACTGCCTGGAAGCACGCTTTCCCCAGCTTAAAAATAAACAAAAAGTGCATGAACCCTAGACAGGGACAATGAGAATAACGGCAGCGGTGGCCAGTAAAGCCAGTGTTTTTACTGAGTAGGCAAGGGACTGTCTACTGGACAGAGTGCAGTTTGCGAAGCACGAAGGCTGAAAGGTGACGTGGATGTTGCTTTTTTTTTTCTAAATAAGGAACACCGCCTTCTAGGGCAAGAACGTCAACGGATGACTGATTCACGTGTCGCATTTCATTAGTCGTGTAGGCTTCAAAAATAAGCCGTTCTAGCTTCTCTCAGCATTCCGCTACTGAGCTGTTATTTTTTACAGTACTGTCATACAGCGCCGACATTCTTATTTAGTCGCCAATCTAAGAATGCTACACGAAAAGGAATTTTGTGAAGAATTTGGCAATATCTTTGCGAAAACTATTCCCTCGGGTTCGTTTCACAAGGCCGCTCACGTTTCTTCTCACTTCTATTTCTGCGCAGCCGTGGTTTCAGGCTGTAAAATATGACCACGGGGTGGACGTTTCGGTTGAAACCGAAAAAAAAAACGATAAAAGTACGCCGAATTCAGTCTTCAAAATTTGTTTTTAACCGAAAAAGGTCAGTATTCTTAGCATGCAAAGCATAGACAGCTGGCTGCTAAATGCGAGTTACACTCAGTCAAAGTTGAAAATTAAGTAAGTAGAAAAGTAGGGGGCACAATACTGGAACAATGGTATTGTTGGATAAGCATAGCAGTTTTGCGAATTCAGGTATTTTTCCGCTAGCTTACACGTCTCTGCAGACCGGAAGCACCACCTCCTCGCCGCCTGTTAGATTAGCACTGTTTGTTCATGATCATCACCTGCTTAGAATAGTTACGCAGGTTAATCAACTGCAAGTAGGACACTCGCAGGAAACCACGCATGGGCATCATGAAAAAGTACAGAGGGCAAAACGCATGTCTAGAACACGCTATGAGCGTGTTTCGGGCGTAACACGCGATAACTAGCCATAAAATTTGGTTAAAAATGGTCTGGATGTAAACGTGTCCTGTTAAACTCATAGAATTTCATCGTCATTTTTTTGCTTTCTTGGCCGCAGCGGCTTTGGGAGCTCCGGAACAGACAATTTGGTTGTTCTAGGCATGCGTTTTGCTATCTGTACGTTCTGGCTGCCGCGACGGTTGAGTGGCAGTTCGACCGCTGTCATCAGTACGCAGACCACGTGATGCTACGCCCTCACGCTCAACCCAGTGCGACAACCCAACGATAGCACAACAACCTAGTTCTTAGAAAGTAAACTTCCACTTCCGTTTTCGCCTGCCGGCTACCTTTTCAACTTGAGCCACTTTTTTTCAATGATGACAGGAATTTATTCTACAAGCAAATCTCCAAGTACTACCATTTTTCAAGTTAATTGCTGGTAAACAAATAGTTCAGGTTGATGAAAACACCGACATATACTTTAAGCGACTTTTGACCATACAAAATTGTAACATTTAATCGCCAAAAAAAAAGAAAATATTTCATCCATCGAAAATAATATTCACCCCCCCCCCCCAAAAAAAATGTAACTTCGGTTCTGAAATAAGAACCGAAAAAGTCGTCCGCGGAATTTTGAAAAATAAAAACCGAAAAGTCCGATCCCTAAATGTAACCTAGCACTAGCTTGGCTGTGCAGTCTTCTTACCATATCTGACCATTACGAATAGTTAACTTTCCATTTCAAGTTAGAAATCCTGTCATATGGATTGCATTGTCTGTCGTAGTTATGTTTTGATTAGCTCATGTCTCCAGATGCAGTGCGGTTTATTCCGTTATGCGAGAAACAGCAACTGGCTCCGCTTCCAGCCACGCACATGTTTATTGTTCATATCACAAAAAAAAAGGGTGTGGACTCAGTGAGACAATGTGGATTGCATAGAAACGCTTAAAATCAAGGGGCTCTCATGAGGTCTCAGAACGCTCCTAAATATTGACAAGGAATCTGAGACCCCCCCCCCCCCCCCCCTCGCGCCAGAATGTAGAGATTACATGAATCCGAGTAGGCAACCATTTTCATTGTTGTGAGTGGTGGTCGGAACATTTCTCCTCTATCGTTTCGAAAATTTCGCTGTGAGGTTAAGCCAAAATTATCACCGTTTTTTCAAAAGCCCGAGATGGAGAAAAATAAAAAGTCTGCAGCACCACTCAAAGGTTTGAGCGCTACAACACACGACAAGAACGAGCACACTGGCAGAGCGTGAGGATGGCTTCTTCTACTCTTAGTTTGGAAGGTGTCAAAACAGGACAACGAAGCAATAAAGAAGGACGAAGCGACAAGAGGAGGCTCTTTATCCTGTTGCCTACCTTCGTGTTTTGTCATGTGTTCGCGCCTTGAAAGTAAAAAATGAACCGAGACCATCCACCCCAAAAAGTTCGCTTGCGCTTCTTTTACGTCTGTGTCAGAAATTGGGCAAACAAGGAACTTTAAAAAGGATTTCTCCCCTTTGTATAAAACGATATGTAAAATAGGCAGCCAGCCGTTTTCTTTCTCTCTCTCTCTCTCTGTTTTCTTTCCTTATCTCCCTCTGCTCGAATCACTGGAGACCCACCTTCGATCAAGCCATTCTGCAGCGCTATCACCTCTCATTTCCAGATGTGACATCGATGAAGAGAGTCGCACTGCGCGTTGTGCGCCAGTAAATCTCCGCGGAGCGTTGCCTTAGGTCTACTGGAGTTTGTGGTGCAGTAATTAGCAATATCGCTATACTTTTCCAAAACGCCTGCGAAAGGCCTCCATTGGGCTTTTGCTTTTCGGTTCACCCCTGGAGTGCTTATTAAAGACGTGGTGCAGACCGCCGCAGTAGCAATGAATCAAGTCTTCAGAGGAGCACAACCCCTTGCTGAGCTTTCCGATCGCCTGATGAAATGTGTGGCACATTGAGAGAGAACTCCAGAAGAATTTGAAGGCGAGCCAGATGGCAAGTAAAGGGACGCAGCACACGAGATAAGAAGCAGACAGGACGCACGCTGACCCGGAAATAAGGAACTTTTTATCTAGGTTCCGAGTTAGAACGGAAGGAACAAGTCCCACAAAAAGATCTCGCAGTCGAAGATCGAAACGGCAATGGTGTGCGGCAAAAACGTACATCGGCAGGCTGGACAAATATCAACCAAGGGCTCAATGAGCGCAAAATGACCATAAATAATTTTACTGATAATCATAGAAAATCACGGCTCATAACAAAACCGCAGTGGGCGCAGGGCATCACTCTTAGTAAAGAACCTAAAGACGTAGCCAATGACATCGGATGCGCTGAAATGTTTTCCGTTCTTTATATGCATTTACTATTTGAAATTCACGCGCCGACTGTTGCCTCCTCCACTAATATGCAGTCGAGTTTGCGCGCTGTCACATTTTATGAACCTGTCATTTCGTTTCACATCGAACAAACTGGAGTAGGCTAGAGGAGATTTGCCCCAATGTATTGAGCAGTAATAACGACTTTTTCGCAGTTTACGTATCCCTGTTGTGCTCACAGTCGGCCAGAGATAACTTCGCCAGCGAAAGTACGAGACACCAAAGAGAAGAAGAACAGAGGACAACGCTGGAGACGAAGCCCAGCGTTGTCCTCTGTTCTTCTTTTCCTGGTGTCTCGTACTTTCGCTGGCGAAGTTATGTCCGATGTACACCAACTAGCCCATATGGTTACCTTCTCACAGTCGCTTTCTGCAGCGTACATCCTAACGTATGGAAACTGGGAAAGGTCGTTCCTGTCTATAATGAAGGAACAAAGATTCCCCACTAAATTATGATCCTCTCATTAACGTGGAGAATCATAGAACTTTGCTTTCTCAGATCATCTTTTCTCAAATCATGAAATTTGTCGGTAGTAACAACTTATTTCTGCCTTCACAGCTCGGACTTCGCAAGGATTTTTCATGCCATTAGTCTGAATCGATGTCTGACCCTTTCCGTTTCTTTTCATGAATTCCCAACGTGTTTTAGGGCGCCGTTTTGCACGTAAATAAAAGGAATTGAAAATAAACCCCTGATTTACTTTCTGGAAACTAAATACGATATAGGAGCGCTAGCACAATGGGCATGCACCCTCCGCACAGGTTACTTTGATGGTGTTCCACACAAAGTAACCGGCAGCTGGCGCGACGTGGCTTCTGACGTGGCTTCTGCCGTGCCACTTGGCTGCAGTTGCCGCGAAACCAGTTTGGCTCTTTTTCAATGGGCTGCAGCAGGCACTACCTTCCGTTCCACTTGGCTGCAGCTGGCGTGCACGGGTTTCTTCATTTCTACGCGGCTGCAGCTCTCGCGAAACCGGTTTTCCTCCTTCACACATAGCGGCTCCAGCAGACATTTCGGCTCCCGCTCTTTTTCAATGGGCTGCAGCAGGCGCTACCTCCCGCTCCACGTGGCTACAGCTGACGTGCACGGGTTTCTTATTTCTATAGCGGCTGCAGCTGTCGCGAAACCGGTTTTCCTCCTTCCCACATAACGGCTCCAGCAAACGCTTCGGCTCCCGCTCTTTTTCAATGGGCTGCAGCAGGCCTACCTTCCATTCCACTTGGCTGCAGCTGGCGTGCACGGGTTTCTTCATTTCTACGCGGCTGCAGTTCTCACGAAACCGGTTTTCCTCCTTCACACATAACGGCTCCAGCAGACGTTTCGGCTCCCGCTCTTTTTCAATGGGCTGCAGCAGGCGCTACCTTCCGTTCCACGTGGCTGCAGCTGGCGTGCACGGGTTTCTTATTTCTATAGCGGCTGCAGCTGTCGCGAAACCGGTTTTCCTCCTTCACACATAACGGCTCCAGCAAACGCTTCGGCTCCGGTTCTTTTTCGATGGGCTGCAGCAGGCCTACCTTCCATTCCACTTGGCTGCAGCTGGCGTGCACGGGTTTCTTCATTTTTACGCGGCTGCAGCTCTCGCGAAACCGGTTTTCCGCCTTCACACATAACGGCTCCAGCAGATGTTTCGGCTCCCGATCTTTTTCAATGGCCTGCAGCAGGCGCTACCTTCCGTTCCACGTGGCTGCAGCTGGCGTGCACGGGTTTCTTATTTCTATAGCGGCTGCAGCTGTCGCGAAACCGGTTTTTCTCCTTCACGCATAACGGCTCCAGCAAACACGGGTTTCTTCGTTTCTACGCGGCTGCAGATCTCGCGAAACCGATTTTCCTCCTTCACACATAACGGCTCCAGCAGACGTTTCGGCTCCCGCTCTTTTTCAATGGGCTGCAGCAGGCCTACCTTCCATTCCACTTGGCTGCAGCTGGCGTGCACGGTTTTCTTCATTTCTACGCGGCTGCAGCTCTCGCGAAACCGATTTTCCTCCTTCACACATAACGGCTCCAGCAGACGTTTCGGCTCCCGCTCTTTTTCAATGGGCTGCAGCAGGCCTACCTTCCATTCCACTTGGCTGCAGCTGGCGTGCACGGTTTTCTTCATTTCTACGCGGCTGCAGCTCTCGCGAAACCGGTTTTCCTCCTTCACACATAACGGCTCCAGGAGACGTTTCGGCTCCCGCTCTTTTTCAATGGGCTGCAGCAGGCCTACCTTCCATTCCACTTGGCTGCAGCTGGCGTGCACGGGTTTCTTCATTTCTACGCGGCTGCAGCTCTCGCGAAACCGGTTTTCCTCCTTCACACATAACGGCTCCAGCAGACGTTCCGGCTCCCGCTCTTTTTCAATGGGCTGCAGCAGGCCTACCTTCCATTCCACTTGGCTGCAGCTGGCGTGCACGGGTTTCTTCATTTCTACGCGGCTGCAGCTCTCGCGAAACCGGTTTTCCTCCTTCACACATAACGGCTCCAGCAGACGTTCCGGCTCCCGCTCTTTTTCAATGGGCTGCAGCAGGCTTACCTTCCATTCCACTTGGCTGCAGCTGGCGTGCATGTTTTCTTCATTTCTACGCGGCTGCACTCTCGCGAAACCGGTTTTCCTCCTTCACACATAACGGCTCCAGCAGACGTTTCGGCTCCCGCTCTTTTTCAATGGGCTGCAGCAGGCCTACCTTCCATTCCACTTGGCTGCAGCTGGCGTGCACGGTTTTCTTCATTTCTACGCGGCTGCAGCTGGCGTGCACGGTTTTCTTCATTTCTACGCGGCTGCAGCTCTCGCGAAACCGGTTTTCCTCCTTCACACATAACGGCTCCAGCAGACGTTTCGGCTCCCGCTCTTTTTCAATGGGCTTCAGCAGGCCTACCTTCCATTCCACTTGGCTGCAGCTGGCGTGCACGGTTTTCTTCATTTCTACGCGGCTGCAGCTCTCGCGAAACCGGCTTTCCTCCTTCACACATAATGGCTCCAGCAGACGTTTCGGCTCCCGCTCTTTTTAATGGGCTGCAGCAGGCCTACCTTCCATTCCACTTGGCTGCAGCTGGCGTGCACGGTTTTCTTCATTTCTACGCGGCTGCAGCTCTCGCGAAACCGGTTTTCCTCTTTCACACAATACGGCTCCAGCAGACGTTTCGGCTCCCGCACGGGAGCATCTTTCCATCTCTTTTCTTTTTGTCGGTGTGTTCCGCTTTCGTCAGCCATAACTTGAGCGGCGCCTTCAAAGAGTGATGAGTTGGGTTTGTTGTTTCGCGATAATGTTCGTAACAGCGCGAAGACGGCACGACAGAAAAACAAAACACAAGCGCCGACTGTCAACTGGCGCTTTTATTTCAGAACATGAATATTTCCCGCATCGCCGCAACAATAACACAAACATATTCAATCAAGGCGCAGAACACTGAATGGCGAAATGATAGGCACGTGCCTCGCTATGATGAGATTAAATAAACAAAACAAGTTTAAACGGTACAACAATAGAGTAAGCGCAAACAGGTGACAACCACGAACCAAGATTAAGAAATGTTCAACTTGCGGCTTGGCTCGCGTCGTGGCAATAACGGTCAGGAAATCTATTTCTTCAGGAAGAAACGTGATGGATGGTGCCCTGACACAGCTGTGGTCTTTCTTATTGATGACAAAGGCTTCGGAGATTTCTCTGGCATTCTATTCCCGCTAGTTACGCGCCTCAAAGGAAGACACACTTGAGGCCCCTTTCATGGCTCATATAGGGACGCTCGGCGGCGGTCCACTGTTGAGCAACTGGCACCAGGCTATGTCAAAATTCAGTGGTGCAGCCCGCGACGAGGAGCCGTCGACGACGAACGGCTCCGCGAAATTACATGAAGCGGAGTCCAGTGCTGAAGATTCCGTGATGGTGACTAGAAGGCTGTCACGATCGTATCTGAAGAGGAAAACCACGTTGAAGACCCGCATCGACAACTATAACATGAGCTTCACCGTCATGCCAGCGCTGGTCACTTGCCGCTTGTATGCACATGCCACTTCTAGCCGTTCTTATATAGTGTATGCGCGTAACCAAGCGTAAGGTTAGCAGATAACAGCAAAAATATCCGAAATTAAAATATTACGAAAAAAAACATTATTTAACAAGTAAAATTAGCAATTTAGGAGAGAAAAACTACTTAGTTCCGTTATGACAATACGAGGCGAGGAGTTCTAAAAGGACAGCAACTTCCAGTCACAGTAAGGTGGGATCATAATGTCTTTCGCGACATATTTTTTAGTAGCTAGAGATTCTCAAAGTATCAAATCGACTGATTCCTTAAGCGTATGCAGTAATGGTTGCTTTTGAAACATTTTGTTCACGGCGTCTGAGGTGTCTTGAAATATTGCCCACGGACTACAAACTCAGTTCTGTGAAGCTCAAATTTAACTTAGAAACTTAGTTTCGTTTCACTTTCCGGTGATGCGGGGCCTCTAGTAGGTGCGGGCTTGTGGAGGGTGGGGGTGGGTGCGAAGTTGTAGGTGCAGGCTTAAAGACGAAAGATGCACTTTTACGGAAGGATAGCGGGTAGTGAACCAACCAGACGTGCTTCTGCTTGACACACACACACAACTTGCTTTTCGCCGAAAGAGCATTATACTGCTAGTGCAATATGATCATTATACGCTTTATCTGTTATAATCATTACGCTTTATTCAGTGTGTTATCAGTAAAGGAAATAGATGGAAGATATAAATTAGTGGATTAATTGTTAATTTCCTAATTATGTCAACTCGATTAGATAGGTCAATTAGGGTAATAATTAGGTATACTCAAGACGCACTAGTTCATAAAATTGATATCTGTCGATGTACTGTCAGCGTCAATTGAAACGCGAACAAGCCAATTGAAACACGAACAGCACAAATCGCAGATATTATACTAGGGAGGCAAAATACACGAGCAGTTGATTTTCCCATCGAAGCCGAAAACAGCGCTTTTCTGAAATGTTAATAGCCCATGTGTGTATTTCACCTCCAGCCTCTAATATGCTTGATTTTTTGTGCTCGCGTTTCACGTGTTTTGTTCGCATTTCATTTGACGCTGATAGTACATTGCCCTTCCAGCAAACAATTAGAAAGGCCTTCAAGACTTAGCCGTATGCAATGGAAAGTAAGTGACGCATATATTGAAGTACACTGGAAGAGCCCCATCATCTAATACATGCGCCCAACAGGGGTGTTGGAACTAGAAATAGCCGAGATGCAGCGATTATTTCAAGGTAGAAATGATTAATAGTGGGTTAGAGAATTTGCAGAGCAAGAGAAAGGAATGGTACGTTAACCTGTGTTTGCAAAATCGGAGAGAACTGGAGATCATTATGATGGTGTAAGGGTATCGCTTGCTAAAAGCGATACTTTTTACCAAATTGGAAACGTCTACCATCCCGATCTAAAGAAAACGGTACCGACTATCTCTCTGTTTGTAAATGTTTTCTCGAGCTGATTTATCCGGCATGACAGCCCCGTCTCTCCCACGGCTATTAAATGCGCAGTGCAAAATTTACTTTAAGGTTTACAATTCAATGGATAATGTCTAGTGAATAGTATACCTGCTGCTGCAGATAATCCCAGTGATAAATTTTTTCTTGGAGCAACGATACGGCCAAACAGACGAAATCGACGTACCGTTTGGCCATTTCTAGCAGTCTACTTTCGGCGTTGTCAACTGCAGCTCTTCCAATGGTGTCGTTTTTCTGCTTGTATTCGGAACGGGCACGTAGGGCTAAACGCTAGTCAAGAGTGGAACCCACGATTTGCCATAAAAAACATGTTCCAGGTCAGAAAGCTTTGTTTTATGATTAGTCTCGGAAGCTGTGAAAGTAATTCTGCACACGTTCCCGTCGTCGCATTTCAAATTTTTCGGACGTGCTTAAGAGTGGCTCGAAAAGCGTAGCGGAGGCAGGGAGCGGCGCTTTCAAAAAGTTTGGCCCTCCCTCCACCCCCGGAAAAAAGCTCTGCCCACGCCGTATGTTTTCGTATATTTGCGGAAATGGTGGCCCAGGTCCCGGGACTGCTGACGGCAGGCACTCTGCCCAGTCCACTCCACGTTCAAGTGTTATCCGCTATCGGAGCAGAAGATCCTAGGATAACGCGGAGAGGTGCCCGGCCTGAAACAGTGGCTCACCGTGCGTTCTGCAAATGTACATGGACTTGAATGCAAGGCTTATCATCTTCGCTCCCGCTTCGTCTGTGTTCCGCGTCCCCCTTTACAATGCCCTGAGCAGCCGACCGGAAACACGCTCCGTTCTACCGACTGTTATTGCCATACAGTCGCAAAAAGCTGCAAAGTGCGCACGTGCGACTGAGCTCTCGCTGAGTTAAGCACATTATGCGACGTAGCGTAAACGTTAAGTTTTCGTTGCTCTTTAAGGACCCCTGACCAGGTTTGGACCTTTCAAATAAAACAGCCCGAGGGTTTGTAGTTCGGTCTGTTAAGGTAGCTCTACAAAATATTCGAGTGAAGCGTGCCGTTAAAAGCGGACAGAATTCGAAGAAAATCTCGTTCGCAGTTTCTTTCATCGAAGCCGATGTCAACGTCCACTTTGCTGGCATCCAAGGTGCGGCTCTGACGAACTTCCACGAAACATTTTATAGCTCTGTGATTAAGGTGCAAATGGCGGATCGTGTTACGAAATCTCCTAGTTGCTTTCGCTGTTTTCCACTTTGCACCTCTGTTTGTCATCAACAGATGTCAACTCAAAAATTGCAATCCTTTCTGTTGTGTTGTTTGTTTTGTGCAAGTTTTTACTGATGTTTAGTTGGTTTCGTTTATTCGGGTTTAACTTCCCAAATCGACTGAGGCTATGAGGGACGCCGTAGTGAAGAGCTCCGGAAATTTCGACCACCTGGGGTTCTTTAACGTGCACTGACATCGCACGGCACATGGGCCTCTAGAATTTCGCCTCCATCAAAATTCGGCCACCGCGGCCGGGATCGAACCGGCGTCTTTCGGGTCAGCAGCCGAGCGCCACTCAGCCACTACGGCGGGTTTATTGCTGTTTACTTTGTATTCTCTGAGCCCCATCCTTCTCTAATGTACTGTGTACCCTGAGGGTAAAATAAATAAAATGAAATGAAACCTGTTTAACGCATACGGCGACACATTATGAAGCGTGGTCTCGAAACGATAGGCATGCACCGGTAAGCGCGTGGAGGTGCCGTCATGAATATGACGTGAAGCGCAAATCAAGAAAAAGGTGTGCGGTGAGACGAGGCTCTGCCGCGAGTATGCGACGTCCTCCACACACACTCCTAATAGCGGGCGAGAAAGGGAGGTGTCGCTTGTCAAGGTCTGTCACAACGCCAGTGACAGAGAAACAGGCTGGCAGAATTAACGGATGACAGAAGCGAGGTGAAATTGTGACTGCCGTGATGCTGCTGTCTGCCTTTCCAAAAAATTTTGCGGCTGCGCGCTCTTGAAGCGATGCCTGACAACCGGAGGGATATAGAGAATATCCGACCAGAGAGTCGTCGGCTGCCCTATTAGTGGTTTGATTGATTGATTGATTGATTGATTGATTGATTGATTGATCGATCGATCGATCGATCGATCGATTGATTGATTGATTGATTGATTGATTGATTGATTGATTGATTAATTGATTGATTGATTGATTGATTGATTGATTGATTGATTGATTGATTGATTGATTGATTGATTGATTGATTGATTGATTGATTGATTGATTGATTGATTCTGCATCATGATCCACCACGTATCAACCTTTACCTTGCAACAGAATTCGCAGCGTCAAATCAACTCTACTTGTTTCACTCAGCGCCAATGGATTACCTATCAACTAGAAAAAGAAAAAGTATTGAGCTGCCCACTTCTCTGAGCACAAGTGTGTCAATGTAAGCAGCCCTTCCCGCTCGTTCGGTGCTTGTATTAGTGATTACGATTTTTTTTTCGGCACAAACGTCAAGCGACTAGCGCAGCGTCGAAGGAATAAAAAGTACACATATACGCAGTGGCTGACAGCCCCGTTCAGGGCCGCTCTGACAGCTTCCTCCTATCCCCATTTAAGGAAGAGGTTGGCAAAAAAAAAGCGCACAAAGAAGCGCTCACACCGCGAGACGAGCGCCGATCTTACGCCGAGCAAGAACGCAAAAGCGAGTAAACGGAGACGGGCGGAAGAGGAGGAGGGGGAAGGGGATGAGGCGGTGGCGAGGATTGCGCGGCGCAGACCGCGTAACAAATCGGGTTCCTCGACTCATTTTCCTTATTGCTCTCGGTCGTTTCAGGGATCGGGACCCATTATGAACTGCACATAGCGAAAAGAAGTCGGTGGCGAAATATATAAAAAAAAAAGCAAGCGGGGCCTTTTTTCTTCTTGCCTGTCAGAATCACCACGTGTGCGGCCGGGCGACGTGGTCCAGGTGCATTAGCCGTGCTCTCTGAAGTAATGAAATTTCCGCCAGCGGCACCATTATTCGTTTTAGCGCCGCTCTTGACGTGCTCCTGTCGTTGCGTTATTAGATTGATTTCCGCAGCCGTGGGCCGGGGAAAGTGGCGCCCTCCGTGACGAAGTTTGGAAGTGTTTGTGCTCGCGGCTACGAGCTCTCTCTCTCTCTCTCTCTTTTCTTGCTCGGCGTTCGAGAGTGGCCGCGGATGGCTAGATTAAAGCGCACGCCTGCTCCGATCCTCGCCGATGGACGTGCCTTGCTTCGCGAGGAGTCTTTCACCTCTTCGCCGAAAACTTTTCGGAGCTGGCTGCAGCCAAAATATTAGGTGACGGGAATAAACGGAAAAGTTTCCGCGAATCAAACAATGTTCCCTGTTACGGCTCTGCAGAAGATGAGGCATCGGTTACACTGTTCTAATAGTCCAATACAAAGCATGACTCATTTATATTGCAAGACCACGTTTAAGTACCTGTGTTTCTGTGTTTCCGCTCTGCAGAAGATGCGCATAGGTTACACTGTTCTAATAGCCCAATACAAATGATGACTCATTTATATTAAAAGACCATTGTTTAAGTAACCTAGTGGCTTTTGTGAAGCTTTAAATCACATATGTTTGGTTCATGGGATTTAATGTCCCAAAGCGACTGAGCCAATAGGGGACGCCGTAGTGGAGGGCTCCAGTAATTCCGGCCACCTGGAGTTCTTTAATGTCCACTGACACCGCATAGTGCACAGGACTCTAGCATTTCGCCTCTATCAAAATTCGGCTGCCCCGACCTGGATCGAACCCGCGTCTTTCGGGTCAGAAGCCGAGCACCATAACCACTGGGCCAGCTCGGCGGCTAAATCACATATGTTAACGCAAGCGCTGAAGTTCAGTGTTCTGTCTATTTTCTCTTAACTAATTCTTCTATCGGAGTTTGGTAGGCACGTAAAGGAGTATTTGTTAGATATTACTTATCTGTCCTGAAAGCATGTGTCTGACGTCATGGAAATCGTGTCCCTGCATTACTTGAGAACTCCAAAGAGAGTACTACTGGCAGTCGGCCCTTTGTACACGCCCAATTAGTTCAGTCACAATAAAGCTTAGCAGGCTCCATTGTGGAAAAGCAACGCCTTATTTGTTCTTCGTGTAGAGTGGGAGAAAGAAAGCAATTACCACTGCACTGTATAACACAAAGTGCATCACATTAAGAAATTAAATTTTATGCAGCCAAATTTGCGCCTGCATACGGGGTCGAATCTACAAATAATAAAGGACGCACTTTGCACCCACTGTGCTCCACCCTGTGCATTTTCTGACTTTTTTTGCCCAGCCCTCGACCCCGTCAGCTTTTCTCATTAAAAGTAGAATCTCCGCTCTCTTTTTCTCAGCCGCACTAATTATCTATGCTGAACAAGGCAGAGCAGGGCGGCTAGAGCAGCCACTCCATCTCAATATTCAGTAGCGGCGCAACTGTCACTGCAAGGCATTGCGCTTTAAGGCACTGCGCGGGGGCGCATCTTTCTAGAACTGTTTTCTGGTCATGTTTTTATCTCTCCCCCCCCCCCCCCCCCCTTCTCCCTGCCATTCTGCAATGAAAGCTGAGAACGTGCTTTGCGATGTCAAGTGCAGTTTTTTTCTTATTACTTTCTTCACCCTAAATACCCTAGAGGGTTTTGTACAGGGGGATGGCTACAAGCATGAATAATGAGTAAAGCGTCGTAAGGAAGATGGAATTATAGACAAATGAACAGGAAGTAGAACACAGCTAAAATGAAGTACGCTGGTAGAAAATAAATAAGCAAAAGTACTCAGCTTCAGGCGACCACAACTACGAATGAACACAAAAAATTTCAAAATATAAAGCATACAACGAGGAGAATATATTTATACATTCAGTAAACCAGCGCGTTCATCATGGAGAAGTTTACAAATGTTTCAACGAGATAAAGTAATTTAATCAAAAGATTGTGGATCGCCATCTTAAGCTAATAGCTTTGGAAGATGGTACACTTCGCGAATGGAACAATAAAGAAATTAATGATGTAGTATATCTACACGGTCAAACACAGGTCCTGCTTTGTTCTTACGATCAGTGAAAAAGAACTCAAGAGTTGGATCGCAATGTAAATGTGGCGTGCTTTTCATCTCGTGCGTTAACTTTAATGTGTAGACGACGCAATGAAGCCAAAGTCAAAGTTAGTCAAAGTTAATAATAATAACAATAATAGACAGGATGAAGAGACATAAAATAACAAAAATATAGAAAACAACAAGACCGACGAGAAAAGCGGCCTTATATATGTAACTAAATGCTGATATAGAAAAGCCTGCACCAGCCTCCTTCTTGCAGAGGCCTTCCTAAAATTTCTAAAGGCAAGCTGAAGGACGAAAGAAAATTCAACTGAATTATGCATCCGGTTTGATCACAAAGGAAAATATTTATCGTCCGGGGCAGAATTGTATTCGGGGTTCAAATGTGACTTTGAGGGATAGGAGCAAACCTTTAATTTATGACCCATTTCTTCGGAAAAATGCTGCCGGAATCTATATAGTTTGTAGTCTTTAAGAACTTCGTGAAGGTATTGCAAAGTACGCGTGCAAGCGTTTGAAAAATAGAAAATGAACGCCTCAAGCTGCTTTGTACTCCTTGCACCTATTACGAAATTATTTGAAAAGTCTTTTTGCAGCAAAACGCCTCTTCACATGTAAAAATTTCTGTGTTCATCTCACTCGTCCACGGTTCCACGCGTTTACACTCGCACACGTCATTGCACAAGTCGTTTCCAGCGCTGTGGAGGCACGCGCTGCGTAAATGTGTTCCTCCGCTCCCGTCATTCCTCGGGTGGTGTTCCCGTAACTGGAAGGGAAGATCACCACTATCCATCTGCTGCGCGCAGGAGACTCGGCGGACGCCACGTTTCAAAATGGCGGCGCACCATTTCGCAGTAAGCCTCAGCAGTGTTCTGTTCGTGTGGTCTTCATGTGCTGATTCAACCAGTCAGTGATATGCTCGCTGTACCTCAAAATAACTAGCCTTAACTACCCTTTCAATTACTGCGATAACTGTTCGAAAAATAATTCAACAATGCTCAGAAAGTTCAGGAAAGAAGCTGTTATTGGAAGACAGAGATGCGTCTTCCACAGTGCTGCAAACGACTTGTGAGACGGAGCATAGATAGGATCACTCGAGCTAAATACACCTTTTTCCTTACGAGAACGCTGCCTTGTGGCAAGGTAGTAGGATGTGGATTGAAGGGGCCTTTGCCCTGCGACATTCTAATGCGTTGTCAGGATTGGATGCAGCGGGTATGACGACTGTTAGCCCATGCACAGCTTCTTAAAGGGCCTTGAACTTTAAAGAGAGTTATGAATGCTTCACTGCCGTAATCGTGACCGCGCACATGGCAAGACAATAGATGACACGATCTGCGCAGAGGCAGGATTAGTACCAATTTATGGAAAAGGCATGACGCTACAAGTGCACGCACAAAAAGACGGGGAGACGAAGGACAGGCGCTATCTTCCAAATGTTTATTCAGAAAGTGAAGCACATGCATTCTACCATCGAGCTACGCCTACATTCACATCTTCTGTGAAATACATGAGCTTCACTTTCGGAATAAACACTTGGAAGTTGGCGCCTGTCCTTCGTCTTCTGCCTCGCCGCGGTGGCTCAGTAGTTATGGTGCTCGGCTGCTGGTCCGAAAGACGCGGGTTTGATCCCGGCCACGGCGGTTGAATTTCGATGGAGGCGAAATTCTAGGGGCCCATGTACTGTGCGATGTCAGTGCACGCAAAGGAACCCCAGGTGGTGGAAATTTCCGGAGCCCTTCACTACGGCGTCCCTCATAGACTGAGTTGCTTTGGGACGTTAAACCCCATAAAAGCAAAACCAAACCAAAACAAACATCTTCTGTGAAATACATGAGCTTCACTTTCGGAATAAACAGTTGGAAGTTGGCGCCTGTCCTTCGTCTTCTGCCTCGCCGCGGTGTCTCAGTGGTTATGGTGCTCGGCTGCTGGTCCGAAAGACGCGGGTTTGATCCCGGCCACGGCGGTTGAATTTCGATTGAGGCGAAATTCTAGAGGCCCGTGTACTCTGCGATGTCAGTGCACGCAAAGGAACCCCAGGTGGTGGAAATTTCCGGAGCCCTTCACTACGGCGTCCCTCATAGCCTGAGTTGCTTTGGGACTTTAAACCCCATAAACCAAACCAAACCAAACTAAAACAGAACAAACCTTCGTCATCTCCTTTTTTGTGTCTTCACTTGTGGCGCGATGTAGCGCCATATAGTAACCAAGCTCGGTGTACCCGTGCCCGTCTATCTCACAGCAACTTATGTGCTTGCCTACTATGTAATATATCCCTGTACGCACCGAGTCATCCACTGCAGCAGGTGTCCAGGCGCACTATTGTTGCCGCACTCAGGAATTTTTGGCATACGGCATGGGCGAAAACCTTGTAAGCGTTCGAGGCTGCCGTAGAACCTGAATCATCTGTATATTTACCTCAAGCCAGTGACTAATAACTGCCTTACACGCTCGCACCCCTCATGATATGTCCTACTTCTGGAGCTTTGATGTGCAAATAAATAAAATAAAGGATGCCTCCGAAGGTGACGTTTGCATAACTTCACGAATGCGGTCACTGAGCAGCCAGGATATATGGTAAACACGATTCCTATCAGCGCTTAAAATGCATATAATTTATATAAAAATGCTCCAAAGCGGAAACAGGCGGCTGTGGCTGATCTGAAGGGGGCGGGAGAAGGTGCTTTGGAATTAACGGGTTCCAGTTGGTCGGCGAGAGCGTTGTCTTTGTTTGGAGCAAGGGAGCATGCCCAGTTTAAGCCATGCCTACTTAAGCATGTCATCCAGTACACGACCTCGGATCACCTCGATAGCATAAATGCATCGTAAAATATTCTGTTCTTTCAGATCCTTTTTTCTTTGCGCCAGCGGTAAACTCCACCCCTATGCCAACGCGTTCTCAGGAGCAGCATTGGTGCTAACGTACCATAGATACATTTTGACTGCATGCATCATTAAGGACTCGAGATATTTCTTGCCTTCAGTATGTAGAACATTTTCCAGTTTATTTCGGAAGGTGTCTTTCATACTATTTGGTGCTCTTATCTTTTACAAACAAGTTAACCAGCGTCCACTGAGCGGTCACCTTACATTTCTTCTAAGTAGTTTATGTTAAATCCAGCACTCAGTAGCCTGCTCGTCTTCTCGGGTAGCGCAGCTAGCACAACACTCTCGTCCACGCGCATGAATCATTTTTTGTCTCATCTGCTACTGCAAATATAATTTTCACGACACGAAGTGCTGCCATCTAGCTCTTCTCAGGGCCTTCATTGGTCTTCACACGGCGTGAACGAAGTTAGAGAATTTCTTTGGAGGAGAAATTCGAGGCCCGTGTACTGTGCGATATCAGGGCACGTTTAAGAACCCCAGATGGTCGAAATTTCCGAAGCCCTCCACTACGGCGTCTCTCATAGCCTCAGTCGCTCTGGGACGTTAAACCCCATAAACCAAACCAAATCAGTCTTCATTGAAGGTTGAGGTCGCCGGGCTTGTTCGGCAGGTAGTGATAGTTTCACCTGCTTACGCGTCAGAATTCTTGTCTTCTGCTGCTTTTATCCCCTTCACCTTGTGTGCCCGAAAAGGCCTCCTGATACCTTCCATGCCTTTGTCCTACTTTCTTTTGTTTCAAACAATGTTCGACCTCTGCTGTTGACGTGAGAAGGTAGCCGGCTAAAAATATACTTAGCTTGTCCTTTTTAGAACTAAGGTCTCTGCCAGTGATGAGAAGTTATCTTACCATGCACACCATCTTTTCCATATACGGTTCCTTTAAACTTACCACCAATGCTACATATTTAAGAAAGCTTCAACGTAGGACTTGCTGCTCTGTCCTTACAGCATTAATCGTTGCTGCAACTTATTCTTGTCGTCTTAAAGTAGTCATGCTCTTTCTAAAAGCAAACCTTCCTTCTTTTTCATTGCAGAATATGGAAAAAGCCAGAACCTTGTGGACACGGTGAGTGACATTTCCTGCCCTCTCTTCCCTTTCGTATTTTCTTTTTTCTCTTTTTTCACGTAGAAAAGGAAGCATTCAGTCATCGGAGTTACGTGCAACGTGTGCATTTCACACGCTTTACACTCGGAATGCTGCCGCTGCGGTACATCCTATGCAATCGGAGGTAAAAACATGTTTCAAAGGAAGAGCATCAATCTGGGGCTTATATACTCAAAATTAGTCTACAACATCGGTTACCTCTAAATAGAGGGAACAAATAACCGACGATTCCTTACGTTAGCAGAGTGGGTGGCTAGAGAAGGTAAATTTGGCCACCCTGAGGCCGATGAGACACTATTTCTGGGCACACCGGGCACATTCTTCCGAAATTTTCATTAGTTACACATGCAACTGTTGACAACTGCTGACTGTTGACAAAATTCGTTGCTTAGGCTCCCCTTTAGCATCACTACTTCATATTCTAATGCCGCTTACTCATCTCATGATAAGCCATTTTCTCTCTCTGAACTCGAGTAAAAATTACACAGAACATAGCTCAAAATTATCATTCGTAAGCTCCTTGTACCTTGCTACCTGTCAAAGATATTTTGCGACATGCATATGCCTGTGATCAGGAAAAGAAGGTAATCAAGCAGCTATAGCAATTTCTTTTATTTAATTTTTACGACTGATCAGCAAATGTGTTAACCCAAATGAACGAGCCTTAGTTTTGGAAGAAGCACTGTGCTTTTGCTGAAAAAATAAGAGTAGTTTATCGCAAGAGGTGCGAAATGTCGCTTTTTCGTGTTTCCTAAAATTGAAAGCTTGGATACGGGCAGAATGAAACCAGATTATTCTGACCTGAATTTTTTTTCGGTACTTATATGCAAATCTTCTTTTGTGAAGCTAGGAGAAAAACAGTTTTCTCCCTTGGAATTCTGCAGCGAAAAAATAACAAACGTTGTTCTGCAAGTAGTGCCTTCCATAAAGAACAGATTCCAGGGCAATACTGAGGCAAGAAGGAATACGACCTTGGCACTGTAAGATATCAGTGGTATTTATCACTCTTTTTGCTACCTTCTGGGAACATTTTTGCCTCTAGAAAGGTAATTTGTGTTACTTGTTAGTGGAATTTGATGGGATTTAAAAATTGGAAAGAAATGAAGAACTCGAACTCGCATTTGAAAACTCCCATCGGCGATTTTTTTTTTAATTTCTCTCCGAGAATTTTAGTTCTTGGTAATTCTAGAGAATCGATAAAGTGTTGAATTATATTGTTTTCAACCATAAAGGTCCAAAGCCGACCATGTTTTCTTCAGTTGCCATTACTGGATGTGGTCAACTGGAGTAACGCATAGGCACAGACTGCAGCCGGAGGACTCATAATATCCGGAGGACTCATTGATTATATGTCCCACACTACGCCTGCGCCTGAAACTTGCTACAAAGGCATCTCCTTACCCCCGCGAAACTAATCATATTGTTAATTTGCGTTCTAACTTATGTTTTTGTGCCCTTTGAGGACCTCGTGTCGCAGAAAGGCCGGCGACGTCGTCGGCTTCTTTGACCGTGCGTGAAAATTCCACGAAAAATCACCAGAGGCGAAGTAGGGGTTTTTCAATCAAGTAACCTTGTGACGTCACCACAACACACCCTCCAGATTGTGAACAAACTGCTCACTGTGGCAGGTGGTATTGGGACTGGAGCATCTCAGCCTGCTGCCACTGTTGCGCAGAGCTCAGCCAAGAAACGGTCGAGGCGACGGTGAGTCAACGAAACGTTTATGTACAATATGTACAAAGGCTTTACATAATCAGCACAAGGGTCAAGAGCACAACGGCGTAGGGCGATGCCACGGGAGAGCGTCTCTCTGGCGAGATGTCTCGTCTGCTACCTATCTGCTGCTCCGGCTCAGCGCGGCTCCGTTTTTATAGCCTCTGGAGACCGTTGCAGCAGCCAGCCGTTCAAACCCTCCAATCAGGTCATGCCACTGGTTACAGTTTGAATTGGACGAATTGGCGAGAGGTGTTCGGCCGTTGAAGGTTTGAAGCCTGGAAAGGCCGGCCGGCGAAGCGTCGTATGAGTCTCGAGCCCACGCTAGTGAGTTGAGGGGGAAGGGACTGCGCCAGGCGATCCAGGATGAATCATGCTGCAAGCCACGACATGTCGGAGAGCCCGGGCTTGCTTTGAGCAACGGCGGGCGTACGGTGCTGATTTCCACGGAGGCCAGTGGGATGTGTGCTCGCGAGCACGACAGTGGCAGTCACATTAGCGATTGGTCGTGACAGTTTGGTCGTAAAGAGCAACCCGGGACTCACAGGCCCAGCACCTGCCATCGCAGGGCAGTGGTGCATCGCTTAACCGCTGCACCACTGCACCAGGAGAGGTATGAGGACTCCCAGGGATCTATGAATGTACATAATGGCCAATTCCGCATATGCGGGCTTTCACTCATTAGCGCTAGCGCGTCATACCCTTAAGGCGGAGCTTGAGTGACCCCTCCAGTATTCTTTTTTTTTAGATCACATTGAAATATGACAAGGTCAGTTGCTGGGCGAGTTGGTTTCGATATTCCATGACTACAGCGCAACGAACGGGACAAGAAGAAGGACACAGCGCTGTGTTGTGTCCCTGCCTGTGGCCTTCTTCTTGTCCCGTTCGTTGCGCTCTATTCATGGAACATTGGAATAGCCGGTAATGAGCCGGCCGACCGAGACGCCAGTGCCTGTGGGAATAGAGCAGTCGACATCATCCCGGTCAGAGATTACACATCTTTGCGAAAACAAATAAAATGTTTGTGGCAGAAAGAATGGTCTTCTGCGCTCTAAATTAAACTCCACAGCATTAAACCCGTCTTCAAGGAATGGCGGAGTGCCGTGCACCAGGAATGGTTCTAAGAGGTGGTCCGTGCAGTCTGCGAATTTGCCATACACAGCTAACTGACAGTCACCTCTTAAAAAAGGAGGACCCACCGTTCTGTGAAGAGTGCTTAACATAGATACATGTGTTGCACTGATACTTATCAGTTTGTCCACATGGCGCTTCTACTTGGCGATGAGACTCTTGTTTCATACACACAAGTGTTAACTTTCTTGAAAAGTATACATGTCTTGAGCCGTATTTAACTACTATTCTTTACCGAACTGACTTCTGACTATATTTTCTTAATTTATAACCTTTAGCCTCAATCACCCCGCTCTTGACGCACTATGACCTACCTTGTTGATGTGCTATAAAACCCCAAATTCATTTCTATGGGCAACCTGCAATGACCAAACCAGACGGCGCCACTGGTTCTCAGCCTTCAACGCCGCTAGTGCCGGCGCCGTGTAACTTGAAGCGGCCGGCGCGGACGGGTTGTTTTCGAAGCAGCCGCCGAGCAGTTGAGTAAGGCGCTTTTGTTGCGAAAGCAACACTACGCGATTTGCCGAGCCATTTCGCTGAGCTGACGAAAGGCCATACTGCGCATGCGCGAGGAGCAGTGACGTCACACGGCGCACAGCTGGCGCGCGGCCGCCGTCGCTGCGCAGGTGACTCAGAGGTGCCGCCGCCACCCTCGCCAGTTGCGCATGCGCAGTAGCGGCGCGTAGCTAGCGTGCCGGGGGCAGCCGCCGCTGCCGCGCGCTCTCCATCGCCTCTCTCTCTCTCCTTGATGCTTTTGCAATCCCCCAGGTTTAGCCAGATCTAAACAATTGCCAATTTTATAATGTTCTAGCGGTCATTCTTTCAGGTTTTAAGGTCATTTAGGGCGGTTTCAAAAACAGTAGGCAACACTTGACCAGTACTTTCTCTAATTTCGACTAAGGACGTTATGCTTGTCTACCAACAGCTTACGTATTTTAGCTTCTTTTCTCTATTTATTTGTTTTTTTATCTTGTGACTCATGAGGTTCATTTTTTTTAGAGGCGTCCTTCATAGCCTGAGTTTCTTTGGGACGTTAAACAGCCTACAACCATATACCATTCTTTTTATCATATGCGCTCCACTAAACACAAATAAAACTGACCTTTAAATATACCTCCCCACCTCTGTATATATCTTGCTAGGAAGCATGGAGAGGGGGAGGAAAAGTAGAGAGAGAAATGAATCAATAAGAGAGAAATTGCTAAATGAGCCTCCCCCCCCCCCCCCCCCCCCTTGGCCTATTGGAGTTAGGGTCATGAATTCGACTTCGAACTGACTACTGACTACGTATCTCAGAAAATAGTTCAGTAGCATGTTTTTGTTTGTCAGCTTTGTTATTAAGTCAAAAAATGAATACGTTCGCTTCTTCGCGGCGTTCCTGTAGGCCTGAAGAAGATCTCAATTTTTGCGCACTCTTAGGGTATTTACAGGTCATACAGCTTGCCATCAGGTTTGCAGACCACTTAGGTAAACTTTCGCAGCGTTTTAATCATGCATGGCCCCATTAAATATAACTTAGACCGAAGGTCCCTGCCTTTCCTCTTATTCCTCCTACTCCTCCTCTTAGACCGAAGGTGCACGAAATTTTATAGTTGCGGTTTATGCTTGCCGTACTTCAAAATGCGGCAGGAAAGTTCTTAATGGCGGCAATATAAAGATTACCTGCATACGTTGTCAAGCTAGAGCCACTTTTTCCCTCACCAAATGCATGTGTTGTTGAAGAGATGTAAAAAGTTTGAATTCAGTTGTCACCACGAAATGTAGCGGCAACTAAGGAATCGAAAAACATGTTCAAGATGCTCTGACTTCTTCACTGTTCTTAAAGTTCGAGCACGAGTTGCAATCCCCGTTCTAGCACGAACTGAAGACTATAAGTATTCACAATCACTACAGGAGGGTCGTATTTATTTTGGCCATTTTTTATGCGAAGCATACTACTTTAGCTACCACTTCAGCCCTTCACCGTGGTTATGCGCCTCCAAATCACGTGATACATGACGTCACACCACGTGACACGATGACGTCACAGTAGAGAAACGGGGGCCCACCTCGCGCCGACGCTGTGGTTGTGCGCCTCCGACTCACGTGACACGATGATGCCACACCACGTGACACGCTAACGTCACGGCAGTGGAGAAACGGGGGCGCACCTCGCGCCGTCGCTGTGGTTGTGTGCCTCCAAATCACGTGACACATGACGTCACACCACGTGACACGATGACGTCACGACAGTGAAGAAACGGGGGCCCACCTCGGGCCGTCGCTGTGGTTGTGCGCCTCCAAATCACGTGATACATGACGTCACACCACGTGACTTGATGACGTCACGACAGTGGAGAAACGGGGGCCCACCTCGCGCCGTCGCTGTGGTTGTGCGCCTCAAATTACGCGCCACGATGATGCTTCGCATTCTCCAGGCTTAACCAAGTTAAGCCTCAGCCATTTTTATTTTTCTCAGTAGTTCTTGCAACGCACTAGCCATGTGTGGGAGCTTGGCTGTTTTGCTGCCAACAAGCTGGACACCTCTTCAATAACCAGACGAATTCTCAGGCAGTGAAGGCATCAAATTTCTTTTATTTAAATCTGTTTCTGTGCAGGTGATTTCATATATATCGTCACAGAAATATCGTACATTGGGTTACATATTGCTTGTTGTACAGCTCTGTAAACCAAGCAATCCAGTTAGGAAGCTGCACGTTCAAAATGCACTCGTTCAGCAGCATCCCATCTTACAGAAAGGAGAACCTCTACTCTGCTCAGCGCCGCGCGCGTCCCGGCTGCTTGGAGTTTCTTACTGACAATTTAGCAGCGCTGAAGTTTGCACGTCTTGCCCAGAGGAGCATCCGTCGAGCCCGAGATGAACTTCGGCAACACCGCAGTCGCGCTTAATCCGCACTCTCTAAACCCCCCGCGGTCAGGGCGCTAATGCGGCCTACTTTTTAGGTCGAGCAGGCCACGCTTGTCGCTAGGTCGTCGGGAATTAGATTTTTGCTCCCGGAGTTTCTCTCAACCTTTCAGGCACCCAACCCGCACACCAACTGGCATAAGCAAGAGTGCCGCGCTGCGCACCGGATTCGCCAGCCTCTGTAAGCAGCGTCTCGCGCAGACGGAGAGAGTTCAAAGTCTGAAGCCGCAGAGGGCTGCAGGCGCCAACTCTAAATTCTCCCCAGATGGCCAGACGCCCGTCGCCGGTCTGGCAGGGGCGCTTTCGGTTCCTCCGCACGCTTGCTCGGCTTCCACCGGTCAACAACCGAACACAACAGAAGCGGAACCACGGAAGCGAGATTACGCAAGAAGAATGGCGCCAAGAATTTTCCCAAAGGTCTCCAGAATCGGCCCTCGCCCGGCCTCAAGCATGCGCACACTTCGCTTTTGTTTCCGCATTCCCTCTCCGCTGGTTTTGCTCTCTGCCCGGCCGGTTTGGTTCCGCTCTTGCCGCCCTGTTGTCGTGGCGCGGCGCAATAAACATCGCCTTGGAGCCGGGGGCTAAAAACAGCGCCGCGGTTTCTCGGGATTGGATTCGCAGGGCCGAACCTGCACAGAGCATACGAAAAGCATGCTGTGCAAAGACCAGCCCTACTGCATGCTCGATTCGGTGTTCAGAGGAGAGAGAGAACAAAAAATGGCCATGCAAAGCAGAGCGGGGGGAGAGTAGCTTTTTTCTGTTACTTTTTTAGATAGAAAACAGCCCTATAGAAATGGCATTTTCAAGAATAGGGGCAAGCTGTTTCTGTAGATGAACAACAATATAGAACTTTACGTATACGCTGTGTATTCGCAGCACGACATACTGAGCTCAAAAGACCGTAAGTGTTTAAACTGTGCGGCAAATTATGATACCTGTGTGTTGAAATAAGGCCAAAGTCACGGTCTGCTTGGTGCTTACAACTCGATGACGCGCAGGTAAATGGTAGTTATTCGTTCTATCAGGAGGATTTCGAGACTGAATGGAAAGAACATAGTAAAATGCTCAACTTTAGTTTGCCTGGAAACAGTCCCATTAGCAGCGCTCTACTGCGGATTTATTTCAAATTAGTTTCATTCACTGCAAGACAGAACCATGCAATGAAATATTTGTGTGCCGTTGGGCACCTTTGCTCTTCCATTGGCCTATTCAGGAATGGTAGAGACGCAAATGACACACCTCCGCACGAATTCAGGCTGACCGCAAATATAACGCAGGAATTTTGGCCAAGAGACGGAATGCAGAACAACCGCAAGCAACTAAAGGAGCAAATTTACGAAAATTCATTGCATCAGTTGTCTCCATGAATGTGTAATTCCATATCTGTGCCCATGTACAGTAAAGCCATAAATGCCAGTCAATATAGATGTAGTACAAGTACTGGTCATTTTTAACCTCAAGAAAAAGAAACAAACTCACAATTTGTCGGAAAAATTGTCCTTCTGAAGAAAATTATGAAATAAATTATCATCACTTTAAGTGGGCAAAAAAGTATTTAATCGCTACCCTAGCTACGATATGCTCACTATATTTGTTATCAAGCCGGACGCGTGCGTAATCAACAGCATTCATTCGCAGCTCAGAATGCAGTCCCCTTTTATTACAATTATGTGTGTTTTACTACATCGCCAAAGTAGTTAGGGGCTATGTGAGATGCATTAGAATTTATTACAACCAAATAAATAGTTGTTTTTTTAAGCCATTCTTGATACTTATTTTAAAACTATTCTAGCAAAATAAAAACCGTACTGGCTTCTCATTTCCGCAGAGTGAGAAAACTGCTTATTTTATAGCTTGTCTGCTAACAAAAGTTCATCGTTTATTCATTCTTTGAAATCATTCGTGAAGGTGTGCTTTTGTAATTTTCTTTGATATTCTGACGACAGCGGTCCTGGACGGGTAAGCTTTATGGTATCCTATTAGTTTCATCCAATAATGCTCAAAATTTGACAAAAATATCTTCAGCTTTAACTTCACCACGTGAGCACTGGAGAAGTTATTTTTACGCGTTTCAAAATGTGGAAAGTAAACAAGCAAAATATAGGTAACGCCAGCTGAAATAACGGCAGAAAAAAATTCTGATACAAAATTATTCAAACAGCGATTAACCTGTCATTTATGCTGTTTCTTTGTGGCCGTAAAAAAAATTAATAATTCTGTCGCAACAATGAGTAGCTTTCTTTAACTTAGGATAAGCTGAAAAATGTTTTGAGAAAGTGCAATACTATACAACCTACAGAGGTTTTTAAGCTATAAAAAAATAACTCCTGAGTTTTCTCGATTTTCATTAATTCCCTTTGATAACATCTTTTCTTTAATGCACGGGTGTCATTTGCAGGCCTTTTCTTGAACCCTTTCACAATTTCTGTGTTCCCGCCACATTTCTTTTCAGCTATGAATGTGGTGAACCTGGTGTCTTTAGTCTAAAACATGTATTCCGGTTCACCTCCTTCTCTTTCTGCCGCTTCTATTGCTTTCATCTTTTTCTTTTGGTATGCTTGTCCACTATAACTACCACTTGTCAAGCATAGCGACATTGCTCAATAAATAAATGTTCTCACAGGAAAGGAGTGCTGTGCTGACATACGCCGATTTATGATTATGGTATGTCTGAGCCAAACACGCTCGTAGGCCGCCAACGTAAGAACAAGAGTAAGGCCTTTCGACCACCGTGTTCAGTGCCCCTATAACAAAAACGAATTGGTAGCAAACAGTTATTGGTTTTAAACCGATAATTGCAAAAGCATGAGTACTTTCCCATGTTATAGAGGTTGACAATTGCTTATTCTGAAGATTTGTTATGCTTGCTAGCTCTACAGTGTTGTTTCTTCATCTCCGAAAGCCGACGGCCTCATCATTTCCGTTCACCATGTCGACGAGACAAGTTACCGCCTGCAGTATATTTGTTAAATACGCCCAGACTGCAGATTGCTGGCAAACGATCACGCCCAGCTCACTCGCTTTCTCTTCAATGTGGGGACAAGTTCACTGAAATAAGCCGCTTTGAGTACTGCGCCAGCCTGCGTGCTGGCTTTCTGCGTCTACTCGCTAGCCTGTCTTTAGTAAAGTAGACTTTATAACGAACCAAATAACCAAAGGTTATTGGGTATGTACGGCATCAAATCATTTCTGCTTCAACGTTGAGTTTACATGCAAACAGCAGGGAAAGACATTGCGAATCAAGGTGCAACAAAAAGATCTGTTATTTAACTGGTACGGTCAAAAAGCGAATGGAGAAGGCATTATGTGCACAAAGTTTCGATAACGATACCGCCCTTATATATGTAGTAATATACAGGGTCTGTTCTGAAAGTAGTAGGACTGGTTTTTTCCTGGGCGAACGGGCGGACGAGAGGTGGTCTGCGCGTGCAGGATCGTTGAAGGGGGATATTGGGAATGCTGGGGAAAATCGGCAGTCGGCTCTCGGCCGTTGATGAGAGGAGGTCGCTTGTACTGTGAACCCCTGTCTAAACGTCTCGTCACGCCGAATCATCGAGCGTTTACTGGATCAGCGATACACGAAAAAATTTTGAGTAAATCTTGGTAAAACGGGCAAAGAGACTCACAACATGATTAAGGAGGCCTACGGTGACGCTTCCATGGGTAGCTCAGGTGTTTTTTGAGTGCCACAAGCTGTTCCGAGAAGGTAAGGAAGGAGTGGAGGAAGACGACCGCTCCAGACGCCCTTCGACCAGCAAGATCAACGAAAATGTGCAGCGAGTGAAACATTTACTTAACAGTGATCGTAGAATGAGTATCAGAATGATTGCTGATCACTTGAGCATTCCTCAAACCCAAGTGTTTGAGATCGTGACAGAAAACTTATCCCTGAGGAAAGCGTGCACGAAGTTGGTGCCGGGAGTGTTGTCAGAGGAGGAAAAGGCCAACCGGTAAGATCTTCTTCATCATGTGAATGAGGACCCCGATTTTTTGCCCAGCACAAGGTGGCAACGCTGCCTCAGCCCCCCTATAGTCTCGGTTTGGCCCCGCCAGACTTTTTTCTATTCCCGAGAATAAAATCGATGCTCAAGGGAAAACATCACGGATCGGTAGAGGTGGCTCAACAGGCCGTTACGAGGGAGCTAAACATCATTCCGGTCCAGGCTTTCCTGGAGGCGTACGAAAACTATAAAAGTCATTGGCAGCAGCGTGTAGATGCGGAAGGGTGCTACCTTGAAGAATTTTGTTTGAAAAAAATGAGTCCTATTACTTTCAGAACAGACCATGTATGAAGCGTGCGTTTGGTCATGTACAAGCGTCTGGTTCTGTTTTTTGAAAACTGACTGCAGTCTTTAGCAGCAGCTGCTCAGCTCGTACTCTTACAATTCGCCCATCCTTTAAATACAGAGTTGCACCCTAAAACTCTATCCTTAGTTACCTTTAAGCAACCATCCTTCAATCATTTTTCTTTCACGTCTCCCACTGATATAGCTTGCCTTCGTTATTCCTGAACCAAACCGCATCAAAGATGCTGATCTCTCCGCCATCGACATCCATATAGATTCTGCGAAATTCCCATAAGTGCGCTAAACCGCATCTTTAGACTTACCACCTTGCACATGGGCCATCATTTTGTGCGTATTTTATTTTAATTTATTTATTTATTCAGAATACCCTAAGAGCCCAGCAGGGCATTACATAGGGGGGGGACTGATGCAAAACAAACAAGCGTGCGCAAATTTTTTACATAAGAGCAGAAAAAGAAGCAAGCAAAAATACACATGCAAACAGGGTAAGAAACATTTCGAAGAATTTCATAGAATACAACTACAAGGGATACCAAAATCAGCACTGACCAACAATAAATATAAAACGCACAAAAAAACAGCTAAACTATTATTGGTGGAAAGACATGTTAGTAAAGCAGGCTGAAAAAGTGGCAAGTTTGGCATTGACTCAATGCTAGATGGCAAGGAAGACACACACTGACACACTGACATAAGACACACTGCTCGTTTTTGAAACCGTTGGGCACTACTTTGGGACGTACCATAGTGAATCCTTTCAGATTTCATTTTGTCCCTTTCTCTAAAGCTCCGAAGTGGACTTCTTTCTTATCCGATCCGTCCACTCCACACCCTTCGACGGCCGTCATGTGCCTCCTGATTCCACATTTATATCGATATTTCACTGGTTTAGGACCCCTGGATCAGTTCATACTATAAAAATGCACGCGACCAGCCAATAGAACCGATGAGTTTTACATCGTCGTCCATACGTATGCCAGGCCGGAAGCAGGCGTCAGGGAAATTGCCCGACCGGCTTTATTTTAGCGGTCATTTTCAAGACACAGCTACCACCCACGTGTGTTCCTTCATTAGGAAAGGACACGAAATGACTTTGCGAAACCGCTCGATTTTTGCAACTTGTACCTGATTCAATGAGACGAAGAGCAAGACGACGGCCAGTTTGGAGGGATTAGAATGTCGATTTCCACAACCGCTATTATTGTCACGGCCAGAACTGGCTACGTCAGCTTAAGCGTCAGCAGATGTTTCGTGTTTCATTTATGACGGCCGCATTGCTTGTCCTTACTTCATCGACGGAAGCTTAAATGCGGCTCCAGCAAGATGGAGCCCCTGCGCATTTTCTTCGTCGGCTGGCTGATTAATGGCTCAGCAATTCATAGTCGGGGGCTCCATTTATCACCCTTGTATTTCTTCCTCCGTAGATATGCTAAAAATTTTATTTCATTCATTTCAAATTCATTTTATTCCGATAAGTTTACAGGCAAAAAACTGCTCTAGACAACTTGACAGGGCCAATAAAACCACCAAGGCACTAGGCGATTACTCATGCAGAACAGTACTCTTTCGCTACCGCGGAAAAATGCACGATTTGGAGCGTACTGAAAGAAAAATTTTTTTCACAAGAACTAATACACCCAGCACATATTGCAGTGCATGCAATTGTAGCTTATTAGTTACACTTCTGAATGAAACAAACAGAAGAATTGTGTGTGCAAAAGTAAATGAACATTTATTTGTGAAATTTGCTAAAAACACAAAAAAAGTATATAGCAAAAAAAAAATTACCGGCTGCACTAAGCCCGAACTTGATTAGAGGAAAACTGGAATATACAAATTGTTGCACATGTTTATAGCTGTCATTATTCACAGTTTCAGCTATGAGAAAAATTTACTGCACTTTCCATGGCTTGTCAAGTCAGGGGTCATGACCGTGGTGCCACTGTGAAGAGCAATCAGGGGTGAAGATGTGAAGCAGAGGTAGACTGACAAGTGCTTCACATAAAGTTTTATCTTTGGTCCTCCCTTGTTCTCTGATAGTCGAGCTTGCAGTTTCTTCTTTTTTTCATTCTTTTCGGTTGGTATTGAATGGATTCTATGAGAGGATTGGGGGCGTGGACTTCTTTTCCCTCATCATACCCGAAGATTTCTTGAATGAGCTGCTCCCTGAAAGCCAGCTGATAAAATTTGGCATTTTAGGCAAGCTCTAAAACATCAGGATCGATGAAATAAGTTTTATCAATGTGGTTCCAAAGCCAGGACACTTTCTAAGTGTTGCCAATAGAAGCTGCCGAACTGAATCATCTGGGTCCGTTATGTGCAAAAAAGAAAACAAACAAACAAAAAAGCGAGAAACCAATTTTGAGAAATGATTTTTGATGGCAGAGGGCCAGAACAGATTATTCTGGTATTTCAGTAGAGATACAGTCGTGGCAGGTCAATAATTCCAATTTATATGATGATTCCCATGAACATCAGAATCTCCAACAGATTCACGTCTTCCCATGAGCCGTCACGCCGAATTAGCTGAAAATCTTCATCCGTGCATACTTATTAGTGTTTCCGTACACGGTCTTCATCATTTCCGCCGTGAAGAGCATAAAAAAAAAGTTGAGAAGTCGAGCGAATCTCCGAGCGCCGCTCCGCAGCGATGTGCCGATATGGATAGCTAGCTGTCGTCTTGGTTGAAAAACGCGACGCGACCTTGAGCATTTGGCAAACTGTCTTCGCCATACATTGTCAAAACCCTGAAGCACAAAAATAAACCACTGTCGTCAATTATAAACCGTATGCTCCGCAGAAAACGTACAGCGAACGAAAACAGAACTTGCATGCAAGTACGCGCTGACGTTCCAGGCGCCCGAGGCGAAGTCTCGCTGTCGAAACCGAAATCCGACGTTTGTACATTGTTGCCCGACTAATAACTGATGCTTTCGTCGCAAAAAAAGAAACCGAAACCAGCCGACGTGCTCGGTGTCAGCTTTCACTTTCGAGGAACGCGCGGCGACGCGGACGCCATTTTCTCCGGTTGACGCTGCTGCGGCCGTTCAAAGTTTTATTTTTCACGGCGCCCCATCATGTCAAAACACTGAAACCAAGGCTGGAATCGAAAGAGCAGTTGTTGAGCTCGCTAACTAGATGGCGGAGCACGTCCACAACGCTCCAAAGTGAGCTTTTTTGCGCGGGCGATTTGAATCGATCATATGCGAACGATGGCCTATGGCACGGTTTCGAAAGAGTTAAAAATGTAAAATGCTATACATATATCAGATGACGAAAAAAACAAGGCTAATAACAAAGTAATAAGCTATGCAAAAACAATACTTGAATAAATTGCGCACACACAACAAAACAACTCCACGAAAAATCAAATCTAACTTTAAAGCACATACCGAATGAATTACGACAGTTATGTCATTGAGAAGTAGAGGCTAAAAGGCATATCAGTAAGCAGCGTGGATAAATTTTTAGTAGCAGGAATATTTCAAGGCAAAAAGGTGACGATTCCTACATTTATATAATATAGCTAATGTGTGCCATAGTAAATAATAGAAATAGTTCATAATGAAAGCTGCAGCTATTTGAATGAGAATTGCTCTTGTAGCTGTTTCAAAGTAGGCTTGGCTATGTGCTTGCATTTATTAATGATGACTAAGATTATGCTGAAGTGATTGTAGTTTATAATTAGTGCGGAAGCTGGATATCAACCATATATCAGTGTTGCGCGTGCGAGTGCTATTACCAAGTCCTAAGGGGGCTAACGAAGAGAGAAATTGCCTGAAGGGTCTGTTTCTAAATGGAATGATCACAAGACGCGCAAAATAATAAGAACGTTTATTGCTTACTATAATTCTGAAGTTAAAATATTCTTTTGGGGGGGAGAAATACTAACGATGCTGCGAATAATTTTTTTTTTCAATATGTGAGTCCTGTGGATATTCCATTGTGATTTGGTTAGCCAAACTAAGTTGCAATAATTAGTTTAACAAGCAAACAACGCGTAGCATATTTGTAGTTTGGTTTTTGTTGGCAGAAAGGAACGACAACGCGATAATACTCCTAAAATTACTGAAAGCTTTTTGCAGAGGTTATCTAAATGTGGATCCTACGTCAGGTTTGAAGTAAATGTTACTTCAAGTATTTTATTTTCAACAACAATCGCAATAATTTTTCCGCAAAAAAAAAATCGCTTTGGTTTGCGACTGAGTTTCAGCCTATTTGATTGATACTAAAAGACTCATTTGTCGTGCTAGTAATTGCATTGTGATCCGAGAGTTTTACATCATTCTCTGACAAAATAATGGTGGCGTCATCCGCATGCACAATGAATTTGGCCCAAACATCAATAATGACAATACCATTTACATATGTGATAAAGAGTAACGGGCCCAAGATGCTGCCGTGTTTGATAACAGTTAATGAACGCAGATAAGAATATGTTTTTCAAGAGGAACAAATCGAGTCCTATTATTTAAGCTAAAATTCGAGCTTTGGCTAGTTGGTTTATATTTGGAACATTAGAGGGCAGCACGAAAAAACGGCACAGAACACAGCAGAGACACATAATACAGGACGGGCGCTGGCTAACAACTGTTTTATTGCGAAGTCACCCCGCGCATTATAAAACCATAATAAACCACGTGACTGTCAGGGAGCCAATGGTGAATGATGCAAACAAGAAAAAATAGGAGGGGTGGTTTACGACCAAAGGGTGATTTCTAAAATAAAAGTCACGGCAGGCGATCACTCAACAAGCACTACAAAAAAATATAGACGCAAAGGCAGAGTCAAAATATGGATGAAAGATGTGGATGAAATGAGGATGAAAGAACCGTACTGTTCTTCACCCGTTTTCCCCCCTTTTTTCTCCTATTGATTCGGGCGCCATTGGCCCCCTGACTGTCACGTGGTTTATTATGGCTTTGTAGTGTGCGGGGTGGCTTCACAATAAAACAATTGGTAGTCAGCGCCCGTCCTGTGTTCTGTGTCTCTGCTGTGTTCTGTGCAGTTTTTTTCGCTGCCTTCTACTGTTTCTCTTATATAAATATGAACAAAGAAATTAAAGGGGATCGCCATGAATGTCATGACGGGAAAGCTTAGATATTAAAATGCTATGATCATGCATGATCAGCCTTACTGTAGTCAATAAAAGGCCAAGGGTGCACAATTTTCGATCAGTACTTTGTAACACAACTTCTTTAAAAGATAATAGCGCAGATTAAGTACATCGACCCTTCATGAATCCAAATTGGTCATCGGAAAACGGGTTACGTTTATCAGTAATATTGGTTAATTGGATAGATATAATTTTTTCCAAACCTTTCGAAGAAACAGATACTGCACATATCGGCCTGTAGTTCCTCAACGCAAAGTTCCAAACACGGCACTGGCCAACCGCGAAAAACTGAGGCACCGTTAAAGAATATCACTTGAAAACATTTCGAAACAGATGCTTTTATCCGCTGTGAGCGCCATAAACGACCGCCATCTTCTGTGCATCGCAAAAGACGGAAAACAGTTTGAGCACGTCATGTACATACATATTGTGTGATGTCGTCCAAAATGACTGTTTCTTTTTAGAGGGCCCAATGGGGCTGCAACCAACGGACACATTGAAGCATGCAAATTTTGTTAATTCTTCTGGGTAATGTGACTTGAAACTGCTAGGCATCCGAAGTCCAGACTTCCTGATCGTGGACTGCCACTTCTTACAACAAACTCGCAGCAGCGGCATCGAGGCAGCTAGTACAAAGCAACATCGCGTGCTACAATGCTAAACAGTACTCAGCAACCTAATAATGCTCGTTTATTTTAGCTGTCAAGCCAAGAACTATTCATACGAACACGACAGAGATTACACAGTACATGGCGAGATACCAACATGTTGTCATAGAAGTGTGGCTTCATTCCTATAACGAAGCTAGCGTAATCAGAAAGAATAAAAAGACTGCTTCCGGAGGTAACTGCACCGGCGGAGCGCCAGGCCAGCGCCTATCAGAGTTCGCAAAATTCACGGAAGCGTAGTTGGCGATGACCAGCCTTTTTCTTGCGTCGAGCAAAGACGCAAAATATAACGCCAGCCGCGGGTTACACTGAATGTTGAGCCAACGTAGCCGGGGAAATTACCACAAACGTCTCGACTTGGGTGCTGCAGTCATTCCAACACGTCACCAGCGGATGTTGAGTTTGCAGTAGAATTCCCGGCACACCTCGAGCGCTCAGTTTCGGTTTGCTGCGGACAAAAACACCACATTTTCCCGTGCTGGAGGACTCTAAAAGGCAACCTTTTCCTAGTTTTAAAAACTGATATGGTATCGCGTTCTCCGCGCTTAAACTCGCCATTGGCAACAACCTCCAAACTTCGCTAATTATAAAGTTAACAAGCAAATTTTTGTTGTTTTGTTGATAAGCATGATTTCACAATTAACCACGTCTGCCGCAACTGATAGTTACATCCTGAAGAGATATGCTTTTTTTGTTCCTAAAGTCTGTTTTTAATAATTTTCAAAAGTGTTCGCTGAAACACCCAGTATACCTCTCGTTCATCCATACTCCAAGATATTTCTACTCTTCTACCCAGGGTATTGGACGACTTTGTATTGTGAGTGCAAGCTTGTTTGTATTCGCTGAATATCACCAAGCCTGACTCATTGACGCTGCATTTGAAGCCTAGAGTGTCACCTTCAAATATAAAAATTGCCACGAAGTAACACGCCTCTTTGGCTATCAGCTGAGAGTACATTGTCGTCAGCATGAGATAGCCCCGGATCCGCCCCTTTGCAAACGTTTCGCAAAGTTCTGCAAAGAAAAATATATTCTGACTTCATTCTAATGTTCATTCAATTTTCATCTAATAGTTTACGAACGACAGCGATGATTACAAAAAAAAATTATTTAGTTTTATTTATTTCATTCAGTTTTGGTACAGAAATCTTAGACAAGGCAGTTGCTCCTCGCGCAGCTCGACACAGAGGCATAGCAAATATGCTTATTTGAATTGCTGTCACATTTCGCTTGTATGCGCAGGATGTAAGATTTCAATGCTATACTGTCAGAGCGGCCTTGGTTCTTTGTTTGAAAACTTATACAAAAAACTTATAGGAATGCATCCCGAGAGACGTGTAACGAAAAACAAAATACGCAAAGCACCCCACAGATGAAACTACAGTCCAGTTGGCAGTGTCATTCTGAATCTGCGTCCTCACGCGTGCACTGAGACGCAGCAAAACTCTTTCACTCGTGTGATTTTCATGTCGGCACAAAGGAGGTAAAAAAAAGCAACAACAAAACGCCATATATGCGTACGAAGAAAACACAAGAAAAATTAAGTAAAATAAACTCAACATTTCCTTCCATCGTGCTCTTCAGTAACTAGTGGGGAATCGGCTTGTGTAAATCTACTGTATTTTCAATATGATAGAAGGCATTTGCAACTGCAAATGTTGCCTTGCTTATTTTGTCCTGAAGCAATATTAAAAATTTGGTTTTTGAGGAATGGAAATGGCGTAGTATCTGCATCACATCTCTATGGACATCTAAACCGTGCCGTAAAGGATAATATTCTACCGGGGAATATCTCTAATGTAAAGATTCGGTTAAAATCATTTCAATCTTGTAAAGTTTCTTTTATGGATATGTTGCAACACCGTATGTTAATATTGCCGCGAAGGCTTGTATTGTTCTGTTCCTGCTCAAATTTTTCACAACACAGTTTTATCGCTTCGTTTGTGATGTAGTATGGGAGCAGGTTTACATCGAACTTCGCAGCCAAGCGCAGCTGAGTCTACGTTGTTCCAGATTGCTGTGGTTGCTTTTCGTGATTTATCTCGAAAGTTGTTTGTTAGCATTAAACTGAGCGCTTCCGAGAGCAGCGGTGATTTTGTTCTTTGACGACCGCCGATCAAGTTGGTTGCTATCGCCGCCACTGAGTTGTTGAGCTATTTATGAGTGCGAGGCAGTCCAATAAAAAATTAGTTTTATTGCTTCAGATTCACTTCAGCCTACTAATTCATGGTCCATTTCGTTGTCACGACCACGTGACAGTATATATGGATTACCTTTATCAGTGAAAATTTTTTGAAGGGTAGATCTGGACGTAAATATTGAGGGCGCTAGTAGCTTACGAGTATACGCTGGACTCGTTTCTACAAAGTAGTCACCTTATGAAAGTTTTTTTTGTGAAGTCGTTCCCCAGATTAGTTAAAGATACGACATCCTTGAATGGAAAGCGTATATTACAGTGAAGTTTGCAACCACTTTGGAATCAGTGAGCTTAGATCAAAAGTCTATACGTACTGAAAAAATTGTTCAGACTGTTGTTCAAAGCATGTTCATACACTTTAAATAATAATAATAACAATATCTTTTATTGCACATAGTATATACAGAATAAAGAAACGGGCCTGTCAAAGCCTCTAGTAGCTTGAGGGACTAGGCCGGCAAAGTCGGCAGGCGGACGTGCAATACAAACATGAAATATGACCATAATATTAACACAACCTGAGATCGGTAATACCTATATTTGTTGGTCATTATTTAATGCTTGTTAATCGCCATGTTTTGAAATCGGGCAGACACCGGCTATGTTAAAATGATCAAGAAAAATTGAAGTTCCGAACGTTATAATAATAATATGTGTTAGGATAAGGTATTTATACCTAAGGCATGTTTCGTTGGCCTAGATTTTATTTCGTCAAAACAAGTGGCGGCATTATTCTTCATCTTGCTTGTAATTCGCTCTACTCATGTGGAGTTACTGCAGGCAAGATTATAGAATTTACAGCATCAAATTCTTGCAGCACACTTACGTTGTGACAGCTATCCAGGATATAAAAATTGAGCGCAGACTCGGCTTCCTTACTCCTTACAAAACGTGACGTTGTTGTAACGCTTACGACTGAACTCGTAAATTCAGAGGTGATGTTTTTGCCTCCGCCCAAATCTTTCTAGGGTTGTTTCTTAGTCTTGCGAACAGTTCTTTGTAATGTTTGAGCCCTGCTTTCTCAATCTTAAAGTTTACCTCATTTTTGTATTTCTTGAATACAGCGAGCATGCTTATGTCTCGGGTCTTAACGAAAGTTTGGTACATGTTGTTTTTCTTTATTGTCATTTCAACAAGACAGCGAGTGATGTATGGCTTAAGAATTTTTCTTTCTAGGTATATTTTGAAGTAATGGATACGCTTCATAACATAGCATCAAAAT
Organism: Amblyomma mixtum; assembly: GCF_055824585.1. Lineage (NCBI taxonomy): Eukaryota > Metazoa > Arthropoda > Arachnida > Ixodida > Ixodidae > Amblyomma > Amblyomma mixtum. The sequence goes on along the minus strand of NC_143017.1, from coordinate 28,377,641 downwards.
AAAAAAAAGAATGTACGCTCTGTTTGCATTGTATTCGTCGAGCACAGGACTCCAGTCTATGGTTTCTACAAGAGAGCGAAGGATGAGCAATGCTTGGATGCTGATAAATGGCTTTTTTCCTCCACTTTGCATTTTCCGCATAAGCGCGGGATAAGGAACTTGGCAGATGAACAGCGATCTGTAATGACAGCAGCCCAGTCACAGTGTCTAGTGTGTTAGTGATACACATGTCGAGCAGTGTTGTAGTTTATGTTGTTAACCCAGTAGCTTTCGTAATCACATTTGCACATACCAACGAGCTCATTCGCTGTCTGCATGGGGCATTATTCGATTGCACATAGATATTTACGTCACCCATTTTTGCAAAGGGTACACCGAAACTGATATGAGCGTGTCATCTGGGAAGTCAATGAAATTCAGTTTGTTTCCGTTTGGAGGCCTGCAAATCACCGCAATCAAAGCTTTCTATTCTATCTAGGTGTGCCAAGATAGGTGTTTACCATTCAAAATAGGTGTTTACTATGAAATTTCGTGAATAAATTTGTTTCTCTGGCTGCTTAGCGCAAACAGCCGCACCACCTCCTTTGCCCTAGGACTGCACAAACCAGTTGTACGCAAACTTCTCGAACTGAGAAGAATTATCATCTAACGAGAGCCAAGTTACATTTAATAAGGAAATATCGAAGCCCATTTTAAGCGATCTGATTAAATCACATAAATTATCTTCTTTATTTCGCATACTACGTGTGCTAAGTAAAATATGATGAGCTGCGTCTTGCGGACCACCTTCGCAAGTGATCTTGAGGACTGGCGACTGCATTTATTTTCTTGCGAACAACTTGCCACCGGCTGTCCAAACTTTCAACGCACTCCCTTCTTTCTCTTTTCCATGGCTGCCCCAAACAGTTTTTTGCCAAGGCGCTCGTTAACGTAAGCAGTGTCAGAAAGCTCTAAATCTAACGCTTTAGCGCTCACCTGAGCCCCTTCTGCTTTACTTCAAAATCTGCCTTAATCCTCGGTAACCATCTACGGTGCCTTCTTATCTACCACTTGCCATGCAGTTCGAACTTCACTGTAGAGGTCAGTTATTTGTAGCCAGTCTTGCTCCCTTAGTATGATACATAGACGCTCCCTAATTGCGTATAAATATAGTTATACGCACCGCTGGTATGCAGGTAGGCTAGAGACAAAGATCTATTTTACACCCTAGCTATTCCTACACGTTGCGAAAGCACAAATAAGCCATATCATACAATCTCCTCCTGGTTGTGAGGCCGTTCTAATGTTCTCCCAATATAACATTTCTTTCTCTTTCTTCCTGCATATTTACTTAAGTACTAAATGCTTTTAGCTCATATTCCCAACAACCTCAGCCGAACACCAAACCGACACTGAAGCGGCAACTAACGCTGAAGGAAACATGTTTTCCGTCAGCAGTGTCTTTGCATAGGAGAGAAAAGAAAAAAAGTTTTTTTCGAGCTGAACTCACACCCAAGCCCACGCGACGCCAGTAGCGTAATTACAGGATGTCTCAGGCCTCTCGGTCATTCCTTGCTTTATTTCTCTCATGAGACTTTTATTTAAAAGATTTATGCACTTTAACCGAGTATATGTATGTACACAGGTCACTGAAAAAAAAAAACAGCCCACTGGTGGCCCGTGCGCCACCGACCATTACGAAATACACAGACGGCTCACATGATGTCGTTTATTTGCATCTAAAATTAAGGCAATGGTATGCAAGACATTGACAAAAGTGTCCTGACGGGGGATAGTTACTTTCCTCGTAGACATCCTAGAGCTTCAGTTGTGTGAGGTTAAACCATGCGCGTCTCTCACTGGCTGTGCAATACAAACAGGAGCATCGAGTCACAAGAGTCTCAATTAAGGCCAGTTGCCGTGAGACTTCACCGATAGAAATTCTGAAATTAAGTCTTCTTCAATCTCCTTTTAGGACGTCCCGTAAGAAGGCAGTCATCTCAGTTAATAAAACAGCGTTCAATATTTTCATGTGTAATGGACAGCCGAAGTTCCTTTCATTTCTTCAGTACCGAGGTGTCGGTGCGCAAGAAAATGTGTCCCCAAGTGCAGCTCGGGTCTCCAGCCTAGAGAAAATTGGTTCTTTGCAAAGAGAAGTCGGCAGTTTTTGTACTCGCGCGAAAACATCACTACATGATTGATCAGAGTAGGAATAATGGTACACTAGAGCCGGAAACTGCGTTGGTTTCAGAGCAGTTTGGTGAGACCGCAGGACATTGAACAGTACCTGGTCAATCATGCGTTGCCCTCGATGTCACCAAGACGTCCGTCTAGACCACCGTCTCCTAGTCGGGTTGCTTTGCCCAGTCGTGATCATCATCCTCTGGCCAACTTGGAGGAGTGCGCGGGAGGGGGGGGGGGGGGGGGGGGGGGGAGGGGTTATCTTACGATGGCATCGTCGGTTGCAAAAACTTGCAGCCCATCGCACCGTTCATCCGGTGTGTAAATTTGAGCTGCAAATTTTTGCGACCTAGTGTGCATGCGGGCAGAAAACGGCTACTTTGGTTTGCGTTTGGGCCGCCGCGGGGGCAGAGATTATGACGCTTGGCTGGTGATCCGAAAGACTCGGGTTCGATCCCGGCCGTGGCGGTCGAATTTCTATGGAGGCGAAATTGTAGACGCCTGTGTACGATGTGATGCCAGTGCACGTTAAAGAACCCCAGGTGGTTGAAATTTCCGGAGCCCTTCACTACGGAGTCCTTCATAGTCGGAGTCACTTTGGGGCGTTAAACCCCCATAAACCATTTGTTGTGCAATGTAGCTGAAAGACAACCTGCGCTGCATAGCCAACACGGCGACGCTCCGCAAACTCTGCCGTCACTTCGATAGCGACTGAGGTGAGACCCCATTCTGAACGATGACAGACGTGGGCCTCACTTATAGGGCGTATTCGTTTGGTGAGCCATCACTGCCTAAACACTCAGACGCACGATACGTGTGCCTTCAACAGATCGCGCACGTTTCTACGTCAAGTGCGCTTGCGCAGGTGGCTCAGTCGAGATAGAAGCGGCTTCTTCAGTTCATGAGGCTGCGTTAAAGCGCTGCGATAAGCATTAAAAAGTTCCAGCGCAAGTTCCCTGTGGGATATATGTAAATCTCATCATGAAGTTCGGCGTTCTACTCGACAACACGATCCGCTGGCACAGCATCGCAAGCCTGTATACATACTTCTTGATACGCTTCGCGCAACCACCACATTTGAAACTGTTTGCTATGTTTAATAAGCATACAACAAACAAACCATTAGTCCTTACGTAATATTCCCTTGAAACAGAGGACATTTAATGGCATTAAGCAGAACTGGAAGTAGCAATAAGTTACGCAGTTCTCTTATTTTCTTTTAGCACTGGGAATACAAAAGCGGAAGAAGAGCTTTTACTCGAGGTCTGGAGAAGTTGTGTCTGTTTCGAGAGGGCGATGCCGTAACTACCCTTAAAAACTAGCTGTCAATCGCAGGAAACCAGTGTATGTCGTCTTTATCAGACAAGTAAGGATACATGTAGCCAACAGCGAGGGTCGGTCTAGACGCTTTCCTGGAGACCATACACAGCCACCTTCCGTTCCTGCTCATTGAAACAAAGAAAACAACAACATCTTAGAAAAAGTCACATATTTAGAGCAGAGCAACTGTACATGAACGCATCACTCAACGTGCCGGTTAGCATTGGTGTATCGTAAACGAGCTTGAGAAGGACGTGTCCTGTGAAGGATATGTATGAGCATGTCTTGGTCTTTTCGTATTGCGTAAACGTCTTGTACCTCAGTAACGTTCTATTAGACACAAGGGAATGACGCTTGAAGGTCAGCTTTCTTTACACGAGCGTGACCTTTCGCTTAAAATGCCATCTAATGCTCGGTTTTTCTTTCTTTGAAGTTATTTTGAGCATTTCAGCTGGGCCTGCATTCGTGTCACAAAAACGTTACTTAAATTCGACTGAAAACTTTGCTCTCAGATAGCATTGTGTTCTTCTTGACGACTTCTTACCTATTGTTGCTTTACTTTCAGTGCCATCAGTGAATTCAAAGCACTTTAAATAGCGTACTATGGCGGAAAAATGGGGCGCTTACACAAAGACGAGTCGTCAGGCGGGGCTTTTATTCCGGTTTTGTGAAGCGAAAACTACTCGTCGGAATCGTTAAAAGCTCAGAGCACAAAGGGCTTCTTCTGTTTGCTTCGCTGCAGCTTGGACGGCTGCCAGAATCCTCGGAGGGGTCTTTCTTTAGTTTCTGACTCCATCGTCACGGTAACCATTTGCCGACGCTTTGAGCAAAGGGCTTTCTCCGTGTAATTTTTCACTCGTTTTGAGTACGGTTTAAGTTTGCTAAAATTTTTCAACAAAAATGCAGACATGAAAGACGGCTAAGCTTCCTGGGATGTAACGCTACCTCCTTTATTATCGGGACACAATGCACGGTGAATGCCAGGAACGACTCTTTTTTTCGTGCTTATTTTAGCGTGTATGCGTGCCAGTCTGCCCGTGTATGTTCGTTATCTAGCTGCATTTCACTTCCTAGCGGCTTGATTGTTCTTGCCAAGTTGTTTGCACATCGTTATCTTCAGTTACGCTTTTTGCTTTACTCCTCAGGGCTAGACTTTTCCTTCATTAATTCCTCCATTCTGATTTATTACTTTTTCAAAAGAACAAGCCAAGACTGCCGGTGCAAGAGCAGTGATTATGCCAAATTCTGCCCTCCTGAGACCTATATGATATCCCTGCAATCAGAAATTAATTAATCTGTACGAAAATGTATACAAAAGGCACAACTGCTGAAAATGTATACCTTTGTGCACAACTGCTTTGAACGCACTTCAGTAACACTGCTGTTAGTCAACGCTAAAATCTTCATCTTAATCGAACAAAATAGTGTTTCGTGCATAAAGTTCTTGCACGGACTTTTTGTCGAAGGTCATTACAAAGTGAACATTTCATATACCATTTATTTTCCTACAGTATGTGTTACACGAAATAGGCAAGCTCAAAAAAGAACTCCTTATTTCACTCTCTATTATAGCTTCAAGCACGCTTTCTTTCCTATAGGTTGGTTAATGAAGGGAATAAGGTTTAGTTTTATTACTGTAATAAAGTTGTAATTTACGACGTAGTTTTGCGGCGATAAAGGGTCTGCAGACCTTTTATCGTAGCGCCTTGATCAGCGATGTTCAGTGTGACCGCTTCATGTCATATTCATATTTGTACAGTTAGCTACATCTCATGGCCTGCGTTTAATTTTGTTTGCTTTTATTGCTCTTTACTGCTACCAGTCATATAGTATGTATCACTGTTTTCCACCCTGCTAAAATACCCTCTGAAATTGTAATAAGTGGGGAAAATATCCGATATTTTTGTATTTTATGTTGCTTTGGCTTTTGTTGCCACTTTGTTTTTGAGCAACTATATGTTCCAGTTAATATGCTGGTCATGCTTTCCTCACTGGTTGTACCAGTTGGACAGGGTGGGGCACCAGATACGAAAGAAGCTCAACCGCAAGACGAGCTGGTTTCGGTCGGCTTATGTAGCTATTAAAGGGACGAATCCTGGCATGCCTTCGCATATGTCTTGAGTGCTTCTTCTGTGCTGTGCCCAAAAATACAAGTTCTCACAGACTTTTACTGCGAAAGCAGTACGACTGTCACAATCCGAAAATGCTGGCGTCTGACTGTAGCCTGGATAAGTGAAGCCTGCATCGCAGTCCCTTTCTAGAGGGCTGCCCACCCACAGCGATCCATCCTCGATCCACCCCCTGCCCCACCTTTGTCCTCCAGAAGCGCACTGCACCACCCATCTCTACCTTTCAGAAGCACCACAGAAGTCCCCACCCAACTACCCTCGCCAGGAAGCTGCCCGCCCACCGCCAGCATCAACCCATTTCCGCCCACCTGCACGTTGCAGAAAAATTCTGTCGCGTTTGTACACCCTAAACATCAACGTGATCAAGGAAGGTAAATCCAACTGCGTTAGCAGAATTTTTGCATTAATTTCTGAACGTGCTGTAATTTCTTTGTCCTTCTGCGAAGCCACGGATTAAAAGCCACAGTTTAATCCGTCAGTCTTTCTATTTTCCTAAAAGCGGACAACGAGACACGGCTAAAAATCTCACAAGGATGACACTGAGGTCCTATCGGCATTACTTCAATCGTTGAAAACCCACACATTTCCTAATCTAACTTAATATATAAGAAAAGCACGGTGTAACAGATAAATGATTGATCGTAAAAATCAAGGGCGACCAATTACACTTATTCCGACGAAATGCGATAGCGTTCTTCTTTCACTTTCTGATCTATTCCAATTCTGATTTCATTCTAATATGATTAAACTGCACTTCTGAGTCCGTTATCTTTAACTCCACAACCCATTTCCGTTCCGATTGCATTCCAATTCCGACTACGCAACTGTGCAAAATGAGTCACATTGTTAGATCGCGGCGAGCCCTCATATCACTACCGGCGCGGTGGCGCAGCGTTTCAATGATGCGCTATACTGCACTGGCAGGTGGCTGTTTCAAACACAGCTACTGATGGAGCTCGTGAGACCCAGGCTGCTCCTCCCGAGCCAAAAGATATAATACTGGGGCTAGTTGGAAATACATCCTTGAGGGTATTGGTGAGGGAGGGGTGCATGTGCGTTCGTCCCTCTCCGTATTTTGCTAGCGCTCACTACTACCCGCAAGGATCTTCCGAGCAATGCGAGAAAGAATAGCTCCTGCAAGCCTCATTTTTGAACAGATAATTTTTCGGGACGCTGTACATTTTGCACGTAGGCCTCCTGTTGTCTGAGTCATAGTCATTTTCGTTTTTGTTGATTCAGTCTTTGTCCTGCGTCTGCCTCCTCTCCCCTGATGTGTAGAGGGGAGAGGGGGACGGTTTATTTTATTTTGTTTCACGATACCCCTAAAGGCCCTCTTCACGAGGGTATTGCACAGGGGGTGGTAAAAATTACAACTTGAATACATAGAATGAACATCTAACATGAGTAACAGGGCAAAAAAAAGAAGCAAGAAAAGAGCAATAACTGGCAGTCAGCAAGAATCGAAATGTGGCGGAACAACAAGACGCAAAATAAACAAAATAAAAAAAAATAAGAAAAGAAACATAAAGATAAAATAACGGAATAAACAAAACGAAAAGCAAGACTCGAACACATTACGGTGATCAGAACAGAACTAGAAGAAAACTACACATCGCTTTGGTTTTTTAAAAGTTCGTGAAATGATTTTGCATTCGTTTCAGTTGCGATTGTGGATGGCAGCCGGTTCCAACCAATAATGGTTTTGGGTATGAATGATTTGGCAAAACTTGAAGTGTGACATGTGATGCGCTTGATTTTGGAAGGATTGTCACGGCGTGGAAACATTGCTGAAGGTAAGTGAAAGAAATCGTCGTGAAGCCACGGATGATGCTAAATTTTGTGCAAAAGAGTTAAGCGAGCCAGTGCACAACTATGGGAAAGGCTGTGAAGTCCAGCACGTGCTTTTAAAGCCGTGACGCTAGTAAAACTTGAGTAGTCAGTTTCTCGTCGTCGGCCGCGGCTGCGGGTTGACAGGTGGACAGACGAAAATCTCTCTAAACACGACCTAGCAGGTCGAGTCTTCACACAGACGCCACGGCCGACGCTCCGACGCCGACGGAGAGTTTTCCCCTTCTTGACCTAATGCTATGCCGACACTAATCATTATCGTTTGTGTCTAGCCTGTGGGATATCTGTATTTTCAACATGTTTGGTCAGGCCACCAAAGTAATTTTTTTACTCGTCTGAAAAACACAAAAACCCATTACATCTTCAGAGCACCAATCCAAGGCACATTTCCCAGGGCAGTTTGAATCACTTCACCTCACCAGGCTCCTCCGGGAGTGCGTCCGCCGGGATTTCATTCTGCTGATTCGTGAACTTGCGATTCTCGCACAGAGGCACTAGAAAGTAGAGAAGAACGAGCAACAGCACGCAACCTCAGTGCTGGTCATAACCACACTACATGGGAAAAAAAATATTAGCTATTAACAGTCGACTTGATTATAAATCAAATGGTTTAGTAACATAATTTAAATTTTCAAAATGGCCGAAGATTAATGATTTAACCTAAAAGATAATACAACTAGGGTATAACAAGTGAACTGCTCAACGGAATACTCCCTGGACGCCGACAGCAATGACTTGTCATTGTGTCCAGTGTGTAGGATATTCATATTTTTCGCATGTTTTTTCAGGTAAGCAATTATTTTTTTTTTCACCTTTTAGAAAAATATAATACCCAATAAAAGTCGTAACACCCACCGCTCATTTCGCACGCCTTTAGCGCACAAACTCAAGGCACGACTGGCAGGGCAGTCTGAATCACCTGACCTTACTAAACTGATCCGGGAGTGCACACTTCAATTTACCAGTAGGAGAACTTGGGGACCTTTCGTTGCGACATGCAAGGCGAACGGCACAACGCTCACGTCCGAAATTCAGAGTTACTGGCTCAAGAAAGTACGGCGTCCGTTCTTCGACCAGAGGAGCGTTGAAAGTCTTGAAAATTGGTTTCTCCTAACGGTACATCCTCTCATGTATCTGCAGGGCATCTTATTTCTCTTTGTATTCTTTTCTTTTTGCGGCACACGTATTAAAGACAAACACAGGATGGCGCTACCTTCCGTCGCGCAGGCGCTCACAAGAACTCGGTTATTTGCTCACGTTCCAGCAGTTTTGAGAGGACGGAGCAGGAAATTAAACTGACCCCGTCATTTTGCAGGGTGCGCAAGGGGCGCGGTCTCATCCGCGCCTGGCTGCACGCAATAAAGTGAGTTCGCGCTTGCCTCTTGACGGTTGTTGGAGAATGACTAAAAGAAAAACATTCATCGGAGAAGAGCGCAAAATCGAAAGGTAAAGGGCGGCCGTAAGAGGCCGGCTCTTCGAATAATTTCCAGGCTGCAGCGGCATAGCAGCAAAGTTTAGAGTAGAATTAACTATGAAAACAGTGGTGTCCTTTAATACAGGAAAAAGCAGCTGCACAGTGCATAGTTACTAAACGCCATACGCTGCGCTGAGAGAGTCAGTAACCCGGTACACAAGATAAGGGCACTTTGTTATTCGCCTGCTTGTGCGGAGTGTACGCAGTATTCCGCTCACGCACAAGAATACGACAGCGTTAACTAGCTTCGTGCGTGAAGAGGAAATCATCATCATCATCATCAGCCTGACTACGCCCACTGCAGGGCAAAGGTCTCTCCCATGTCTCTCCAATTAACCCTGTCCTTCGCCAGTTGCCGCCACCGTATTCCCGCAGATTTCTTAATCTCATCCGCCCACCTAACTTTCTGCCGCCCCCTGCTACACTTGCCTTCTCTTGGAATCATCTCCGTTGCCCTTAAGGATCAGCGGTTATCTTGCCTTCGCATTGCGTGCCCTGCCCAAGCCCACTTCTTCCTCTTGATTTCAACTGGGATGTCATTAATCCGCGTTTATTCTCTCACCCACTCCTCCTGCTTTCGAGGCGCCTCCTTCCTCAGGAAAAGGCAGGCCACTTCGCGATTCGCGCGAGCTGACCGCCGCTTCGTTGTTGGACTGTCTTGACGCTGCCACCCCTTCCTGATTTCAGAAATTGACAGTGGCAGTTCTGGAACATAGAGCGGTGGAGTGTCAAGAGAGCAACGTAATTACTGAGAACAGTCTGGCGAGCCGGTAAAGTTCTTTTGTCAAAAGAGCCACCGTTGATCACCGTCACAGAGGTCATCTAGGCCTTACATATTGCGAATTCAGGTGGCGTCTGTATGAGTTGTCCATAGTTCGCCCTCCCTAGCTGTAAAATCGCTTTTCAGATGGGACGTAGCGCTACCCTCTGGATGCCTTTGCTTTTTGATAGTAGGAAAAAGTCCCTTCAGAGCAGTTCTGTATTCAGGCGAAAGCCTTTAATGCCTCATATTGTCATTAGCAGCCGTGTCGGCAGATTTCTCCGCGTTTCGGCATCACTACTTAAAAAGAAACTGCGTAGAGGCTGGGAATCGAACCAGGGCCTTTGATATTCGAAGCGTAGACGCCACCACTACGCCACGAAGGCTCAAGGTTTGAGCATGAATAAAGGCGCATCTAGTGAATGCATGAATTTCATAAATAAATTAAAGGGAGTAAAGAAATAAAAATAAGGAAAGAAAAAATAAAAATAAGAAAAGGAACAAAAATAAAAATGAAATGAAAAATAAAATATGAAAAATAAATAGAAAACAAACAGCGCGCCAGGAAACACTTTCGCCTTGCAGCACTTTAGAGTGCCAAAGTGCTGAATTTTTTTGTCACTGTTGTTCTTATGCGTCTTCTTTAATAGCGATTTAATTGTGAGGACGGTGTGCTCCTTCTATTTCATTGTAGACCGGGCTACTTGCCACGCTTCTCGCGGTATAGCGACAAAAGGCACATGTCACGGCAGGAAACTACTGGATAGGGCGTATTTCTCGTCAAATATAATGATTTTTTTGTTTTCAACTGAGTCTGCCCAAGCCGCTGTGATTTTTTATTGCCACTTTCTAACAACTTCGTTGAAGCGTTTTGGGTGTTTTTTTGTTTGCTTTCTTGCTTCTTTGTCGGTTTGTTTGCCGTGTTTTCAAGGTCTTTGTGGCTTCAGTAGCTTGCACAACAGGCTTCTGGAAAACTCCATTTAATGCACCATCTAAAAAACTTCAAACACTGAACCGTCTGAATCCTAGAGGGCACATGTGTGGCCACATAATATGACCAAGTTGCTAATCATAAATCAGAAGGGAAGTGATGAAATAACATTTAATACTGTTCACACGTCACCGACAATGTAATAACTCTATCTTCATGTTAATTTACACCTTAAAGGGGCTCCGAAACACCTTCTGGGCAGTGTACATATACTCGCTCACAGACTAAATTCTCGTCATCAACATCTGAGCCAAAGACTACTTCTACACGCAGCAGGGAACGTACAATCACGCGCGAAAGTTGGTCCAGTTCTTTCCGGCCACTTTGTCGTGCTTGCACCCTCCTCCGTCGCCCGCACCAGCGTAATTGTGTTGAGAGATGGCTATTGGTTACATTCTTTAAGACCTCACGCAGCTGGGGCTTCTCCCTCCTCCCTCCATGCTTCCAAGGAATTCACGCGCACGTCGGCAGCCGGCGTAGGGGCGCCGACCTTTGAGTGTGCAAAAAGTGAAGAGAGAAAGAGGAGGGAAAGGCGCTAAGACACTGAAATTCCAATTGTGACTAGTGATGACTCAGCTTCTACAAAATGCATTTAAAAATTTTTGCTGGAGGATACTCACGACATCCCAAGAATACCGCATTCTGACCGCATTGAGAGTCCCTTTCGGAGCCCCTCTAGCTTTGGCTATATTCTCAATAGTCAGCCCATACTCTGTGTCCATATATGTAGCTACCGGAACCCGAATGGTTCCGGTAGCTACAGGCGAGCACGGTGAAGGATAAGCTTCCACTGCCCAAGTGTGCCTCAAAACCTGGTTCTTGCCATCTGTCCAGAGCTCGTTATGGAGTTAACATCGACCCGCGCTTTGACGTCAATAAATGCATAAATAAAGACGAGCCCCTTGCGTGATACATATGATCCTATTCAACAATATCAGAGCGATCTTCGAATACCCACTCTTAAGACTGGGTTCGTCGCACACTCTAGAACGGCTCATAGATGCCGCCAGTTCCTGTCTTTCAGTCGCTCTTCGAGTTGGCCTGGTTTCTAGAGAGCGGCGTTCGCCCACTGTCCTTAACCAGCCTTAAAGACGCGTGCAGCCCCCTTCTCGCATCGCAATAGCCTCTGGCCGCATTTGGTGCCGTTGCCTCTACACTGCTCTATGCTGGCGCCATACTTGGGCCTCATTCCAGATTCTGAAGACGCTGGCTTTCTAATCGTCCTGCCCTACTACCCGGTTCTCACTTCACTGTCGGCGAGCACGTGTACGTGGTTCTTTCATACAAACATCGGTCAGGCGCACGATTTGCAGATTTCCGGTGACGACCTAGTGGTCTGAAGCGTAACCTAGCGGGCTATGCTCTTTCCTCGAAAGCGCGGATTTGAATTCCGCTCTCAATGTGCATAGAGACTTTTATTAAGCATGAAATGCTTTTAGCTCCCGTTGTCGGCAGTGGGGTGACGTCACGCCGAGACCGAGATCCAACATCCGGGCACTGAATTCCACTCATCCGGGCACTGAAACGAGAACATCCCGGCACCGTACGAGATTTAACGAGATTTAACGAGACACTCTAAGCCCTCCTACAGGGCCGGCATACAAGCGCCGGTAGCTTCGCGCCGAACGGGTGGCGGCGTTCCTCCGTTCCTGTACGGTGCGGTTCGGGTGTCCACCGAGATGATAGAGAATTACTGCGCCATTTCCTTTCCTCAAAAAGCGTCGCGTTCGATGGGCATCGCGCCGAACGGGTGGTGGCGTTCTGTGGACTTTCGCAGCGCTACAACACGCTGTCGCGTTCCACTCCTAAAGGCGAAGCTTAAGCGTCATTAATTAGCAGTTAATTAGTATTTTGTCATTAATCAGAAATTAGTCACCAATTTGTCATTTGTGATTACTTCGTCATCAATTATGTGTGACGTAATCCAGTGGTGACGTCACCAGTGTCACATAGGCAAAGTGGTGCGGAAAACGCTTTCGCTCTACGCACTTTAGACAGTTTCGAACGCGCTGCATATACATTCTTGTCAGGCGGCCTGCGTCTCGTCATGTCCGCGTGCGCTTCTGCATCGTTCTGCATTTCATGCTTACCCTACTCTCGGTTACGGGGGAGGCACAGATTTTTTTCTTATATGAAAGGATACGGACTCTTTTCATGCTCCTTCAACATCACGAGAAAACAGAAAATCGACAAATGGACGAAAAATACTTAAGCAATTTGCGTTTTGGGACGCTTCGGGTACTTTTTCTCATGCGAGACGAATGACGGAAGGCCGTATTTCGCACCTGCTTCTGGAGTTACCTCATATCCAATAAATCAAGCACGCAGATAGCCGGACAAGCAGGTCCATGCCTGAAATATGCACGCGAGCTCAATTCTACGCCGATCAAGCATATAAATACAGCCATTTCGTATAACAGTAAAAGACCTGTGAGGGTCCCGAAGGGTCTTCTACTTTAAGCTTCTATCAATTCATTTAGCGAGTGTCTGTTTTATCAGGCATTTTAGGGCTTTTTTTTTTTTTTGCCGGTGAGCTTACGCCAAAATTCGTTCCTTGAATGCTGATGTCCTCATCATTTGAGCGTTTCCGGCTGTTGGGCATTCGCGACATCCATATTATTGTTGATGAATACTGTTTTAGCGCATTTCCTTTTGGTCAGTTGCTTATTCTCCATATATTTCAATCATGTTTTATGTTAGGGTAAACATGTGCACATTTCTGGATGTTAGCGGGATAAATTCATTACTAAGTGTTCTAGTAATTGATGTGTGCACTTATTGGACTTGTATAGGATTTAGAACGCAGCTCTTTGGCGCCTGTTTCTGCGTTTCGCGGCGTCGCCGTTGTCCGTCGCCGTCGCCTAGGCCCATTTTAACCAGCAGTGGACACCTTAGTCGCACTTTAAGCTGCGAAACCAATGGAGCGAGAGCTTGGAAAGCAGAGGGAAAAATGGATAAGTCGGTTTTTGAGGGAAGGAAATGGCGCACTATCTGTCACACACATCTTGGTTTGGTTTGGTTTATTGGGGTTTAACGTCCCAAAGCGACTAAGGCTATGAGAGACGCCGTAGTGGAGGGCTCCGGAAATTTCGACCACCTGTTCTTTAACGTGCACTGACATCGCACAGTACACGGGCCTCTAGAATTTCTTTCGGCGGCTGAATTTCTTTGGAGGAGAAATTCGAGGCCCGTGTACTGTGCGATGTCAGTGCACGTTAAAGAACCCCAGGTGGTCGAAATTTCCGGAGCCCTCCACTACGGCGTCTCTCATCGCCTTAGTCGCTTTGGGACGTTAAACCCCATAAACCAACCAACCAATCTAGAATTTCTTTGGAGGAGAAATTCTAGCCGCCGCGGCCGGGATCGAAGCACACATCTCGTTCGACACCTGAACCAGAGGGAAGGCGCATAACTGCTATTCTTGGAACAGTGGACACCTCAATTGTGGTTTAAGCTACGCGACGGTAGGGACAGATGTGCGGTGCATGCGTTGGCATTGACAACGTTGTGCCAGAAACGCGGCGCTGAAGCCATACGCCTTCGGCGTTCGTTGTGTTCAGGGGCGTTGGCGTTGGCGACGTTTTACACTCCGATCATTTTAAGGAAAGGGAATGCGCATAATTGGCTCCCTGTATCAGCGTACGCCTGAATCGCGCTTATAGGTACGTGGGGTAATGAAAGAGAGATCTGAGCCGTATGCGTTAGCGCTAACAACGGTGAGCGAACTCTCGCGATCAACCATTAACTGCCACCTGCCAGGGTGGCAGGGTAGGTGGGGACTTTAATGTAGATATAAAGACAAACAAACAGGAATGTGCAACTTGCAGAATAACGAGCGCCCTCTATAATTTTCCAACCAAAAACCCTCGTACGCAGACGGAAATCTCGCATCCTTCTTCGAAAAGGGAGAGGAGAGACGTCCCTTTATCTGTATGGGAGGGAAATTGTTGAAAGGACACAATAGAGCCGAGGCGCGAACGACAGGAGCGGGTCAAAGGAATGCATCATTGTAACTTTCCTTTACACTCTACCTCGACAGCTGGCAATGTCCGGCGGGGGTTCGGGTTCACGCAGATTTAGGGGCAGCCCCGCATACCTTTTCGAAGAAGGACACAGTGAAGGGTTGCTGACTCATCTCCCCTCGCGCTAAACCCTTCATGCAGCATTGCAGGAAACGAAAACGTGTCTGTGAACGAGGGTTTTTGGTTGGAAAACATCTTCCTGTAAGTCAGCTTTCCCGCAGTTTTGCAAATTGTCCATTCCTTACCATTCATGTGGAGAACATCCCGTTCCTCTCGCTCGTAACACCTCCCACGGCTGTGACAACCTCGCGAAATACTTGCAAAGACCTCTTCTTTGAGCACCAGGCATTGGTGCAGCAAGTCGAGCATATATTTATTTATTTCTACAACCACAAAGCTTCTTTCATGACAATCAAGAACAGTTAGCGGAGTGTTTCTTGAGGAAGGAATATATGTGAAAAATCAAAAGTTGCGTGTAATTGTACACCCAAGTCTTGCTCGAATTCTTTGCCTCAATCTATCGAAAAGCTGGAACAGCTGATGTGCTGCGCTCAAATTTCGCATTAGGAAGTAACGTAATCTTCGGCAATTTTTTTTCTCTCATTTATTATTTCCTTAAAAACTTTGTAAAGCACCGCAGAATGTACCTGCACACTGAGTTTCAGAAATATTCCTGCTGTTATCACTGCGTTTTTTTTTTCTTTCTTTTGCGCAGTCTCTGTTTGCCTTGTGTTGGGGTACGGGCCAAGCCAAGCATTTTTGGTGGTTTGTCTGCGCTACAAACTTTACTGGCATAATGAATAAAGACTGTATTGTATTGTAGTTGCTGGCCTCTCAATTTCAAATGCCCTGGCAAGCACTTCATTAACCTCTTTCGCTGTTTGGCTGCGTTGTAACCGTTATGAGGCGCTTGGGTATTGCGTTTAGTTTTTTTTTTTTTCGAGCTGTTTCTACCGGCCACGAAATATCGTGGATGCCTACCCGCACAAGGTGACTAATGAATAAATCAGCATTCTCATCAGATGGTCAACGCGCTTGTTCAGAAGCCTAGGCCATGAAGCCACTGCTGTGATAGACATTTAAACTGCACAAACGAATTTAAATCGAATATATGCACTCCAAAAAAGGCTATTCATCATATAGCTGGAAAAGACTACTACACTCATACCGCGCCGTTTTTTAAGAATTTTAAAGTAATGTCTGTACACTATCTCTACTCGTATAACTTAGCAGTTCGCTACAAACACCACATAACTACCTCTGAGGTGCAAGGCTGTCGATCGCCAGTTTCACAACACTTACACGAGCATATCCTTCGCGCTCTGCTCATAACTGGACGGTACCTTTCGTACGAACGACGTTTGGCCAGCAAATGCTCGCACATACTCTGCCCCCTCTGTTAAACTATTTTCGTCAAAGTAAAGTTAATATTGAAAATGTTAATAAGAAAACAATACATTGATTCTTTCTCTCACAAATTTAATTTTTTCTGGTTTTCTGCAGTGTGTTCCTGCTATGTATTTTTTGTATTTTTTGAGTTTGTCGCAATGCACAATTGCTGTTATTCGCTCATCATGTTTATCATTCACATTGTGCCTTTACCTTTAAAACACACAAACAAACTGAACTATGTGCAGTAAAAGCTACAATGTCTGTAAATGTACTCGTACAACTGTTACTACCGACACCTCGCTGTCTTGCCATGTAATGGGGCCCGAGCGCCGTCACGGGGAATTAACGTTCACTTTTTGTCTCGGGTCCCTCATTTCTTACTGAAATGGAAATAAACTTCAAAGTTCAAACTATTTCACAGCCCGGCGTAAAATTAAACCTTTGTCGCAGTAGCCGGCACCCGCACCAAAGACATTGCCCTTAAATTACCTCTACCACTTGTGCGTAACGAATGCGCCCGCCGTGTCTGCATTCTTCCGTCAACCGTCTTCCGCTGCCTCTGCAGGGCGGGGCGTCACTGTCGATGCCGGAGGCCTCCTGGCGCGGCTACCCGCGGCTCTTCACCGAGAGGACATCCTCGCTGCTCAGCGAGGCCGTGCAGATGCTGCATCGAGCCAAGGACGTCCAGGAGCGGCGCTGGCTGCAGGCGTACGTCCAGCGGCTCACGAAACTCGCCGTCGACCTCGAACGGAGCACGCTGTCCCTGAGGTGCGCCCTATCGCCGGCTTGTGGTTTTCTCTTTCTTCTTTTACAACTCGAGAGAGAAACAGAAGGTCAGAAAGGCAGGGATGTTTGCCAAGCGATGCTCAGAAGGCTACCCTACACGTGGGAAGCGGAACGAAGGAGAAAAAAGGAAAAAGAGCGGCAACGAAATGAGTTTTTCAAGTGTCCATCGGCCACTAAGACAAGGGGCAGAGGGCGCGCACTTAAAGCTTAAAGTTTATAGATAGGAACACAATGCCGAGTCTTTTAAGAGCCTCTGGAGCGCTTTCACCGCTTCCCTTTGTGAGGAAGGTTGTGTCCAAGGCCCTGGAATCCTAGACTCTGTTAGAGGACGCGAGTCCAAGCGGTGGAGAGTAGCAGCCAAGAAGGCGCGCACTCGCTCAAAACGAGGGCAGTCACAGAGGAGGTGCCCGATCGTTTCATCGCAACCGCACTGTTCACACGCTGGAGAGTCTGCCATTGCGATGAGATTGAAATAGGCGTTTGTGAACGCTAGCCACAGGCGGCGCAACAGCGTAGTATCACAGTGCGGCCAATTCTGCTCCAGAATAGGTAGCCCGATATGAAATTTGTTGGTGAATTTTGGTCTGTCTCGCAAGAACGACCACGGCGCAAGCAGAACTAGTAGAGGTTACCGAGCCATCCATATAGACGTGAGTACGGTCCGAAAATTCAAAGTGTAGCATGGACAGCGTCAGTTCCTTAATGACTGCATTGATAAATTTGATCTCTTCGCTATCGCCTAGCAAGGCGCACACATGAGAGCCGCAGACACCACACTGGAGAGGGATGTCGTGCTGCCTGGGGAGCTGGTTTTGGGATGGACGACTGTTGCATTGCTGTTACTTTTGCAAATTCCGAGTGAGCTATCTGCAGAGGCACAGGCGCAAGGTGATGCTGTGGAATCCTTGAAATATGACGTATTTACATTCGAAAGGAGTCTAGGGCAATATACGTCGAAATCGGATGGTCTTTGGCGTGTTCAATGCTTCCCAGTGTTGATGCGCTCCGAGGGAGACCCAGGCATGTGCGAAGGGCGTGGCTCTGCACTGTCTGGAGGGCACGCAAATTAGTCTTGCACGTGTTTGAAATTATGGGGGTACTGTACCACAAAAATCCCAGAAATAGTGCACTGTGCAGCTCCAGTATTGACTGGACGGACGAGCCCCATTATTTTCCGCCTAGAAACCGGAGTAAGTGAGCGATAGATGTTAGCTCTTTTTTTCACTATAGGGTGCTGTGCGGGCTCCATTATATGTTGCGGTCTATCAGGATCCCTAAGAAACGATGAGAATGGCAATAAGAAATCATGTGACCATCAATGTACACCGGATATAGATTCATAGATTTGCGTGTAAGTGCCACTAGCGCGCACTTTTCCCCTTTCTGCATCCCTCGTCCGTTGCGAAGCAGCCAGGCTCGACCGCCTGAGCTTGGTAGTCCCGCCTGACGGCCTTCCCGGCCTACCGACCAGAACTTACCGGCCAAACCAGTTTGTACTTTTATTGGTTCAACGCTCTCCTTTCGTGTTTTCTGTACTTTTCGCACAAACCCGTCGTTCGTGCTGGGTGGGGGCCTCTGGAGATGATGATGATGAAAAGCCTTTATTTAATAAAAGAGGTGAGGTTCTCTTAAAGAGCCCCGCAATGGGTGGAGTCCCTATTCCGGGACACCATTGGTCGAAGCCGCGAGCTTAGCCCTCTTGACCAAAGCCTTTTGGGCCTGAAGGTCCGAGCAGCCAAGCAGGGCCGCCTCCCATTCCTCTCTGGTAGGGTTGGGGTGGGGGGAGAGAGCTGAGTTGCGCTGGCAAGCCCAAACCATGAGGTAGGTGTCAGCCACCTCGCCACAGTGTTTGCACCTGCCAGTGAACGCGGGATCGAAGTGTTTTAATACTGCCGGGCACAGCATTGTGTTAGGGAATAGTCTAAGTAGAACGCGTTCGTTTGCTTTCCCCAGTCCCTTTGCAGGGGCTGGGTACACGCGGTGCCTATCCTTATAATAAGATGTTATGTCTTTGAACGAGAGTAAAGAGCCACCTTCAGGTTTCAGGTGCTCAGGAGCCAATGGGAACGCCCGGTGAATGAGTGCTCGGGCCGCCGCGTCTGCAGCTTCGTTTCCTGCTAGGCCCTGATGGCCCGGAGTCCAAACTATGCAGCGGGGAGTGGGATCGGTGTCTCGGCTGCAGTTCCTTAGTATTCGTTCAGCTAGTGGAGTTATCCAGCCAGCCTCATAATTTTTACACGCCGAACGCGAGTCTGTTATGATGTGTTTTGATTTGGTATCAGAAGCAGCTAGGGCGATAGCAACCTCTTCAGCTTGTGTTGTGCCTGGGGCTCGAAAGGAGAGCCCATCCACCTGTATTTCTTGATGTATGACCGCGGCCGTGTACCACCCCCCGTGGGTCGGCCCGGCTACATCTACGTAGTAGACACCTTGCTTGTTGCCGTAGTGGCGCGCTAAGGCTTCCGCCCTAGCCTGGCGACGACCACTATGGTCTTCCTTATCCATCTTAGTGGGGAGGGGTCGAACTCTGACGGCGCGTCTCCAGAGTTCGGGCACTCGGACCCGCTCCTGAATGTGGAAATCGTGTTGGATGTGAAGCCGGGCTAGCAAGTCCCGGCCCGACTTCGTTTGGGATAGCCTTGTGTATTGATTTGTGAGATGGGCTTCCTTGAGCTCCTGAAAGGTGTTCACCACTCCCTATGCAAGAAGTCTCGCATTGGAGGTGGAGACAGGAAGGTCAAGTGCCCTCTTCATCATTTTACGGAGTATTACCTCAACTTTGTCTTCGTCGTGCTTCCGCAAGTGTAGATAAGGGACCGAATAGAGAATTCGGCTGATTACGAAAGCATGGGCGCCACCGTTTCGGAACGCGGAAGTCGACGAAGCGCTGGGCACGCGCTAGAGGGAGCGCTTGGACATCGGCCTCGGTCGGACGCTGCCGCCGCCGCTCTGCCGCTATCTCCTCACCGGCATCCTTCAAATAAACGCGGCCGCGGTCGCCTCCTGGGCGACCTCCACATCGACCTCTACAACCTCATCACGACTGCGCTACCAGCAGGTGACCAAATCCGCGCTGCCGACCCGTCTTCGCGCGTGAAAAGTGACCGAAGAGGGCCGTTAGTAGACGCGCCGCTTCCAAGAGCGCCGTTCGATATATCAAAAGTTCCGCTGAACGCGAGTTCGATAAATGCGAACATTGAGCATATGCTTTTGCTTGGGATTTCCAAGGGGGTGTTCTGACTGTTCAATATAAAGAAAAAAATCCACTGGCGGTCAATGCGGTTCATGCGTAATAGAATGTGTGGGCTCCGATTTTGTGAGGGATCTGTGTTGAGGGAACAGAATTCATTCACAGCAAAGACAATGTAAGTTTGGCTGTGAAAAATTATTTTCTTGCATGTTTTCCGTTTGTGTGATTGCAATTACAATTTTTCTAATTCGGATTATTTCCCAAATCGAATTTTATTTTAAATTTTCATTCTAATTATACTTGTAATCCTTCCCATATTCTACTTACAATTTTCCCATTCCTATCCCAATTTTGTTTGCAAATGCAATTAATGTTCTTCAAATGAATTTTTTTAATTGCGATTCTAATTTGAATTCTAATCCGAATTCTAAATATTTCAACCTCCTCACTCCATTTTTTTTTCGTTTTTGTTCTTATGTCCTTCCTAATGCTCACGTTTTGTGTGATTCTATATATCCAGGCTCGATTAGTAGTAGTAGTAGCCCGGTAGTATACAAACAGTTAACAAAATAGACTTTCTGTATATTCGTTGCCACTGAGTTTTCAAATACTCTTGCCAGCCTTTAACAACGCTTAGTATGCAAGCGCGCTCTTTTCACCAGGCGAAGGCTCCTAGGCCAGAAACAGGGTTTAAATGCCCCGTGCTTTTGTTTTAATGTCAAAGGATTATATGGCTCATTGTCATTGGAACTACTGAGTTCGAAAACCGCCCAGTGACATCATCACCGTCTCGCATGACGTCAGCAGTAGGCCATAAGATAGTGACGCTTACAGCAATGATAGATAGAATTTCTCCCGAAAGTGCGGGGATTTAAACCAAAAACCTTCAGACTGCGAAGCGAGCACGCAAGAAAAAGGCTATACAATACCGCGTTCACTATTGGCGAATACAGGTGAACCTATAGTGTATGCGTTTCTTTATAATAAGGGAGTAATTACTCATTGACGTCCACCCGAGCGCAGCCATACGGCTACAAAGGAAAGCTATACAGCTTTCACAGAAACTTCGTAGTTAAAGAAAAATTCGTCCTGGTCTGGGGTTCGAACCCGGGACCACCGCTTCACCGGAGCAGTCGTTCTACCAATTGACCTAACCGGGACGGCAAGCTTATGATAAGGCGAGAGCGAATTGATCAATAACTCGAAGTGGGAACAGTGTTGACCAAATGTTTTAGGGGAATCCCCCAAGGTGGAGTAGATTTGTAATCTACTCCACCTTGGGGGATTCCCCTAAAACATTTGGTATGCGTTTCTTTACGGCTCTGTGCTGATGAGTGGGGGTGTCATTACAAAGGAAGGAATGTTTAATAAACCTCGCTACAAAGCTCACGATCAGACAATGTTTTTGTATTCAAAGCACGGGAGTAGTCAAGTGCCCTCCGTCATTTCTGACGTCCGTACCACCTCGTTTGAGAATCCCCCACGCGTTAGCCCCACGTGAAGAAGCCCCCATTATTTTGGTCTTTCGCTGAAAGCGGTAGTTCAATATATGAGAGCGGAAGGTGCTTGGCAGGACAGCAAGCTGCCGGGCTAGTTGCAAGCTACACTTGCACGCCTCACGAACGCCACACTTGTCGTCGACCTTCTTGAGGCGGTGTGAGACCTGATGCCAGTAGGGCACAACGACAGGTCGCTGTTTGGAACGCGCATTTTCGCCTGGCTTGCACCGCCGACCAGATTTCACCTCGCGAGTCTGACTTTCCACCACTGATGCCACGATTTCTCTTAGGTAACCAGCCTTTTCCAGTCGCCTTAGTTGGGCATGTACGCTGTCACGCACTTGATACTCGCACGAGTTGGCAAGAGCAGACCGGGCGCAATTTTTTGCTAGAGCTATTTTGACGACCTTGCAATGGGCCGATTCGTAGTTAAGAATTTGTCTTCGACCATGGCTTATACTGCCAGCAGACACGCGTTTCTTCAAATGTAAGGCACACGTCAGGGAACTCGATGCGACCTTCCTGCGGTAATTCGTGAGTGAACTTCATTCCGAATGCGTTACTAGCAAAAATTTCCAGAATGTTGTTCACATCCATACCTCTATCCTGAGCATCAGTCACATTCACTACCAAGAGGTAGTCGTCAGCACACCTAAACTCTTTCTGCACGTTGGCGTTGTAAAGGGACGCCTGAATACGCTTGTCAATAATAGATAAAAATATATCACTTAAAGGTGGTGCTAGGCAGGAGCCTATGCATACTCCTTCTTTTTAAATGCAATGGCGCTCATTAAAGGTGACAAAGGTGGATGACAAATAAAACTTTGAAAGCTATAAAAAGTTGCCCGTAGATAACCCTGTCTTACTCTAAAAGGCCACTGCCCCAGCGTCTTCAATGAAATTCCTTACTGCGGGGAAAAGCTCAGGATGAGGTATAGAATAGAACAAATATTCAACGTCAATAGAAAACGCGAACATTTCTTTGCCTGAAGCTTCAGATTGAGAAAAATAATAAATAACATCATTAGAATTCTTCACCAGAAACGGGTCTTCTAGCGGAATATCTCTAAGCTGCTTCTGCAGGAACCTAGACAAGATGCTCTGCCAAGACCCTTTTTCTGTCACAATAGCCCTAAACGGTACACATTCTTTATGTGTTTTACCGAAAAGAAAACACGCAGTGATTTATCATCCGCAGCGATGATGCTCTTTCTTAGTTACTCCAGGTTGAGCTCCTCACATAATGCAAGTAGCCTTATTCTTCGACTTAGCTAGCGACACTCTTCTAGGAGCCGCCGTGGTGGCTCAGCGGTTATGGTGCTCGGCTGCTGACCCAAAAGACGCGGGTTCGATCCCGGCCGCGGCGGCTGGAATTTCTTTGGAGGAGAAATTCTAGAGGTCCGTGTACTGTGCGATGTCAGTGCACGTTAAAGAACCCCAGGTGGTGGTGGTGGTGGTGGAACTTTATTTCCAGCGGATATAGAGGAGCGACCCGAAGTCGCCCCCCGCTTAAACGGCGGCCGCTATCCCTTGGGCAGCGGCGGCGTCTTCAGCCAGCTGGAGGAGCTTGATCTGTGTCCCCGGGTCAGGGCTGAGCAATAGAGCCTCCCAATGATCACAGTCGGTAATGAAGCGACTCGCGGGTAGGGACTGCGGGCAGTTCCAGATCATATGATTTAGATCGGCTTTGGCATCACAATTTTTGCATTTGTCTGAGTACAGTCCATCCGAATAGAAGCTACACAATTGGGGATTTCGATAGGTTTTAGTTTGAAGTTTACGCCAGGCTTTCGCCTGTTGCTTGGAAAGCGTTTTATCTGCTGGGGGAAATCTGAGTCTTGCAAGCCTGTAGTGCTGCAGGATTTCTCTGTAAGAAAACAACCTGTCCTTGCCGGAGTATAGGGCGGGTGTACTGCACGACCCAGCTCGGCGGGATAGTTCTCGAGCTAGGTTATGAGCCGCCTCATTACCAGCAAGGGAGGCATGAGCAGGCGTCCAGATTAGGCGAATGCGCCGCGTGGGCTGATAATTTAGCAGAATCCGTGCCGCTTGTGGAGAGATTCTTCCAAACGTGTAGTTACGTATTACCAATTTTGAGTCGCTGACAATGGTTTCTGCCGAGGATCCCGCAATGGCTAGAGCAATGGCTGTTTCTTCTCCAACATGTGTGTGCTGAGTGCGTATAGTGCCCCCGGTTATGAGTGTACCACATTCCGTGGTGACCACAGCTACCATCTTGTCAGCTGAAAAATCTGCTGCATCAACATATACCACAGAGGTATCATTAAGGAAGCGTTTGCCTAATGATTTGGCTCTCTCTGCACGACGTTCAGCGTGGAAATCGGGGTGCATGTTCCGAGGTAGTGGAGGAATGACCAGAAGCTGGCGTATATGTTTGGGAAGGTCAGTTGTTGGTCCGCCTTGTCGTTCGTATGTTATGCCGAGTGTGTACAGAATGTGTCTGCCAGTTGGGGTGGCCGTTAGTCGCTCGTACTGCGAGACGGTTACCGCTTCAATAATCTCACTTAGGGTGTTATGAAGACCGAGACCTAAGACTTTCTCAGTCGCTGTGTGCATGGGTAGCCCAACTGCCTGTTTTACGCATTTTCTGATTATGGCTTCCACTTTCTCTTTTTCAGCTGACTTGAGATGTAGGTAAGGGCATACGTAAGCGATGCGGCTGATCACAAAGGCTTGTACTAAACGGAGAGTATTGCTTTCCTTCAAGCCCGAGTGGCGGTTACTAATGCGGCGAATGAGTCGCATAATTTGCTGCGAGGTTCCCTGAAGCTTCTGAATTACGTCACCATTGAAGCCGTGTTCTTGTAGAATTAGGCCCAAGATTTTAATTTTGGGTACTCGAGGAATGGGGACTCCACGAATACTGAGTTCGATGGCCGGTGGGGGTTGCGCAAGGGATCTGATTTTGCGGTATATGAGAAATTCAGATTTGGCTGGAGAGCACCGCAGCCCCCTGGGGTCTACATAGCTCCCCACGATATCGATGGCACGCTGGAGTCTCTCTTCGATTTCGGCATCACTGCCCTCGGCGGTCCACAAGGTGATATCGTCAGCATAGAGGCTGTGGTGGAGTTGCGGGATCTGCGCTAATTGGTGTGGAAGTTTCAACATTGCAACGTTGAAGAGAAAGGGTGACAGGACCGATCCCTGCGGGGTACCCTTGTTGCCGAGGGGGAAGTAACGCGAGTGGAGACCTCCTACTTGAAAATGCGCCTTTCTACATGAGAGAAAGTCGCGGATGTAGTTGAAGGTGCGGGCTCCCACCCCGAGTTCATGAAGGTTCTCCAAGATCGCATCATGTCTGACATTGTCAAAGGCCTTTTCCAGGTCGAGTCCAAGAATTATTCTGGTGTCCCGCGTTTTTGCCTCAATAATCTGATGTTTGAGCTGAAGCATTACATCCTGCGTAGAAAGTTTTGGTCGAAAGCCAATCATGGTTTGGGGGTAAAGCTCGTTCTCCTCCATAAACCGGTTGAGGCGGGTATGAACTACGTGCTCCATGAGCTTACCCACACAAGACGTGAGCGAAATTGGCCTGAGGTTCTCAAGGCTGAGTGCCTTCCCAGGTTTTGGAATGAGAATGATCTCTGCCGTTTTCCATATTTGTGGGATTGAGCCCTCCGACCAGCATTTCTGCATATACTCAGTTAGTGATTGTAGCGACTGTTCATCTAGGTTGCGGAGGATCTTGTTGGATACTGCATCTGGGCCAGAGGCGGATTTACAGTTTAGCCTGGCAATCTCTGCCCTAACCTCATCCACAGCAATCGGGGAGTCGAGCTGCGTGTTTTCCGGACCAGCATAATCTGGGAAGGCTTGGATAGGAGCATTGCCAATATATCTGTCTTTAAGTTCAAGGAAAAGGTCCTCTGGTGTGCCTGCGTATGCATGCACAAGCTTTTGCAGGTTCTGCCTCTGGGTGGTTTTGCTACCTGCAGGGTCAAGTAGATGACGGAGCAAGTTCCAAGTCTTAGAGACTCCCATATTGCGATCCATGCGGTTGCATATGTCCTCCCAGTTTTGCTGAGTAAGTTTGACCGCATGATCCTCGATCTCCTTGTTTAGCCTAGCTATTCTTCCGCGCAGATTGCGGTTCCACCGCTGTCGTTTGAGTCGGTTCTCGAGTCCTCTCTTTGCCTCCCATAGGTGAAGAAGCCGGCTGTCCGCAATCTCCAGGTGGTCAGCCTGCTCTAACGTACGGGTGGCTGCCTTGGTATCTTGACAAAGATCCTGTGCCCAGATATCTATGTCTAGTATATCGGGGGTATCAGCTTCTCGGGCGGCCCTTTTAGCGCGGAACATGTCCCAATCGACAAGGGTGGGAGCTCGAGCGCTACGACGCTTGGGGCCAGTTGAAGCCACTATTTCCAATATGTAGTGATCGCTGCCGAAATTTTGTTGAGTGTTTATCCATGTTGGAGTGCCTGAATTTTTAGCAAAAGTCAGATCGGGAGTCGTACCCCTGGAAACACTGTTGCCGCAGAGGGTGGGGACTACTGGGTCTGTAAGAAGAGTCAACCCACACTGTTGTGCGGTGAGCCACAATTTTCTACCTTTAATGTCCTCCTGTGGGTACCCCCAAGCCGGGTGTTGGGCATTAAAGTCTCCCGTGAAAATGACGGGGTGATTGCCTGCAATTTTCAGGGTCGCCTGAAAGAGCGGGCCAAAGCTTGCTTTCCGTAACTTTGGGCTGCTATAGACATTCAGCACAAACAGACTGTGGTCAGGTTTCCTAGGCGGAATTAATTCGACTAGCACGTGTGTGACATTTGCGACTGGGGTATCGTGCTGGACAACCGTAATATTTCGTTTCACGAGAGTCGTGACTCCAAGCGTTTCACCCCCCGATGAAAAGGATTGATATCCAGCTAGCTTGCTATATTGGTTTGTGTCTCTTGTAGTGCGATTAAGTCCGGTCCGTCCCTATTGTGGAGGAATTGTTGGAGTACAGCTCGTTTGCGGCTAAATCCTCGGCAGTTCCACTGCCAGATGGTGTAGTTTGGTTGTGGCGCCATATTGTGCTAGTCTGATACCGCTTCAGAAGAAGCGGATTTGCGAATTTTGACGGGAAAAAGCCTACTCTCTGCTTCCTGCTGCCAGGTGCCTAAGTTAAGTAATTCCTGCCGGTGTGTGCATAAATCTTCCATGATGGAAGTCATTGTAAGCTGCATTTGAATGAGGGTGTTAGTAGTCTGCGTTTGCGCTTCTTCAATTTTGTGAATGCTGTCGGCTAGTTTTTGGTCTTCGGAGAGGGAACCGCTCGCTTTTCGCTTAGGCGGGGGTGCCTGCGGTGATTCAACATGCATGTCCGCTCCGGCGGAGGTAGACGGGGTAGGGTTATTGGCGCCACCGGTCATAGGCGGTGACCCAGTCTGCTTTTGTTGCTGTTTTAGAGTGGCATTTTCTTTCTTTAGTTCCTCCACCTCGCGAAGTAATTTCCCTACCAGCACTTTCAGGTCTGCTAGCTCAGAGGGGTTGGAGTTAGATTTCTGGGAGGCTTTATCTGCCCAGCCTACCTTCTGAGTGCCGACGGCGTCCTGGTTCAAACCGGGGTTCCGTGCCTGGTGTGAAGGAGTCCTGGATTTGGAGGCGGACCGGCCTCTCTGTGGCAGTCGTGGAAAAGAGCTGGATCGATGTCTAAAGTCCGTCCGCCCCCTGCTTTTGGAGCGGCTGCGTCGCTATTTAGACTGCGGCGTCTCTTGGCTATTCTGGGTCTGATGTTGGCGTTCCTGTTCCCAGCGGCGTTTGGTCACAATGTATGGAGTGCGGTAGATCTCGCGGCATTTGTTGCTGCCCAGCTCATGGCCCTTACCGCACAAGGCACACTTAGGCTCACAGGTATGCGTTTCAGGAGGGTTGGCCATGCCGCATCCGCGGCAGCGAGCGTTTTTCGGGTCCGGGCAAACGTCTCTGCGATGTCCGAGTTGTCCGCACAAAGAACACACTTCGTATTTTTTTTTTGTAGAGGCAGCAACGAATCATGCCACCGCCGAAGCTGATCCAACGGGGAACTCTCTCACCGTTGAAGAGAATGACGACCGTCTGCGACTGCGCACCCATGCGCCGGACACCACATATTGGAGGATTTCTGGGATGCTGAAGGTTCGCTAGGATGACAGCGTCCGATAGATGTTTGGGAACGCCTTGGATCACTCCTTTACCACTGCCGTCCGGCGTGGCGACATACGAGGTGATGGCGATCTTGTTCTCGCCGTAGGTGAGCTCCTGGATGCTTAAGTAGCGTTCCACTCGTGCCGCGGAATGGGTGGCCACCAGTATGGTGTGTTGCTTGAAGTTGAGGAGCATGCAGTCTTCAGAAGATTCCGCCAAGGTTACACCCGCGGCGTCACGAATGAGTTGAAAGATTCCGAGTTGGCCACAGCTCTCGAGTATACGGAGGCCGCCCGATGGCCGGAGTATCACTTTGGTTACGCCCTTGGGTAGGCGAGGTAGGTTCGACGCCACCGATTGTCGAGCAAGTCATCGGCCAATCTTTTTCGCAGAGGAGTCGGCAGATTGCCGCATGCTGCCCTGTCCCTGGGCGCTATCGGTTCCATTGTGTGCCGCGGGGTCAGTCCTTCGGCGTTCGTGACCGGATCGTTGAGATTCACCGACGGTGAACCAACCATATTGGTGCGAAACTTCTTCGGGGGCTATATCAGTCCCCTCCACGGTGACTTCCATATCCAATGTTGGGCGAAGATCCCACTCAGAAAATGCGGCACAGCCCCTAGGCCTGGCGTAGGCTTAGCGGGCCGTGCGTACCGGCGAGAGCCGAATCGCAAAAAAGTCCGCACAAACAGGCAAAAAGGGACTTGCCGATGCGTTCGACGGCGTTATCCGAGCTTCAAACACGAAATCCAGGCGAGAGCGGTGTTGACCGTCGCTGAATTCAGCGGTGGGCACGGGTGAAGCGAGGAGCGTCCGCACGAGCGTCCGATCCACGCCACGTCCAGCCAGCCTCTCTCTCAAGCACAGGTCAAGAAAACAGCCAGGCAAAAGTACAAAGTCAACCCCAGGTGGTCGAAATTTCCGGAGCCCTCCACTACGGCGTCTCTCATAGCCTTAGTCGTTTTGGGACGTTAAACCCCATAAAACCAAACCAATCTTCTAGGAAATAAATTTTTACACATTGTCTCATTGGCTTTTGGGGTTTGTTCAGCCAGGTAGGCGATAAATAGAAGGTGCGCCGATGTGCAAACATGAGTGGCATGGCACTCGTGCCTTCTGAATTTGTTCGATAATGGGTTTTTATCTGATCACGGATTACTTCTCTTTGCGCCCCCTTTCTATATAGTACCTGTTTGTGGAATAAACCTCAGTTGAAGTCCGGCGTTCGTCCTGTCTCGTCTACCTTCGTCCGTGTCTTTTTTAGCCGCTGGAATGTCTCGCAATTGTATTAGCTCAAAAAACAGACAACGGAGAGAAAGGAAGGACACGTAAGACATTCACGAGCGCTCGTGAATGTATTATGTATCGTTTCTTTCTCAACCTTGTCCGTTTTTTACGCTAACTTCTTCAGAAGAAAGGTGCTTGGCTCCGCATACAATTATTCATCAAAAAAAAAAACCTAACCATGTACACTGCACGGGCGAAAGCGCTGCTTTATCCGGACAGTGTGTCTTGGGACAGCTTGGCGTCGCCGCGAGTGCACGCATTTCCCGTTTCGTTGGTTTTCTTTCAGTTTATTTTGTTTTTACAGAGCTCCAAGGCTACACAACAGTCGCTGAAGAAAACTCAGTGGACGAAACAATAGCTTACGGTGGCGCTCCGGGCGTGTCGCGCCTTGAGCCTCAGTGCGGTTGCCTTGAAAACGCTGAGTAAGTGGATCGCGAAGTTTACGACATCTGGTAGGCGGTGAAAGCGAGGAAAGTTTTGGGGAGGTTGCAATTCGTGTGCCTTTTGCTCCCGCGACTTTTATTTTTTACATGTTATTCGGCGTCCCTGACGCAGAGGCCGAGGTAAAGTTCGGTTGGCGACAGTTTTGCTGTCCCCGAGTGCGACGGATGTTCGCAAGGAATCCCCTGGAGACTCACTAATCTCTCACTAATCGATCTCGGGGCTCGAGAAGTCTCTTGTCTTCTGTCTGTTCTGGCTGTCGTTGCCAGCCACTGTGAAAAGGTCAAAAGAGAGTTGCATTATAAAAAAAGCTTTCGCCATTAGTGGCGTCTAATTAGTAGCGTTCCTGTTTTCTGCGGGCCCTCGCTCTTTCGATATCCTATTGTGGAAAGAGGCAATTGGAAGAACGACTGCACAAGTTTTAGTTCGAGCTTTCAAATAAAAAGGGAAACCATGTAATCCCAAAATCTATATTATTTATCGAGCCTCGTTTTTCTGTAATCCTTGCACAGTGTTCAGAAAAAAGAAATCGGGATATAATTTTGCTCACGTCGTTGTGGCTTTGG
Organism: Amblyomma mixtum; assembly: GCF_055824585.1. Classification (NCBI taxonomy): domain Eukaryota; kingdom Metazoa; phylum Arthropoda; class Arachnida; order Ixodida; family Ixodidae; genus Amblyomma; species Amblyomma mixtum. The sequence continues at coordinate 28,347,644 of NC_143017.1, read as the reverse complement.
CAAGCTGTATTTGAACTTAAATCGGTGGGCTTATGGCTCTTTTATTATTACTAATTGAGCTCAGAAGACCACAACCATGTATCGAATATTACTTTTATTGTTATTTTTACTAAAACCTTTCTCGAATGAAAACCACCCGCACATATTTCATAATTAAGCCATGGATTACTGCCTGCTTTCACTTTAATACTACACCAGCCTGAGATCTGTCGCTTCAGCGTGCTTTCTTGTATTACATTTAAAACGGAAGTACAACCGATAAGCTACTGCGTAACACGAGCAATGCAGCTGAACCCGGGGCTATGTTCTCGACGTCGTCCGACTTTCGAGCACGCTGTTCATTCTTCAGCACACGTCCAGCAGGCGGCCGCTTCGTCGACGCTCCGGGCACGGCCGATTCGAATGCTTCCCTCTCCTGAACATATGCTACGTTCATCTGACGACGATGTTCGCTTTGACCGTAAAGCCTGGCGGTTTCGCGTTCCACCTGATTGGCGGCTGGTTTTTGCAGTTGCCGACGCTCCTTCTCGCGCTGGCGAACCCGCTGAATCTCGGCTGATGACTGCGGCTGCTCCGACGGTCCCGCGTCTGCTGTGGCTAAGGCGCTCCGCGCCCCGTGCGACCAGCGCTCTGATCTACAAAGGAGACGATGCGGTCACGGGCGTCTGAGGAACGCTCGTGGTCATGAGGAGGCCTCCTCTAGGAACGGGTCACTCAAGACCATCGCGACTAAGCTCCTTGTGACCACCTTGATCAAATCGTCCTTTTAATCTGGATGCATCTGTTCATGTAAACTTGACATCTCCTTATCCTCAGCTGAGGGCTTCTGGCGGCTCAAAACGACCAATGTAGCCAGCTTAGCTAGCCTTGCAGTGAGCACAAGGAGCTCTGCCGACCGCAAAAGAAGTCACATGGGAAAACGAAGAACCTAAAAGAAATGGCCAGACAGCATAAAAACGAGGCCTACAACTTCGCTAAGCGCAGCATGGTCGCCGAGCATTCAGAAGACGCGCACCACAAGCTCAACTTCGAGGAAACTAAAGCTCTGTAAAATCACAGTAAATACCGAAAAATACCCCTACTTCACTCGTGGCGTATTGAACGTCAGCAAACAGCGCAAAACGCTCACACGTAATGGCTTTGCTCATCAACTCCAAGAAATGTAAAGAAGAAAAGCCACAACACAAGACGCCAACACGCTATGCCCTTTCCCCCCTCCTGACCCTAGCTACACCGCACCGTGAATTACTGCCGTGGGATCATGTTTCCACTACTTCCGTCTTCCCCACATCAACGCCCCTAGCCCTAACAGCCCGCTGTCGTCCCCAAGCTTCCCCCTACCCCTTTTCCTTAAACTTAAAGCTGCGCACCGGACTGCCCGTTGTCATTCCTCAAGAAGGAGCCGAGTAGGCTGCGAGACGTCGCGTTTTTCAAGCAAAACTGCTGCGTTTGGCGACATCTACCTTTTTGCGATAAGCAGTATCCCAACCGGACAGCCTATTCCTCAAAATGTTTTTTTTTCTTACCATTGAAACCCATTGCGACATTGTGAAATGAAACGAGACCGCTTGTTCGAGACGAATCCTGTGTGACACTAGAAGGCAGAACGATGACTATATAGCGCCCGGCGACGCTATAAAGCGCCGGCGCTAAGATCGGCGTTACAGCACGCGCTAGAAAGAGAATAAAGATGGACCGCGCGTGCTCGGGGCGCACGCCCGGCACGGGCAGTCCGGAACTAGAAGCCTGCCACGCTGGTCGTCTCTCTCTGGTGCTCCGCTGCGACCCCGCAAATCCTCAACAGTGGTGACTCCGGCCTAACACATGACCGACCCCAGCAACCTACCGCCCTCAGGCGGCCTTCCGCCTGACGCTACCTTGCGCCCACGGGACGTCGCAGCTCTCCAGCTCCGCCTACCAGCATTCTGGCCCAAGTGTCCGCAGACCTGGTTCGCCCAAGTGGAAGCCGTCTTCCATCTGCACCACGTCACCTCGGAGGCATCTCGGTATCGTCATTTACTTTCCAACCTGCCTTCTGAGGTGGCTCAAGAGGTAGCGGACATCATCGCTGCACCCTTGGGCGATACCCCGTACCAGCGACTAAAGCAGGGCATCCTGGCCCGCACCACGGCGTCAGAGAGTGCGCGCCTCCAGCAGCTGCTCACCTACGAAGAGCTTGGAGACCGCCGCCCCTCCCAGTTCCTCAATAGTATGCGGCAGCTCCTGGGCGAAACCAATGCAGACCCGAATGGCGCACTGCTGCGGCAGCTCTTCCTACAACGCTTGCCGCAGTCGACCCGCATCGTCTTGGCTGCTGCGGGCGACTTGACCCTTGACCGCCTCGCCCAGCTCGCTGATCGAGTCCACGACGCGACTTCTCCTTCCGTCGCCGCCCTCTCTTCTCCACCGGAGACCGCCGTCATTTCACGGTTAGAGGCCCGGATCGATCAGCTGGCCGCTTCTATCGATGCCCTTCGGACGTCCTCTCATGCCCCGCACGGTTTATCCTCAACACCTCGCCGCCGTTCGTCTTCCCCGAGTGGTCCGCACTCGTCCAGTCCTCGCCGTCCGCGTCTCTGCTGGTATCACCGAACTTTCCAGCACAACGCTGGCCGCTGCACTCCACCATGCAGCTGGTCGGGAAACGCGCAGCGAGATCACTGACGGCGGCGTGTGACCTCGCTCTTCAACCTGGCCGCCTTTTCGTCGTCATGGATCGCATTTCTGGCCTGCGCTTCCTCATCGACACTGGTGCCGAAGTCAGCGTACTGCCGGCCTCCAAAGCAGACCGTGCTTCCAAGTCACATGGACCTACTCTTCGTGCGGCCAACTCAACCTCCATCGCAACGTATGGTCTCCGATCCCTCACTCTGGACATTGGCCTACGGCGCACGTTTCGATGGGTCTTCATCGTCGCCGATGTACATCAACCTATCCTCGGTTCAGACTTCCTGACGCATTTTGATCTGGACGTCAGCATGCGTCACCATCGTCTCATCGACAGCAAGACGCGCCTTTCCATCACTGGCGTTATATCAGCTGTCGCTTCCACTGGAATCCGAACTCTGCTTCCGTCATGCCCGTATGCTCAAGTCCTCGCAGACTTTCCCGAGGTCACGAAGCCTTGTAATCTACATCAGCCACCCAAGCACGGTATCACCCACCACATTGTCACGCGTGGTCCACCTGTCGCAGCTCGCCCACGCCGCCTCTTCGGTGAGCGTCTGGCTATTGCAAAACGGGAATTCGACCACATGCTCCAGTTGGGTATTATTCGCCCTTCATCCAGTAGTTGGGCCTCACCACTCCATCTGGTGCCCAAGAAAGAACCGGGTGACTGGCGTCCGTGTGGCGACTACCGGGCTCTCAACGCTCACACGGTCCACGACAGCTATCCCCTTCCACACATCCAAGACTTCACTGGACATCTGGATGGCTGCAAGATCTTTAGTAAAGTGGACCTTGTCAAGGCGTACCACCAAATCCCTGTTGAGCCGGCCGATATTCCGAAGACGGCCATCACTACACCCTTCGGACTGTTTGAGTACGTGCGCATGCCTTTTGGGCTACGCAACGCAGCTCAAACTTTCCAAAGATTCATCGCTGAAGTGACGCGTGGTCTCCCGGCGGTATTCGCCTACATCGATGACATCCTCGTCGCGAGTCGTACACCACAGGACCACGAGCGTCACCTCCGGGAACTCTTTCAACGCCTCCAAGAGTTTGGCTTGGTCGTCAATTCCCAGAAATGTGTCTTCGGCTCTTCTGAGCTCGAGTTCTTGGGCCACCACATCTCGGCGCTGGGAATTCGTCCATTGCCTTCTCACGTGCAGGCCGTTAAGGACTTCCCAGCTCCAACTACCCTACGCAAGCTCCGTGAGTTCCTGGGCCTAGTGAATTTTTCACGGCGCTTTATCCCACACTGCGCCGAGCTTCTTCACCCCTTGACTGACCTTCTCCGCACCACGAAGTCCTCATCCTCTGCGATTTCCTGGTCTCCCGAAGCTCAGGCCGCTTTCACGGCTGCCAAACAAGCCCTCGCCGATTCCGTCGTCCTCATCCACCCTAGGACTTCCGCGCCCACTCGCATCATGGTGGATGCTTCCAGCGTGGCCATTGGCGCGGTTCTCCAGCAGAAGATTGACTCCGAGTGGCACCCACTGGGTTTCTTCTCTCGGAAGCTCCAGCCTGCTGAGACTCGCTACAGCGTATTTGGCCGTGAGCTGCTTGCTATCTACTCCACCATCCAGCACTATCGCCACTTCTTGGAGGGCCAGCCTTTTTACGTTCTCACGGATCATAAGCCTCTGGTGTATGTGTTCCGTACGAACTCTTCGAAGTACGTCTCCCGTGAACTTCGTCAGCTGGCCTACATATCGGAGTTCACAACCGATATTCGACATATCAAAGGCACCGACAGCGAGGCAGCTGATGCACTTTCACGCATTTCCACCATCGGCGTGTCTCCACCTGCTGTGGACTGGCCCTCCCTGGCGCGGGCACAGCTTGAAGACCCTGAGCTGCACGCCCTGCGTGACCACCCTCGAGCACTCCGTCTGCAGCTCGTGCCTCATCCGTTTGTGCCCGGATCACTCTGGTGCGACATATCATCGCCTCTACCGCGACCGTTCATCCCGGAGGCCTTTCGTCGTGCCATTTTCCATTCCCTTCACGACATCTGCCATCCTAGCATTCGGGCCACGCAGCGCCTCGTTACCCAGCGGTACGTCTGGCCGAACATTCACACCGACGTTCGCCAGTGGGCCCGCTCGTGCCTTGCTTGCCAGTCCACCAAAGTGACACGCCATACCAAGACTCCCCCTCAGTCTTTCCTGCCGCCTGGATCACGCTTTGACCCTATTCATATCGACCTGGTTGGACCGCTTCCCCCTTCTCAGGGCTACAAGTATATTCTGACGATGGTCGACCGCTTCACCCGTTGGCCCGAAGCCGTGCCCATTCCGGACATTACTGCGGAAACAGTTGCCAGAGCCTTCGTTTCGACGTGGGTTTCCCGCTTCGGCTGTCCCGGCATTGTTACCACGGATCGCGGCCGCCAGTTCGAATGCGCCCTCTTCACTTCGCTCACCCGGCTACTCGGCACTAAACACTGCCGCACCACATCGTACCATCCCTGTGCCAACGGCATGGTCGAGCGGTTCCATCGCCAGCTCAAGGCTGCCCTTACTGCGCGCCTGGATCGCGAGCACTGGGTAGACACCTCCCTATGGTGCTCCTAGGCCTTCGCGCCGTCCTGCGTCGTGACCTTGGATGTTCGGCGGCCGAACTCGTCTTCGGTACCTCCCTGCGGCTTCCCGGCGACTTGTTCGTACCTTCGGCTCCCTCGTCCCAACCCCTGCAATACCTTCACCGCCTACACGACTGTCTCCAGCACCTGCGCCCAGTGCCGCCTCGCTCAACTGCCCATCAAGTCTTTGTGCACCCGGACCTTGCTTCCTCGACGCACGTTTTTCTCAGGCGAGACGCTGTAAAGGCGCCTCTTACCCCTTCATACGATGGCCCGTACCGCGTCCTCACCCGGACGACAAAGTCAGCGACAATCCTGCTCGATGGTCGTCAAGAGGTCGTCTCCCTCGACCGACTCAAACCAGCGTACCTCGAGACACCTCCCCAGGAGCTCCCCTCAGATGTTGCCGGCCCACCTGCAGACCTGCTTGCCGCTGTGGCTAATCCATCTCTGCCCCGTCGGCGCGTACATTTCGCCGTTCCGTCTAGGCGGGGGGCCCTATAGCGCCCGGCGACGCTATAAAGCGCCGGCGCTAAGATCGGCGTTACAGCGCGCGCTAGAAAGAGAATAAAGATGGACCGCGCGTGCTCGGGGCGCACGCCCGGCACGGGCAGTCCGGAACTAGAAGCCTGCCACGCTGGTCGTCTCTCTCTGGTGCTCCGCTGCGACCCCGCAAATCCTCAACAACTAAATCAAACAAAAGTCTTCAGTACAGAGTTCACAAGACTTTCTGTAATAAAACTGTGTAAGTGTCTTGCTTTGTACCTATCATGGAAGAGACAACATTTCACATCGGGAGAAGTAAAGAGAAGCACGTGCAGTTATGATGAAGGCAGCGTATTATGTTCAGCAAACATTGTGTGCTCTGATGAAGCTCCCAGGAATTTCCGAGCACATTACGAAGCTCGGGGTGTCAGCCCAGTCATATACAAACCAGGTCTGGGATCTGATGCCAACTTCAAGATTAAAATTAGTGAGAAAACAGTCTATAAGCTATGTCTTGGTGACTTTCACGTAATAACATCTTGGATTGTACCGGGAGATCTAGCTTTGACACATGGAAGAGAATAAGCAGACTTCTTTGCGGAATCCGACCGAGGCAATGCGATGCGACGGCACATTTTTTAGCCACATGTTTCGAAGAAGCGTTGACATTATGGAACGAAAACTAAATCATATGTAATGTACTGAGAGAGGAAAAAAAGTGCTTCACTAGGAGATATTTGCGAGCGAAAAAGATATTGCTTCTTCTTGAGTGCCAAATACACAGGAAATGCAGAAAACTCAATATTCTCCCGCGACTTAAGAGTGTTTTTCCGGTCTAGAAATTAGGCCATGATGACGAAATGACTCCGGCCAAAGTTTATCGATATTCTCGAATCTTACTGCTACATTAAATATATAGAGAGCTAACTGGGTGCTAGCCTTCAACATGAAGTCATTCCACTCCAAGCACGAACTAGTTGATCAGAGGTCCTAAAATGCTTCAAATTTAGCAGCCACTAGGAAGGTAATTGTGCCCATCGAAATAAGGCAGTGATGACAGGAAATTTGCCGGAAATAATTTCGTACATATTGCTATTTATCACCCTCCGCAGCGATGACATAGTTCTTGGACCATCCGCCTTGTATGCTGAAGGTTCAGGGTTCGATCCCCAAGACCACCCGGTGCGCACTGGTTTCCAATGGGGGCAAACTTTCCGCCGGCGTGGTGCTCGGCTTCTGAGGGGGGAAATGCTTATAAAAACGGGTTTTTGCTTGATCTTGTGTACACCAAAACACTTTGTGCATGGCGCTGTTTGGCCAAAGTTGCCCTTCAGCCATTAAAAATTATCATCACGATATGTTTTAACGCCATGCCTGACGCCCCATGCTGCTTCTCTGCGCCCAAAGGGGAAGTAGATCAATCAGAGGAGGAATCGGAGAGCGTACGGTAGCAACTTATCTTTGCTTATTTGTGCATTGTCATGTTTGAAATTTCTCTGCGATAGATATCGCACTGCATTCAGTGGCGTACTCCGTATAAGTCACGTGTACTTATAACGGCCGTTGTTATAACCGACGATCGCTTATACACACGGGGAAAGTGCTCCTGTCAAAATATATATTTGGCAATGGCACTGCGTGCCAGGTATAAGTGAACAGTAGCGGCCGCTTCATTCGGTTCGAGCGAACGAGGAGTCGCCGTAAACTCGCCCTCACAGTCAAAAAATGCGTGCTTCCCGCTTGCGCAGAGAACACAAATCGCCTCCTAGACTCCGTGAGGGGGTCATGGTGACCCCAAAACATGTCAGCCCCCAAAATGAGAAGAAAGAGGGCATTGAAACAGACTGTAGTTTGCTTGGGGCGTTGCTGTTTCCGCACCAGCTTCATTTACGGACGGACGGACGGACGGACGGACGGACGGACGGACGGACGGACGGACGGACAGAAGGAAGGAAGGAAGGAAGGAAGGAAGGAAGGAAGGAAGGAAGGAAGGAAGGAAGGAAGGAAGGAAGGAAGGAAGGAAGGAAGGAAGGAAGGAAGGAAGGAAGGAAGGAAGGAAGGAAGGAAGGAAGGAAGGAAGGAAGGAAGGAAGGAAGGAAGGAAGGAAGGAAGGAAGGAAGGAGATATGGATGGATGGATGGATGGATGGATGGATGGATGGATGGATGGATGGATGGATGGATGGATGGATGGATGGATGGATGGATGGATGGATGGATGGATGGATGGATGGATGGATGGATGGATGGATGGATGGATGGATGGGCGGGTGGGTGGGTGGGTGGACGGACGGACGGACGGAGGGACGGACGGACCAGTCTGTCAAATTCGACGGTATTGTCTACTAAATAACGACTCTGCAGCGGCTGGCGCAAGTCACTAAAGTTTGTTGCAACTAGACATGCTGGCAAATTTGTTGTAACGAAGAAAACTGTTCTTTCCTCGACTTTCAGCATTGAAAGTTTACAATTATTTTAGAGATATACATGTAAAAAACTAATGTTTACATTAAAATACGTTGTAAGACAATTAATAACTGCAAGGGGGGCTATATTCCACTGCGTGGGAAGAAAGGGCGCGTTTCGACTCAGTAGCCTAGGCTCCATTTCCAGAAAAAGTCGCGAAGTGCAGTAATTCTGCATATAGCGAGAAACAGCCCATCGTCAGAAAGAGTTGGGAAGCATATAACAAAGCTGGAGAGCTTGGAAAGCGCCGTGATAAGGTCTCCTTCAGAGGACTAAGCGTGTGTAACACAGTTTGTTGCTTTTTTTTAAACTAACGTCGTTTTTGCCCGGCTTGGTATTTTTGGCCGAATTTTGGAAAGTTCATATGCTACGAGCATCGGAAACAACGAATGCAATCTGGGCGACCGTCAGGTTCGTTGTAAGTGGACTCGACTTATTGCGCTTTGGGTGGACGTAGACGAAGGGTGGACGTAGTCGGTTTCCCTATTTTCGGGCGATGTGGCCCAGCTTTCTTTCAGAAGCATGCCGTAAAGCGTTGCCTGCTTAATGACGTTGAGGACTGCCCCATGTCGGCCGTCGCAAGTTACAGACAGCCGGGTCCGAAACTGGAAAGATTTTCAGCGTGGTCGGGGAATGCGTACAGTTAAAAAATGCTCTATCATCATAAGCCTGCAACTGCCATATGTTCCTAATTAAGGGAAGAAAATTATTTCCCCTGTTCTACAACTCTATGATGCGCTTTGCGAAGCTCCACCTTTAATTCTCTTTCCGGGTACGCGTTCTTGAAATAGCAGGAACGTGCACCTAAGTGTGGAAGCCGAAGCCCTGAGCACATATAGGATCGTCGAAAGATGAGACGCGTTAACACCGGCTTCGAGCGACAACTTTCACTTCTTCAGCTTCATACTTCGGACCAGACGGGTATGCCGGGCCATTAGCCTACAGATGCAGCGCGCTGTGGCATTCTATGGAGGCTCACGAACTACCAATTGCGCTGTTTTAAGTGACGAGAAGTGCATTGGTTCGAGTATCGTTTGTATGACTGCGCGACGACACTTCCCAACATCTTGTTGTTGTTGTTGTTTTTGTTGTTGTTAGAGGCTATTTATTATTAAGTAATATAACAATTGAAGGAAAAGATGTTGCTAGCCGCGGCTTCTGCCACTCAAACCTGGAGCACCTGAGCTGCGGCTAGAGAGAATAAAAGGACAGGGAGAGGGAAAGAAAGGGGGGGGGGGGAGCGGTAGTAAGAAAGGATATGGGCAGGGCGGCAATATACACTATGTAAAAATATACGACATGTAAAGACGAAGACGAACATTCTGTGCAGCGGCAGCAGTGCCATCGCTGCGCGTGCTTTGGGCTCCCTTTGTCTTCGTCTTTACAGATATAACATCTTCTAATCCAATTAAGAATTCGGTTAGAGAAGATAATGGTACGGCCAGACAAGTTGTTGGGCGTTTTGTGTCCCTTCTTTGTCCGGGATGTCGCGCTGTAACCATGGGCTACAAGAATCGTGCTCCTCCCCCCTCCCTTTTTTATCCGCCCCAGTACGTGGCCTACAGCGGTATTCATCTTTGTTTCAAGAAAACGATCCACTCAGCCAAGTGCTATTGGAAGCTTTTTTGTTGAAACGACAAAGCAGACACTGCAGCTGGTTGTTTTCAGGTAACCATGATACATCGGTCGCCCTTTCCAACATTTTGCTCCAAGGAAAACACAGAGACCGTAACAAGCAGCAGTCAGGCTAACCACTTCTTATCATTTCTCATCAAGTTTGTCTCTCGTCTGGAAGAGCCCAGTGAATGGTTTTTGACAATAAATTATGTGTTCTGTAAAGTAGCCCATACGAATTTCCCTGTGCGGGGCACGCCTATTTTTTCTCGACGTGCTGTCTTTCGAAGAACTGGTGTGAGGCTGAGGCCTATATTTTGGTCCACGGGTGTTCATATTCACGGGCTTGCGAGCGACTGTGTTTTTCCTGAAACGCACATTCGTGGGAATAACACGTTAACGACATCAGCTTCTACACTGCGCTTTATGGAAATGGTTTTTCCAAGGCACGGCAGGCAACGATCAAGCACACCTCGTAATTTAAAGCTTCACGCTGCGGTTCTAGGAGTTATCCAAAGTGGTCATCCAGATAACTTTTCTAGAACAGAGGCAGCGGCACTTGTTCCTGCTGCCGTGCAGGGCTTACGGTATTCCCTCGGGTTCCATACGGAGCGACACAACACGCATTTTCGTACTAGAAGCCCCAGTTGCGTCTTTCGCGTGCCACGTGGTCTCGGAACTGACTGCAGAGTGCTGCCGCACTGCATCGTACTTAAAGACGTGCAGAAAAACCACATTACCTTGATAAATTACGAGTCAAGCTCACCACCTTGTGCATAATATGCAGTGTGCCTTATTAACGAGAAAGCATCACATGACTATTAGACACGAGAGCCCGACGTCGTGATTGGTCTAAACGGTGTAACGTCATGAAAGGCGGGATGATACGAAATGTTATCCAGTAATAATGAGTACTAGTACTTCCAACCGCACCAACCACAAGAAAGATGAGAATTAGAGTAGAATTAGCACGCGATTAGAATAGAATTGGAATTTAATTGAAATATAACTGGAATGAATTTTAAATAGAACCGCAGTGATTTCGCATTACTCGCACTAAGTTTATCAAGTAGATCTTGTGATTTTGCCCGCTCAGCCGCCTTTTGTCAAGTTAATTTCTTTATCGGAATGTTTTACGCATGCGTCATGGACCGCATTTTTGCCTGCGAAACTGTCTCAGCTCGTTGGTTAGGAGCCAGCTTTGCGCAGAGCACCTAATGACGCTTTCTTTTTAAATTGACGTGATTGACACTTTGTAAATGTCTCACTTTTTGCCTTTGCTCCCGGGCACTCACGTCTTGTGTCTCTCTTTCCTCTAACGATGCGTCACAGGTCATCGCCGGCCCCGTCGTCGGGCCATGAGTCCTTCCAGCAGGAACAGACCGTTCCCACTACGGGCCAGATAAGCCCACCACCGTCGCCTTCTTCTTCGGGCCAGGCAGCGAGAACGACGACGCAAGGTTTGTTCCCTATTTGTTTTAGTTTTGTTTCTTTTTTTTCATCCTCTCCGTGCCCTTCTTGTGGTAGACTCCCCCGGTGTTCCTCTCCCGTGTGCTTTCCTTTTGCCTTTACTACGTACAGGTGAAGACCAACCTTTACCACCCGATTCTTGGCCGATCCCCCAGAGTGGGTATGGGCCATTCTGTCGTAGGCTACAACAACAACAACAACAGCTCCCCCACGCTTGGCTAGACTGGGATTAGAAAGGCAGTACCGCCGCGCATGTGACATTAGGGCAGCTGCACTTAATAAGCGAGTAACCACTTCACCTGCATTGTTTCTTTCCTCATCATTTTGTTACGTAGACCTTTATTCTAAACTTTAAGCGCAAAACAAAGAGGCATTCTATGCCGGTAAGTTCCGGATTAGTATCAACCGCCTATGGTCTTCTAAGCAGTGGAGCCCTCAACGCAATACCATTTCGAAAGTCAGTCGCGTACGTTTTCTTGGCGTCGTTCTCGACGCCCGTTTCCAATGGTAACTAGTTGTAGCTCCATTTGGTTCCGCTCTAATTCCGCCCCTGTATGGGATGCGACGAATGGCGGGAGCTAAACGGGGAAATCGTCCCACCTGAATAGTCGAACTTCTTCGGGATCTGTGAGTGAGCCCTATAATGTTGCGGCTGCCTTTATTTGTCCCATAGGTATTACAGTTAGATCGTGAAAAATTTTGCATGGAGTGCATTTCATCATCTCTGTATCGAAAGATGAAACGCATTTGTGCTGAAGAAATTCAAAGCAAGCAAAAAGTCGAGAGACCCATCGCAGTCGTTTCGTGCATGCGTACGCTGGCACACATCGAGGAATTCGGGGTGGTGTTTTGGTGTGAGCTTCGCTTTTTCAGCACCGCGCAAACTTGCACAGATATGTTACCCAAAACCGACGTGACCCCAAGAATCTGCTGTGGACCATGATATACGGTTCACTGAGTTTCAGTCTGCATTACATACTTCGAATATGGGTGTTATACATTGGCCAAACAGGCCGATTCTTCAACGATAGTGTGCGTGAGCACAAGCGCTCGTTGGAAAATAACTCAAGAGGGAAACTACCGGACCATTACAATTTGCGCAAAAATGTAAAGGAAAAATTTCTGTTCTTTTGTTTCTTTGTTTCTTGGTTTCTTGGTTTTCAGGAAGTGAAATGGCGCAGTAACTGTTTCACATCTCGGTGAACACCTCAACCGCGTCGTAAGGGAAGGGATAAAGGAGAAAGACTTGCTGTACTGAAGTGCTCCGGAATAAATTCGACCACCTGGGCATTTTAGCGTTTACTGCTGTCGCACAGCACAGAGGCGTCTTCGGCGTTTCGCCTTTATCGGAACGCGGCCGCCGGGACCGGGCAAGCAAAACAGAAAGAAAAAAATACTATCATTCAAAAAGACAAGCTTATAGGTGAAGGTAAGGAGCGACTGGGAAGAAAAATCATACAGGCCTGCTACATAAAGGCAGCTTGGCGCCTTTATGTAGTAATCGGGTTTTGGGTAGTAAATTGGGTTCTTTAGAAATGCGCACATGAACCAGGATTGCAATCATTGGCCAGATCCGCTTTCCGAATGTAATAACTGTACCCTTTTTCTTTACTACGTGTGCGTGTTGCCGTGTGTCGCATTTTAATGCCTGCTGCGTTGCCGCTGGCAGTCGGCGCCCGTCTCGTAATGCTCGTTCTTTCCACTTTCTATTCATCTGTGTCTTTTCGAGCTGTTAGTTAACCTTCACCAAGAACCAACTGGCCCTCCAAAAAGCACCTCTTACGAAATGCCAATGTTTTGCAGCTTTGCCAGTTTCGACAGCACTTTTAACAATGTCATCCAGGTCGTGTTGAGGAAGGAATACGAACGTGGGCCCGCACCACACAATGGTCCGTGCCATCGGTGAAGACCGCGGCAGCACGACGTCAGAAAGAAGCACGGGGTCAAGTGCAAGTTAGATGGCAGGGTGTTTATCCTCAGCATAGCATAATTGTCTCGCTATCGAATAATGAGACTACAATCGAACGTCATACGTTGGAAGTTATATTAGATTTGTCGTGAGAAAGGAATACAACCATTATTTGCTGATATGCGGCCTTCTAACACGATTCGTTTCACTCGACATCAGCCGATATTTCTCCGCAGGCTTTACTGTTCCTAAAATGGCTGTGAAAGGGGATTTCAATAAATAAATTGGTTAAATTGCTTTCTTGAAGAAAGGAAACGCTGCAGTACCTATCTCACAAATCTCGATGGACACGTAAACCGCGCCGTAAGGGAAGGGAGGAATTCAATAAAGTTATGGTATTCCTGGGATGTTGAAAAACGCCACATCATGATTATCCTGCTGTAATAATTTTAACGCGATGACGTTAAGACTGCCGTTGAGCAGAAAATCCGCGGAGCTATTGGCGTCCTGGTCGGTGCTGTGAGCAAAAAGCCACCTGAGAAACAACCTAGGTGGACAGCCTAGGTCACGTGACCTTTGGCGTGGTCACAATCTGTCCACCGTGAGCAAACTGACCACCGTGGCAGGCGGCAATAAACTTAATAATTGCTTGCGATAGGCTGCTCGGGAAGAGCAACCTGGGTCGCGCAAGCCCCACCGATAGCAGCACCTGCAATACCAGGGCCATCGCATAACCGCTGCCACACTACGCCAGGAGTGATGCGAGGATTGCAACGCATATCTATGAATGCGAAGTCAATATTGACCAATTCTGCGTATATGGGCGTCAACCTATCAAAAATATCCCATCATACCCTGACGGCGGACCTTCAAAGTGCCCTCGTCCTCTAATTTATTTTTTTATGCATCTTGCAGAAGCTACTTATCGGCAGTCAAAATCTTAAAGTCAGTCTTTGCGCCTTTCTCTCCCGCCGGCGCACGCGGGAATTCTCTGGAGGGTGGTGCTTCCTGACCCGGAGGAGCGACGCTGCTGACTGGCAGCGGCCATGGTACCTGCGTTGCGCCTGAAATAATCTAAGAAATATCTATATCTGAAGAGAATTACGCAGAAGCGTGCTACGGAGTAGAGCGCGAGCGTGAAAATAGGCTGGATAGGACTTGTCAACTTTCGTGCCAGATTGTGAGTTCTCTGGTGCGTGCAGAAGTGTATTATTTTGCTAAGGTGTTTATGACAAGAGAATGTAGTGATTGAGCGAGTTTATGTGCTCCCCTCAGAATGTGTTCAAAGTTCCTTTAGCTTGAATCTTTTTGTGGACTTGATATGTAAAAAAGCTCCCTGTCTTTTCTTTGCGCCTCACCGCGAAGAGGCATTGCAGATGGCTTTGAACTTTTAATTCTTTTAATTTTTTAACGCTCTCCCTCTCTACCTTCCCGCACTCTTTTCATCCTCGAGCCACGCTTTTTGAATAAAAATTGTTCGAAAGACGTGGGTTCGATCCCGGCCGCGGTGGTTGAATTTCTTTGGAGAAGAAATTCCAGAGGCCCGTGTACTGTGCGATGTCAGTGCACGTTAAAGAACCCCAGGTGGTCGAAATTTTTGGAGCCCTTCACTACGGCGTCTCTCGTAGCCTGAGTCGCTTTGGGACGTTAAACCCCATAAACCAAGCCACGATTTCATTCGGCGCTGTCTGGCTTCGCAGAGTCGGTGCAAGACGAAGTCCACGGTCTGGGGCGACCCGACGCAGTCACGCAACCCAACTTGTTTCGGGACGAAGGCGACGACCCCCTGACCAGGCAGCTGCGACAACAGTGGCGTCAGCTCGAGTCCAAGGGGACGGCGGCGCTAGACGCGCCCGGGGCAGCAAGCCGCTCCGGGAAGCAGCCGCACGGGCTGCGCTTCCTCGGACGCACGTCTGTCGGCGGCGCGTCAAGCATGGAGGAACGGGACGCCTCTCTCGACCTAAACAAGGTGCGGAACGTGTTTTTTTTTTTCTTGCACGGTTTATTGCCCCTTGGGCGTAAAAGGAAATAGGAATATGAATAAAACGAGGTTTCATGATTTAATTAAACCCAGAAGAGACACTTGATGAGGTTCCTGTCTCCAAGCAGCACAGTACGCAGAGAGAACCTTTGAAGCCAGGCGCCGGATCCAGCTCGTTTCATTGCTGGGCAGATCGTCTTTTGAACACGCCACTTCCATGCCTGGCGCAGCGCGCGCGTCTGCTTTCAGAAAAAGTTTGAATGTCCCGTTGTTATGCTCCACTTTTTCTTTAATCAAAGCCTTCCTGGTGACATCTGTTTTTGAAAGTACATTTCAATGAGCGTGTCGGACATTTAAACTTCAGTAGCTAGTGACGCTAGTTGACAAGCAGCAAAAATGATAAACAGCAAAAAAAAAGAAAAGTGTGGACGCAAAGGACGTGTCTTGTGCGTTCTTCTTTAGCGTCGGTGCGTTTTATTTTCCTTTCTTTAAGGTGATGATTTATTCATTTTGATGAATCCAGGGGTTGGCATGTTAGTTCCCGTTTGGTTCTTTTAACGAGAAGAAGGTCCTCATTGACTCCGAGGGCTTTGAAAGGACGAGATAAGGGAGGCTGTGTATGCCTTTCATCTCCAGTTTATAGCTCAAAGGTTAGACAGTTTTGATGCAGAACAAAAATGCTTCCTTTTTTTGGATAATGCTTCCCTCAAAATTAAGCCCATCAATACCGTGCACCCGCAAGTGAAAAAAGCAGGTGCTGTGTGCCTCTCCAGGTTTTCTGGGCACTGATGGTTTCGTATGCTGGATATTGATTAAAATTATGTTTGGGGGCAGAGCTTCCTTAACTCAGCAGAAGAATGAAATAGATGGAACTATAAAATAAAACCTCGAAGTCTGTGCGCTTAGCTTTATTAAACAAAATGAATTGTTATTCCGCGCTAGGATGCTTGTCCGAAAGTCATGCAGTATCTATAAAAGACGCCATAGAGGCGGGCCTTCAAATTTTCTTCCTATATGATTTTCCTTGACGTAATTCACTGCACTGGTTATATCGGTTTCAATTTTTACTTTATTTCGTGCTCATCAAAAGGCTCTTCAAGACATTTGTTCACATGTGAAACAGCGGAGCGGCGAAGTGTAGTGACGAATAATGCAAGTTGCTTTTAAACACTTGCAAACGCCCTGTTCACTTCGCCCCATTTTACAATATTGGTTCTCTTCATTCCCCACATGGTTCAATCTTCAAAAATGCATTCGGTTTGTGCGAGAAACGGCAGGGGTGTTGTTGATAATCTAATAAATATATAGTCGACGTTTTACAATGTAATATCCGCTACGCGTAGTGATGTCCATGAACACAAGAATTCACCATAGCTGGACGACGATGAATCTTATACAACGCCTACAAAAAAATGCTGAAACATTTCATACAAGATTATGGCAGTGGGTCAGTAGCGGCAGCAAAACAAAATACAAGTATAAAGTTGGTGTTCAGTACAAATCTGCCGTATTCGTTCCTTTCTTCGCTGACTTTGTTCCTCAATGATCGGCATCTATCTTTTCTTTTAGTATAACAGAACAGCCGTCCCAGTTTGTTTATTTGCCTCGCTTTTGTAGAGTGCAAACTTCGAGAACACTATTTGGATCCGTAGCCGCCGGCTAGTTCCGGGTCCAAGATCTAACCAACATTATTAGAATAGCAACAGTTTTGCACAACGTTCATCATAAGTACACATATTGAAAGCAAACTTGTGCAACAAAAACGAACTGACATTGAGCACTGACTAGTTTCGCACGAGGACAGAAAACAGAACAAGAAGGAGTGTAGAAATGCAAAAACTTCCAAAACTTCTTCAAGTTTTCAAACTAAAAAAAACTTCAAGGTACCGTAATTTCTCACATGAGGTATTTATCGAGTTCTCCATCACTTTATTAGTCCGCACTTCAACACAAATGAACGATGATTGCTTCGCAAGTTGCGGCCGTTATATGTATGTGAAATAAATGACACTGAGAAAGGAGCTCGTGCAACTCCTCGTCGTTTTAAAAGATGGCGTTATCCAACGTTAATCACCATAATGGAGTGCACTCTTTCACCATTTTAGCCTTTAATAGAAGCCACACCTTCCTACGGTTCATGTTGTTTACCTAACTTTTTTCCTTTGCATGGCTTCTTGTCAGCTACACATAAGAACAAGAGTTCGTTACACTGGCACTAATTCTTCTTTTGTCTTCTTTCTCGAGCGCAGATCCAGACTCTTATTGCACTCGGGATGACGGAAGACGCCACAAGAGCCTTGCACAAACGAGGAGGTAAGACAACCCACTGCCTCGACCTATGATTTACCTGGTCTTCGTAGTGAGGGACACTCTGAAGTGTTCCGGTCAGTTATGACCAAATTTGAGTACAATACCTAGGTTCTGGAAAAGTAGCTGTATGCCAGTTGATAGAGATGACGCTTGAGCTTTTGTTTCGACTGAATGGAAGAACAAAGTCTGCACAAGTACGATGTTCACACGCACTCAATAAACAATGTCAAGCGGGCGTCAGAACCAAGGTGAGACTAGGCGTGTCGGCATTAAGCATTGCCTTGTCTTATGCATGAAATCTTATCCACTCACTGAATTTCTTTATGCAACACTCCGTTTACTTCTGTACGAACCTGCACCTGAGTGGTTCGCCGTAATGTCTGCTGAAGTGAAAGTTCCACTGAGCTTAGATAGACTCAGCTGAGCCATATCTGCATTTCATTTAATAGGGTCTTGCAGGGGGAACTTGCAAAAGTTCGTCCTAATAAAGACTGTTAAAGTCGTCTTTCACGTTGTACAGTGTTGTGACCAATCTTTACGTTGCCTGGAAAAGTGAGAACATAGCGCCCTTCAAGAATGATGACCGCTGCTTCGGAAAGGACCCTTAGCGTTACCGGTCTCTCAACGTTACATCTATCATTGTTCTGTCATAGCTCGCACAGGTTAGTAGTAGTTAATAATAAAAGCAAAAGGGCTGGTAGCACTCTCACAGTTTGTGGTCATGTCACCTTAACGTGAGTAAAGGGATTAACAACTTCGGGTGAAGTACGGAGAAAATTAATTTTAAAAAATAGTTGACGTTTGCTAGGTATTGCTGAATTTCAAGATTTACGCAAAAAGCATGCGTGTTGTAATTTTTTTTAGCCATCTGGGTTCGGGCGTTTCTAGCTCACCCGGCTCATTTGGGTGCAGCGACGCTGTACGCTCACTCATGCAGGTTCTTCAGTTCATACCAAGTACCAGCTCAAACTGTGCTGGCTCCCGCTGTAGACGTTTTGGCCTTCCTTAATTCTCTTTCTTGGGCGCACTTTGTGATTTTGTTTTTTTTTTTGCATGAACTTACGCAAAATCGCCACAAATTATCTCCTTTTTTCAAACATGCAAGAGCAGTCCAATGATCTGACTGACTCTTCTACATTTGATCAGTAAAGCTGTGAATTGCCCTAGTTGGTTTTTAATGCTTGACATCCTTAGTGCGTTACTCTAGGTACGAAACGTTGTTTCATACCAAAAGTTGCTCACTAAGAAAGTCAACATTTGGCATCGTTCAGTTCTTGCGCATGGGATGGTAGGAAATTATACTGTATCGCTTTCCGTGCTTGTCATTAAAGTGGAATGAGAGGAGCGAAATTCGTGAAACCCAATCTTCTTGAAACGCACTGAGATGATTTCTCAATCTTAGCTGAAACAGAAAAGCGGAAATAGGCATGACCTGGGCACTTAACACACAGGCCAAGTAGCCGATAGCCCCTTACGGTAACGGAGTATGTTCCAAGAGAAGACAAGGGCAGCTGACGAAGGAAGATAGTCAGGCCAACAAGATTCAGAACTTTGCGGGGGAAAGACGGCTGAAGCTGGCGTTGAAAAGGGAGAGGCCTTAATTGTGACAATTAAGTCCCCATAGACGCGCCGCCTCGCGTCTTCGGTGCAAATGATGATGGCGGATCGCACACCCTTTTCTGTGCCTCCATTTTGAAAGCTCCCCAATGCGAAAAGACCAACGCATGCGTATCGGTCAGTTCTCGTCTGTGGTAACTTCTTCAGCAGCCGGCCTCGCTGTGTGTGTCGCCTCCTCTCCCGACCACCGGATCCTCACGTCCTCGAAATACGTGAGCGCTCCAACACTTTCTGTTAGGCTGCGGTAGTCTTCCGTCGTCGTGATATTCAATTTCCGCCATGACCTATCCCGTTTCTAAAGCAGCGATCGGGGTCCTTTGAAGCTTAGCGGGCGAAAACAACGACCCTGTGGCACGGGGTTACAGAATACTTTCGCGAGCGACGAGTTCACTATAAAGGGCAGAGCTGTGGCAGCGCTAGCGTAGACCTCGAAGCACCGTTCACCGCCCCCATATGGCGTCAAAGTTCGGGAGAGGTGCCATAAAATGTTCTTTTTAAAAACGGCCCCGTGTTCTGGCCCGCGCGACAGCTTTGACGGCGAGGCAATATTGAGGCCGGCAAAGATTAAAGAAAGCGCGGAAGGTCGTGCGACGCGCGGATGTCGAAAGCAACGAGATCGATGCAAGGCCCGAAAGTGTATGCGCGTTGCCTCCTGGCAGGGGAAACTGAACGCCGTCTTTACGCAAGGGCGTATCTCAAAGCAGGCGAGACATGAGTGATATGGAGGCTGCATGCCCTGCGAACGTTGCTCGGACGGCACAGACTTCGCGAGTGAAGCTTGCGCAAGGCTGTTGTATGAACATATCCGAAGCGACACGAAGTTGCTTTGAGCGAGCGGGGAAAAAAACTGCGAGACAGGACATTGAAGAAATGCCCTTTCTTTATACATTACTTACATTCCATAAAAAAAAAAAGCAGTTTCGTGTTAGCAGCGAAACACGCCTTTCGTGTGCCGTGTAAGAATGGCGCGCCTTCTTCAGGCTTCAGTTTTGTCTGATCTGCGTGCATTGTGAAAACAACTCTCTCCCTGGAGGATTGAGTCATTGTATTATTGAAAGAGGGCTAGAAGCAATCACGTTATTGCGCTCCTGACAGCTGCCTGTCAAGCTCGATGCGAGGAGTGAAAGGCGCTTGTCCTGTGTCTTCTTTCTGCGTCTTTGTAAAGCTTTCGCCCAAAAATATGTCACGAACAGAATCCAACTCGTTCAGCTTTCTATTTTGTTAGAAAGGCGAGTGTTCCTCAGAGATCGGAAAAAGGAATGATGACCGCGTCGAAGTTGAACAGACTGCGGTTATAACTTAGATCTGCAAAGCTTTTGGGAACGCATTGAAAGTTTTTTTTTTTTTTCTGACGTGTCAGGGCTTTTTTTTCCCATTCGTGTAAACGCAATCGTTAGTACATCATACATGCTATAATATATGTCAAACATGTTTTGTTAAACGTATTAAATTTTAAAACAGGCCCCAACAAACTTCAGCTTATCCCGTGATCAGTCCTCCGTTAGGACGCCATATTGCACCAATCCAGGCGCCTCCTCTAGAACGTGAAAATCGCCAGTACTAGCCTGCGCAAAGTCCGCAATGACAGCAAGTGAACGAAAAGGTATTCATTCGCTTTTTCTGCGTTCTTCATGTGGCCTAAGTTCGATTTTTGACGTCGTACCCACTGTTCAGCTGCATAAACCGAGACCGAAGCTACATGGGCCAATAACCTTAATTAAAAATATGTTCTCTGGTCCAAGTGAATGGGATATAGGGATTCACGGTTACTGACGTCTTACGCATCATTCTAAACGTAAAGAGCAAGGAACAAAAAAATTTCGCGCCTTTGCTCTTTCGGAGCATCTGTGTTTTTTCATGATTAATATATAAGCCGGTAGGCAGATTTCAATGAAGTTTGCTGTCTCCTTGCAGTACTCTGCTTTCTATCCGCGTGGTACCTTCTGCGGTGCTTAGATATGTAGCCATTTTTACCCATTATATGTACTACTCATTTATTCAATTCATTCATTTAAATCACGGAGGAGAAATTCTAGAGGCCCGTGTGCTGTGCGATGTCAGTGCACGATAAAGAACCCCAGGTGGTCTAAATTTCCGGAGCCCTCCACTACGGCGTCTCTCATAGCCTTAGTCGCTTTGGGACGTTAAACCCCATAAATAAACAAACAAACAAATCACGTCCATTCCTTGAAAAAAATTACAGGCGATCAATGCGATCGGTGCGGCAAAGTATGCGTCAGTATCAGTGCAACAGCCACTTCCGTTGACGGGTTCAGACCGTGAGAGAGGGTGGCGTGATCCGGTCCGTCGGTCGCCGTGTGACACGCCGCAGCCCCGATCAACTCTCCCGAATCCAGTCTAGCAGCCCAATGTTGCGCGCCTTACCCCCGTCCTCTGAAGAGAAGGGATACCCCACTCTCTCCACTTTGTCACCTGCCAACCGAGGCTTCAGACGGACGAGCAGATTTTTACAGCTATAGGTGTTACATTGCTGACGCATTATAAAATACTTCCTAGTTAGAAAGTGGTACTTCTTTCCCCAAAAAAAATAATGCGAGCGCACTTTGGCAACTAAAGCGTTGAGAAGCGAAAGCCGAGAACACTATGCCGTGATGACTTCCGGTGACTGTGAAGTCACACCGTTCCCGTGGCTATATCGATGCCCAAATTATACATCTTTTGGGGATCTAAAGTGTTAATTACGCTTAATTACACATTTTTCCATCTAATTTCACACAAATCCGCCGTTTTTCCGACCATTCTGGGACAATTTTCACTATGCCATGACGACTTTCGGTGGATGTGACGTCACACCGTTCCCGTGGTTATATCGATACCCAAATTATATATCTTTCGGGGATCTTAAGTGTTAATTACGCCTAATTACACAATTTTCCATCTAATTTGACACAAATCCGACGTTTTCCCTACCATGCTGTGACAATTTTCACTATGCCATGACGACTTCCGGTGTATGTGACGTCACACTGCTCACGTGGCTGTATCGGTGTCAACGCATTTTCGACATTTTGCCTATATTTA
Source organism: Amblyomma mixtum (assembly GCF_055824585.1). Taxonomy (NCBI): domain Eukaryota; kingdom Metazoa; phylum Arthropoda; class Arachnida; order Ixodida; family Ixodidae; genus Amblyomma; species Amblyomma mixtum. The sequence goes on along the minus strand of NC_143017.1, from coordinate 28,325,502 downwards.
GTTAACTAATTAATCTCCAGTCATCACACTTGGCTTCTAGGTTCATTTGTTTTTTCTCTATCTGAAGCAACCGTTCGTTTTCTTCTATCTTTTTTATTTCCCGAGTTAAACGCGTGTGACACGCATTATTAACGGACGACAGTATGAGCCATTAAAGGCTTTCGCCGTATAAAACGATCCTTAAAAAAGATTACCTGGGGGGCCTAGAAGCACCTTTAAGTTAGGTCACTCATCTCCCAATCCCAGTATTTGTGCTCTCAGATCAATTTGGCCGCCGCTGTTTCAAGACAGGAAAAAATGAGGAGTTCGGCTTTCGTCAGCCTCCGGGAAAGCAGAAAAGGAGGTCTCCGTTCTGATCCCATCAGCGCACTCATGTTTAATTTTTGGTTGCGTAATTAGTGGAATGAGTGGAATGAGTGTTAACTTTACCGCTGATACAAAATAGTAACTGTTTGGCTGCGAGTACAGTGCGCCGTCGTCCTGAACTTAACCGCTCCAAGGAATATTGCATTTTTATCAGAAGAAAAAGCCTGCTACAGTGCAATACCAGCGATCCAGAACCGTCAGTTCTCGTTAACGATGACGTGAGAAACTGCACCTAGATAAATACAGACACCGCAGTGAAGAATTCAGGATCGATTTTACCGCACGCGGGTTTCTTTAACGTACACATTAAAGTGAAAGTGTCCGACGCCCAACTGCTAACTAGCATCAGCTTCTTTAATGCCGCTGGGAAGCTTTGCAGTTTGTCCTGGCATTTTCCCAAACTCAGTTACAGAGCTGGTCAATACGCACCACTTACCCCACTTGAGTTAAAAGCCCGTCGCAAAACAAACGTTTATTTAGTGTTGCCAGTACGTGTGAGTGAAATGCTGCCTTCTAGCTCTTTATTTTTCGTATCAAACAAATACTGTCTTTGGTAGTGTTGCTGCAACTGATTATTTGTGTATGTGGCGTACATAGCTGTAGTAACATATGATGCTGTTGCTAGTTGCTATTTATTGTGAATAAAAAAAAATAAAAATAAAAATTGAAGGAACAGATGTTGCCAGCCGCGGCATGTAAACCTGAAGCATCTTAGCTGCGGCTAGCGGGAATAAAGGGGAAGGTAGAGGGAAAGAAAGGGGAGTACGATAGAAGAAAGGATAAAGGTAGGGCGGCAATATGCACTATGTACAAAACGATGACTTATCTGATTATTTCTTTTTCGTTCTCAACACTGCCATGTAACGGACTCCTGGGCCCCGTTACGGTGCATACTCAACTTTTAGCCCGGAGACGATCAACTTTTTTTCTTGGAAATGAATGAATGAATGAATGAATGAATGAATGAATGAATGAATGAATGAATGAATGAATTATGTTTTGTTGATAACATTCATCGGCCATCGGAAGGCCTCTGAAAAAAAATAGCAGTCTTCTAGTAATTTCAAAGTATTTCTATTTTTCACCTTCCTTAGCCACTCAGTGCCAACAAGATTCCCAGACTCTTCACTGCGCTTCAGCCGCGGCCGCCTTCAGTTCCGTTCCCCTTTCCTTGCTGTTTACTCTCAAGACAGCACTGGCACGGCCGCTACGCGAGATCCAGCGGCCGTGGCACTATCTTCTCGGTCCATTTGCATGTCCACACATCAAAGTCGGTATCTGATATTTTATTTATTTACCACCACAATATACATGGTGACAGGGTGCCCATAGTAAAAGCGGCCTCTTGGACCGCTTGACTTGGCCATGGACACCCAGCTGCGAACTTTGGCAACAAAACCGTGGCACACTTTCAAACTAAATACAATATTGCAAAAAAAGATCGCGACAGGTACTTCCCGCAAGAAAAAAAAAAAGACAAACAAAGCAATGAAGAGTGCAATACAGTCCTGTTCTTAATCCTTGTGTTGGGAGAAATCCATCCGATCAAGTGAGGCGGCTGTTAATATCGTCTCCACATGTTTGCTCCAGCTCCGTTTCCTCCAACCGGAACTCATGGAGGACACCTATAACGAACAGAAAAAAAAGTACTTTGGGCCAGCGTCTAGCTATGAGTGCGACAAACGATGCCTATAGATAGCACTGTATGGACACGTGTCCTGTGCATTTCACAAGTAGCTTAATGAAGATACACAATAGGGAAGTTCTTGATGCATGCTATCAGCTAGTCTTAATTGCCTTTCTTGCAAGAAAGAAGGACCCACCGGCAGTCTAATTTGCAAGTAACCGCGACCACAGAACAGCGTCCTGCACTTTCTCCGTATCATACGCTACGCTGCACTACTTTCTTTAGAGCCAAGTGTTGGCGCTGAAACAGAAACATTGCAAATCCCAAGAATCACAGGTACATGAAAAACCTGTACCCTTTTCTGTACGTCAGTTACAAGTACAATCAACGGCCACAACTTGGAAGTTTCACCTGGGTATACTCGCATGTGTTCCTATGCAACGTGAAATACTAAAGTATGTTGTTTTTTAGGCAACATATAATTAATTTCTTGAAGCCAGTGACTAATCAGGATTCGCTTAAGCCGACGCCACACAGGTGAAGCCAAAATGTTCCGAAATGTCAGTTTCCGAACAACAGTCAATCGCGTCACAACATTCAAGACCTTAAACGCTATGTAAAATTCAGTTTATTTATTGATTGATTTATTTATTTATTTACTCTCAGGGCCGAAGCATTACAGAGAGGAGTGGGTGATACATAAACAAAAAAAAAAACAGGTAGCGCAGCACTACGATATACAATCAATTACAGCATTCTTAAACAAGTTGGCGTTTGTAATGGAGGCGATGGAAGCGGCAAGGTGGTTCCATTCCTTAGCAGTCTTGGGAATAAAAGAGGCGAAGTGTAAGTTGGTGCGACTGCTGGGTACGCCAACTTTGAACTGGTGGTCGCTGCGGGATGAAATGTAAGATGGCGGTACAAGCAACGTATCTCTGAGATGATGGTTTGAATGGAAGTTTAGCTTCCACTTTCCAAGAGACTGAAAATACCGCGAACCTTTCTTCTCCCTGAAATTTAACATATAAAAGATGCTGTCACAAAGAGATATAACATTGTGGTTCGAGCGCCTGGCCGCAGGTAAATTCTGCTTCCATGGAGAAGCATGAGGGTTTTGTGCGACGCCAGAAATCATAGAAATGATATCAGGACTATGCTATCTTCAATTTCTAACCAACTTTTAGTGAAAACTTTGCCAGCAGGCACCGCACAGCGTTAAGCAAAGCTGAGGTTAAGTAAGTTACGGTTAAGCGCTAATGTTAGGAGCTAACGATTAATGGAGGTTACGGGTCAAGCGCTACAAGTACAGTCCGTGTTTCGTTCGCAGGCGACTGTGCAAATACGAGCTTTATAAAAGGAAACATGTTTCTTGTGTGTAACCGACGGTTAAACGTCAAATGTGAAAAGCGGCTGTGTTTAAATGATTCACAAAATACTTTTATAACTTTAATACACAAGTAAAAAAAGAAGCTTCATTTGTCGTGTGTAGTGATGGAGCTCATCAGCATGCGTCATAGAAAACTGTTGCGTGCACCTGCCCGCCATTCAAAATGCTCGTCACGTAGGCCTTACCCTTTACGGCATGTGGGCAGTGTGGCGGATGCCATTCAAGATGCGCCCTCTATTGTCGTTTTACCGACATGAGGCCGATCCAGAAGGACACTGTACTCGAGACAGGGCGCCGCCGATAATGATGCGACTCTGGTCCCGTGGTCCAGGCTGCCGTGAGAGCCGAGGCGCTTCTTCACAACTGCCGAGGCGCTTCTTCGCCGGCTAACATTCCGTAGTTTGGAGAATCACTGTAAAATTAAAACTAAGAGCATGGGACTCTTTCAGCCTTTTTCCGCCGAGTTGCTTGGGTCTTTTCTGGCGCTCTGCTGAGGGCACGAGGGCACCGTTTTGATTCCTTGCGGCGGTGACGGTTACCATGATTTCGGCACACATTAGAGAACTTAAAGGTATGATGGTGAAGTTTAATGGGTTTAATTCAATATAAGCATATTTTGTCAATCCCTGCTTCACTTTCTTAAGCTCTGGATGTCCTCGTACAACTCCTGACGCTATGGTGCAGCGGTTAATCGGTGCGCCACTGACCTGCGGTGGCAGGCGCTGCCGTCAGGTATGCATTTGTGACCCAGGTTGCTCTTGCCGAGCAGCCTCCTGCGAAGTGTCATGAATTTAACCGTCTAGAGTTGGCGACGCGGTCACCGTCATGTGGCCAAGATTTATGCGCCACACTTGTGTGCGATCTAGGCGGCATATCTGACTCCTAGGTTGCTTCTCCGTGGATGCTTGTTGATATTTTTTGCTCCCGCACCAAGGAGCTGGCGCAGTATTTTTGCGGCATGGGCTTCCTAATTTGCTCACCTCAAAATCATTGCGCTGTGCAACACAAGAAGCAAGTGGGGTTCATAGAAGGAAATAGAATCCTGGCAAACTATTTCATTACAAGAACGACGAGGTCATGAGATACTAAATTATGGAAGTTCGAAAAAGGGTAGATAGGTTAAATGTCGCAGCTATCTGAACTGGTAATTAGAAGAATCGTTTGGTTTTGTTTATTGTGGTTTACCGCCCCAAAGCGACTCAGGCTATGAGGGACGCCGTAGTGAAGGGCTCCGTAAATTTCGACCAACTGGGTTTCTTCTACGCGCGCTGACATCGCACAGCACACAGACCGCATGAATTTCGCCTCCATCAAAATTAGAAGAATGGAAATGATGTAAACATATCAACGAGATCGTCGATTAGCCTCTAAAGCAAGGGACATCAGAGGTCACTCGAACCACTAATCTAATCAAGGCATCCATGGCATATGCTGGTAAGAATGGGCTCAGATGGGAAAGAATGAACTGGGATGAAGCATGCTATAATGTCGGCCACTTGATCTAAGCGCGACAAACCACTACCCCTGTTTAAATGCATCTGGAATGAATAAGCATGCAAGTCCAAATCTAGAACATCGGTTCAATTAAAAGGTCACCTTGAGTGAGGGTGGACGAAAATTAAGTGTTCATTTGTGAACTGCCTTCTCCAATACTATTTCCCTTACGTGCAATTTGTCTATAAAATCAGCAGGCGTGGTGCTTTCTTTCTCACCCTTAAAATGTCCGCCGCCGGATAGACAAGTACAAAATTACTGGACTGCTGTAACTTGCTCAGCGAGCTGGAGATAAGCGTGCAGCGATCGGCGCCGTGTTGAGGTAAATGACTTTGGCGTCGCTAATTTTTTGTTGATTACGTTTAGGACGTGCACTTTTTTATGGAATCAAAAATTAATCGGCATCATAACTTTTCCTACCATTTGCAATATACCTCTCACGTAGATTTGACTGTAACCCTAATTATTCTATCTGGACAAGAACTAGTTTTTTTGTAGTGGCTTTTTTTTTCAAATTTTCCATATCCTGCCATATTGCCATGCTCCGGTTTAAACAAACTCACCATTTTTCCCATTACGTTTCCTGTAATAGAATTTTTGTGATTTTGGGCGTCACGCAAAGACTCCCACAGGCAAGCTGTTATAAGGCTCTTGTATTCATTAGAACACTTCCACTGCTTTATCTAATTTCTGGGCGGACTACGTTTGCGATGCCTGATGATGCATTTTATGGCAAGTGTAAAAAGCTACTCCAGTATACTGAAGCGAAAATCTTGATCCTCTACCCCAGATCTGCTACACTGTATCTTAAATGCCAAATAAACACCTCATATATATCCTCTTTACTTGAGTACACCGAAAATTGGGAAAGTGTCCTCTCAAAGCAGTTTTGCGCTAGGCACTAATAACTCTCCACGTGACCCTCGTCCGTGCTGGCCATATATTCCCTCAGAATGAGAGGATCGGTAATTGCGATAAAATACTCTCGAGATGAGTGTAGCAAGGCTATTCTTTATTTAGCATCACGATCGAGGCCGCGTACATCATGTTGCTGTCCACCCACAATATGTTGATTTCATTTATATTCTTTTAACTTTATCTTAAGAAATGTGAGACAAAAAAATTCACCAACATATTCAGTATGGCACATTAAATATCAGACCGTAAGCACCAAATCGACGTTCCATCTGACCTTTTTCAATTGGGGTAAAATATGACCATGGAGAGCCGCACTTTTATGCGAGGAATTTTATTTGCCACTCTGGTCTTTTTGAATCATTGCGAGGAACGCATCTCTTCCGAAACTTCTCTAGTGAAAAATTATTGCCGTGGTTCTCAGGGACTCTCCAAGTGCTGAAAGCGTAACCTTATACACCTCAGCCTGAGAACGTGCATGAGGACGTCGGCTTATGCGTAATTCTTTCGGAATTTACATAAGCAGCCGATAGTTTCCTATCAGACGGATATCCGAGTGACGTAGCAGTCGAATGCTAAGCCACCAGATTTCAAACGCGGCCACTGCACGTCTCAAGAGACACCTTTTAGTAAGGCTGAGATCTGGGCGAGTTGGTATGCATTCATACTGGTGAACAGCGCAAAAAAGGCGGGACAACAACAAGACAAGCGCTGACTATCAACTGGGTTTATTGAAGGACGGAAGGGTATATATACAAAAACAAAAACATAACACAAAGAAGTAAGAAGATAGTGTGAAAAGGGCCGTGAAAATCAAAACTTATGTCACATGTGAAGTGACAAGGAATTGGCTTACATCACTTCACATGTGACATAAGTTTTGATTTTCACGGCCCTTTTCACACTATCTTCTTACTTCTTTGTGTTATGTTTTTGTTTTTGTATATATACCCTTCCGTCCTTCAATAAACCCAGTTGATAGTCAGCGCTTGTCTTGTTGTTGTCCCGCCTTTTTTGCGCTGTTCACCAGTATGAAGACACCTGTGCCCTGCCCTCCAGCTCCCTAAATGACGGAGCTGTGTACAGGTGGCGCATTTCGTCAGCCTGTGACCAACCTGGGCTTCCACAGACAGCGGCGGCACTCTTGAGTAGGCTGCCTGCCATGCGCTTCGTGCTGCTCTTAACAACTCTGAAACGTCATGGTTACTTTCGCACATGTTTACAGCTAAATATACGTGCAAGTTGGCTTGCTGTTCACAAAAGAGGACGCAAATAAAAGACAAAATTGGCCTGATATTTATTACTGATGGCGTAAATAATTCAACGCGACATAGGTAAGTGAAATGCTCACATAATGAATGCAGTCTTTTGAAACTAGTGCTAGAATGTGGGTACTTTTTTTCTGGAGTCCCTCAGTTTGCACTACTCGGTGCGATAACTGGGCTCAGCGTGCGACGACAGGAAATAGGACGGCGGCCAAATAATGCTGGTTACATACTTCCAACTGCGCAAAAAAACACGGACACAAGGTAGAAGGCACGACACGAGCGCTCGTGTCGTGCCTTCTACCTTGTATCGGTGTTTTTTTGCGCAGTTGAAAGTATGAATCCCCACCAACTCGCCGAGTTTTCCGTCCTTATTAAATGCTGGTTACGCAGACGTTGATTCCGGTCAATATACCGGGTGTCCCAGCTAAATGTAACCAACCTTAGTTAATTAATCAGTTAAGCTTAATTAGCTAACTTTTTAATTATCGGCTTCAGAAAAAAGTGTCAAATAAAATGTTTTAGATCGCCTCAAAAAACCGCTAGTAGTGCTGTTTCCATCACTATACGATTTACGTAGCTTCATTCATCGGCCTTAAACGAAAGTTATCACGTCACCAGCTGCTCGCTCACATCTCTGCACCAATGTGCACCCAAAGTCTCATCGAAGAGAGAACTTCAGGAAAACAGGATTTTATTCTCTAAGGTGCATCTTGGGACGTTTAAGTGGCAGGGTTGTCACGTGGAAGCTTTTTTTTATTGTCCGAATTACGGTTAAAGGCCGGTAAAAAAAGATACTTTACGTAAATAGTACGTTGCTGCAAATGTTTCAGTCAGCTATTTTTCAAAGCGATCTACAACTTTTCCATTGACGCTCTGTTCATCAAGTCAATAATTAAAAAGTTTGCTAATTATGCTTAACTAGTTAGTTAACCTTGAAAAACGAAATAACACTGCAGACTAGGTCACGCGACTCTAAGGAACCCTCAGTTGGTTTCAGACGGCTAGGGCATCCCGTGTTTTTTAAAAGCTTGGTTACATTTAGCTGGGACACCTGGTATATAAGACGTGCATATGGCAAGGCCGAAGATTGGTATGTTTAAATTATAATTATTATTCTTACAAATTGTCAGAGCGCACTTACGCTACACCTTAAGGCGGTCGACATGAATCTAGAACCGTTCCCAAGGAGGGCCTCAGCAGCATCGAAGCGCTTGTTTGTGCATTGGAATCATTGGCCAATATTCATTTTAACGTGCCGCAAGCAATATCTGCGTCGCGTCCGAAATCCTCCTCTTGCCGGAAAGCATTCTTACTGCGCTCTTTTCGTGGCTGTTTTCAAATTGCGCGTCCGGCTTCTGCGTTCACCTCTCATTTAAGCGCGTGAATCTGTCTGTCAAAAGAAGGACACGAAGAAGGACGTAAAAAATATCTGCCACAAGCATTCTTTGAACCAGCGCCGCTCCTCTACCCTTGGTCCTGAGTTGAGCATCGCAGATAAGAACAGCGTCGGGGATTTCCCGATGAGTGCATGTCGTAGGGAAGCTGCTGGTCCGCTCGGAGTGGAGCAACACATGGGTGGCAGTGGCCGCAGCTGAGTAGCCAGTATCTCTTAACAAAATTGGGTTTGGTCTAGCATGTATACTCCGCTGGATTCCATTCATCACCACATTACAAGCAAAGGCGAAACAGAGGAAAACATGGAAAAGCGCTTTGACCGTTTCCTAGACATTCGCGCCTAATACGCGTTCCTTTCTACTTTTGTCCTTCTCTGCCTTTCAGTGTGGCGCGTAGGTGCAGCAGGGTCCCCTTCGGAATGCCGCTCAGACTGCCTCGAAGCAAAGGCCATAGACCAAGTTATTACACTGGCACAGCAGTCATACCCTTGCGCCTTGGCTTCCGTCACTGGTGCGCTCGACAAATTACCCGTCCACAAATTTGCGCTCGTGCTCAGCGCGGTCTGTCGGTCTTTATCGGATGAACAGCGCTTTTGTATGATGCAATACCACCAATAATCTCATAACTCGCGTCGTGGCGCTGCCGCAAACATAGCACACACCTTCAATGAGCCGCAAAGTACTATTTGCGGCCGAAAACGTGGTCTTTGAAGAGATGTTTAGGCGGCCACTTGGAAGCCACTTTAAGACATGTGGTTGCTATCATATGGTTGAGTGAAACACGTTGTTTATTAAAACCCGTTACGGGGATTTTGATAGAGGCATCAGCGCTGACGCGTGCGCCATCGTTGTCGTGGCGACTCAGGCGGATGCTGCTTTGGTCCCCGCCTCCTGGCCTAAAGCATGTTGCTCGAGCTTTCTCCGAAAACTTCCGTGGCCAGCGAAACGCCAGCTGCTACGGACAACCGGAAGGTGTCTGCCACGGTGAGGTACGGAGTGTGGCTAACAGCGTAATACGCCACATGCCAGACGTGGCAGGTAGTAGCAGAGCGAAACACCGCCTGCCACGCCACGCCAATAGCTGTGCTCCAATTTCGCATTACCGACTATTGTAATCGTCTGTCAATTTTTTCATGTGTCCTGTAATAACATATGTGTCCAGTAAAAACATGCACAGTGAGAGAAACACATATCCATTTCAGTGCGTCGATAGGGAATCACGCCTTATTTTACATGTGTTAAGGGACAGCTGTCCGACATGTTACTGTGGGATGTCCGACCAATTCTTCTCTCTCTTGCAGTGCACACAGTGTCGATAGCAATAAAACTTGGTTGTCAGTCATCGCTTTGTTAGTCCCTTCACTCCGTGTCGTCCTTGCGCGGTTTTTCGTCGATCACGCGCATGCTCCGACAAGCACTCGTCTTTGTTATTTTCAAAACTATTTATTATCCTGTGTGAGATGTTATAAACACCAATCATGCATCAACTTCTACCCTCCAGAGTCAGAATTATGCTCCTTCCGGGATTTAGGTAGAAGTTCCGAGGCCAGAAATGATAATTTCTGCTTATGGTAATGTGCAACATGAATCGGACAGGCGAGACACATGTTGAAAGTGGTCTGTGCCTTAGGCATATTCACGAGCACAACTAAAGTGAAGTCAGAGACAGAGGTCTATTTCTAATAAACAGCGTTTAACCGACGGTTAAACGTCAAATGTGAAAAGCGGCTGTGTTGAAATGATCCCCAAAGTACTTTTATAACTTTAATACACAAGTAAAAAAAACACCATCATTTCTCGTGTGTAGTGTCAGAGCTCACCAGAGTGCGTCAGAGTGTTGCGTGCACCTGTTGCGTGCACGGAACTGTTGCGTGCACCTGCCCGCCATTCAAAATGCTCGTCAGGTAGGCCTTAACCTTGAGGGCATGTGGGCAGTGTGGCGGGTGCCATTCAAGATGCGCCCTCTGTTGTCGTTTTACCGACATGAGGCCGATCCAGAAGGACACTATGTACTCGAGACAGGCCGCCTCCGATAATGATGCGACTCTGGTCCCGTGGTCCAGGCTGCCGTGAGAGCGGGAGCTGTCGTGAAGGGAGTGGCGCAACTGCCGAGGCGCTTCTTCGCCGGCTAACATTCCGTAGTTTGGAGAATCACTGTAAAATTAAAATGAAGAGCATGGGACTCTTTCGGCCTTTTTCCACCGAGTTGCTTGGGTCATTTCTGGCGCTCTGCTGAGGGCACGAGGGCACCGTTTTGATTCCTGGCGGCGGTGACGGTTACAGTGATTTCAGCACACATTAGAGAACTTAAAGGTATGATGCTGAAATATAATAAGTTTAATCAAATATGAGCATATTTTGTCAATCTCTGCTTCACTTTCTTAAGCTCTGGATGTCCTCGTACAAATCCTGACGCTATGGTGCAACGGTTAATCGGTGCGCCACTAACCTGCGGTGGCAGGCGCTGCCGTCAGGTGTGCTTTTGTGAACCGGGCTGTTCTTGCCGTGCAGCCCCCTGCGAAGTGTCATGAATTTAACCGTCTACAGTGGGCGACGCGGTCACCGTCATGTGGCCAAGATTTATGCGCCACACTTGTGGGCGATCTGGGCGGCCTATCTGACTCCTAGGTTGCTTCTCTGTGGATGTTTGTTGATATTTTTTGCTCCCGCACCAAGGAGCTGGCCTAGTATTTTTGCGACACGAGCTCCCTAATTTGCTCACCTCAAAATAATTGCGCTGTGCACACAAGAAGCGGGTGGGGTTCACACAAAGAAATAGAATCCTGGCAAACTATTTCATTTTAAGAACGACGAGGTCAAGTTCGAAAAGGGTAGATAGGTTAAAAGTCGCAGCTAACATAACTGGTAATGAGAGGAATGCTTTGGCTTTGTTTATTGGGGTTTACCGTCCCAAAGCGACCCAGGCTATCAGGGACACCGTAGTGAAGGGCTCCGGAAATTTCGACCACCTAGGGTTCTTTAACGCGCACTGACATCGCACAGTACACGGGCCTCTTGAATTTCGCCTCCATGAAAATTAGAAGAATGGAAACGATGTAAACATATCATTGAGATGATCGATTAGCCTCTAAAGCGAGGAACTTCAGAGGTCACTCGAACTACTAATCTAATCAAGGCATCCATGGCATATGCTGGTAAGAATGGGCTCAGATGGGAACGAATGAACTGGGATGATGCATGCTATAATGTCGGCCACTTGATCTAAGCGCGACATACCACTACCGCTGTTCAAATGCATTCGCCGTTAAAACGTCCGCCGCCCACCCCAAACTGTGTCTTAAATGCCAAAGTGATAGCTCATATGCATCGTCTTTACTTGAGTATACCGAAAATTGGGAAAGTGTCCTCTCAAAGCAGTTTTGCGCTAGGCACTAATAACTCTCCACGTGACCCTCGTCCGTGCTGGCCATATATTCCCTCAGAATGAGAGGATCGGTAATTGCGATAAAATACTCTCGAGATGAGTGTAGCAAGGCTATTCTTTATTTAGCATCACGATCGAGGCCGCGTACATCATGTTGCTGTTCACCCACAATATGTTGATTTGATTTATATTCTTTTACCTTTATTTTAACAAATGTGAGACAAAAAATTCACGAACATATTCAGTATGGCACATTAAATATCAGATCGTAAGCACCAAATCGACGTTCCATCTGACCTTTTTCAATTGGGGTTAAATATGACCATGGAGAGCCGCACTTTTATGCGAGGAATTTTATTTGCCACTCTGGACTTTTTGAATCATTGCGAGGAAGCCATCTCTTCCAAAACTTCACTGGTGAAAAATTATTGCCGTGGTACTCAGGGATTCTCTAAGTGCTGAAAGCGTAATCTTATACACCTCAGCCTGAGAACGTGCATTTGGACGTCGGGTTATGCGTAATTCTTTCCGAATTTACATAAGCAGCCAATAGTTTCCTATCGGACGTATATCCGAGTGACGTAGCAGTTGAATGCTAAGCCATCAGATTTAAAACACGGCCAGTGCACGTCTCAAGAGACACCTGTGCCCTGCCCTCCAGCTCCCTAAATACCGGAGCTGTACACAGGTGGCGCATTTCGTCAGCCTGTGCTTCCACAGACAGCGGCGGCACTCTTGAGTAGGCTGCCTGCCATGCGCTTCGAGCTGCTCTTAACAACTCTGAAACGTCATGGTTACTTTCGCACATGTTTACAGCTAAATATACGTGCAAGTTGGCTTGGTGTTCACAAAAGAGGACGCAAATAAAAGACAAAATTGGCCTTATATTTACTACTAATGGCGTAAATAATTCAACGCGACATAGGTAAGTGGAATGCTCACATAATGAATGCAGTCCTTTGAATAGTGCTAGAATGTGGGTATCTTTTTCATTAAGCCCCTAAGTTTTCACTACTCGGTGCGATGATCAGCGTGCGACGACAGGAAATAGGACGGCGGCCAAATAACTCTGGTTACGCAGACGTTGATTCCTGTCAAGTATATATAAGACGTTCATATGAGAAGGCCGAAGATTGGTATGTTTAAATGATAATTATTATCATTACAAATTGTCAGAGCGCACTTACGCTACACCTTAAGGCGGTCGACATGAATCTAGAACCGTTCCCAAGGCGGGCCTCAGCAGCATCGAAGCGCTTCTTTGTGCATTGGAATCATTGGCCATTATTCATTTTAACGTGTGCCAAGCAATATTTGTGTCGCGTCCGATATCCTCCATCTTGCCGGAAAGGATTTTTACTGCGCTCTTTTCGTGGCTGTTTTCAAATTGCGCGTCCGGCTTCTGCGTTCACCTCTTATTCACGCGCGCGAATCTGTCTGTCAAAAGAAGGACATAAAGAAAGACGTAAAAAATGTCCGCCACAAGCATTCTTTGAACCAGCGCCGCTCCTCTACCCTTGGTCCTGAGTTGAGCATCGCGGATAAGAACAGCGTCAGGGATTTCCCGATGAGTGCATCTCGTAGGGAAGCTACTGGTCCGCTGGGAATGGAGCAACACATGTGTGGCAGTGGCCGCAGCTGAGTAGCCAGTATAGCTTAACAAAATGGGTTTCGGTCTAGCATGTATACTCTGTTGGATTCTCTTCATCACCACATTACAAGCAAAGGCAAAGCAGAGGAAAACATGGGAAAAGCGCTTTTACCGTTTCCTCGACATTCGCGCCTACTACGCGTTCCTTTTATTGCGAAGCAATGCTACTTTAGCTACCACCTCAGCCCGTTCCAGCGCGAGGTGGTGGTAGGCACCACTTGACCTTTGGCATGACCTTTGGCATGACGTCATACCATCTGTGTAAAAACGGGCCCCATCTCGCGCCGTCGCAGCGCGAGGCTGGTAGGCACCAGCGGCGGCCTAACTCCCGCTCCTCTCACCAGGGGCGCCGCGCGCGGAGTCACGTCATGCCATCTGTGTAAAAAAAAAACGGGGCTTCATCTCGCGCCGTCGCAGCGCGAGGCTGGTAGGCACCAACGCCGGTTCGCTCCTCTCGTCAAGCCTGTCAGATGCCGCCTCAACCTAGCAAGACACTTCGGCAGAATGCAAAGAGGAATCATCAGCGAGCTACGGAGACAACAGAAGAACGGTGTTGACCAAATATTTTAGGGGAATCCCCCAAGGTGGAGTAGATTTGTAATAAGGGAGTAATTACTCATTGACGTCCACCCGAGCGCAGCCATACGGCCACAAAGCTTGCCGTCCCGGTTAGCTCAATTGGTAGAGCGACTGCTCCGGTGTGGCGGTGGTTCCGGGTTCGAACCCCGGACCAGGACGAATTTTTCTTTAACTACGAAGTTTCTGTGAAAGCTGTATAGCTTTCCTTTGTGGCCGTATGGCTGCGCTCGGGTGGACGTCAATGAGTAATTACTCCCTTATTACAAATCTACTCCACCTTGGGGGATTCCCCTAAAATATTTGGTCAACACTGTTCCCACTTCGAGTTATAGATCAATTCGCTCTCGCCCTACCATAAGCTTGCCGTCCCGGTTAGCTCAATTGGTAGAGCGACTGCTCCGGTGTGGCGGTGGTTCCGGGTTCGAACCCCGGACCAGGACGAATTTTTCTTTAACTACGAAGTTTCTGTGAAAGCTGTATAGCTTTCCTTTGTGGCCGTATGGCTGCGCTCGGGTGGACGTCAATGAGTAATTACTCCCTTATAACAGAAGAACGAGAAGAACGACTTTCCAAGCGGCGTGCTCAATATGCAGCCCGACGAAAACGGTCAACGTCTTCGGTAGAAACAACGTCAGGAACAACTCAATGGGGAAGCAGTTTAGATTTGATCATGTATAGACATTCTGACAAATATCTAATAAGTGACGTACAAACAAAAGTCACTTCTTCACAGATCACCAAAGCGTATTTATAGGTTTGAATAAAAGATGAAACAAAGTAACACGTGTGTGTCGTCATTCTTGGCTATGCGTCATTAGCCGTGTCAGTACATGGGAAACCAATAAAATAGCGGAACCTATCGTATTACTTCGCAATTACCAGGCTTAACCAAGCTAAGCCACAGCCATTTTTTTTTTACTTTTGTCCTTGTCTGCCTTCCACTGTGGCGCGTAGGTGAAGCAGAGTGCCCTTCGGAATGCCGCTCAAACTACCTCGAAGCAAAGGCCATAAACAGTTATTAGGCTGCCACAGCCGTCTAAGCTTTGCGCCTTGGCTGCCGTCACTAATGCGCTAGACAAATTACCCGTCCACAAATTTGCGCTCGTGCTCACCGCGGTCTGTCGGTCTTTATCGGATGATCAGCGCTTTTGTATCAGGCAGTACCACCAATTATCTCACAACTCGCGTCGTGGCGCTGGCGCAAACATACCACATACCTTCAATGAGCCGCAAAGTACTCTTTGCGGCCGAATACGTGGTCTTTGAAGAGATGTTTAGGCGGCCACTTGGAAGCCACTTTAAAGCATGTGGCTGCTATTATATGGTTGAGTGAAACACGTTCTTTATTAAATACCCGTTACAGGGATTTTGTTAGAGCCATCAGCGCCGACGCGTGCGCCATCGTTGTCGTGGCGACTCAGGCGGATGCTGCTTTGGTCCCCGCTTCCTGACCTATGTTGCTCGTGCCCTCTCTGAAAACTTCCGTGACTAGCGAAACGCCAGCTGCCACGGACAACCGGGAGGTGGCTGCCACGGGAAGATGGCGGAGGGTAGCTAGCAGCGTAATACGCAACATGCCAGCCGTGGCAGGTCGTAGCACAGCGAAACACCGCCTGCCATGCCACGCCAATAGCTGTGCTCCAATTTCGCATTACCGACTATTGTAATCGTCTGTAAATTTTTTCATGTGTCCTGTATTAACATGGACAATGACAGAAACACATATCCATTTCAGTGCGTCGAAAGGGAATCACGCCTTATTTGACATGTGTTAAGGGACAGCACTCCGACATGTTACTGTGGGATGTCCAACCAATCATTCTGTATTTTGCAGTGCATACAGCGTCGATAGGAATAAAATTTGGTTGTCAGTCAGCGCCTTGTTAGTCCCTTCACTCCGTGTCGTCCTTGCGCGATTTTTCGTAGATCATGCGCATGCGCCGACAAGCACTCAACTTTGTTAGTTTCAAAATTGTTTATTATCCTGTGTGAAATCATATAACCACTAATCATGCGTCAACTTCTACCCTCCAGAGTCAAAATCATGCTCCTTTCGCGATTCAGGCAGAAGTTCGAGTTCAGAAATTATATACTTCTGCTTATGGAAATGTGCAACTATGAATGGGACAGGCGAGACATGTTGAAAGCGGTCTGTGCTTAGGCATATGCACGAGCACAGCTAAAGTCAGAGACAGAGACAGAGGTCTA
This sequence comes from Amblyomma mixtum, assembly GCF_055824585.1. NCBI lineage: Eukaryota > Metazoa > Arthropoda > Arachnida > Ixodida > Ixodidae > Amblyomma > Amblyomma mixtum. The sequence goes on along the minus strand of NC_143017.1, from coordinate 28,309,228 downwards.
TTTTTAATAAACAGCCTTAGAATAGAATAGCAGTCTTAACGAGGAATGGCTGGATAAGGGACGAGCACTTGTTCTTGCCGCTTCCACGGCCATTTGCATTATTTCTTCCCAAAGCGATGCCTGACGAGGCCATGGTAACATCTTATTTCGTTATATAGTTTGGTTTGGTTTATTGGGGTTTAACGTCCCAAAGCGACTCAGGCTATGAGGGACGCCGTAGTGAAGGGCTCCGGAAATTTCGACCACCTGGGGTTCTTTAACGTGCACTGACATCGCACAGTACACGGGCCTCTAGAATTTCGCCTTCATCGAAATTCAGCCGCCGCAGCCGGGATCGAACCCGCGTCTTTCGGGTCATCAGCCGAGCGCCGTAACCGCTGAGCCACTGCGGCGGCTATAGCCAGAAAGTCTGGACAATTGCCCTTTTTAACGGCAACTTCTTTACGAACGCAATTACTCTGGAGTCCCAAGATTGCAACATACCAATCATTATATCCACAGATCCCCCATCAGGACCCTTGTAGTTTTCTGCTATTTATTGTCAAAAACGCACCCCACTCGTTTTCTGTGACATTCCTAAGTAAGCCATGCGAGCTCAGGACAAACTCTGAAAGCAAGACCTTGCTACGCATCGTAGGACTAAACCATTCTTATCAATATGCTTATAGCAGTATCTTACAAATATCCACAATTGCCTCGCAACTAAAAGTGATGACCATGAAAGTTGCAGTTGTTCTTGATCTGAGACGTCGGCTCTCTCGCAGAGACGGAGTCCAAGGCTGACGCAGCGGCTGTCAACGAAGATGAGGGAGACACCGAGAAGGCATCCACGAGACCGACTGTGGCACCGACCCCGCTGGTCGCGTCGGTCGCCAGTGGACCGTCGAAGGCCGAGGACGATCTGATCCGCCAACTGGAGCGGGAAAAGTTCCAGCTCGGTCGATAGGCCGACAGCTGGCCACCACCGCCGGCGACGGGGACCGCGCAGTCCTCGAGTTGAACAGTCGAGTCGCGGCAACCCCGCCCGCTGTCCCGCACTGCTGAATCGATCTCCGCGGCCGCCGTGAACTTGGTGCGCTGCCTGCCTACGCCCGCTGCTTCCACTTACTGGCAGCAGGGATTCGCCGCCTGAGAACGCCGAAACCGGGGGGGGATCGATGACTTCAAATTCCCTGTTCTTGCCGCCCCCTTACCTTCCCACCCCTCACTTTTCGAGCCATTCTTCCAACCCTTTCCCGTCTCCCTGTTGTAGGCGACCGGCTGGCTCTAAACGCTGCGCCATTGTTGAGCTGGTGCCAGCCTAAGTTGGGCCCAGACGGCTTGCGGACTGAGCTGCCGGACTGTGTGCTGCTTGCGCGGTGTCTCTGTACATCACAAGAGTCGGGGTTCGGGCTAGTGGGTAGTCAACATGAGGGACTGCTGTCAACAATGTTTGTGCGCTATGGATCCTCATGTCCCTACACAAACGCAGCTGGGGCGCCTTGTTTAAATCGTGCCAATTCGAAGCACGCAGTCTAACTCTTCTCCGCTGGTGTGTCATGCGTATGTCTAAGATGCGCAGGTCGGCGCGCTATACGAAAGCATGCTGCCTGCAGCTGCCTGCTCATTTAGCACACAAACTCGACTGCTGCGACGACTATAGGTTCCAATGTGCGGGCCTCCGCCATTATTTCCGAAATAACAAGAAAAACATGTTGCTTAAATTTGCTGGCTCGCGCCTCCTGCCCCAACAAGCGCTATCGTTATGAAAAAGAGTGAAACGTAGAGACGTCTCCCTGCCCCTTTTCAGTAAGCATCAAGCGACAGTGTTGTTCCACATTATAGCGTGGAACATAAACGCAGTCACTGGTAGCTTCACGTCTGAAATGAAACATATTATAATGCCCAGAATTTTTGTATGAAGTGAGCTCGTAGGTGAATAGGCCGATTCGCTGAAAATCAAAACGCAACCCAATTCACCAACTAGAAATTAACCTCTCTTAATTTTATCTTGAGGGTTTCCAGATGGTTTTGGATGATTCGGGCGGCCCGTTGGCGGAGTAGGTGCTACACCAACACTAGTGTCGACCTCATCGCGCGGCTTGTCCATATTTACCGGCTGACTGCCTATTGGGAACAAGTCGTCAATGCGCGAAATTAATTTGACAGCCTATATCTTCTGGTAATTGCTATCTGTGAGTGCAAATGGGCTGCCAGCGCAGGACGGACACGAGAAGAGCAACCAGAGTTGACCGTAATCTGCCGCCTCAAGTTCCTCAGCCCAATCTTTAAGTAGGTGCAGTAGCCCTCAGCGCCAATTTTGTAACTCTACTACGGCGTGTGAATCTCTTCAAAGACTTAACCATTTTGCTGTGCAGTGCTTCAGAGCGCCGATGGCACGCCGCATAAACCCTATACCATACTACCTGGCGGCAGTTTCGGTCGTGAGTGCAGGGGCTGGGAAAGGTACGATGAGGACTGCAGGTTGTAATTTCTATACCGGCAACGACGACTGACGTGTGTGGGGACTCAGTTTGCTTGAAATGAGCCAATGCCGCCCGGTCCAGCCGCCGTGTGAGTTTTTACCTAGCTACCGTTGTTTACCTGAATATACGCGATATATAGACCGGCTAGAAAAAAGAACTGATCGACCGTTGGCAAGAAAAAGAAAATGAATCTCGTTTATCGCTAGCCATGAGAGGAGTAGTGATTTTGTCATCTTACTGTAGATACAGAGTGCATTCATTGTAAATATATGCGTGTTCGTGAATTAGAGCAGTGTTGATGCGGCCTTGTCATCTTTTGTCAGAAGCGCGCTTAATATTTCTTTTGATTTCTATCGAGGCTCCCAAGAAGAAACCATTTGAATCGACCTTCCATGTCCGGCCTCGAGCGAAGGCCGTCCGTCGTACACCCAGTTCACTTGTTGACGCATTGTAGGCTCCCGACGTTCATGTGTATATTCTCATAACTGCCTTTGCGCATATGCTTTTGTTGTTCTTATTCTAATAAAAGCCCGCCTTGAAAAACAAGAACCGAGACGTCTGTTTTATCTGTACGGTTCCTTTATTTTTTTTTTCACCCTATCACGCACTATATTCAAAACTAACAACCGTCTGTGGTGGCACAGTGGCTTTGGCGTTAAGGTGTTAATCCCAAGGTCGAGGGTTGAATCCCGGCCGTCACGGCCGTATTTTGATGGAGGCGAAATACAAAAACGCCCGTGTGCTGTACAATGTACACAACACTGCCATTGTACTAGACTGTACGAGACTGCCATTGAACCACTTTTCACTTAAACATTATGCCCATCCCCCATGTAATACCACACACCAAGGGGCATTTGAGGTACTAATAATAAATGTCAGCACACGTCAAAGAACACCAGGCGGCATAAATTAACCCTCCGCCTTTCACTACGGCATCCCTCATACACCATGTTTCGCTTCTGTACGTTAAACTCCACAATTTATAACCCAGAAATTAACATGTTATTACAATTTGCTAGTGGAGGAACACCGTTGGCATAGTAGCAACTTTCCAAATTTTTCAGTTGAGGAGGGCTTTTGACTGAATTGCCTTGTATTGATATTCACACCCGCGAACAGAATGATATGGCAGTAAAGCTATTCTTAGTGCGTTAACTAGCGGGAATTAATGGGTGTTTCATCCTTGTGCTCGTAAATGCCACTTTTGCTATTTCCATTACGCAAACTAGGAAGCAATTTCAACAACGAAGCGTGGCCCATACCATGCTCCGTTTCATACATAGCAGGCAACGCTGCGGAGGTTGCTGAAATTGTGCGTCCGCGAAACTATATTACTCCGCCACGTATGATTCGTTCTTCTCGAAACTCCAGAAATTGTTTGGATGAATACAAAGAGCGGTATAAAACGACGTAGTAGGATTGAAAATCAAGGCCGAAGCTGTGAGGCGCTCAGTGTTCGGGCTCTCTGGCCATAATTTTCACGGAGTGTGAACTACTTTTTGGGCGCGGGTTTAGTAGAAGCGACTCGCCGTACCAACCGCGTATTATACCGCCACGTGTTCTTTTTGCTTCTCGAAATCTCGACGAGTCGCAGGACGAAAATGTGGCAAGGCAAGAAGTAAAACGAAATACAGGAGGTGCCAGTAACGGCACAGATTTGTCGCTAAGAAATGTGTTTGTGTTCGCTTTGGTTGTATGGCGAACTTCTTTTTGGGTGCGGCCTTAGTCCGCGCGAACAAGCGCGCTAGCTTTGGCAGCGTTGCCTGCTACGTATGAAACGCAGTATAGAGAGATTAAGCATAGCGGAGACGTACAGCCTTTGTCAAAAGTAACCAGGCTGCATGGTTTGTTTCTAGCTCGTACAGTGGAGCCCTTACAGCTTCCCTGAAGCTGAAATGGTCGTTAAAGATAAAGACTGGGGCTCTGCTTACCTTCCAACACTTTTTGATGGTTAGGAAAGCCACAAGGGCTCCACTATACAAGCGAGAAGCAAACCATGCAGCCTGGTTACTTTTGACAATGACGGTACTAGCGTCGACGTATACCGGCTTACCGGACAACAGCTGCGCACGCGCCTGGCTGCATGCCACCGCGCATGCGCAGGAGGCGTCCGGCAAACCAGTATATTGCGTAGTACGTCTGACGAACTACGTCCATTAGTACGTCCGACGCACGAAAGTGAAGTGACTAACTACACAAATACCACGAAACAGCAGCCGACGAATGTCACCAGAGCCGGTCCTTCATCCCGCCAGACACATTTTCCTGGGCCGCATTCCTTAGGCATTTGAGATTCAGCCCATTATTCGTGCGACATTCCCAGAACACTGTCGGAGCGAATCCTTCCCTCGCATAGCAGGATTGCAAACCATGATATTAGCTCTTCTTTTGTTTCATTGCTCTTCGTCGCAGGCGCGCCTGAATGCAGTGTTGAGGCGGTCTTCTTTCTATACTGCTCGTCAGACCGCTTTAGCGCGGACCGAAGGGAAATGCAGTGCGAAAAGCAGCAGAGAGACGCAGACGGCCATGCCTGTAACTCCGGGAGCGCCGCAACGCGGAGACTTCCCCATGTCTAGAGGGAAAGAAAGACTAAGTGCCAAGCGCCGAGAGGAAGATTAACGCATTCGCCGCACACTCGAACACGCACGATACCAGAGCTGTCAGCTGAGTGTTAAGAAGAAACTCGCGGCGAAGTCGAAGTAGTCCATCAAGCGCGACTGCCTTCCGTACAAGTCTCCGGCCGAGAAAGGCCATCGCTCAAACGGGATTACGCGCCGAAAGCCCGAGTCCGGACCGGGCCTCCTCGTGCCTCGCGCAATTTTCTCGGCTTAGAAACGTTCGAACTTCAACGAGACAGCGTGTGCGTTTCCGAAATAAACGTAGAACCAGTATAAACGTACGTACCGTGCCACAAAATTCGAAGTTTCCGTCGTAGACGTAGGTCACCTTCTTTTAGCGTATTTTTTCATTTTTGTGACCAAGTGGAATAAATTGCTTTTCTTCAGTTTTTTTTTCAATATCCCCGCTAGCTGTCACACACTCGAGATGGAAAGAAGAGAACGAGAAACCCCTCGCAATGGGTCCTTTCATCTCGCGCTTCGAACACGCGTGATAATGTCACTGCGGCATAATTGAGAACTGTCAGCGCGAATCCTTTTCCTGCGTATTCGGAGCAAATAAGACACTGGAAGCCCTGAGCACTCGCCTTGCTGCACTTCATTATTATTTGTCTCATTTATTTAAAATTAAACCTAAACTTTCGACGCAGAAGATTGCTTCGTCCTCTATGCAGCAAAACTTTCAGATGTGCAATAGAGGGGATTGTGTAGCTTGCCTAGTTCCATTCACAGCCTTCTTATCCTTACTCTCCGTTACTATCGCTTTAAAACCCCGCCCACCTGTCTTTTTTCGACGTGGTCCTAAAACACGCGCCGCTTTCTTTCTTTGCGGCGCGCTCTTCTCGCCGGACACCAGAATCAACAAATTCCTCAGGATGATAGAGTACCTTCCGCGCGAGTTCGTCCTACACCGGCTTAACTGCTAGTCACGAGCAGCGCCACTTCCTCTCTGTGAAGAACGCAGTGAACGGGTAAAAAAAAAAGAAACTAAAGATGGAACGAACCATGGAGAAACGGAGTTAACCCGAACTCATTCGCTCGTCGCCGTCCTTTCCCTGACCTGTTTTGGAAGAAGCGCCGACCGCGAAAGGGAAGCTCGTCTGTTGTCGCGCACACACGTGCCCCTGGGTAGACCGGCCGTCAGGCAGCAGGTCCGACTGGTTCTCGCGACCTCCGCCGTTGCGGGCCTGCCGATTTCTTTCTCTTCTTTTCACTCGCTTTGTGCGGAGAAAAACACGGGCGTCTCGTAACGCGCTACCCGGCCGAAAAACGACCGCTGCTCCGTGTCTTCCCGGACTCGCATCGAGGAGTATAAAGGTGCGCAATCGTCAAACCAGCAATGGGGTCTCGATGGTATCTGCCCTGCCCCTTTTTATGCTCCACCGGTGCAGTGAGCGAATGCACCCAACGACGCATTACATCGCGAGTTCGAGAGGCATGTGGCGCCGTGATACGCAAACTCGAAAATACTTGTAGAGCTCACCTTACTGTAAAATTTTAGGGGGGCACTTTGTTCACCTGAAGGGTGGTGAGGCGAAAGCCTTTAGCGCGGTGTTGATGCTTGTGTCACTCATGTGGGGTTAAGAGGTTAATTAAGTACACAATTGTTTGTGAACCTTAAATGCTGGAGTCACTGGAGGGTGTTTGGGAGGCATCCGTCTGATTCGACGCCTTTCTGCAAACACTCTCCAGTCAGCCTCATAGACAAGGAGAACAATATATGCGTTGGCAGGAAGTAGCGTAGCCATTAGCACGCTCGGCTAGGATGGTGGAAGGATGGTGGTTGGAATCCCAATGTGCACAAATATTTTTTTTTCTGGTCTGACTAGAAAAAGTGTGACACCTCTGCTGACAACCTTCTGTCGACAACGCTGAGGCATTAAAGGCTTTCGCCTTAAAACGCCTCTTTGTACGCGGTCGTCCGCTGCTGAGGCGAACGAAGGTACCAGCGATGAAGTTGAATTGCACCTCTGCAGAGTGTTAAATGGAAGCGATGTCCTTTACTACGCACGTGCAAGAAGCGCCGACACACTTGTGTCCTTGAAAGTTTCGATACCAAAAGGGGAGCGCAATATTTTATTAACGCGAGAGCATGAGATTGATCATCGACACAAAAACCCGGCGTCGCCCAAAATAGCTACTTTAGAAAACTCGCCATTGATCGAAACGGTGGGCCGTCATCAAATACGGGGCAATTACGAAATGTTAACTAGTAATGGTCACCACGAGTACTTACGACTGCATCAACTACTAAATAATACAATAGAATTGAAATAGGATTAAAACTGAACTATAATGCAATTGGGATGACATTGGAATAGAAATGCAATAATGCTTTCGCATATTACTCGCACGTATGTTCCTCAATTGCACCTGGTAATTTTGTTTACTAAACTAAAAGTTGATCTGTTTGTGTTTATGCCTGTTTCATACAAACTCGCTTTTTCCTACGGGTCACTCTGTCTGCAAGACCAGAAGCCACCTCCCCACTTCGCCCTCAAGAAGGCGAGACAGACAAAAGGCTCTCAGCGAAACTAAAGCGTAGCAACCGTATTTAAAAAAAAAAAAGCGTATTTCAAATTTTTTCCCGCCCCTCGATCCAAACACGTGACGTCAAGACCGAAAATGACTCCGTGATCAACGTTTCGACGTGAATAGCTGTCTAGCCTAGCCTCAAAGATCAGCATGTGATTTGGGGGGCACCTATGCTCCGTCTCACGGGTATGGCGCGACACTGTTAATGTTATTTGGTACTTCTTTTTAATTAGTACCTATTTCTAACTACGCACAATCATTAGCCTCCATCATTCGGCATACTAGACCACGTGGTAGACGACAGGACACACTGGTCTCCATTTCAATAAGTCGAACTAATATGTCTCAGTGGTTGAGGGGTAGCGCGCCTGACTCGCAACGAAACGGAATGGATTCATTTCCCAGCTAATTATCTCAATTTTCTTTTCAGCGTAAATGATTTACACATGTAATGAATCTGAGTCAAGATTAGACCTCATAATCACAATTCAACTGAAGTTCTGAATGTTTTGATTCCACAGCTCAGCGTCTGAAGTTGCAACCCTCTCGACTAATCAAAATTTTCTCTGCACGCCAATGCCAACAACTTCGGTGGTTTCTACTCTGAATATGAGCTTAATGCTGTCGAGTAAGAACGCTTTCTGGAGTCACCACAGCTTCCTTTCAAAAACGGCTATTAAGGGCGACTCCTTATCTCCTTTCTTGATCACTTATAGCATATAAAAAAGCTCCGTTTACTGTGAAGGTAGCCCCTTTGTCATTTGAAAGCGGTAATCTCTCCATACAGACCCAACTTCAAGAAGCGGCACTAGGCTGGTTCGTTGAAATCTGAGCGATGACCGTTCTGACACACGCGCAATTACAGCCGCCGCAGTGGCTCAGTGTGGCTATGGTGCTCGGCTGCTGACCCGAAAGACGCGGGTTCGATCCTGGCCGCGGCGGTTGAATTTCTTTGGAGGAGAAATTCTACAGGCCCGTGTGCTGTCCGATGTCAGTGCACGTTAAAGAACCCCAGGTGGTCGAAATTTCCGGAGCCCTCCACTACGGCGTCTCTCATAGCCTTAGTCGCTTTGGGAAGTTAAACCCCTTAAACCAAACCAAACCAAACACGCGTAGTTACACGTTCTACTCTGTGTATTTGCGGGGCAGCAGTAGGGCTTGCGCAGTATATGCCTAGAATGATATAACGTTTGTTCTCGCCCCGTCAGAGCTTTGGAGTGTCAGGTGTGCTAAATCTATTCAGTGTTTGCAACCTGACTGACAGCCCGTACATTCTGGGCCGTGCATCCGCCATAAGAACCACGCTGTCATAGCCCGGTGGCGATATAGGTGTGTCCACAACGGTAACCTTGAAAAGAAAATTGGCCCTGGTTAAACCTGGAGGATTGCGGAGGCAACGAGGAGAGAGGGGCGATGGAGAGCGCGCGGCAGCGGCGGCGGTCCCGGTGCGCTAGCTGTGCGCCGCTACTGCGCATGCGCAACTGGCGAGCGCGGCGGCGGCATCTTTGAGTCACCCGCGCAGTGACGGGGGCGGCGCGCCAGCTGTGCGCCGTTTGGCGTCACTGCTCCTTGCGCATGCGCAGTATGGCCTTTGGTCAGCTCCGCGAAATGGCTCGGCGACTCGCGTAGTGTTGCTTTCGCAACAGTCGCAGGACGGTTACAAGCATGTACGCGAATGCTTGAACGTTAGCAGTGGTGTGACAGCAAGGAAAGGCGCCGGGCCAGGGGACGCTTGTACCCACGCTTGTACAGCAGTTTCGGACCAGTCACCCCCTGCAGCAGAGGCGGACGCCAAAGCCACCCTCCACCTCCCATCATCTCTCTTGGGTGGGTCAGGGCGGTGGATCCAAGGTGGCTGGTGGGTGATGCTCCTGGAAGGGAAATGTGGCGGCTCCTCGCTCGGACTGGAAAGCTTCACTTTAACAGATGTCTAATTTCTATGGGGGAGAGGGCTGACTCTAACACTGCTTCACAGTAGAATTGCTACGCTTTACCGCCCAGCAGACAACCAGACGGGCTGGCAGCCTTCAAAAATGGCGCTTATAAACGAAACGCTGGCACTAGCGCTTCTGCCGGTTACTTTATTTCTCGCATTGCAGCCGCGGTTTCAGACAACTGAAGTGCTAAGTAAGATTAAGAAAACAAGCCGGCATGAAGCTTTTGAAAGCGGATTATAAGAATAAAAATAAACCGCGGTTTTCATTCATTCGATGTTTGGAAGTGAAATGCAGGTTTTTCAATTTATTGTCCTAAGGCAGTGGAATTCTCTTGTCCTGTCTTCGCTGTGCTTCGGCGGAAAAACACGGGGAACAGATCCCGTCCTGTTTTTCCTTTCTTTATGTCCTATGGCTATGAATAATGGGTGGGAAGAATTCGAGCATATTTATTTTCTTTGCGTGCAGAAGCAAACTAGTTTCAGTGTTAGAACCCTCCCCCCCACCCTCCAAGTGCGGTCTTCACTCTGGGTGGTTCCACCTACGGCGTTGGGGCGAAAGCTGAAAATTCAGGTAATATCGAGACTTTTGTTTCATCGTTTTGCACCTTCTATCTTACCAACCCTACGCGCGAAATTCGCCGCGGTAGCAAGACACAGAAGCGTCATGCAACTCGGACCCGCTACGTGAGCCAGTTTGATACGAGCTTCCATTCCAATAGCTTTCCAGCTCATCCTGCCAGGGTGCAATGACGGCTAGCTCTCTGGCGCGCTCTCCTTGCTCTTTATTGGGTCAGTCTAGGTTTCATTTTCCAGTTGCTGCGCTGTTTCCGCTATTCTGGGGAGGACTGGTTGCATTCCATCGTCATCACTATTCACATCCCATCTATCTGCACTGCAGAACTAAGGCTTCTCCCACATCTGTCTGTGCCTGCCGCCCCTTTATCCTTGAGAACTTCTAAATCTCATCTCGTCATCTCACTGTCGCCCGTGCTACGCTGGCCTCCTTAGTCTTAAGGACCATCGATTACTTGCATTCGCATTACACGCCCTGCCCAAGCCCACGTATACTTCTTTCTTTCCACTAGGGCGTCATTAACCCGCGTTTCTTCTCTCATCCATTCTGCTTTATTCCTCTCTTCTGGCGTTACACCTACCGTTTTGCTTTCCATTGCTCGCTCAATGTGAACAAAAGAAGCTCAGACTAAAACTTTACTACATTCAGTTTTCAACGCAAATGAGGAGTTTTCCTACCACAGGTTCATTTTTGTCTGATGCTAGACACGTGTGACTATGCGCAAAGTTCCTTTTATCGCAGAGTACAAAACAGAAAAATAATTTTCTGTCTATTTGTGTGTACTCGCAATATGTGCGAAAGAAAAAGCATAATATGAGATACTGGGTGTGATTGGTATTTTGAATCGGTGAATATATTCTCCAAGAGAGGACTAAAAATCATTCATTGATAACGAAATACAATTAAGTAGTTACTGCAAACAAGAGAACACGAAAGGCAAATTCTGTAGTTATAAAGCTCCAATAGAATACACCCGACATTTTGTTAACAATAGAATGCGGAGCTGATTCGGAAACTAACCACCATTTACGGCACTATCTCCTGGAAATGTTAGCATTACGCGTACTTCTACTCCAGACAAGTTGTTACCGCATAGGTTGTACATAGCATGAAGCGAGAAATGCATGGAAGAGTTCTGGAAAGACAAGTTACACTTGCATTTTTTCCTCGGGATCGCACTAGACGTCAGTACATTTCCCAGATGTTTTTTTTTTTTTTTCCTTAAGGACAGGAACCGCAAGCACCGTACATTTTGCATGAAAATCTACCGCCAGAAGATGTATTCTCCTCATCACTGCAATTTCAGCGAAATCATTTCGCCCTATTGTCCACAAAAACATCCGCCGAAGCTCTCGGGTCATTGCGGCGTTTGTGGTGATTTGTTCCATTAAACGGCCTTCTAAAGAGTCCGTGCACTGTACAATTTTAAAACTTGAATTTTCGTGTTTTGCGGTCTATCTCTTCTTTCGTTTTCAGAATTTCCGCTATAAACACTACCTTTCGAACAGCTCGCATTATCACGGTATTTTTGTCTTTTTAAGGTGAAACTTCAAATCGCTTTCAACGCCTTCGCGGAAGTGCCTGGCTTTACGGCTGCTTACTGGCACTCGATTCATTTGCATCCTAATTTCATAGCATATCCTTCCCTCGACTGGCTTTTGACAATAGATAATGCACGTGACCAATCATAGTCGTGCCTGACCTGCATGATTCATATTCTGTTGCGAGTTTCCTCCAAAAGGAAAGAAAACCGCGACGGAAATGCGTTCAGGACGGCTCCGAAAAGAAGCGCGTTCGTAACACTGTACCATTTTGAGGACTAAAGCAATTAATTTATAACTTCAAGTGCGCCCTGTGGAGTTTACCTGGTGCAAGGAATCTTCTAATATTTAATATAGGGAGTAATTACTCATTGACATCCACCCAAGCGCAGCTTTCCGGCTGCAAAGGAAAGCTATACAGCTTTCTCAGAAACTTCGAAGTTAAAGAAAATTTGTCCCGTTCCGAGGTTCGAACCCAGGACCACCGCTTCACCGGAGCAGTCGCTCTACCAACTGAGCTAACCGGGACGGCAAGCCTATGGTAGGGCGAGAGCGAATTGATCAATTACTCGAAGTGGGAACAGTGTTGGTCAAATGTTTTAGGGAAATCCCCCAAGGTGGAGTAGATTTGTAATATAGGGAGTAATTACTCATTGATTTGTAATATAGAGAGCAATTACTTATTGACATCAATGAGTAATTACTTCCTATATTACAAATCTACTCCACCTTGGGGGATTCCCCTAAAACATTTGACCAATCTTGTAATTTTTGTTTGTTTTTGCCTCAGGCATAGTTCCGTATTGCGGATTGCGGACTATAGTCCGGAAATTATGGTGCATTTCATTCTGTATGTGTGTGGGGGGGGGGGGGGGTGCACTAAAATAACCAAGCAAGTTACAAGGCCTTCTTTTATCTCCGTTTCCTTCTACACCTAAGCGAGTGCACGTGGCAGGGGAAAGGTTTGCGACGAGCCTTGCAATTCTTGTTTTCGCCTACTGCTGCTTCTTCCGCCTTCGCACTTCCTCACATTCGCCAGCGCACCACGTGAAGCGCACTTAAGAAAGAAAAGAGCACGCGCCGGCGAAGTTACACGCCCCTAACCTCTTTGCCATAGAGCGCTTAGCGAAGCGGCGTCTCGCCGTAAAGCGCTCGCGTCCTTCTTCCTCGAGCTCCGTCATTCTGCGGCGCTGCTCCTCACGAGCGTGGGCGAATTCGGCGTCTTCGAATAAGAGGTGACGTCGCCTAACCGCCACCACGTTATGACGTCTGTGTTTGCCACAAGTGCTACGAAACTCGGCGGCAAGACTCCCATGCGGCGTAAATCTGGGCTCCCATGGCCCTGAACGAAGCTCGCGCTGTTCGAGTGGACATGTTTTGAGAGAAAAGAAACGAACATGTACAGCCTTTGCAAACGTTTGGAAGAAAAAACTGGCAATGGCGCAGGAAACGGGGACACAGAAGGCACACAAAAGACAGGACTGACGCCAACTTGCAACTGGGGCAAGTTGCAACTGGGGCAAGTTGCAACTTGGGCAACTTACAACTGGGTCCCCGTTTCTTGCGCCATTACCAGTTTTTTCTTTCAACATGAACCAACTCGCCCAAACTAGAGTTTTAAAAGTTTGGAGCCCAGGGGATTTTCTTTTGAGCCACACTTCTCTAGCGCTCCAAGTTTCCTGGACCTGAGAAGATTTCCGGTACTGCCTCCTGCAATAGGTAGGACTTCCAGCAATGCTCCTGGAGTCCCAATATAAAGCTTGGAAGTGAACCCCCTGGGTTCTAAACTTTTGACAAAGACTGTGCGTCGAAGTGTGCGTAGAAGTTGTGTTTTACCGTTTAATCTGGGTCCTATCTGAAGAAGTGTTGCAATGAAGCGGAAGCTGTACAACTGTCGCCAGAGAATCCAGGGAATGGGGAACCGCATCGTCATGACTGTTCCCGTCCGTATTAGAAAGGTGCAAATTTGTCGCGCCCTTCTCCTGGTTTACACCGGCCTATCGTGGCGCAATAATATACTCGTAAAAGCAGCCAACAGCCACGGTGGCTTAGTGGATGTGGCACTCGGCTGTGGAGCCCAAGGTAGCGGTGATTCAGTACCAGCCGCGGTGGCCGTATTTCGGTGAGTGCGAATTCCAGTTCACTTTTGCAGGCGAAAATCAATTGGATGCCTTTTCTTTCCCACAAAGTTGATGCTTCTGCTGCTTTAAAAGATGGATGTATTGAATAGTAAATCGGAACACGCTACTCTATTCAAACGCGCGACGCCAAAAGCGCAAATGACTCCGTGATCACTGCCTCTATGTAAGCGGAGATGTATCCTTTCCTCAGGGTTTCGGCAAAAAGGGGCATTTGCGCACGGCAGTTTTCTTGCGAAAACGACCCATAGTTTCGACACCTAATTTTAATATTTTGGCCTTTAACAGTTTACACCAGCACCGCTTTTTGTAAAACTAGCCTCTTTGCGAGTATAACACTGCACTGTATTGATACAGAACTACTATATCTGTCGTCATTATCCATTTAAAAAGCCCCGAGTCGTCGAAGTTAATGTGGAGCACTCTGGTAGGGCTTTTTTTTTTCATTGTCTATATATACATACGTACATTTTATACATTTATAGATATACATTATAAATACATTCTACATTATAGATAAATATTTAAACAATTTATATATTTATTTAGCTAGCTAGTTAGCTAAAGAGGATCGCTTTAAAACTATAAGGTCTGTGAAGGGTTCCATCCTAGACAGCCACAGCGTCACACACACAGACCTCATTGTTTTCTGCTCATCTACAAAACGGGATGTACAGGCGCGGCCATAAGTAAACGGAGCACGCTATTGTGTTCGAAGTGCAATCATGCTTTCTCCATTGGTAATGAAGAAACGTTGTTTGTCTACCAGAAAGCCCACCATCCTCTTCTACCAGCATGCGCGTGCCGCTGCTGGAAACTTCAATTAGGTGACGCGTGAAAAATATTCGAAGACAGTTGCGTGCTCCGTTTACTTTTGTCCGCGCCTGTACTTTTTCGTTTTCGGAAGTGTAGCCTCGCGGGCCTCGCATCCGGAATACAACGGAAACCGACTGTGAGGGACGGCCAGTGGAAGCCGGTTCGCTTATTAAGGACGAATGGAATACCGTCGACGGTTTCTATCGGCAAGTACCGAATAATGTATGGATGCAACGGAAACTCTTTCCTGGCTGTTCTCTGGAGAACACCCCAAAATTACACTCCTTCTCACCAATGTAAAAAAAGAGTCATCTATAGTTTCAAGCTCTTACATAATAGGGAACGGGTTCCCCGAGGCATATAAAAAACCTGTTGCTCTAAGAATTACTTGATTGAATGCGTTCCAATGTGAAGCTACAAGAAAAAATTACCGACGATTAGGTTACTTCCTAATGCGAAATTTGAGCGCAGCAAATAAGCTGTTTCACCTTTTCGATAGATTGAGGCAAAGAAATCGAGCAACACATGTATGCGCTATCACAGAATTTTTTTTATTTTTCACACGTATTCCTTTAACAAAGACTCCACTAACAGTTCTTGACAGTCATGAAGGAAGCTTTGTGGTCGGAGAAATAGACTGATATATGTTCGACTTGGTACACCAATGCTTGATTCTCAAAGACGAGATCTATACAAGTGCCTCGCGAGGTTGTCACAGCCGTGGAACGCGTTACGAGCGAGAGGAACGGGATGTTCTCCCGCATAAGTGTTAGGAAATTGCTGTTTGTCTTTATGTCAACATTAAAGTCCCCCACTACTAACATCGGTGTGGATCGATGGACGGTTAATGCGAGTTGCAGGAAGTGCACGACGTCTTTCGTGAGTGCGGTAGGGGCGAAGTAGGCAGCTACTACCAGCAAGCCGTTGGGCAACTTTGCGGCGCACAGTTCGCCAACTTCATGTGACGTGCCGAACATTTCGACTGGTATTGCAGAGAGACCTGTGCGCAAGTAGATAGCGACTCCCGCCGCTCTGTTGTGGTCTCTGCGAGCACCACAGCAGTATAGGAAATGTATGATTTCGAGAGGCTCTTATGATTTCGAGAGGCTCTTCGGGATCCATCCAGGTTTCAGCAAAGCAAAGTACAGAGGAATGGCGCAGAATGTGATCGTGGTGTACGTCCTTGGCATGTGCGGCAAGGGAGCGTACGTTAAGAATGTGGTTGTGAATGATGAATCAAGTGCTGCCAGCGAATGACGCGTCCATTGGCTGTCTGCGTGTGTTACTGATGTGTGGTTAACATGTTAAGCTTCGCCTGTAAGAGTGGAACGCGACAGCGTCTTGCAACGCTGCCAGGGAGTCCACAGAACGCCATCGCCAATTCGGCTGTACGCCTTGCTGGACGGTAAATTTATTTTTTGAGGAAAGGAAATGTATCTCTCTCGCATATCTGGGTGGACACCTGCACCTCGTCATAAGGGAAAGGGGGAAGATGGGAGTGAACGAAGGCGCCGTATTAGCTAGACGCGCCTTTGTTCATTCCAAACCATTCAGCTGGCATTACGGAGTGGCTAGCGTGCTCGTATCGCACTCCGGAGACCCTGGTTCGATTCCCCAACTGGACCAATTTCGTTCTCGGTTTTATTTATTTATGCGGTATAACTAGAAAGGTTAATTAGGCTATTTCATATTTATATTCTTGAATTTCTATCCATCGTGTTCTGTCATTAACCTGTCAATTGTTGGAACTGTCTAGGATGTTCGACACAACGTATATGATACGAGCAACGCCTTACTGAGTGGGGAAGTGCGTGGTGGTGGAGGGAACGCGGCTTCGTACTTATCTGTTTTTTTCAGCAGCGTCTCCTTTTGCGGACGCTGTTGTCGCTGCGGCGCGCGTCTTTCTTTTCTTTTCTTCTGACCTCTTCATTCTCCTCTATATTAATTAGGCTAATTGATTAATTAAGCAATTAACTAAACTTAGTCCAACTCAGTTGCAGCATCACTATACGACCCCTTTGATTGGTTGCATGGTTACTAGCCAAAGTACAATTGGCCCCATTTGAAATTCGCGCACTGTGACGTCACGAGCATTTCGACCAATTGAAAAGCGTGACATTGGGGGCGGAGCTGGTTACGAGGCCGACGACGACGCGAAACCCAGGAACGGACGCCAAAGAGCTGCGCTCTAAAATGACTTTGTGCCCGGCGGAGCATGCATTCTCTTGGCTCGCTTCCGGGCATCCTGACATCGGCCTCAACTGCTTAGGGTTCTGTATAAAGGGACAGGACACATCTCTGTATAGTGTGTTCCTTTTCACTGAAGAAAGGTAAACTTTTGAGAAACTAACTACAAAAAACTCACAGTAACAGAAACCTCCTTAAACGACCCGAAAATGGGCCCTGGCTCAACCTTTTTGCCAACAA
The DNA here is from genome assembly GCF_055824585.1 of Amblyomma mixtum. Classification (NCBI taxonomy): domain Eukaryota; kingdom Metazoa; phylum Arthropoda; class Arachnida; order Ixodida; family Ixodidae; genus Amblyomma; species Amblyomma mixtum. The sequence continues at coordinate 28,292,175 of NC_143017.1, read as the reverse complement.
CTTAATCAGGTCACTGACGGCTTAGCCTCGCCTGGCACACTGTGCGCTAAAATGAATCTTTTTGTCACTAAAAAACGGGAACCAGTCAACAAGCTTACGCGCAAAAAGGTACGCGGGCCCTACCCCGTCATTAGCCAGCATGAACATGTTCGTTCGGCTTCACCTTTTCCACTGTGATGCCCATACAGAAACGACGCACTCTGTGCAGCTTTCGCACATTTAGCCGCGAACGGTGCAGTGCTCGCATTAGATACCACAGCCTAAAGACAAAAAAATGGATCAGACATGGTAGCTCGGGCAAAGAGCAGGAGGCGCTTCATTATAATTCTGTTTCCTGCGTGTTTCTTGCACCTAGTGTTCTCATTGTTTTTACAACAGCCTATTCGAACACCCAGATACTTCACTAAGGTTGCTGACCAAGTCAAATTAGCAAACATATTGTCACGTAGCAGTTGGTACAGGTAGCGCCGCGTCCAGACGGCAGAGGAACGCCAACACCGAGATGATGCCAGCGCACACCGAGACGGCCAGGATGGAACGTCGAGCTTCGTCTTCTTCAGCAGCGAACCGCGTGGCGCACGAGCTGCGTGCCGAACAGCCGCCGAGCGGCTATTGTTGTAGACGCGGCATTACCCTCCCTCTCGGAAAGAGCATCGGCCCGATGCTTTAACAAGAAAATAGAGAGAAAGAAATAAAAAAAAACACAGTAACACACAGCACTTAGTCACTGAATGTCTCGCGAAAAATAGGGCTTCATCCGCACTACATGAACAATCTCTGGTCTCTGCTGACGGCGAGTAGTCTGGGAAGCCCCATCCGGGAGAACTTCATAGGTTACGTCACTTAGCTGACGGAGAACTCGGTAGGGGCCGAAATACTGCTTGAGCAGTTTTTCGGAAAGACCACGGCGTCGAATGGGGGTCCATACCCACACTTTGTCGTCCGGGGCGAACGTCATCAGTCTGTGGCGGCGGTTGTAACGTCGGGCGTCACGGTCTTGTTGGTTCATGATGCGCACTCTTGCAAGTTGTCGAGCTTCTTCTGCGCGAAGCGTGAACTCCTGGGCGCCAACGTCGGGGTCGCGGCCATCATGGGGCAGCATTGCTTCCAACATTGTCGACACTTCGCGGCCGTACAACAGACAGAAGGGCGTCCTCCGCGTTGTTTCCTGTTGAGCCGTGTTATACGCGAAAGTAATATATGGCAGGATATCGTCCCAAGATCGATGCTCAACGTCAATATACATGGACAGCATGTCGACGAGAGTTTTGTTGAGGCGCTCGGTCAGGCCATTCGTCTGGGGATGGTAGGCGGTTGTTTTCCTGTGAGTAGTGCCACTCAGCCGCATGAGGGATTCCAAGAGTTTGGCAGTGAAAGCGGTGCCTCTATCTGTGATAATTAGTTCTGGAGCGCCATGGCGGAGGACGATGCATTCCACGAAAAATTTCGCAGCCTCGGCTGCTGTGCCGCGCTGGAGGGCCTTGGTTTCAGCGTAGCGCGTAAGGTAATCGGTGGCAACAATAATCCACCGGTTTCCCGAAGATGATGTTGGAAAAGGGCCGAGAAGGTCCATGCCAACTTGCTCAAACGGGAGTCTGGGCACTTGAACGGGATGCAAAAGTCCAGCTGGCTTGACAGGGGGTGTTTTTCTTCGTTGACAATTACGGCACGTGCGCACATAGTGTCGTACAGTCGCTGCAAGCTTAGGCCAGTAATAGCTCTTTTTGATCCGAGCCAGAGTGCGGGCGTAGCCGAGGTGACCTGCGGTGGGCTCGTCGTGACACGCCTGCAAGATTTCTTCACGGAGATTCGCTGGAACGACGAGGAGGTAGTCGCTTCCGGTTGGAGAAAAGTTGGCTTTGTACAGCACGTTGTTGCGCAGACAAAAGGAGGACTGGGTTCTTGCGAAGGGCTGGGGAACCTCCTCGGTACGTGCTTCCAGGAAGTCGATGAGAGGTTTCAACGCCGGGTCTTCACGTTGCTGACTGGAAATAGTCGCTGCGTCTACGGCTGCGATGAGAGGAAAGTCCGGTTCGTCGTCGTCGAGCGCAGCTTCGACTGGATATCTGGACAAGCAGTCGGCATCGTTGTGCTGGCGCCCTGATTTATACACGATGGACATGTCAAACTCCTGAAGGCGTAAGCTCCAACGCGCAAGGCGGCCAGAGGGATCCCGTAAGTTCGTCAACCAGCAGAGACAGTGGTGGTCGGTTACAACTTGAAAATGCCGGCCGTACAGGTAAGGTCGAAATTTTGTCACAGCCCATACCACGGCAAGGCATTCTTTTTCGGTCGTGGAATAATTAAATTCAGCACGAGACAGAGTGCGGCTGGCGTATGCTATTACACGCTCAGCGCCGTCCTGCCACTGGACGAGTACAGCACCGAGACCCACGTTGCTGGCATCTGTGTGGACGAGAGTCTCCGCACGAGAATCGAAATGACCAAGGACAGGCGTGGATTGCAAGCGTCGCCGTAATTCATCAAATGCCTGCTGCTGCTGTTCTGTCCACGCGAATGGGACGTCCTCTCTTGTAAGATGCGTCAACGGTGCAGCAAGTCGGGAAAAGTTGGCAATGAACCGCCGGTAATACGCGCAAAGGCCCAAAAAACGCCGGACCGTTTTCTTGTCCGAAGGAGTGGGAAAGTTGGCGACGGCAGCTGTTTTAGCAGGATCCGGCCGGACTCCACGATGGCTGACGACATGGCCCAGGAAAAGGAGCTCCTCATAACCAAAGTGGCATTTCTCGGGCTTCAACGTCAGGCCGGCAGATCTTATAGCCTGTAGCACGGTCAAGAGGCGCTGGAGGTGTTCTTCGAACGTTGGCGAAAATACAACAACGTCGTCCAGGTATACCAAGCACGTCTGCCATTTCAGGCCCGACAAAACAGCGTCCATCATTCTCTGAAATGTTGCCGGAGCTGAACACAAACCGAAAGGAAGGACCTTGAACTCATAAAGGCCATCCGGCGTCACGAACGCTGTCTTCTCGCGATCCCGCTCGTCAACTTCGATCTGCCAGTAACCACTTTTTAAGTCCAGCGAAGAAAAGTAGCGCGCGTGCCGCAGCCGGTCAAGAGAGTCGTCAATGCGTGGTAACGGGTAGACGTCTTTCTTGGTAACCTGGTTAAGCTTCCGGTAGTCAACGCAAAATCGCAGACTACCATCCTTCTTCTTAACCAAAACCACAGGCGAAGCCCACGGGCTCCTCGACGGCTGAATAACACCATCCTGCAGCATCTCTTTGACTTGTTCAGCTATGGCTTCACGCTCCCTCAGTGAGACACGGTATGGGTTTTGTCGAATTGGTCGGGTACTGTAGTCCGTAATGATGCGGTGCTTAGCGAGAGGCGTCTGTTTGACTGCCGACGTAGACGAGAAACAGTCTTGGAACTGATGCAGTAGGCCGACTAGGCTCTCCCTATCGGCTGGGGGTAAGTCTGGGTTCACGTCGAGGATCAGCTGAGGTGTGCAAGAATTGCACATTTCGCTCTGGAGGGCAAGGCAGTCGTTAATTTCAGCGATTCCCTCGAAGTATGCGACCGCAGTGCCCTTGGCGATGTGTTGCCGTTCGGTCCCGAAATTCGTTAGAAGGACATCTGCCAGGCCGTTCCGTAGCGTGACGATACCCCTCGCGATGCAGACCCCATGAGAGAGCACAAGCGCAGTGTTCTGTTCTGCTACGCCGTCAGCACTGCACCGGTCGTCACAAATGACAGTAACGAGGGCACAGGATCGCGGAGGCACGGTCACATCGGCGTCGATTATGCGCAGGGCCACTCTGCGTGGTTCGGTGTCGGCTGAAATCGTTCCAGGGGTCGAAAATGTTACCAGACGATCAGGAAGGTTTATGATGGCACCATGCTCACGCAAGAAGTCCATTCCGAGGATCAGGTCTTTGCAGCAGTGCGGCAGAACAACAAAAGTGCCAACAAAAGCAGAATTGGCAATGGTGACTCGAGCAGTGCATCTTCCGACAGGCGTCATGAGGTGACCGCCAGCAGTACGAATTTGAGGTCCATCCCATGCTGTCTTTACCTTGCTGAGGCGATCCGCGAGGTGCTTGCTTATTATCGAAAAGTCCGCGCCTGTATCAACTAAAGCAGTCACTGGGTGCCCGTCAACGTGAATGCGGAGGTCGGCGCTAACTGCATCGGTGTCAGGGAAACTCGGGTTCACAGAATCGGGCTGCGGCGGCATCGGGATCTCGGCATCGCGCTCCGGCGGCGTTCGGGGGTCTTCGTTATATCCGCTGTCAGCAACCTTCCCCCCTGAGGTCGCCGCTTTCAGTTTCCCCGGCGCGGGCTTGGAGACCGGCCCCGCCGTCCATCTGGGAAAGCCTGGCGGCTGGGCGACGTGATGCGTGCGGGAGACGGAGATCGGGGTCGGCAGGTAGAGGTGCTGTCATGGGCAGCAAGGTACTCCTCTATTTCGTGGGGTCGCTCACCGAAACGGGGACAGGGAGCGTCACGTGGGAAACCCCGGAGGCCGATTTCACGGTAGGGGCAACGGCGATACAGGTGGCCGGCTTCCCCGCAATGGTAACAGAGCGGCTGCTGATCAGAAGTGCGCCAAACAGCCGCCTTCCGGGCCGGTGGACGCATGGCAGGTCCTCGCTGAGGCCGCTGGTAGAATGACGGTGACGGAGCGGTTGGCGGCGGCGGGTGGTACGGCAAGCGTTGCACAGGTGGCAACTCGGAACGGAGAGCCGCGGCGTAGCTCATGGGGCGTGGCTCCGGCATGACTGGAGGAGGCGGTGAAAATGCTTGGCGAATCTCGCCGCGCACAACCTCGGTAAGAGCCGCAGCCGTCGGATCAGAAGAGGCAAGGGTCAGGTTCTGCAGCTCTTCACGGACCACCGCGCGTATGAGCTCACGCAGCGACGCATTGTCGCTGGACACGCTCAAAGAAGCCGCACTGGCGCTTGGCTCACCGCACAAGGAGTCATTTCGGCGGCAGCGCTGATGCAAGGCCCGCTCAATGGCGGTCGCCTCTTTGATGAAGTCGGCTACCGTCTGCGGGGGATTGCGGACCAAACCAGCGAAGAGTTGGTCCTTCACACCTTGCATCAGGTGGCGGAGCTTCGTTGATTCCGCCATATCTGGGTCAGCGCGCCGACAAAGACGGGTCACGTCCTCGGCGAACATGGCAACGCTCTCATTAGGCTTTTGGACGCGGGCGTCCAGGAGGCGCCGCGCACGATCCCGGCGGTCCGTGCTAGCAAAGGTGTCCCGGACCTGCTGGCGAAAGGTATCCCAGCTTTGGAGATCGGCCTCCCTGTTCTCGAACCAAATCTTGGCTCCGTCTTCGAGGGCGAAATACACGTTCCGCAGCTTCTGCGCAGGGCTCCATTGGTTGAAATCGGCAACCCGCTCAAACTGGTCAAGCCAGTCTTCAACGTCTTCGAAGGTGACGCCATGGAAGCTGGCTGGCACGCGGGGTTGCTGGAGCGTCAAGTGTGAAGCGCTAGCCTGCGCCATGGTGGTATGCTCACCAGGTCGATGAGTGCGTGCCTCTTTTGGGAGAAGACCAAACTCTGGGACCAGTCCCAGGAGGCGGCGGCTGCTGCGGTGAACGGGCGTGCAGACAAGGGGTAGCTGGTCGGGACTCGATGAGCGGCTGTCTGAAGAGGTGTTGGACATGGGACGTCGAGCCCGCAACCTCCACCAGTGTCACGTAGCAGTTGGTACAGGTAGCGCCGCGTCCAGACGGCAGAGGAACGCCAACACCGAGATGATGCCAGCGCACACCGAGACGGCCAGGATGGAACGTCGAGCTTCGTCTTCTTCAGCAGCGAACCGCGTGGCGCACGAGCTGCGTGCCGAACAGCCGCCGAGCGGCTATTGTTGTAGACGCGGCAATATATAGGGTTGATAACCATTCACCGTGACAGAAAACAAGAAACTTTCCACAGTTAACTAAGCTTGCGGGGAAGCTCCGAAAATGTTTCAACGTGTACCAACAGCTGCTGTGATACCCTCTTGGTCCACGCAATACACCGCAACGTCATTAGCACATGTTAAGTGCTTTACTTCTGACGCATGCACTTTAAACTCATTGACTGAATCATTTTTTTTATTATGATAAGACACACTTTATCAAAATAAAAGCAGAACAAAAGTGGGCTAAGGGGGCAGCCCTGGTGCACCGAACGCTGCACTGCAATGGGAGCGACGATGATTTATTGAAATGAAGCTGCGTGGAGCAGTTCTAGTACGCCATGTCCAAGTCCTCTCTGATGACAGGACCAAGACTGATATCATCGAGAATAGCGAAGAAAACAACAATGCGGTACACACTAAAAAGATTTTTAAGTCAAATTGAAAAACTGGGACAGAAGCGTGTACGCCGCCACCGTACTCGAGCACAGATCGCATCGTATGCATGTTCTTCACAGCGAACTTTCCCTGAATGCCCCATGTTTTATGGCTGGTTTGATTTATAAGGCCTAATATCCCACGGCGAATCAGGCTACGTGAGACGCCGTGGGGGAAGGCTCCGGATAATATCGACCACCACGTGTTCTATAACGCGTACTGAGGCCGCAACACACGGGCCTCTAGCATTTCTCCTCCAGCGAAATGCGGCCCGGATCAAATCTGTGTCTTTCTGGTCAGCAGCCGAGCACTATAACCACTGAGCCACCCCAGCAGCTCTGCATTTTTTTTTCAATTCAATTCTTTTTTATTATCATTTCTGCAGCACAGTACATAACATCACTGTCTGGATCCTTAGCCAAAGGCTAGTTATGGATCCATGCAATAAATGCAAAGTGATTAGTGAGGACAAATGCTTTCTACTGCATGCCAAAATAATACACATAAGAATGGTGGAAAAATGCAAAGCGTACAAGCAAGATGGTTCAAATTACAGAAATACAAGAGGGCTCGTGACAAAAAAATAGCAGAGTGTGGAAAAAATACAAACATATGAGGGCAGGAACAGCATTCTTTATACAAAATAAACGCAGTTGCCTTAGAAGTGATTATTCAATGACATATGAATGGCAAACCCAACATCGACACTACAGAGAATAATAAGAGACAAGCACTAAGCGATTTGCATTGTAAATCAGGTAATTATTTGTGACAGAAAAAAGGTCTTCAGTGAAATATAAGGTCTAGACATTGCAAAGAGTGCACAGGGGATTTTATTCCAAATTTTTACCCCTTGATACTCGGAGCGGCGCTGGCCATAGTCATTGCGAGATGTAGGGACCAGAAATCTTCCCTGTGCTGCTGAACGGCTGTTAGTTGGGGCTCTATGGAATATGTTCAAAGGAAAGGGGGAGGTGCCGGAGAGGACTCTTAGTACGAGTAGTGCAACGCGAAAATCTCGAAGCTACAATGCCGGCATTATTTGGAGTCTATAAAACAAAGGCCGAGAAGGCGTATACGGTGTTGTGCAAGTCATTATTCTCAGTGCCCGCTTCTGCAGGCGCAAAACAGGTTCAGTGTAAGTGATGTAAGTGAACCCCCATGATTCTTCACAGTAAGTTAATTGGGACTGGAAGAAGCTAAAGTATATTGTTTTTAGTGTGTTTTCCGAAATGTCGCCGAGCTTTGGCCAGAACGAAACATGCATTAGATAGTGTGCTGCGCAATTTTTCGATATGCGGTTACCAGTTTAATGCGGCGTCTAAGGTTACACTCACGTACTGAATAGTTTTAACTTCTTCAATTTCTTTATCTCCTATCGATATTGCGGAGCAGGTATTCTGGTACCTTTATAAGGGGATGCAATTATAACATATTTAGTCTTGCCTATGCTCAAAGTGAGTCTATTTGTTAAAAACCATTTATTGACTTTCTGAAGTTCTGAGTTTAAAATATGCTTGACTGTTTCAACGGAATTAGCGGTCACCAACAATGAGGTATCGTCGGCGTACATAATGGCACGGGTATTTTTTAGGCAATCGGGTAAGTTGTTTATGTAGAGTGTAAAAAGTATAGGCCCCACTACTGAGCCCTGCGGAACACCTACGGAAATAGAACGCGAACTTGACGCGTGTTCATCAATAATAGCACACTGCCGTCGCCCATTTAAATAGCTTCTAACGAAATCGAGTGATACACCTCTGAACCCGTATCGTTCTAGTTTCTTGCATAAAATATTGAGATCCACAGTTTCGAATGCCTTCTTAATATCCAGGAATACACCAACAGAAATATTGTTATAATTGAGTGCTTCATTGATCGAGTCAGTTATAGAAAGCACAGCCGTGGTGGTCGATCTAAACTTCTGAAAACCATGTTGGGACGTTCACAGAATTGTATTTTAGTCAGGAATTTCGTAATTCTTTTAGCCAATAGTTTTTCGTAGAGAGTGTTGATACAGCTAAGGATTGAGATCGGTCTATAGTTTCCGAGTTCATTAGGATTCCCACTTTTGTAGATAGGGACTACCTTGGCGAGCTTCAAAATATCAGGATAGATGTACTTGATGGCAGGCTACCATTTCTTTTGTTACTGTCTGAAGCCTCCCTGCTAAACGTCTGTTAGAATCTTGTAATCCAAACTAGTTAGGGAGATGGACCCGCAAGATGTAACAAGCCGAAGACTTTCCGCCCTTAGTCTCAGGGAAGAGAACTGCATGCGATGAACAGTATGACGGCGGCGGCGCCTTAAACTCGTATGCTCACTGAAGACTAAACTTTCGTTATAGTATCTGCAAACATTATTTTATATCACTGTTCAGTCAGCGCATGTCGTCTAGAAAAGCTTCGTTGAATTTATCTTAGTCACCCTGATGAAATGCAAGCCGCGTCTGGTAATGGCAAAAAAGCACACACGATTGCCGTCGTCATCAGTGACCACAACGCCGTTTCGCTCTATCTCATCTTTGTGATTCCGCCCGGCATGGGACTTTCCGTGCGAAATAATTTCTAGTCCCATTACGAAAATGCGAAGGGCGGGTGTGTGCACGCATGTGTACTCGCAGATGATGCAAAAAAAACACCGAGGGCATATTAGGGTGACGTCATCAAGCGGTCATATGGCGCTCGCAACAAGCCGAGTACCGCTACTTCAGAAAATCCTATACTTGTTATTGTCGTTGATACGACTGAAAGAATTATGAAAAGGAAATTTCACGAGCCTGCCTACTGGCTCGAGCTGAGCCACAACCGCTGCGTCCGTCTAAATATACTCACAACTGGCCAGCCTCTGAGTGGCGCCAGTTTTCCCAACATTCGCACCAAAATTTTGAAGCAATCGTTTCCGTAGAGCGCTCACGGCGGTGTCATTGGATTTCTCGTTCAATATAGCTTGCATGTGCTAGTCAGGTTGGAGGCTAGCTGTCGACAGATTCGAACTGACGTCATGTGCACCTTCAAATGTGTGGCTTCCCAGACTTTCGTATCAAAATTGTGATGCAACTGTTCGTCATACAGCGTTTCGGGTGGTGCCATACGCGCGTCTGTGTGTGTGTCTGTGTAGTGCGTGCGCGTGTGTGCGTGTGTACGGGTAGGTGGTGTCATATATCGCGCCACCGGAAAGGGCGCAGACAGTGGAGCCAACTGCCTGCGCCACAGAAGGCCTTCACATTCCCACACGTAAACAGTTTAAGTACCTCTACCGAAATTTTTCTTTTTCATTCCTAAACCTCGCTTGTTGGGCGCCTCCCCCGCCATCAGCGTATCCACTCGCGCAAGCACCTATGCTCCCTGATAAGAATCTTCGACAGATTGCAATTTTCATTTTACTTTCCGAACGTCGTCTATGAAAACACCAAGCACTTTGTACTGCTGCGCTATTAACTCTTGCAGAGTAGACCGCAGTGCTGCCTCATTGATTTCTTCTAATGAAACCCGGTCTGTCAAATGATTTCATTTTATTTCCCTGCTTGCTGAGTCCCATTGTTGTCCGAATATATACCTATTCTTTTGTCTGACCTCGACTATTCGTTGCGTCGCAGCTTGCAAGAAGTCACCGTCATCACGGAGTTTGTAATTGAATTTCTCTAAATCCCATCGACCCCTTTGCGTTGCTCCTTATTTCTATTCATCATTTCATTAGGCCGTGGTCAGCAAAACGTAATTCCAGAACTGCGTAACTGTGAAATACTGGTATTAATCAAGCACTAAGAAAATCTCATCCAAGTGTGCTTTGCTGATACCCTAGAAGTAAGTATACTTAACAGCATTTCCAGACTGCAGACATTAAGTCATGTCATCTAATCCGGCTTCACTAAGTAGCACCGACAACAAATCGGTACTCCTGTATCTTAAACTTGTTACTGCTTTTGTCGCATGAACTAAGCACGCACTTGAAATCCCTAAATATAATTAGGAACTTTTCAGGGACACGGTACTGGTGAACAGAGGCAAAAAGCCGGTCCTCTCGTCCGTGGAGCTTGGCACGTATACACAGATCACCTCGTGTTCACTGTGATGAAAAACACAATCACAAACCACATATCTTCTCGTTGGGCTTCATGTAATACTTTGTGCCTCAAGACCAGGCAACGTTTTAGCAAAAAGGACACATACATCTTATGCAACGATAGCGAGCCTGACAGCATCGTAACACCTCCCGGTGAAACACAGCACCATGCTCTCGGTCTGCTCCACCCTTCGGCTTTGCCTCCTGTACAGCTAGTATGACGGTGTCGCTGTTTGTTAGCCAACGCTGCCGCAAGCAGCCTTGACGTCCTTGTCACTGGCAACATCACGAGCACGCGTGGTAGCGGGGCCGCTGCCTGTTGAAAGCTGGCGCTGCTCATTGCTGGTTTCTGACTCTTCAGCGACGCAGAGCGTGTCACTGGTATAGGCTTGTTCGGAGTTTAGTGCTGTCCACCACTGCTGACGAAACGCTTACTGCAGGCTGGCTCAGATTATATGCGGTTTGCATCCTTCTCATCCGTATTCGATATAAGCAATCCGTTGGTTTCTGCACCACCTCGGGGGCTACTGACCCGAAAGACGCGGGTTCGATCCCGGCCGCGGGGGTCGCATTTCGATGGAGGCGATATGCTACAGGCACGTGCACTGTGCGATGCCAGGGCACGTTAACTAACCCCAGGTGGTCGAAATTTCCGGAGCCCTTCACTACGGCGTCCCTCATAGCCTGAGCCACTTTGGGTCATTAAACCCTCACAAACCAACCCTTTGATTGCTGCTTAAGGACATGCGAGGTCATCGGTCCCCTTTGCCGCGTCTTTAGCCTCTGTCGCATCTATTAGGTGCTCCACAGCATCCTCCTTTGCGACTGGCATTGTCACCGCGGCGTAAGCACGGATCCACTCGGCGTCGACGTGGTCAAACCGCCTACAGACTGAGAAATTCGGTACCTTGTAATAGCGTCGAATGTGGCCTGTGCCGTGACAGGACAAGCATTGCATCGGACGGCCAGGCGTGACAACTAGGGTCAGTTCTCTAGCGACCCGTATTTCGAGCGGCAAGTCGTCAACATTCATGCCGCTCTTGAACTTTAATAAAGCTGTCCTCGTAGCGTACCCTTTGTCAGTAGCATCATCCTCGACTGACCTCTACGATATTCGCGAAGGCCGCGAAAGCTGTTCGCACGCCTTCATCTGCTGCTCTATGCTAGAGCCACTGAAGCCTAAGTCTCACCGGATGGTCCTGGGGTTAGATGATGGCGCAGGAACTTCCCTTCACCTGCAGTTTCTTGAGAGCGAGGAGCCGCCCTGTAGCCTCTGGCCCGTTCAAGGGGACTTATGCTTGGTTGTCCAGTAGGCTCCGAGGGCCGCAACATCCTCCAGCAAACCAGTTGGAATGAGACCGTCCATTGTTATCAGAACGATGCGTCCGGTAAACAGCTGAGGTAAAATAAACTCATAATCATTGTCCGCACTCTCAGGAAACCTACTTCCGCGGCTGTCAGAGCCTCCACTAGAGCCCATGATCACAAAATCCGAACAGAGCGATTACCGGAAGTACACATCTCACCCATCGCCGCAGGCTCTCACGCTGTGCTATAACGGTTGTTGGTGTGGTTGTTGTTGTCCTTGCATGTTGCTGTCACAGAGGGATAAATGGTAAATGGCGCGTACCTACTGCGGGAAATTGGCGAAGACACAGGCGGCGACTGACAGATGCTAAAAAGATGTTTTAAAAAATACAGATTGGGAGGTTAAGAACAAATCGCTTGCTGTAAGATGGGTGACTGAAATTTTGAAAAGGGCTACATGAGCAGTTTTGTATAGTTTGATTACGGATGAATTTTGTGCATCAGCAGCCAAAAATTGAATTTCAGAAAGATTTCAAAATGGGAGCTGTTCCGTGTCTAAAAGGAAGCTTTGCATGAAGGAGCGCACATTCCTGTAGCTGTGCCAAAGTGTTGAAGCACCAAAGGAAAGAATGACCCCAGGAGACAAACAGCGCCATGCGACCAAGCAGCGTCATACGGCCGTTTGATGACGTCACCCTATTTTCTTTCCTCTTGCCATCGCGGATTTTCTGTAGGATTCGCGAATACACATACACACGCGCCGCCGGCTTTTGTAGCAATGGGACTAGCAACGCATTCTTATACTAAGAAATGACCTCTCGGTTCGGGTTCAGCACATAACAAGCACAAGGGGGAGATCACCAGACCAGCTGTATGGAGGTCGAAGTTTTGAGGTATGCGACAAGTAGACGTGCGAAGGAAACCTCAAGCATGCAGGATCGCCTTTTTTCTGCTGCACCAGGGGAACCAAAGATGGTAGTGGTCGGGAGAGGAAGTAAGCACTAAAGCTTCAGATTCTTTCAGTAGCATATACCTAGAAATCTGGCTGCTGTAATGTATGCGCATGGCGGGAGGAGGGTAACGACTGGGCCTTGAAGAGATATCTTCAGCAAAGTATCTGTTACCTCATTTAAATAGATTGCTCTTTGCCAAAGCACCCAAACTAACCCTAATAAACACGCCCGGCGCTGGAACCAAAAATTTGATAAGAGGAGTGCCTGGGCTTCCGTAGGCACGGTTAAAGAGGAATATTGTGATAACGAATCCGTCATAACTATCGCAGAAGAAAAGAAGCTGTGTAACTTCTTCACATTCAGGACCACTCCTAAATATTCAGCCAAATAAATGAGTGTGTAGTCGGGAACGCGCAGTGAGAATGATCAATCGAGGGACAGAGAAATTTTCTTCACGCTGTGAGGAGTTCATCACAATGACAAGATAAGAGCAGGAGAACATCAAGTAATCTTCTAATAAACTGTTGAGCGAACAGAAGGGCAATAGTTTTGCATTGTCTGAAAAGATGTCGTCAAAGACAATCTGAATATATGTATCTGAGTGATACATGCATTCGAAGAAGAGACAGAAGTAGCGCCTGCGCTAGAAGAGGAAGAAGTTAGTTGGCTCTCTCGCGCGCGCTCGAACCACTAGGGGACCGCCGCAGGTTTTTCGTCTCTGCGCGGGTGTTCTTTTTGGCGTTGCACGCTACAGTTTGGTGGAGCAGTGCTGGGTACGCTTCCCGACCTGCAAACTCCGTACAGCGTCACTACGGACCTCACACCGGTTCACCAGCGACCCAGCCGCCGTCTCCGCGGAGAGTCGCCTGAATTTGGGCCCCTTCCCCCGCCAACAAGGACGACGCAGCCTCGACCGCCGAGTCCAACTGACATGGCCACTGACACCAGGACCCAGCCGCCGATCCAGCCTCTACCGTCGAGTCCAACTGCCATGGCCGCTGACACCAGGCCCCTGGCGCCGATCCTTTGCCACCCACCGCGAACACCGCCATCTTTTCACGGTGACGTGTTCGAAGACGCTGAGGACTGGCTGGAGACGTTCGAGCGGGTCGCACGCTACAACGGCTGGTGCGACGAGCGCAAGCTGAATAACGTCTACTTTGCCCTGGAAGAGTCTGCTCGGACGTGGTTTGAAAACCACGAGGCTACACTTCCCACCTGGGAGACGTTTTGCCGGAGTCTCCTGGCTACGTTCCCCAACGCTGACCGCCGGGAGAAGGCCGAAGCTGCGCTGCACTCCCGAAATCAGCGCACGAACGAAAGCGTGCGCATGTACACCGAAGACATGACCCGTCTTTTCAAGCGCGCCGACCCCAACATGACAGAGGAGAAGAAGCTGCGCCATCTCATGCGTGGGGTTAAGCAGGAGCTGTTCGCGGGCCTCGTGCGCAGTCCACCCCGCACGGTGGCGGAATTTCTAACCGAGGCGACCACGATGGAGACGACGCTGCAACAACGGGCCCGCCAGTACAACCGCGACATCAACTGCATGGTGCCCGAAGGCTTTTCGTCGTGTCTCGGCGGCAGTGCAGACACCTTGCGTGAACTAATTCGCTCCGTTGTCCGGGAGGAACTGCAACGGATCCATCTGCCTCAGGTTGCACCTGCGCCGCTGGCAGCGCTGTCCGAAGTTGTCAGGGACGAGGTGCGACAGGCTGCGCAGGCACCTCCTGTCCCCGAAGCGCCATCCCGGTTCGATGACCGACCCACGTACGCATCTGTTGTACGTCGCACGACAGGCTACGGTCCCATTACCCCAACGCCTGGCGTGAGCAACATCGGCACATGTCACGCAAGCGTGCCTGGCTACGGTGTGACCCCGTCGACCTCCGTGAGTAACATCACCACGTATTCTGCAACCGCATCTGCTACAGCTGGGCCACGCCCTCGCAAGTCGGATTTGTGGCGTACACCGGACCGCAGGCCTCTCTGCTACCACTGTGGGGAGCCTGGTCACCTCTACCGCGCCTGTCCGTACCGCCAAGTGGACCTTCGCGGTTTCCATCCCGACGCACCCTGCCCTCAGAACGGCGAACGACCGCATGAGATTGCACAGCATCTCTGGGCACGCCAGAACCCTGCCTACTCTGGAAGGCGCGAGTCCCGTTCCCCTTCGCCTCTCCGTTATCGCTCTTCCAGCCCTGGCCGCCAGAGTAGCTCTGCTGGCCGTCGCTCGCCGAGTCCGCGTCAGGAAAACTAACACCAGCGACCTCTGGAGGCAAGGCCGCTGACGTCGGGACGTGTCAAGATCCTCCATCGCGGAACCCTCGAGCCGACGATACCCGGACAGAGAGAGGCAGCGACAGTATCAGATACACTGCATCCGATTTGCGTGTGACAATTGATGGCACTGACATTACCGCGCTGCTCGATACCGGTGCTGATTACTCTGTTATGAGCCGTGCCTTCGCTGGAGAACTTAAGAAGGTTCTGACACCGTGGACGGGGACCCCCATTCGCACCGCTGGTGGCCACCTAATTTCCCCTGTGGGCAAGTGCACGGCTAGAGTTGGGATTAGTGGTTTTACGTACGTTGGTGAATTTGTCGTACTCCCCGAGTGTTCCAGAGACTTGATTCTGGGGATCGACTTCCTGCAGTCGAACGGCGCTGTGATTGACTTTCAGGAGGCACGTGTCACGTTCTCGACCAAACAGGCCGTGGCGCGCTTTGACTCCCGCGATCCCTGCAGCAACGCTCTGCGCATTGTCGAGAACGACGTCACGGTGCCGCCGCGGTGCAGTGTTCTGGTGCTCGTGCGGAACGACCTCTTCCATGACTACGAGGGCCTAGCGGACAGCCATAGTCCACTGCTGCTTAAGCGGGGACTTGCCGTTGCAAGAGGTCTCGTCCAACTACGTGACGGCCGCACCCACGTCCTCCTGACTAACTTTGCCAACGAATATCAGCACCTGGCCAAAGGCATGGCTATTGCCTTCCTCCACGACGTTGCTGAGGTTCCAGGTTTGTGCACCGTGGGAGGACCCTCTCCGGAGTATGCTGGCCCACATCACGTTCTTCAGTCAGTCAGAATAAATCCTGCCTTGCCGTCGGTTCAGAGGGATCTTCTGTCGGCCCTCTTGGCAGAATTTGCGGACTGTTTCGCTACGTGCTCGAAGGTCGGCCGAACTCCACTCGCCAAGCATCGTATCATCACTGACGACACTACGCGACCCGTCTGCCAGCGCCCATATCGTGTTTCCCCGGTGGCGAGAGAGCCAACTAACTTCTTCCTCTTCTAGCGCAGGCGCTACTTCTGTCTCTTCTTCGAATGCATGTATCAATATGTAGAGTTGGCGCAAACCGGATATCCGAAATGCACACGTTTAAGGGATAATGGTTACACTGCACAAACCGAATCTGTGAAGTATATAAGCAAGACCAACTTTCATTGAAAAATGTCCCACGCTGACGAAGATCAAATCTGTGGCATGAAGATGGGAATCGCACAATTTTATGAATGATTGGACAGTTAAGAGCAGAAATCTGTATGACAGTGATGAAATCCTTGATTCTACGTGCAAAGCAGAATTATCCACAAATTTTGGCAGGCCCTATATAGAGACGCAACACATTTTTCTCCAAGAGAAGAAGGAGCGAAATTTATAAGCAGTGCTCCAGAAAACAAGATACAGCCGAACTCGGACACAGTGCCGACATACATTCTATAAACCATTAGAAGAGAGTGCCTTCTCATGCCGGAACAGATGTTGCTCAGCCTGCGCAGCGTGAAAACCAATCGCATTCCTTTCACAGTGACCTGGTTTATGTGAGCCTGCCGGGAAAGTGAAGCGCCGTGTGTAACCTCGAGGTGTACAGTGCTCTAAACTTAAAGAATGGCATGGTGTCGATAAACAATGGAGATACTGACCGGATGAGATAGCAGGAAAACCAATAAAGCGCTTAATTCACATTGAGAGAGAGGTTAATTGCCTAACCATTGGTTCAGTACATTTAGGTAAGACTGCAATGACTGGTACAGACAGTATACGTCATTCTCTGAGGTAGAAAAGGTGATGTCATCTGTATATACATAGGTTATCAACTGTGATAAGTAAGATGTTGAAAAGAACCAGAGAGAGAACGGCGCATTGATACACTGTTCTTAAATGTCGATATATGCCAGAGAAAACACCATTCTGGAAAAAATAAACTTCTCTGTCAGCCAGAAATGCAGAAATCCATGCCACAAGGCAGCTTTTTAGTTCGACACCCTGTAACCTTTGCAACAGAGTCCATTCCACAACGCTGTCTCTAGCTTTGCACATATCCACAGTAACAAGCGCAGCGTATTGCTTTCGGTTACGAACTATTTGTATGCGGCTCTCGAGGTGGGTGTGAGAGCGCACCGTATAAGCACCCTGGCCTCATAACTATTTTGCATGGATTGAATGACTCATTGTCTGAAATTATTGGCATAATTCGGTCATGAAACGCCCTCTCAATTAACTTTACTAAATTCCAAGTCAAAGAAAATGATTTTATACTGTCTGAAACACCGCTTCTACCTTGTTTTTTAAGCAAAGAGACAACCTTCGCTAGACGCCACTCATATCGAATACATAGACCTTTACGAGATTGACTTGCAAGCGCCAGTCAGTCGTCGGGAGATTCCTCCAACAAAATTTTAGCCATAGTAGAGGTGACCCCTTCGGGACCAGGGGCCGCAGCAGGAAGGCGGAGCAGAATGTGTGATAGCTCAATGTGGGTGACCTTCTCGAGATCGTGCAATGCGCTGACCATACTGGGAGGCAAAGGAAGAAGAGCTGCAAATCGATGCTCTAGACGCCTGCGTATCTCTTGGAAAGATTTAGCAATTTCAGCTGGAGTCTGAACTAGGGAGACTGTGTTTAGGGTGGCTGGAATCATTTTCCTCGTCTTTAAGAAACTGAATGAAGTTCACCGATTCATGTCCAACATTCTCGGGCAAAAGTATTGAAAACTGGAAAACTGTAGGATACTTTTACGGAGATATTGAAGGTAATGGTCAATTCCTCTTATATGCAGCAACATATTTCTTTTAAAGTGTTGTCATCTGTCGCATCGACTGTAATAAAAAACAAATGCGGAACGCGTTTGACGACAGCAAAAACTTTAATACAGAAAAAGTCAAGACAGACATCGGGTGATCTGTGGGTATATTGGCTGTTATAGTGAAATCTTACATTATATGAAAAATTGAGTTCCTCAACGCCCGCTCAAAAATGATTTTGTTCAGAATTGCTGGGTATGATCTGATTTATAAAGTCGCCGTGTCGAATACCACACTCTTCCACTCGAGGTCTGTTAGAAAAGTATCCGACCTTTGGCCGAAGAAAAAAAACTGGCATAACTGGAGCGTTGGAAGCCTAATCACCTTCAAAGTAGTCTCCTTGGGACTCCACACACTTCTCCCAGCGGTGCTGCCATTGTTGGAAGTATTCCGAAAAGGCCTTTTTCGGAATGGAGTTTAGCTCAGCTGTCGTTGCAGCCATAATGTCCTCTCTTGTCTGAAATCGCGCTCCTTTCAATGTTCTCTTGACTTTGGGAAACAGCCAGGAGTCGCAGGGGGCCATATCACGAGATTTAGGAGTCTGTTGAACTACAGTAGTCTGGTTTTTCGCGAAAAAAGTCTGAATCAAGTGCGAGGAATGTGCAGGAGCATTGTCGTGATGGATGCACCAATTTCCTGTTGACCTCAAATCCGGTCTCTTGCGCCGTACAGCACCACGTAGGCGACGGAGGATGCCCCTATAGTATTCTTTTGTCATTGTTTGACTTTGTAGGGTGCGTACTCGTGGTGTGCCACACAGAGGGAGTCAAAGAAAGCTGTCAGCATCACTTTGACATTGCTGCGCACTTGGCGGGCCTTCTTTTGTCTCGGTGACATGAAATGCTTCACAGTGACGACTGGGATTTGGTTTCCGGGTCGTTCCCGTACACTCAAGATTCGTCACCAGCGATTATGGTGTTTATGAAGTCGGGGTCACTGTTTGTGGAATCTAGCATGTCCTGCGAGACTTCAACACGCAGCTGCTTTTGCTCCGCCGTGAGCAGCTTCGGCACGAATTTCGCCGCAACTCTCTCCATGGCCAAATCTTCGGGAATAATGGAATGTGCAGAAAAATTGCTGATGTCCACCTCTTCCACAGTTTCTCGGATAGTCACACGACGGTCCCGCATCACCACACCGTTCACTTCGGCAATGACCTGGTCATTTCGGCATGTTGATGGCCGACCAGAGCGTGGCTCGCTCTCCGCCGATGTGCGGCCATCTTTAAATCAATTGAACCACTGTTTAATTTGTGTGCTTCTCATAGCATCTTCACCGAAAGCCGCTCTGAATATTCCGAACAGTTTCCACTCGGTTGTCATCCGGTTTCTGGCAAAATTTGATGCAGTAGCGCCGCTCCTGTTGCTCCGCCATTTTCCTTGTAATAAAAAACCGACGAGAGCACTGCGCACTGCCTCACTCAAACGCTGCGTCCCAGCGACTGACGCTATCGACAGGCCGGAAAATATTCGTACATGCGCACGAAGCTTCAACGTCGGCTGGTGCAAGCGCGCTTGTTGCATATCCATCAAGTGTTCGCAAAAAAAATAAAGTCGGATACTTTTCTAACAGACCTCGTATGGTGCGTTTAAGTGTAGCAGCAAGGAACTGATAACCATCCAGCTTTTGGGGTACTGATTGTGTGGAACTTTCTTTCAGGCTACTTTCCGGCGCCTGTAATCTCGTATGTGCTCCTCATTTTTCCGAAGACATGGGGGTATGCCTTCATTTCCCTGAACGAAGTGACTTCTTTCGAGCTCAATCCAACAATGAGGAAAATGGACCACTTACTCCTCATCATCTGAACTACACAAAGCTTGAAGATCTAATTTGAGCGCAATTTTAAAAACTTATAAAGCTGCGCCGTTGGCCGTTGAGAACTGGTGCGCAACCTGGAAACTTCTCGGGAGGTGATCGCTATCCGTGCACAGTCAACAGACGTCCAAGATGAAACGCTTATCCTGGGGAAGAAAATGTAAGGTCTTATGCGGAGCGACACAGACCTCGGACAGATCTGGGGAGGTCTGAATTTAGGCAGTTGAGTTGGTTGTCGCAAGCCTTGACCCACAAGTGTGGGCCACAGAGATCAGCTCTAAAATTCCATGATACATGATTCGAGCTTAAGTCGCCTACAAGTAAAGCTTGTGCCCAGCAACCAGATAAAAACGAGTCTAAGGGCCGAATGTCATGCACACCTGTTGGAATATATACATTGCCTAGAATGGAGGATTGATATCGAGGAAGATTCAGATACAAAGCCTTAATTCCTCACTGACCGTCATTATATAGAAACGAAACACTTGCCCTGTGGCAAAATTTGGAGGATACGATCAATAGCAAGCCACCGCCCCTTTACGGGAGATGCAACCTAAAAGATCATCCGTGGCACTCGCCATTGCTTTTTCCACCATGACCGCTATAACTTGCGACAAGTTGGAATCCACAACTGTAGCATGCGCGCTGCCACACTAGAATAGCCTGATGTCCAACAAGGACGACGACTGGCCAGTTGGTGCTGAATCAGCTAAAAAACAGCCAACAGACACAACACGCAATTGATCGCAACGGAAGGAATTTGCTTTTTTAGATGATCTACTTGCACAACGGTGATTGTCGTTTGCTATCTTCCCTTTCACTCTTTTGGGTCTTGTGCACGCGCATCCTTGTGCGAATTTTCTTTTGCCTCTTTTCTCCATTAAAATTTCAGTTGTTAGTCCAGCCTTATCTTTTGTTGTTCTTCTCTCCTGTGTTGCGCCTTTTCGCTCGTTTTAAGATGAGTCATATGTCACATCCTTCACAGCAGCAAGCCCCTTGCGCCTTGTAGTCCGTCATCATCATCAGCCTGACTACACTCACTGCAGGGCAAAGGCCTCTCCCTTGTCTCTCCAATTAACCTTGCCCTTTGCCAGCTAAGGCCACCCTATCCCCGCAAATTTCTTAATCTCATCCGCTCTCCTAACTTTCTGCCGCCCCCTGCTACGCTTGCCTTCTCTTGAAATCCACTCCCTTACCCTTAAGGGCCAGCGGTTATCTTGTCTTTGCATTGCATGCCCTGAACAAGCCCATTTCTTCCTCTTGATTTCGCCTAGGATTTCATAAAACCCCGTTTGTTCCCTCACCCACTGTGCCCACTTCCGGTCTCTAACGTTACAACTGTCCTTAACTTAAGCTGAACCCGTTTTGTTAGCCTCCACCTTTCTGATCTATAGGTGGGTACCGGTAAGATACAGCTGTTGTATACATTTCTCTTGTGGGATATTGGTAAACTGCCGTACGTGATATCAGAGAACCTACCATATGCGCTCCACCGCATTCTTATTCTTCTAGTGATTTCCCTTTCATGAACCGGACCGGCGGTGACTACCTGCTTCAAGTATACGCATTCCCTTACCACTTTCCGCACTTCTCTACTAACTGTGAACTGTTGTTCTCTTGTCAGACTGTTGAACATTACCTTGGTTTCTGCATGTTAATTTTTAGGCCCACCATTCTGCTTTGCCTGTGTAACTAATTGATTATGCTTTGCAATTAATCTCCTGAATGACTTAGCGGGGCAATGTCATCAGTGAACCGCAGATTACTTAGGTATTCTCCATTAACTCTTGTTCCCAACTGTTGCCAATCCAGGCCATGGAATACCTCCTTGAAACAGGCGGTGAATACCCATTGGTGAGGTCGTGTCTACCTGCCTTACACCCTTCCTTGTTGGAATAATATTGCTGGTTTTATGGAGGACCATGGTAGATTTCCAGTCGTTATAGATATCTTCCAGGATTTTCACATTAGACTCTTGTACACCCTAATTCCGCAATGCCTGCATGTCTGCTGCGGCGGCAAGTGCGGCGCTTGTCAATTAGCTGCGGCACTTGTGATACCTGAGCCCGGCTTGGACCATCCGAATGGCTTGCGGCCATTTCGGAAAAAAATCATCAGCTTCGTCATCAATCATCTGTTGGTTCTTTGCTTTCAGGTGCTCTTCGCCAGTTAGCCGTCATGGCCTTGCAATTCGGCCCATTTAGTCGAGAGATAAAAAGGGTCTCCTGTATTTCGAGCGGCGGGTTTTGTAGCCAGAGACGAGGTAACAAGGCAAAAAAAATGCGTTTCTAAGGCCGACGAATAACGGGTGATCGCGCTATGGCACGTCAGACAGCTACAGCAGCGTGAAAGGTCGAAAGGTTTTGTGACATCCCGGCACAAAAATATTAAAGCGGCTGAACGTTGTGAAATGTAAAGCCCCAACACCAGCAAACGAATGCAACTGCGCTGCTTAGCTAATAAACGAGGCTAATAGCGGAGGCACCTTATGCCTTAACAGTTCCATAATGACGATGCGCTCAGAAACAAAAGCAGTGTTTTGCAAGCCGCTGCCGATCACTGTGGCCACCTTCCTAGTGCTTCACTCTCTTTTAGGGGTAGGGATCAGGATAGTCTAAGTAGATCGCTTTTTTTGTCTTTCGGTGGTAAACACACAAACAGTTCTGAAATCAAATTTGAGTACTCAAAATTGGCATTTTTAGTGCTCACTAATGTGGTGTTTTTGTGGCTCTACCCCCCAGGTGTGTTCCCGCCGCAGCCGTCTTCACTTCAGCCATTCCCAAGGCAGTGCGGGCTCCTGCTACAGTGGTTCTTCTCCGAGTACGCGCTCCCATGCGAACACCTGTAAAAAAATGTGGCGCCCTACACAAACGGAGACATTAAGTCTAGCGGACTCCTTTCTTGCATGTGTCTCCACTGCGGTGCAACTGCCATCACATGTTTTCCCGACTAAAGTGGTTTCCCTTAGGCAGCACCCAACGCAGCAGTAACGGCCCTGCGACCATGTACCACCGCCAGGGAGACATCATCAACGCCTGCCGCCATGCACGGAGACGAGAGGCTGTCAGCAATCCGCGCTTCGCCCTTTTGTCGATGGCACAGGTGCCGCCGCTGCAGGTGTTCGCCTTCGGGTGGTCCTTGAACCAAGGCATGGGACCCCCTGGTTCAGCTTCCTGAAGGGTCATTCGCAGCTAATTAACTAACAGCTGTGTTTCATTAACTGCGCGCCCCCTTCTCGATGAGGAGGTGACCTGAGGAAAGGACACATTCGGGAGATTTATCCCACTGACTCAGCCGAAAAAGACGATAGAAATGGGAGCGCCGTTAATGATTAACCGACTTCGCCAAACTGGTAAACCCAGCCAATGAGCGTCGTTGGCTCCATCCAAAGGCGGTGCCCAAGACGAAGTCCCTGTGATCGGACGAATAAGGCGCGAAGACGACGGGAGAGGCTATTTCAAGCGCTCGACACATTCATCGGGCAGCGATACCCTGAGTCTCTTCTCAGCTTTTAATTTGTGTCTCTATGTATGTAACTAATGTTGTAAATATGTGAATGCAGTTTTCCCTTGCTTGTCCTACTCCCCGTTTCCGGCCCACGTTCCTTTCTCTTCGGCACAGCGGCGATGGTCCTGGACCTGATGCCTGGTGAAGCAGGCTACCAACACGACGAATCATAAAAGTGTTGATGAATTGATCAACTGATAAAAAAGGAGAAACATCCCCCATGTTTTCCTTGGTTTCGGTGACCGCTGGCTTCCTTCATTCGTATGTCACAACGAGCCCCCCGTTTCCCATCCCTTGTTTGCTCAAGGTCTAGACTCGTTCATGTAAGTCAGAAATCCGAGTGCAAGACTAAACAATAGCTCTGATGTCTTCAAAGTTTCTCTTCCTTTCGCCAGCCCCGGCCTCGGTGGCCGAATTTCGATGAAGGCGAAATTCTAGAGGCCCGTGTGCTGTGCGATGTCAGCTCCCGTTAAAGAACTCCAGGTGGTCGAAGTTTCCAGAGCCCTTCACTACGGCGTCCCTCATAGCCTGAGTTGCTTCGCGACGTTAAACCTCAATAAATCAAACCAATCCTTTCGCCAGCCAAAGCGCATTCCGTTGCGGATGGCTAACAGGTACACAAAGATAACTTCAAGAGCATCGTTATATGCAAGGTGACATTAGTGTTAGGCGTGCTTATTAGTATGGAAGTTTTCCAGCTGTTGCCATCTTCCCGTTTTTAGGAAGCTTTTCTTTAAAATTTTTTGTCATTGAGGCTAAACGACAATATGACAACAATCCAACAAGTGCTAAACTCTGTAGCCGTTCCAAGCATCGCATACAAAATCTATGGTGCCTCCTCAAAAAAGGGTTTACGCCGAAACGTTCCCTTGGAACTTGCAGCTGTAGTACGCGACTTGTAGAATTTCCAGAAAATTACGGGTCTACCAGAAAGGCACTTCAAGGCACTTTAAGAGGACTTTGGCCGCCGCGGTGGCTCAGCGGTTATGGTGCTCGGCTGCTGACCCGAAAGACGCGGGTTCGATCCCGACCGCGGCGGCTAGAATTTCTTTGGAGGAGAAATTCTAGAGGCCCGTGTACTGTGCGATGTCAGTGCACGTTAAAGAACCCCAGGTGGTCGAAATTTCCGGAGCCCTCTACTACGGCGTCTCTCATAGCCTTAGTCGCCTTGGGGCGTTAAACCCCATAAACCAAACCAAACCAAGAGGACTTTGGCTCGTACGTTCCCGCTCGAGCCGACATCTGAGAGTATAATTCTACTGTCACCAAAATTACGAGTTTTCCACTGCGTATACTATTGCTCTATATTAGAAAAATGCCTTGGTTGCCGCCTCATCCGTCATACCAACGTACTGCTCGTACGACGAACAGTGTGTTTTTATAAACACACCGGTGTTTATACAAAGTTTTCAACGGACGCAATGTTCGTAAGCCCCTAGCCCTATATAAACAGCAATGTGTTCGCCTAGCTGTATTTATGCTACACACCTATCAGCTGCACTGCACCAAATATCGCAGCGTGTTGTGTTCCCTGCGACGCACCATTGTCGAGATAGCACCCGTTCTTTCGCCTCGAAATGTACAGAGCTACCTTCCATTGAATCAACTGATTATTGGAAATGATTTAATTCTATGCTTTTCACTTTTATTTTCGTTTTCTTGCTCTTTGGACACTTCAAACCTTGGCCGTTAATTTGCTCCCAACAGACACCGGCCTGTCGAACACCAGGACTACCGCAGGGAATCATATCACATGCGGTGGATCGGGCATGGCATCACCAGGCCAGCATTTTAAGAATGCAATCACGCTTCCAGGCGAAGGCTGTTTTTTAACACTTTAAGCTTATTGTAGAGGAGATGCCTGCAGTGTCTTCCTCAGAGGTTCCTCGAAAGTGCAGCGTATCTAAAATTAGGGGGAAATTATGCTCGAAATAAAGTTGCAGTTTCGTTTTCCTCCTACGGATTGGGAGAATTTCTTCAGCTTTCTTTTGTCACCGTTTCTAAGTTTTCAATTGCGTGAGTAATCGTTTGCACAGAGTAATTGTAAGTTCATAGAGCAATTGTAAAGCATTTGGATTCGATTTCCTGTAATATGGTATTTCAAAGGAGGAAAACACTCCCTACAAGTTGACTGCACGAGGCATAGTATTACGCAAAGATAGCAACAGTCAATAATAAGCGACACAGAGTCGGGCGAACGCAACACGAAGCTGATTAGTATGAGCTCTAGAGTATTAGAGAGCTACACTCTAAGCATAAAGGAGTAAAAAAGGAGTGAGATGTCCTCTAGCGCACTACCCTTTTATAAAAGAAGGTGTGCTAGAGGGCAGTCTACGCGCTTTTTACTCCCATATAGGCGCATTCGTGGTTATAGTGTAATACTAGAGTATTAGTTCTCTTGTATGAAGTATTCCACTTAGGCAATCCAAGAAGCGAAGCCAGCCACCGTTCAGCAGCCTCAGACACTTGTCAAGTTGCTACAGCTCAACAAGTAAACTCTGCAATACTGCACCATTACTCACGTCCCAAGACAAGACTGGATCCTGGGAGCCGGGTATACCTGTCCGTTATTTTGGCAAATCCTTTTCGTGGCAGTAGCGGAGTATACATCAATAAAAATTGCGCACAACAGTAGGCTGGCCCTTAGCTTCTCTACAGAAAGAAAAAAGAAACTGTGTGCTGAAAAGCAGATTGGTTAATGCCTTTCCCTCACTGTTGTAATGAACTATTAGACAGATGAAAGTACCCACATCTTGTCATTTTCGCTTTATCCATAAGAACTGCAGCAACAAAAGCCGGTACATTAATATGTTTCCTTCGTAGTTTTAACAAATTATGAAGCAAGTTAATATCCGATGTCGTATAACGCACGTTCTATGACGCCATAAAGCTTGCGCGGAACACGTCACGCAACTCATTATGCTTTTATTTCAATACTTCCACGACATCTGCTTCGTGGCAGCAGACTCTACGGGCCAGGGAAAAGGCTATACGGTATAATGGAGCCGATATATTAATAGGAACCGGCTGGACTATGGCTTTCATGACCTATTCAGCGCTGCAGGCATTTCGAAGAGATAAAGCCTCCGGCGTGAAAGGTGAACCTTTAGCGCGTGCATGAGAGAGCTTCAAAGGTCAAGTGCTACTTCATTCCAGCAGACTGTAAGTATATGCGTGAATGTAAATGCGCCGGATATCGCGCTTACATAGTGAATTAATAAATAAGAGAGGCTTTGTGGAGCCGGAGTTCACTGTTCAAGACAAAGACGACTCTGGGCTACACTCGTAAGGCGTTCTTCCCGGAGGACAAGATCACGGTTTCAATAGCCGCGCGTGCATGCTGGGAGCAGCAAAGTTTGAATGTGGGTGAATAAGAAATTGCCATTGTGCATTGTGATCTGATGTTGAGATTGAGTGTGCTGCTGCTGAGGGGAAGAGCCAAAGAAGAAAAATTTGCACCTAATTCTGTACTGTAGGACCGAGAAGCTGTACGTCAGAGGCCAGGCGCTACTTGGGCAAAGCTTAGATATGTTAAACTCAGGTAATTTTGCCTTTGTGAGAGAATTCAAGGACAAAACATAGTGAAAAGAGACTTTCAATGGGTCAGATTTTCATAGAATTAAAGGACCGGAATATTTTTACTTTTTTCCAATGCCTGGATTTATTTTTCATGCTGCTTCAGAGAAAAAGAGCTGGAAATTGAGATTTCTGGGTATAATTGAAACATTTTTTGCTTACGGTGTGGGACAGTACTGGAGCAGAGTTTGTTAACCAGCTGCTGTCCGCAGAATCCCTCCTCTGTTCGTCCTTTCAGTATATCACAGGCAGGTGATAGCGATCTTGCCAGCGAGCAATGAATACAATTCGCGCCCTTATTGAACACAGTGCGCCTAGAACGCACAAAGCATTTCTGTTCCGAATATAACTTAATACTAGCGTGGTGAATATTCCTTCTTTCTCTTTATTTCGCTTCTTCTGATGCAGAACTATGGTTGCTCTCAATTTTTGCCACACGCTTGCAAAGTCAGCCTGCTTTGCCAAGTTCTTTTTGTCTGCAATGCGAAGGTGCAGTAATGAAGTAACAGTTGTGCAGTAATGCGAAAGCATCTCTATTACAGCTGCCGATTATGTTGCTGCGTGTCCGTGCGCAAATTACCCTAGTGCATTTCGGAGCAGCATCTCGGGTGAGTTGTAGCGGCCACGGAATGGTAAGGTCTCGAACATGGGCTTGAAGAGGGAACAGAAGAAGATAGTGAAGTGGAAGCCTATTAATGAGTTAGAATTACGAGGGAAAGTAGAGGAATTCAGGATGTTGCTTCAAAACAGATTTTGTGCTTTAACTGAGGACTTAATGTTCAAGCTATGAACAAGACTCAAAGCAATCATTAACGGGTGCGCAGCAGAAGTAGGCGGTGGAATGGTTTCGCACGACACCGTCACATTTTCTTAAGAGATGAAAGGTCTTAATAAGAAACGCCAAAACATGCAATCATCAACCCCATAGATGGAATAGAATTTGCAGAACTATCAAAGTTAATCAACAAACGCAAGGTCACCGACATAAGAAAGTTTGCTATGGATAGAACCGAGCAAGCTCGAAAGAACGGAGGCAGCCTAAAAGCGCTGAAGAGGAAACTAGGCATTGGCAAAAATTTGGCTGTGGCTTAGCTGTGGTTAAGCCTGGATATACAAGCGAAAAGCTGAAGTTATGCTTTGTTTGACGTCATGGCTGTCGCAGTTCGCGCACAATGCACTTGGAGCACCACGATAACGGTGGAGGCGTTCGGCCGTCCACACACTGCCTAAACGGAGACGGAGGAGACGCGCATGTAGTAAATAGGGTGCTGTCTTAGAAGGTTGCTGTAGAGACATGTACTGTGGTGTCCATTCCTTTCGAGGTGTACACCAAGATATTATAGACAGTCATTTCCTTTCCTTAACGCCAATTTTCATTTCATTTCATTTTCCTTAAGGCCCTTACGGCGCAGTTCGGGTATCCACCGAGATATGAGAGAGACAGGCGTCGTTTCCTTTCCTTAAAACAAATTTTCTTCCCATTTTCCTCCCCTTTCGGCGGACTATTTGTCTTTTATTTATTTATTTTATTTCTGATATTTTGGTTTGGTTTGGTTTATGGGGTTTAACGTCCCAAAGCGACTAAGGCTATGAGAGACGCCGTAGTGGAGGGGCTCCGGAAATTTCGACCACCTGGGGTTCTTTAACGTGCACTGACATCGCACAGTACACGGGCCTCTAGAATTTCTCCTCCAAAGAAATTCCAGCCGCCGCGGCCGGGATCGAACCCGCGTCTTTTGGGTCAGCAGCCGAGCACCATAGCCACTGAGCCACCGCGGGGCATTTCTGATATTTTATTTTTTTCCTTTCTTTTTCATTCTCGTTTCTGTGCTTATTTGTATTCTTTCTTTTTATTACGGAGTCCACGACCATCTGCGCTGCGCGCGACGTCGCTTGGTTTCGCGCATGCACAGAAGTGGCAAATCTGGCCTCCGGCTCACGCGAAGCGCGGTGCTGACGAGCCTAGTGAAGCTTTTCGCTTCAAAATTTGATGTATGCTTTAGGAGAAAAAAAAGGTAATGTCATTAGAAATAAGGAAATGATAGTTAAAGTAGCTGTAGAGTTCTGCACAAATCTGCACAGTAGCAGATGTAATCAGGACGTGAAGGAGATGGCCAGTATCACACAGCGATGGGACATCCATCCAGTAACGAAAGAGGAAGTAACGAAAGCATTAGGAGCAATTCAAAGGTAGAAAACAGCTGGCGAAGATCAGGTAACAGGAAATCTGTTGAAGGACGGACGGGAGATTGTGTGGAAAAACTGGCCACCCTGTACACGCAACGCCTTATGACCTCGAGTGTACCAGAAGCATGGAAGAACGCTAATATAACCCGAACCCATAAGAAAGCAGGCATCAAGGACTTGAAAAATAACAGTCCGATCAGCTTACTGTCTGTTTCCTGTGAGATATTTACTACGGCAACCGCTTATAGTGTCAGGGCAACCTTAGACTTCAATAAACCACATGACCAGGCAGGCTTTCGTAATGGATACTCGACAATAGACCTTAATTCCACTATTAATCAGGTGATATAAAATGGGTAGACTATAACCAAGGCCTATATCTAGCCTATATAAATTATGAGAAAGCATTTGACACAGTCTGAACCTTAGTTGTCTTCCAGGCATGGCAGAATAACGGTGTAGAAAAGCCTTACGTGAAGACACCGGAAGATATCTATAACGGCTGCACAGCTACCATAGTCTTGCATAAAATCGGCAATAATATTCCAACAAGGAAGGGTGTAAGGCAGTAAGACACGATCTCACCAATGGTATTCACCGCCTCTTTAAAGGAGGTATTCCGAGGCCTGGACTGGGAACAGTAGGGGATAAGAGTTAATAAGGAATACCTTACTTCTATGCGATTTGCTGATGGCATTGGCCTGCTGAGTCATTCGGGAGATAAACTGCAAAGCATGATCAATGAGTTAGACAGGCAGATAAGAACAGTAGGTCTAAAAGTTAATATGCAGAAAACCAAAGTAGTGTTCCACAGTCTCGGAAGGGAACAGCAGCTTACAATTGCTAGCGAAATGCTGGAAGTAGCAAGGGAATATACCTACTCAGGACACGTAGTGACCGCAGATCAGAATCACGTGAGCCAAAAATGGCAGTGGTTTAGCTCTGGTTAAACATGGTTGTGCTGCGAAAGCAACGGCTGCCTGGCTACGCTTAGGTCTCGCTTGTGGTTAGGCGTTTAGGAGTTTTGGCTAAGCTCTATTGTTTATACACGAAGAAGACACACTGAGGCAAACCGTATATATACCCTCGAAACGACACCTCCTCCCTCTCAGTCTCCCCTCGGGACCGATCCGGGAGTCCAAGGAGATCCGCGTCCTTGGCCTCTTCATACACCACCAACGCAGAGTTGACACCACCCTAGCCAAACTTCGCACGGTGGGATACCAGGTGGGCCGCATGGTCCGCCGGGTCTCCAACAAGCGGGGCGGATTACGAAGCAAGGATGCACTGCGGCTTGCCCATGCTTTCGTAACGAGTAGAATCCTCTACTCAACTCCCTACTTGCACCTGCGCAAACACGATGATGACCAAATGGAGGTCATCCTGCGGAAAGTCATCAAGCGGGCTCTCGATCTCCCGGTCACTACGTCCAACCAGAGGCTTCTGGCCTTGGGCGTGGTGAACACATTTCGGCAGCTTCGAGAAGCCCACTTAGTCAACCAATACACGCGTCTTGCACAGACCACGTCCGGTCGCCGCCTCTTGGACCGGCTACACATCAAACATGACTACCACATTGAGGAAAGGGAGAGAGTGCCAGAACCCTGGAGGGGCGCCCTCCGGGTCCGACCACTTCCCCGCAAAATGTCCAGAGAAGACCATATCGGTCGTCGCCAGGCGCGCGCGGAAGCGTTGGCGCGATATTATGGTAACCAAGAACACGTGTATTACGTGGACGTTGCCGGCCCACACCACGGGGGGTGGTACACGGCCGCAGTCGTACACAACAAGAACACAGTTAACGGGCTCACTTTCAAAGCCTACAACTCAACACACGCGGAGGAGATTGCCATTGCTCTGGCTCTCACGAATCCCAAGTCAAAACACATCATCACCGACTCGCGAGGGGCCTGTCGGAACTACGAGCTGGGCTGGGCTCCCCCGCTTGCCTGGCGCATACTGGAATATAGCTGTCGATGCGAAGATCCAACTCCACGCAACCTGATTTGGGCCCCCGGTCACCAGGGACTCCAGGTAAACGAACAGGCCGATCAGGCCGCCCGCGCACTCTCTCCCCGGGCTATCTCCCTGTCCTTGGAAGGGTACTCCCAATCAGACAATCTGGCCCTTACATTCAAACAAATCATCGATTACTACAAGGAGGAGCACCGGCGCTACCCGGCCCCTTGTAAGGGTCTGGATCGCGCTGACGAGCGCCTCCTCATCAAAATTCTTACTAACACTGTACTGAGCCCGGCGGTGCTTAAACATTTCAATACATCCTTTGATGGCGCGTGCCAGTTCTGTGGGGAGGTGGCTGACACCTTCCACATGGTTTGGGCGTGTCAATCAAACCCATCTATCCCCCCAACCCCAACCCCACCAGAGAGGACTGGGAGGCGGCCCTGCTCGGCTGTCAAGACCTGAAGAGCCAAAAGGCTTTGGTTCAACGGACGCGGACGGCGTTGCTTGCCAATGGGGCACCGGAATAGGGGCTCCACCCAGTATTGTAAGGGGAAAGGGCCAATAGGGTCCTACCCCAATCCCCTTTCTGTAAATTACTTAATTTCCCATAAATGTTTTTCACCACCACCACCTCCCTCTCTACTACGCACAACTGGCGAAGCGAGCGCCGGCGGCGGCGGCGCCATCTGGTGAAGCGCGACGGCGACAGCTGCTGCGGTTGCTAGGCGACGGCTGAAGGTCATTCGTGGAGTCGCCGCCTCAGTTTTACTATTTTTTTACTTTTTATGGCTAGGGTTCAAGGCTGTCGCCGCACGCTCCCTCCGCAGTTTTTTTTTTTGTTCCTTCATGCGGGTTTGTAGGCATGAGCCAGAACAGAAGGCGCTGCGGAAAGCCTTGTGCAGACGACGCGACGCCAAGGCTACGCCCAACCTTCTCCCGTCAGTCAGAACGATGCGCCAATGGAGTGCCTTTAGCGAAAGTAGCCCCCCTTGACGTCAGCGGGGTGCAGAGTAGTGGGCCGGGCCCGTTTTTGAAGGAAGGAAAGAACGAACGGTCTTTGATTTGAATTTTCTCAGCTTTTCGGGGCGCGCATGGCTCTAGTATTTTGCAGAGGTTATCTTCGATGCCTCATCTATGCAGTGGGCTTGTTTTTCAAAAATGTCCGGACCCTGGGCAGTGGCCCTTTAAGAGAAATTCGGCAGAGACACTCAACACTGCTTACAAGTGAGAAGGCGCAAGCGTTCCCGCTCACTTTGTGAACGCAGTCGCCCCGCGACGTGATGTAACCTGATGCCATGTAGGTGGCAATTCTACCTCTTCATGGCTCACCGTAGCCGGCGCCGCTACGACGCCGGCACCTTCTTATCGGCAGGTTGATCCCCCTTAAGGGTATGGAAGGGAGAGCTAACTGGTTAATGTCCATATATGCAGAAGTGGTCTTTCACTACTTAACATTCGTAGACCCCTGGGAGTCCTCATACCCCTCCTGTCGCAGTGGCGCAGCGGTTAAGAGGTGTGCCACTACCCTGAAATGGCAGGTGGTACCACCGGTGGAACTTATGTGATCCTGGTTGCTCTTCCCGAGCAACCTCGCGCGATCAATCATTAATTTAACCGCCACCTTTCAGGTTGCATGAGGACGCCATCTTTCATGGGTACCATCGAGTGTTATGACTCGAACACACACAGACAGGTTTTCGCTGAATGGGGGAAGTAAGGCTTACGCCTTAATAAGCATAGGGTGGAGCATATTTGGCAGGCTTTCTCGGACAATAAATAGTAGTTTACCAATGCATATCACGAGAAAAGTATATAGCAGGTGTATCTTACCGGGACTCACCTATGGGGTAGAAACGTGGGGTATAACAAAAAGAGTTCAACTTAAGGACAAATCAGCGAGCTATGGAAAGGAAAATGATAGGTGTAACTTTGAGAGGCAGAAAGACGGAAGAGTACGTCAGGGAACAAACGCGGGTTAGTGATATCCGAGTCGAAGTCAGCAAGAAATGGGCTTGAGCAGGGCATGCAATGCGAAGGCAAGATAAGCATAGTCGTTAAGAGTAATGGACAGAATTCCAAGAGAATACAAGCGTAGCAGGGGGCGGCAGCAAGCTAGGTGCGACGATGAGATTAAGTTTGAGGGGATATGGGGCGAGGTGTTTTCCCTGCAGTGGGCGTAGTCTATCTGATGGTGCTGATGATCTCGGAGCAGGCTACGCCATACTACAGCCGTATGTCAGATTGGCCGAGCTGATCGACTGTGAGGGCTATCCTCAGCCTTCCTAACTGTTGTGAGTGGCGAATTAGATTCTAAAGCACCTCGGAACATGCTGCACCGCACTCTCGCCTTGTATCAGGTTAGCCAAGGTGTTAGCAAAGGTTATCAGGTTAGCCGACGTTAGCCAAGAAAGCCAAGACTTTCTTAAGCCGCCCAAGGTAATAGTGATCTGTTATTGCAAAAAATATAATAAAAGAAGGAAGAGGTGTTGCCAGCCATGCCAACTGCTATTTAATAATTTATCACAGGAGTGCGACCGGTGGATATAAAGGGACAAGGTGAGGATAGCAAGAAGTGCAGAGGCAGCGACAGCGAGAAAGGACAGGGGAGAGCTTTACACACTATTTACAATATTTACAAAAATATAAAGAGGTGAACAAGTTTGTGCCGCTCGCAAGCGAATCTCCAGGCACCGTCTGAATTATAACTGCGAGCGAGCGACCACTGCCCTTATTTACAACAAACAAACACTGTCTATACAACCTGCGGGCACGTAGTGTTCTGTCGCTAATGGTTCGCGCGCGTGGCACTGTCCTAGGTGTGGTGAGCGGCGAATTAGGCCCCAAGGCAACTCGGTGCAGACTATACCGCGCTGTAGTCTCGTCAGACTCTTTCAACTCAAAATTAAGGCTCAGTGAAGGCATCAAACTGCATTAAATTTGCAGCAGTTGTATCCCCGCCAGAAGTAAAATCGATCACCATCGAGAGTCTGATCAACTTAACTCCAAGCCCTTATGGCGTCATCGTAACTATCAATGCTTTCCAGCGTGCGAAACCAGTCGAGAGATAAGCTTAGTCCAAAAAGCTGAAGAGAGGAGCGTGCATTTTTCTAAACTATTTGTCATCTCTTTCAAGTGGAACGATGTTCATTTCAGTCGTAATGCGGAAGTTTGGGCAATTCGGTTGGCCAAATGGAAGAATAGCACCCCCAAAAACACAGGCGCTAGAGACAAAGCTGACTCATACAAGCTTTGATTGCGACTCAGTTTTATTCAGGAGCGTGTCACAATAAAATGAAATTGAGAACAACCTCGTGAAATTAATTACAAAGACGGCAATGACATTCACCCGAGAACCTTATCGCACCTCACCTTCGCATATTCAAGGATGAAATATTGTTTTTCGATAAAATGGATGGCGTGTTAACACACGAGTCGACTCCAAGCGCCATTTTCTCTGCTTAGCTATTTTATCTTGCCGTTTCGCAGCGGTTTCTAGCCAGGATTTTTCGACCGGGGAAGTCGAATTGGCAAGGAGGTATTTGATCGTAAAGTTGGCAATGCATTCCTAAATAATCTGATGCAGTTAAGTTCACGTTGTAATCTGCCCCATACAGCCTTTCGTCTTGAGGTCGTCCAGTCTGTTCGATGCACGATTTGCCACAGACTGATTAGTTTTTTTTTTCGACAACCAACGTCTTGTTCACATTCCCCTAATGGTGGAGACGCTTCGGGTGTCCACCGCGAGCGACGTGCTCCGCATGGGCTCCGCAAATTTTGACCAGCCAGGCCCGATCATCTCAACGGACCTCCAAAATTTTTGTTGGAGCTTGAAGAGGAACAGAAGCGGACCACTTGGACACCAAATTCGAAGAGGTGGGCCCATTTTTGGGTTTTCTACCGGACTTTGAATTTGCCGAGCGGCGGGGTGCGAGCTAAGCCTCGTTGGCCTAGCACGACTACGGGCGTTCGAGGACTCTCCGGCCTCGTCACGAGCGACGACGACGATGGCAACGGTCCCCTACCCAGACAACCGACCCAACATCGAGAAGGCACTAGAAGATTCGCCAAAAGATTTCATGGAAACCCAGGAGATGGAAGAAGACTGCCACGTCAGCACTCGGCCAACGGTCGAGGCGGGAAGCGAGGCGGTTTTCGCGCCTCAAGAGGCCGCCATGATGGGTCCGCAGGGAACGCAGGGCGGAATCGAGCAGGACGACGACCAAAACTGGGAATTAGCCACGTCGAAACGCAAGAAGAAACCCCGCAAGGAACGGAAAAACCCCCGAGACTTCCCGCCTTCCGCCCAGGTGGATTTTGGCGCGAAAACCCCGGGGAGCGCCTCGACGCAGCTGGCGCGCCAGCTGCGCCGAAGCAAGACAAGAAGGAAGCGGCGCGTCGCCGGGCCCAAGATTGCCGCCGCTCCCGAAAGACGATTTCAAGATAATCCTGAGGCCGAGGGGCCTCGTGGTACGATCGCTGCAAACTCATCAAGTCGCCCGAGCCGTAGTCGCGGCGACCAGTGCAAAGTGCAAAAGTGAAGACTTAATCATAAGATTACGAAACGGTTCGAACATCAGCATAGTCAGCACAGACAATGAAGATGCAGCCCAGAACGTGAGACGCATTAACCATCTAGCGTTCGGTGACAAAGTGTACGAAATCAACGCCTACGTGGCAGCCCCCGAAGGCACTCAGCGAGGCGTGATCCACGGCATAGAACCGGGGACATCATCCGCCGAGCTCAAAGCCAACTTAAGGGTGCGGACCCAGGGAGTCAAGATCCACAGCGCCCGAATACTTGGAAAATCAAGCTCAGCCGTCATCACGTTCGACGGACCCACCAACCCAAGACAAGTACTATACTACGGAGGGGAGATGTGGTGCTACCCATACCGCCCAACGCGGCAGATTTGCTATATCTGCTGCCAACAAGGACATAGATCGGACGTCTGCCCCAACCCGGAGAGCAAGGCCTGCAGGCTCTGCGGGACGCAGAACCCAATGGAAGGACATTCGTGCACAACCAAGTGCCTGGTCTGCGGAGGCGATCACGCAGCCAGCACGAGAGAGTGCAAGCACCGGCTCAAGACGGCCGAAGAGCTGCGAGGAGGACACCCACGAGGAGGGCCCTCACAGCGACAAAGCCGGAGCCGGAACCGAAAGGGAGGACGTGAACCAAGGTGGTTCAGCTCGGAGCGGACCGGGAGCCAGGCCCGGGACGAGGCCAGCCAGTCCAGGAGCCAGTCGCGGAGCCAGAGCCGGGGGCAGAGCTGGACCAGAGACGAGTCCTACCCACCCCTGGTAAAGCAAAGCGGAGGCCCGGGACAACAAACACAACAACAGAAGAAGAATGGAGTGAAGGTGAGCTGAGGAGCAGGCCCTCCCAAATCACTCTTTCCGCACTCGGGTCAGCAAAATCAGACAAATAATCACAAAAAACTAGCTGAGGACAACAGGACACTAAAAAAAGAGCTCGAACTTTGTCGCGAGGAACCGCGGCAACTTAAATAAAGAATAGATGATCTCATAAGGGAGATGCAGCTCCAGAGGCAGGGTTCGCCTCCGCGGATACTGAATCCGCCTCCGCGAACGCCGGGCCCGCCCTTGGAGCAGCATACACAACAACCACAGAGCTTAGAAAGCAAATTAGATAGCTTTATGAGTATGATGCAAAATCAAATGACGCAACTGCAAACGCAGATGCAAAACCAAATGACACAGACGCAGCAGAAAGTAGCGCTGCAAGATCAGAACTGCCGAACATACGTCAAAAGCCAAAACACACAAAAAACCACAAATGACGCCAGAGACAGGCTTTTTAATGAAGGAAGATTCGGAGCAGAAAACCAAAGTGGAAAAAGTAGTGACGCAATATGGCAGGACAGAACCAACTAGACATATGGCAGTGGAACTACAAGGGATACCGGCGCAAGCAGGGACTCCTCCAGCAGTTCATTAACACTAGACACGCAACACCAGACACCATCATGTTACAGGAGACTAGCATAACACCCACCCTGAGGGGCTATACGTGCCAGGAAAGCGGACGCACCGCCACCCTCATCAGCAACAAGCTGGTCACCATAGCACACAAGGAGATTGAGGGCACACAGATAGAACATGTAATAACAGAGATTATACCCAAAAAGAAACACAAGGCCAAAAGCACTTTCATAGTTAACCTTTACAGCCCCCCCCCCCAGACAAAGGGATGGCGATTTTAGCAAGCTTTTTTCGGAGGCGAATAAGCTAGCCAAGACAAACACCTTAATAATCGCGGGTGACTTTAACGCAAGGAGCTCGAGCTGGGGATACCAAAAAATTGAGAAAAACGGGCAGCAGATATGCGTAGCGGCGGAAAACATAGACTGCGACCTCCTAACGGATGAAAACCAACCAACTAGGCGAGGTAACAGTGTGAGTCCAGATACTTGCCCTGACCTCACCTTTATTAAGGGAGCAAAGCAGGCCGAGTGGGAAAATCTGCTGGAAGACCTTGGCAGTGACCACTACATTCTAAGAACGGTAATCGAAGCAGACAACGCAAAGAAGAAGATTGGAACGGCCCACCTTACCAACTGGGACGCCTTCCGCAAGCACAGCGAACGGCTAAAAGGGGAAATCACTTCCATAGAGGAGGGGAGCCAACAGCTGAAACAAATACAAGAACTCTATACAAAGGAAATAGATAGAACAGAACAAGCACCGGAGGTGGACAGGCGGCTACTCGAGCTATGGGAGGCAAGACGCGGGCTCACCAAATGCTGGAAAAAACAAAAGCTAAACAGAAAACTCAAAAAGAAGATTGCGGAAATCACGATGAAGGCAGAGGAGTACTCGACGCAACTGGCCAGGCAGGGATGGCAGCAGTTCAGCAGCTCACTGAACGGCACGCTCAGCATGGCCAAGACGTGGCGCATACTCAAGGCCCTCATGGACCCAACCAAGGCAAAAGCAGAAAGTGGCAAGGCAATTCAGAAATTGGCCTACCAGTACGAAGGATCGGACGAAGAACTGCTAGAAGCAGTCCGCATCACATGCTACGGCAAGGACAACCCCCAGGGCTACAACGGGGAGTACCAAGGAGCAGACAATCCCGCAATGGACAGGCCGATCACAAGAAAGGAAGTCCAGGCGGCGATAAACGCGACAACAAGAAATACAGCAGCCGGCGCAGACAAGATCAAGAACGCCTTGATCCGCAACCTCACCGACGAGGCGATCGACCAGCTCACGGCATACCTCAACACGCTGTGGGCAGAGGGAGTGGTGCCGAAGGAGTGGAAGCACGCTGTCGTGGTTATGATACCCAAACCCGGCAAGAAGCTTCAGATTGAGAACCTGAGACCCATTTCCCTCACGTCGTGCCTTGGCAAATTGCACGAGAGAATCGTCACCAGGCGAATTCAACAATACCTGGAGGACGAAGAACAGTACCCGCACAGCATGTTCGGCTTCCGGGCGAACCTGTCGACGCAAGACGTCCTGCTGCAGATCAAGGAAGAGATCATAGACACGGCACCTAGAACTGGCGAAAACATTATCATGGCCCTGGACATCAAAGGGGCCTTCGACAATGTTAGCCACGAGGCCATTATGGAAGGCCTAAACAACGCCAACTGCGGAAGAAGAACCCACGACTACATAAGATCCTTCCTGTCAGAACGCACAGCGACAGTGGGATTGGGAGACCTGCGAAGCGACACCTTTACCACCCCACGTAAGGGCACGCCGCAAGGATCCGTAATCTCACCAGTGCTTTTCAACATTGCAATGATCGGACTGGCCAGAATACTCAGCAAGATCGATGGCATCCAGCACACTAAGTACGCCGACGACATTACGGTCTGGGTGAATCGAGGCTCGCTAGGACAAAAGCAAGAGAGACTGCAAGAAGCAGCAACGTGTGTAGAAGAGTACGTGAGGGAAAGGGGCCTAGCCTGCTCCACGGAAAAGTCGGAACTTCTTAGGGTAGGGTCCAACCCTACCAAGGAGGAACTGACAGTAAAATTAGAAGGCCAAAATATACCAGAAAGGGACATGATACGCATCCTGGGCATGTGGATCCAAGGAAGCAGGAGATGTACCTACACAATTAGCCTACTCAAGAAGTCAATAGAACAAATAAGCCGCATGATAAAGAGGGTATCAAAGAACAGAAGTGGGATGAAAGAAAGCGACACGATCAAGCTCGTCAGAAGCCTGATAGTCAGCAGAGTAACGTACTCGTTGCCATACCCCCGCATGACCAAGAAAAACAAAGAACAGACAGAGGCGCTGCTAAGAATGGCGTACAAGACGGCACTCCCTGCCAAGAAACACATCAAATGAAAAGCTGCTACAAATTGGCCTAAACAACACATTCAAAGAACTTACGGAAGCCCAGCCAGGCTCCAGCAGACAGCCACCGGCCGCAAGCTCCTAAAGAGATGAGGGCACAACGTAGAAGGGATCGTAGATAGAACAGCTAGCATTCCAGACGAGGTCCGCCAGACACTGGACATCAGCCCTCTGCCGAGAAACATGGATCCCAACCTCCATGCCGCTAGAAGGCAGGCCAGGGCAGACTATGTGAAGCGGAACCTAGCCACAATGGAAAACACAGTATACACAGGCGCGGCCCTCTATCCATGGGACCACAGGACCAGAAAGTTCCGAGTCGCGGCAGCAGTGGTAGATTACATGGGGGAACCAATTAGCAGCGCGACATTAAGAAACTGTACGGTAACGGAGGGGGAGGAAGCTGCCGTAGCTCTAGCGGCGGCCGAAGGTTACCGTAGGAACAAGTCTTTGATAATCCTGACAGACTCCAAAGCAGCATGCAGGAACTACATACAGGGCAAAATATGCAAGGAAGCGCTGAGCATCCTCCTCGAAGCAAAGCTTCCAAATCAGACCTTAAGACACAGGATTTTCTGCATACCGGCACACACCGGGATAGAGGGTAACTCGGGGGTAGACAGCCTAGTTCGCGAGATCACGAGCCGAGCAGGGCAGTCAGAAACCCTGGAGGACCCCATGACGGTGGAACCAACGTATGCAGAAATATTAAACTACCACAGAGGGCGGAGATTCAAATACCCACCACCCCACACATCATTAACACAGCACGAGGCGGTCTGCTGGCGGAGACTGCAAGCAGGGACTTACCACAATTTATACATACTACATAAGATGTTCCCTACACAATACAGGGACACATGTCCGTGGTGCGGAGCAACCCCCACGCTGTATCACATCACATGGGAATGCGACGTAACAGAGCATTTCACAAGCTAAATGACCCGAGTGCGGAACAATGGGAGGGCCTGCTGACCAGCAGCGAGCTCACGGCCCAAAGGGAACTGGTGCAGCACGCCTGCGAAGCAGCAAGACTCAGCGGTGCCCTGGAATAGGGGCGCCAACCTTGTGAAGAGGCCGAAGACATGAAGACATCGGCCCACCGCTAAAACCTGATTTTCGTAGCAATAAATGTTTTTCACTCACTCACTCACCCCGAATGGTCGCTGATGATTTATTTCCCGTTGAGTGCTCGGATTGTTTTACAGGGTTCGTTCTGTTGCAAAGTTTCATAAGTTTCACTGGGGCTTAAAACACTACCTTTACGTCACCGTTCTAAGCGATCCTGTGGATGTCGTTCGACACCTTATGAATGTCACGTATTACCACAACTTTTACTTCTTTTTCGACTTCAGTTCTTCACTATCGTTCTCCATTGTTCCGCTTTCCATCTTCTCCTTTCTGAGGACGCTTTCCTCAATTCTTATATTCTTAAGCTATCGTACGACAATAACAGAATCGCTGAGAAGAGCAACGTAAAGTTAAATTTTTCCGCCCTGTCAAACTTATGAAACTGTGCAACACAATGAACCAGGCAGAAATAGCCGGAACTGGATGCGAAACAAAGCACCAGCAACTGTTTGTTGAATGTTATTAGGGTTTTATTTATCAGAACGAAACTCCCCTGTGGTGAATCGTACGTCGACCAGACCGGCCGATGTCTAAACGAAAAGCTATATGGGCATGATTGCAGCATGAACTATTGCACCAGAATATCTAGGAACGCACTGCCGCCGTAGCGATCTCAAACCTTCTTGACAACCCGACTTTCGGAACTGTAAAATCCTGGCCAGCAACATCAGTAACATGGCAAGCGAAATTATCGAAGCAAAGAAAATACTGCGTGTAGTTGACTCGTGCGTAAGCACGCCATCCAATCTTCTTTTAGAAAACAAAATTTATGGACTGGAAAGGTGAAGTGCGATTAAGATTCTCGGGGTCACAATCGAATTCACTGGTAGGAAATTTTAAACTTGACGAAATCTCGCCTGGCATGGTACGCAAGTTCAAGACGATAGGTTTGACGAAATCTCATCTGGTCGAGTAGTAAATTCTGTCTTTGTAAATCTAAGCGGGGTTCTCTTTTCTGTATTTTGACAGGCTTCTGAATAAAATTTAGTTCCAAGTCAGCACGTGCCTCGGGCATTTCTGTCTCCTAGCCGCCGCGGTGGCTCAGTGGTTATGGTGCTCGGCTGCTGACCCGAGAGGCGCGGGTTCGATCCCGGCCGCGGCGGTTGAATTTTGATGGAGGCTAAATTCTAGAGGCCCATGTACTGTGCGATGTCAGTGCCCATCTACTGTGCGATGTCAGGTGGTCAAAATTTCCGGAGCCCTTCACTACGGCGTCCCTCTAGCCTCAGTCGCTTTGGGGCGTTAAAACCCCATAAATCAAACCAAACCAATTTCTGTCTCCCGCCCCTGTGTTTTTTCTGGGGTGCTGTGTCCTTAACTATCTTCTAGACAGCCGTTAGTTTAATCCATGCATGCCTGAACTGACGACTGTCGCGTGCTTTGGTTTGGTTTGGTTTATGGGGGTTTAACGTCCCAAAGCGACTCAGGCAATGAGGGACGCCGTAGTAAAGTTCTCCGGAAATTTCGACCACCTGAGGTTCTTTAACTTGCACTGACATCGCACAGTACACGGGCCTCTAGAATTTCGCCTTCATTGATATTGGGCTGCCGCTGCCGGGATCGAACCCGCGTCTTTCGGGTCAGCAGCCGAGCGCAGTAACCACTGAGCCGCCAAGGCGGGTGTCACGTGTTTTCGTTCAATTGTACCCCCCCCCCCCCCCAGTGATTCTGATGGCTGCAGCTTTTCCGCAAAGAGACATTTTTTTTTTTTGCTTTTCACAAAATAAGTTTCTCCCAAATCTGAGTACTTTACTGGAGATTATGCTATTTTTACTCAGTTCACTGCGCACACTTGTGAGCACATTGTGTTCGAGAGGGCGCACTGCCCTCGTTCGATTTCCATCGAAATCTCAAAAGGTTCAAGCGCTGCTCCATCGAGTCAATACACGATCGATTTGTTGGCCGCTAGAGGCACCTTTGTAGAAGCGCTCAACGGCCTCCAGAGTCGATTGGCTGTCGTTTCGAGGTCGTCAAAATGCCCTCGTGATGTCCAGCGATTATTTTCTGTATATGCACCTTCCATGGCGGCCTCAAAATGGAAGACGCGAAAAGGAGAAATGCAAAAGCGTCGCTGTTGTAAGTCATGTCATTGTCCGTTACCGAACCCGAGGTGGGTCGAAGTCAATCAGGAGATCTTCACTACGCCGTCTCTCATATCCCGTGTGCAGATTTTGGAAGTTTGGCTTTGCATATCGTACTGTCTGCATTTCTTTTTTTTTTTTTTGCATTCAGGACAAAAGGAAGGAAGTGACTAGACAATCAGCATCAGTATACAGTTTGAAATAATAAACAGAGTATGGCCACTACTAATTACATTATATCAGCTAATGCCGGTTTACATCTCCTGTCGTTATAAATGGAAACAATGTCTCATGAAAAGCGATTGCAATCATGTGAATTTCGAGAGAAACAAATAATAAATAAAAAGTTTTGGTACAACATGCTCAAAACCAACCTTAAAACGATAGTCAACACGGTCACATATATAATGCGGCCAAAGAATGAATTCCTCACGGAGGGTCCGGTGTTAGCACAGTCTATGAAAAAAGTTCAGACGAAAATTTTTTGTTGAGAAGCTAATCACAGAAGCAAACTATCAGATTTATTTATTTATTTATTTATTTATTTATTTATTTATTTATTTATTTATTTATTTATTTATTTATTTATTTATTTATTTATTTATTTATTTATTTATTTATTGTGAGGGGAAA
The DNA here is from genome assembly GCF_055824585.1 of Amblyomma mixtum. Lineage (NCBI taxonomy): Eukaryota > Metazoa > Arthropoda > Arachnida > Ixodida > Ixodidae > Amblyomma > Amblyomma mixtum. The sequence goes on along the minus strand of NC_143017.1, from coordinate 28,249,206 downwards.
AGTCCCCCAATCAGGTTCGAGCATCCTCCGAGGTGGAGCCCCGAAGGATCCAGAAAACTGTCCCAGACCGAGCACGTCAGAAGGGAGAACAAAAATAGTTTTACTTAAAGTCACAGTCGTAGATGGGTAGAGAACCGTGCGGCCGAGGGTCGAGGAGTGGTTGAGGCGGGGGAATCCACTGTCTGTCGCTAGAAAGGCGGCGGGCCCAAGCACCACCGCAAGCCTGTTCCCGCAGAGGCCGGAAATCGGACGCAGAGCACACGCAGCAGTGGCTGCGATGAAGCACCAAACAGAGGAGACGGCCGCCCAGGTCTGGACACCCGGGCACGGCCAAGGAGGCACCTTTTCACAGCAGGAGGTCCCAACCACGGGACGGCAGGCACGAACCTACAGCAGGGCCGGCCGAATCTCCGGGCGGGCAGCACCTGCCTGTGCCCAGCACGGCGCCCACTCTCCGAGGCAGCAAGAGGCAGGCGGGACACAGGAGACCGCAGGCTCCTGGTTGCGCTTAACGGGGCGAGGACGGCTTCCCCAGGCCTGGTCACCCGGGTTCAAGAAGCCGTTCAGCCGTGACCTCGCCTGTTCGTTGCCCGAGCTCGTCTCCTCGCGCCGTTGTTGTTGTTGCCTTGGTGGCATGGCACATACCCACGACGGGGGATTGACCAGGGTTCAGTGAGGAGAGCCCAAAGAAGGTAAATTGGTGCCAAGCTAATGGATTACCTTTTGTTGCCAAGCTAATGATTTAACTTTGGGTACGTGTTCCGAGGAATTAAAGATGGAATTATAGATTAAAAAGAAATTATGGGAAGAAATGAATGGGAAAAATAAACGGGCATAAAGATTAGAGAATTGAATATAAGAAAAATTCTGAATGATTTTTCCTCGTGTCTCTCCTCTTTTTTTCCTTCTCTTTCCTGGGCGAGCGTCCGGCCGCCGCTAGTGCTGAAGGGCGCTAGCCCTCAGCACTAGGGTCACCCTCAGGGTCCAAATGCATTATAGAGGGGAGTAGGAGGACATATATTTTGTAATATCCGGTGCAGCAAGAAGAACAACCATTAGTGTAAGGAGGCAAAAAAACGCAAAAAGAAGGAAAAAGCAGTCATGATGAACAAGGCAAGAAAAAAACACTTATGGCGAAAAAAAATTATAGCGAGTGCATATGCAAGGGAAGTTAGCAGCATTTATAAAGAGAGATTGTATATGGTAGTCTGAAAAGTATTGGTCTCAATAATGTCGGCTACATAACTGGATAGGAGGTTTCAAATTTCAGAAGTGCTGGCGACAAATCAGTAAAAACAATGTTTAGTTTGACCTGAAGGAACGCCTACTTTATTGCGATGATCAATGCGGCCTGAAACATGTTTGATTTCTTAGCTTCTTCGTCTTGTTGAGCTGGTTATTTTCTTTTGCTAGGCATTTTTTCCATGAAGTACGCATATGCGTCCCTCTCCTTCCTAAGGCCTTCTATGAAGGCTGGCAGTAATTATGAAATAAATAAACAAATAACTTCGCAATGACTGGTCTGCATTATCTTCGAAGAAACTACCAAGTCTATCTACCCGTTCATTCGACAGCTCCGATGCTGGAAATTTAAGGCAGATGAGAGTAGATAAGAAATTTTTCTTCAGTCTCGGCCCATGATTCAGAACTGATGTCAGGTAGGCCAGAAAACAGAAGATTATCACGGCGTTGCCTATCATCGAGCTCCGCCTGATTAACCCTAAAATTAAAGTTTTCACCAGCTAGGTTCTCGGCAAAGCATCACAGTCGCTGACGTTCTAGCTGAAGCGATTCACTGACAGCAGTCTTGCTTTCGACCCCATTTAGCCTTCTATCAATATCTGATAAGTGTAAACTAAAGGCGCCAAAAACCGCACACACACACGACAAGAGAACGGGACAGAGCGCCTCTCAGAGCGCTCTCTTGTCTTGTGTGTGTGTAGTTTTTAAGGCGGAAGCCTTTAATGTCTCATCGTTGTAAGCAGCAGTTGTCGACAGAAAATGTCACGCTTTTCAATTGGTGGAAACGGTCGTGACGTCACAGTGCGCGAATTTCAAACGGGGCCAATTGTACTTTCGCTAGTAACCATGCAACCAATTGAAGGGATCGTATAGTGATGCTCCAAGTAAGTGGGACTGAGCTTAGTTAAGTGCTTAATTATCCAATTAGCCTAATTAGCCTTACTAGTCAGGCCATATAAATAAATAAAACCGATTAAGAAATTGGTCGAGCTCAGGAATCGAACCCCGGTCTTCGGCGTGAGAGACGAGCATGCTATCCACTTCGCCATGCCAGCTCGATGGTTTGGAATGAACAAAGGCGCGTCCAGTGAATACGGTGTCTTCACTCACTCTCATCCTCCTCCATTCCCTTCCGGCGAGGTTTAGGTGTCCACCGACAAATGAGAGACAGATACATTTCCTTTCCTCAAAAACCAATTTACCGACGAGCGAGGCGTAGAACTGAATGGGCGATGGCGTTCTATGGACTCCTTGGCAGCGTTGCAAGACGCTGTCGCGTTCCACTCTTAGGGGCGAAGCTTAACATCTTAACCACACATCAGTGACCACACTTTAGGTCAAAAAAGTGCCCCCTGAATTTTGTGACACAGTTACTGCGTAATTTCCTTTCCTCAAATACAATTTCCATTTTCTTCATTACGGCTCCTCTTTATCTATCTTCTTTCACTCCCACTTCCTCCCTTCCTCTACCGTGCGGTTCAGGTGTCCACCGAGATGACAGAGAATTACTGCGCTATTTCCTTTCCTCAAAAAGCGTTGCGTTCAAAGGGCAAGGCATCGCGCCGGACGGGTGGTGGCGTTCCGTGCACTCCCTGGCAGCGCTACAACGCGCTGTCGCGTTCCACTCCTAAAGGCGAAGCTTAAGCGACATTAATTAGCAGTTAATTAGTATTCAGGCATTAATCAGTAATTAACCATTAATTAGTGATTTGTCATCACTTAATAATTAGTACTCAATTACATGTGACGCCACCAGTGCCACAGAAACAGCGAAGGTGGTGCGGAAAACGCTTCCGCCTCTACCCACTTTACACAGTCAAAGTGCCCCCTGAATTTTTGGCGCCTTTAGTTTACAATGAATTACCAACTAGCCCAGCAAGAAGTTCTCTTAACCTGAGAAGTGATTCGGAATTGCCTCCCGACTTTTTTTTTATTTCATTCACTCGGGCTGATTAAATCAACCTGATCCTTCTGCATTTTAGCGGGCCGTGTATTCATATCCTGCAGTACAGAAAAGATGTCACTTACCTGCTCCCCCTGAACATCGGCGTCTTGGGCACGTGTATTAGGTCCAGTATTTTCTTCCCCATAACCGCAAAGCAGAAGCACCCCTTTAACCACAAGGCACTCTCTTAGCAAAGACAACAGTATTCTCGGGCGTGGGAACAGCAACAAGCAAACATTGTTCGATTTAATCGCATATAGACAAGTGTCGTGGCTGATCTAGGCAAAAAAAAATTAGGCAGTGGCTTATCTCTGGTTGAGCTTGGATATACAAGCGAAAAGCTTCAGTTATGCTTGGTTTGACGGCCGTCCACACACTGCCTGTACAGAGGCGGAGGAGGAGAGGAAAATCGGCGTGGTTAAAACTGCCCGCAAGAATGCGGAGACGAGGGTTGCCGGCTGCGACGCGGGCAACACGCGGCGGCAACGAAAGGTCAAACGGTGGGCGAGGAGGCGAAGCTCACAGCGAGGGGGCGACGCACATGCGCAGTAGCGCGCGGCTGCTCCGAAAGGTCAGGCGAAGGAGTTGGCGGTGGGGACGGCTTCGGCAGCGGCGAGGAGCGACCACCTGCGCGGTGCGTGACGTCACTAGGTTTCGCGCGTGCGCATAACTCACCAGTTCGGCTCACGCGAAGCTCGGCTCTGACCCGCGTAGCGAAGCTTTTCGCTTCAAAAAAAAAAAAAAACGGACGACATAGAAGAGCCGCATCACGAAGTTGCTCCCACGCCCACTGAGAAGTTCAGAAGCACGCCAGCAGCTCTTATCGACAATGGGTGTTGATGACGTGGTCGATCTGGGAGCCTTGGGGCACTGGGGAGCGATCAAGCAAGGTTGCCGGATGTAGCTGAAGTCTTCACCATGCGTGATGGGGAAATGAATTGGCTTTTAATCCTGCGTTCCCGCGCATCCAACGAAATACGAAGGGCCCATGCAGTATAAATGAGTAAACCTGGGCAAACTAACGGAGTAGATTCAAGAGCCGCATCACGAACCTGCTTTCACACCCACTCCCCCATATTGAAGTTGTATTGCAAGGCTAATTATAGCAGGATCAGATGAGGCGAGTAGAATGATTCTGTGCTATTTCATGGGAAGTAATCAAATTGTTAGAGCTTGAAGCCGAGATCATAGTGGAGTATTTAATTTAGATCGAATGGGTGTTTTTACGACAAGTTTTGCACAAGGTTGAGTACAGCGGGAAAGTACTATACTTCACAGCGGCCGTTTTTTTTTGTGGCGGGAAAGCATGCTGAGCGAGAGCAAGACGCCAGCTGCAAAGACCGCTCTGTCGTGATTCCCTTCCAAGAAATTTGATTTTCTTTGTTGGGCTTCGTGAACAGCTCAGATACGGGAAAGGGCAACCGGAGCCGAGTGTTGAACTTTGAACTTTGCGGAGCAACTAAAGGTCCCTCTCACAATTGCCATTTTATTGCAGCCTACACGAGGGGTTCGCTGAAGACACTGCGAACCAGAAACTGGCAAACAAATACGAGGCAATAAAATCTAAATCACAAGAACAGCATCAGAAAAGTTTCTTGGAATTTCGTTAAAGAAGCTGACATTTGTGCTATTTTGGCAACGTTCGCGATGCTTAAAGATTTCAGCGAAGTCTGTTTATTCTTGTTTTCTCAGGAGTAACGGCGCTTCGCGTATTGCAGCTGAATCACTGCAGATTTTCCTTTAGACGATTACTTGCGACGGCCGTACTTCGCCTGTGATCTTTTTTTTGAGAATGGAACAATAATATTTGCGTACACCAAATTTTTATTTCCTGGGATGCATGTTCTGCCGAAAATCCCCGATCTGACACACCTGTCTTGCCATTACTGTGAGTTCATTATAGGCTTGTCACAGGCTTGTCAATTCTAGGATGTCACAACAACCTACTTTCCTGGGTCCTTCGAGAGATTCCAAACCTCTTGATGAGGGCTATTGTTAAGAAGTAGGGGAACACCTCAATGCAGTGAACAACCTGCAAACACTGAAAAGCTTCCAAGCTAAACACCTGGCGCGTTTTCATCGACATAAAAAAATTAGGCGTGGCTTAGCTTGGTTAAGCCTGGATATCAGGAGCGAAAAGCAAAATCCCGATTGAGAAGTTGTTTCGCCGTCTTCGCTCATCTGGCTGCTCTCAGTTGACGCGGCCAAGAGACGCTGTTCAGCTTCCTTTTGACCTCGTATTGCGAGGCGTTCCGCCCGGTTTTCTGGCGTTTCGGCCATACGTTTAGCTTTGCGCTTTTCATTTCTTCGCTGCTTTTCGGCCAACTCCCAAACTAGCACTTCTGGATCGGTAGATTTTCTACAGCTACGTCTGGGTGCTTCTCCTTCCATGGCGAGTGCGAATGCCTATTCTCTGACAAGCGCATTTATAGCCCAGTAGCGCGCGGCTGCATCGAAAGGTCAAACGGTGGCGAGGAGAAGTAGCGCGCGCAGCGGTAGCGGCGGCGCACAAGAGCAGTAGCGCGGGGCTGCGGCGAAAGGTCAGGCGACGGAGTCGGCGGCGTCAGCTGCGGCCACCTGCGCCGCATGTGACGTCACTCGGTTTCGCTCATGCGCAGAACTGGCAAATCTGTGCACCGGCTCACGCGAAGCTCGACTCCGACCCTCGTAGCGAAGCTTTACGCTGCAAAAGCTAGCTTTTTTGCGGCATAGAATTCAGAAATTTCTCATTCAGCGGGCCCAAAACGGTAGGCTGCTGTGACTCTTCGAGAAAGCCGTTACATGGAAGCAATACTTAGCAATACTAGCTTCTTTATCATCGAGCTTACCAAGACAGCATTGCTACCATCGGTAATATGCCGCATTCTACTAGAGTGCGTGCAGTGACGAGTTATTGATGCGTATTTTAATGACAAAAACCATCTCGAGCATGTCCTGCGTGTCCCACTCCTCCAATGGGCAAGCTTGGTAAACTTGCCTGGTGCGGCACAAGAAGGGACACCGTCGACAAATGGAAGTTGGCCATCATCGAGAGACTATCATATTCTAACCGAAAAGAAGCTACTGTAACTGAAAACAGAGTATTAAAAGCTGGAAAAAAAATGGAAGATGAAATACAGCTTCGGCCATAACAGCCCGTTCACCCAATCGAACAGGGGAAGTCGAGACAACATTTTGCGCGCAGATCCATTAAGAGAAGTTGCACAGCCATTGACTTCCAAACTGATATCGCCGAGTTCTGCTGCAGTCCTCTTTGTGTCTTAGCGCATACATCTGACTTTTGCCGATGCCTAGTTTTCTCTACACCACTTTTAGGCTACCTCCATTCTGTAAAGCATGCTCGATTCTCTCCATATTAAACTTTCCTGTGTCGGCTGCCATGCCCTTATTGACTAGCTTTTATAGCTTTGGCAGTTCTATTCTCTCTGTGGGGCTATGAACTTTCGTGGTTTGGCGTTTCTTAATCAGATCTTTTGCCTCCTGAGAGAGCTTGCCTGTCGAACCATCCTACCGCCTACTTCTACTGCGCACTCCGTAATGAAAGCTGTGATATTATCGCTCATGGCTTGAACATTAATATCGTCGTCCTTATTTAAAGCCCAATATCTGTTCTGCAGAGGTACCCTGAATGTCTCTACTCTCCCCCTTACCGCTAACATGTTGATGGGCTCCCACCTTGCTAGTTTCTTCCGTTCACTCTTCAAGTGTAGGCTAATTAAAGACCTTATCAATCTGTGGTCGCTACAAAGCACCTTTCCGAGGACCTCCACATAGTGCAAAATGACAGTTTGAGCGCACATTAGTATTGAGTCTATTTCATTAAGAGTCACACCATTCGGGACTTCTACGTCCACTTCCTGTTCTCCTGTTTGCGCAAGAAGGTATTCATGGCCCGTAAATTATTTATCTCTGCAAAATCTACTAATAACTCTCCACTCTTATTCCTAAAGCCTATGCCATAGCCGCCCACTGCCTCGTCTCCAGCCTGCTTTTTGCCTATTTTAGCATTGAAGTCATCCATCACTATAGTTTAATGTGTATTCCAAGCCTTCATAAAGCTCCCGACGACCTGGTCATCATGGCTGTATGTAGGTGCGTAGGTGTGTGGCATCTTCAGTTTGTACATCTTATTAAACTTAATTACGATAACTGTCTCCCTCTCGTTAATACTATACCATTTTCCATGTTCCCATCTGTATATACTGATGAGGAATCCCGCACGTAGTTCTCGTCAGTCCGCTAATCTACGATAGCGTAGTACGTGCCCGCTCTTTAACACTGCGTACACCTCATCTGTCCTTCTAACCTCACTAAGCCCTATGAAATCCAACTTTATACCAGCTAGTTCTTCGAACAGCACTAGCAAAGTACCTCAGTGGGTAAGGGTCTAGCGTTCCATGTTTTGTCTCATGTAAGACATCTGCTTCATGCGCATGCGCCACGGCGATTTTTTTTTGTGTCTTGTCACCGTCATGTATGATCAGCAGTTTTGGGAATACGTCTACTTAGGGCATGTTGGGACCACAGGTCTGAGTGACGAAGCTGATATAACTAGAAGAAAAAAAGTGGGGTGGACCGCATTTAGCCGGTTTTCTCCGATTATGAATGGCAGTTTAGCAATATCCCTCAGAAGAAACGTACATAAGAGCTGTATTCTACCTGTACTCACTTATGGGGCAGAAACGTAGAGGCTAATGAGAAGGGTTCAATTAAATTGAAGTCAACGCAGTGGGCTATGGAAAGAAAAATGACATATGTAACGTTAAGAGATCGGAAGCGGGTGCACAGGAGTGCAAAGATATTTACCCTCATCCCATTCCTCAAGTGCAGGGTAGCGAACCAAAATGCCCTTCTGGTTAATCTCCCTGCCTTTCCTTTTCCTCTTTCTCTTTTGTTTCAATTCTTTTTTTCTGGAGAGAAGGGAGGAGCTTAATTCGTTTCGCTGCTGTCAACAGCCACAATTTACTTTCCAAATTGTTTGCAGTCCAAAACTGAAGCCCTTCTGCCTTTCTGCGACAAAGAGTGAAATATCAAGGGACTTTATGTCCGGATAGCCCACCCACTGCATCCATATCAAGAAAATATTTTAACAAATTCTGTTTTTTTAACTGAATAATTTTATTCGCGGTTCCTATTGACCACTCCAAAGACGTTTATTCTAGCAAGCAATGAAGCCAATATAACCGTGCTCGAGCAAATGTATCTCGAGGGCTAGCCTCGCTACCTGCCGGTTAATATTAATATCTTCACTAGACGCTCTTTAATGCAGTCTTTAGTGCTGCACAGCAGCCACAGTGTTGGTTTCACGGTTGTTCTTTATAAAACACGCACACTGGCACTGTCGAGTTATTTTTTTTCTTCCAGCATACATATTAACGGAGCTCCAGTCCAGAGACAAAAAAATTCTCTGTCCGGACGAATAGCAAACCGAGGAATCGGTTAGCCATGTCTGCTTCCCTAGATATACTCCCCGGTTTTCAACTAACGAAACTCTCCTCGGCGTCTTAAGCTTTCCGCGGTGATCCCGGAGATGCCACCTGGCCTTTCCATTTTTAATAAATTCCGCGCAACGAACCCTGCCGCGGCGGCCGCGTTTCGGTGGAGGCGAAACCGAAACGCAAAAGGCTACCGTGTGTTGTGCGATGTCAGTGCACGTTGAAGATCCCCAGGTGGTCGAAATTATTCCGGAGCCCTCCACTATGGCATCCCTTTCTTCCTTTCTTCTTTCGCTCCCTCCTTTATCCGCTCCCTTACGGCGTGGTTTGGTTGTCCACCGAGATGTGAGACAGTTACTGCACCACATTCTTTCCTCAAAAACAAAAAAAACAAGAAACCAAAACCAATTTATGACAACGTACTTCAAAGTATGTGACGCTTCAATTTCAGCCAAGGTACACGATACCTCGCCCTAGGACATCTATATGGCGTACAAAAGCATATGTCGGAAGAGATCAAAAAACAACATCCTCAGGTTCGTAATCCCATCGGACAGAAAACATTGACAACAAAGAGGTGTGGTTTTTACACAAGGTGCTTGCGCACAACTCTACCTAAATTTCCCCCGTAGAAAGCCTCCTCCCCAGCAAAAACAACAACAGGTAAACTGCATTGAATGTAGCAAGATAGAGGTCTATCATTCAAGTCAGCGTGCGGTTAACAGTTACGTAGTCTCCTCCTACTGAGCGGCAAATGAGTTTGCAGAAATGAATAGTCAGTCTGGCTTCTTGGAAACAATAAAAACTGTCGCTGCCTCTCAGGAACTCAGATAAATGCATAATAGGGACGAACAATAAGCATCTTTCTCCTTTACTTTGGAAGCAATGCTAGTTCAGAAGTCCCTAAATCAAAACTTCAACTGGACAGATTGCGCCGTAGTTTTCCTGAAAAGTAACGTAGTTGTCTCGTTTATTTATTTCTTTATCAAAACAGTGCCATCTCCTTTTTACGCATCCTTCTGCGCCGCAGTTTTCCTGCAAACTAACGTAGTTGTCTTGTTTATTTATTTATTTTTCAAAACAATGCCATCTCCCATTTACGCATCCTTCTGCTCCAGGTGTGAGCACATCGATCACGTGATATTGGTCGTTAGTCCCTAGAGGCGGCACGGCGCAGCTGCAACTCTGGCAGTGGAGCTAAAATTTGTCCGCTTTCATTCTCGCAAGCCAACGACAGAAGTCCTGATGCCGGCACGGACTGATGTGCCGCTGTCTTTTACACTGAAAGCAGCTCTTACGCTGGCGCCCGCATGTGCCGGTAATGCGGGGGACAAATTGAACGAACGGAACAGCGAAAACGCTAGAATTTCATTTCAGTTCCGTCAGCAAACTGCACACATGGGATTAGGCGCTTCCTAACCATATATTCCGCAGTGCTTCAACGTCCCGCGGGCAAGATGTCAGCTGTACAAGGTTCGGGCCGAATTCCTGGCAGGTAAAGTAATTGTCCCCATCGCGCTGGTAGTGAATCTTCGCTTTCTCGCGTGTCAGTGCCAGAGCACTAGAGTGAAAGAAGGAAAATAAAACGGGGGTAATCAAACAACTGAATGGGGCCATTCGTTAAATTCTGCTTTCGGCGTATATGTGAAGTACGAAACCCGCTCTGAAGAAAGAAAAACAGGAAGAGTTCTTCATGGCTTGGAGACACCTTTGTTCAAACTGAAGGCACAGCGCACGAAGGACGGAACAAGGCAGAGACAAACACAGCGCTGACTTGCGACTAAAAGGCTTTATTGCTCGCACGCAATAAATAGGCGAAAAGGAGCACAATCAACAGATACAACATACAACGCAATAAATTTGGTTCTACATTGACTTTCTTGTAAACGCACTCCTTTTTTTCAGCCGTACTACAATACTGTATAAACATAAGGACCAACGTGCGTGGGAAATCGTGGAAGCTCTTTTAATTCACCGGGGACTTGAAAATTACGTCAGCAAACCTTCCGTCGCGCTAACACAAAATACAGAAAGAAATAACTATCTTAACAGTTGAGTACGCTAAGTGTAGGGTGCGATTGTGTGCTTTTTGTTTGTTGTGTGTGTGTTTTTTTTTACAATCATCACTAATGGTGTTGTATCTGTTGATTGGGCTCCTTTTCGCCTATTTATTGCGTGCGAGCAATAAAGCCTTTTAGTCGAAAGTTAGCGCTGTGTTTGTCTCTGCTTGGTCCCGTCCTTCGTGCGCTGTGCCTTCAGTTTGAACCATGTACCGACTAGCCTAGACGAACACCTTACTGAGACACCTTTGTGCATGCCTTCTTTTCCCTCATATTTTAATAAGCATGACTTTTACTGGAACGAAAAATGATTGTAGTGTGCTCTAGTATCTAATTGCTTTGCGAGGGTTTAGCGTCCCAAAGCGACTCAGGCTACGAGGGACGCGTAGTGAGCGAATCCGGATATTGCGATCACCTCGGGTTCTTTAGCGTGCACTGCCGTCGCACAGCACAGGGGCCTCCAGCATTTTTCTTCCATCGAAATGTGACCGCCGCGGCCACGATCGAACCCGCGTCCTTCGTGTCAGCATCCGAGGGCCATAACCTCCGAGTCACCGCGGCGGCTTTCTATTATCTGAACATTCGCTTAGGAAACATTGTCTTCCTTCCTATGGGATAACTAGAAAATATATTATAGGCAAATACCTTCCCTTAGTCCCTGGAACATACTACTTTTGTTTACGTGCCCAAATTAGCCGTTACCTAGAGCAAGACGGAGAGCTGGGTGAGTCGCTATTGATTCATGCTTGAGAAAACAGCTTAGAAAAGCGTGTCATATGGCAAAGCAAGGCGCACTACTAGCGCTTACTCGCAACTAGCGCTCACTCACAAAGGAAAAATAAAGTGAACTGACCTCAATAGCGATCACTCACCGAAGGGAACAGAATTCATTCCTGTGGACTATATACATCTCATCATCATCATCATCAGCCTGACTACGCCGACTGCAGGGCAAAGGCATCTCCCATGTCTATGGCTCTACACGGAGGTAGAGCATCAGCCTCGCGTGCAAGAGGACCGTGGTTCGAAACCCGGTGCCGCACAATTCTCCACAGGGTTTGAAAAGAAAAAGAGAAACACCTGCGTGTCGATGGACTTGCATAACCAGGCCTGGGGTGCGGCCTGACTTCGGTACCAGAACCGATAACGCACTCCCTCACCAGAGCATGATTTTGCCACCCTGGTGTACCACTCGGCCACAACCTTCTATGAGGAAACCAATTAACCACCGGCCCTCAGTACTCAGCGGCTGCGGAGTAACTGACCAAGGCGCGGCGGTCAGACCTGTTACACAGCGGAGGTTGCTAAGAATCTCTGGCTCCGGACAGGCCGCCATTGGAAACCGAACCTGGAATCATTTAGCGCTAGAACCTTATCGAGTGAGGCTAGCCTAGCAGTGCTGTTCGAGGAACTAGCGCGTACTAAATCGGATTCATAGGGCTTAGTGAGGTTAGGGCTACAGATGAGGCGTATACAATTCTAAGAGGGGGGAACCTACTGTGCAACCGTGGATTAGCTGACAGGCGCCAGCAAGCTGTGGGATTCTTCCTCAACTGGGATATAGCTGGCAGCATAGAAGAGTTATATCGCATTAACGAGATGGTGGACCATAATTAACGATGTGGATCGTAAATAGGCTTAATAAGAGGTACAAGCGGAAGGTGGCGCAGGCCTACGCCCCTACATTCAGCCGTGATAACCAGATAGTTGAAAGCTTCTATGAAGACATCGTAGTTTGCCAATATCCCTCAAGAGAAAACTATACAACAGCTGTCTCTTTCCGGCACCCATATAAGGAGCAGAAAAGTGGAGGCTAACTAAAAGGGTTGAACTTAAGTTAAGGACAACGCAGCATGTTATGGAAAGAAAAATTAAAGTTGTAAAATTAAGAGACTGGAAGCGGGCAGATTGGTTGAGGGAACAACGTGAATTGATGGCATCCTAGTCGAAACCAAGAGGCATAAATGGGCCTTGGCAGGGCATGTAATGCGAGGGCAAGATAACCGCTGGTCCTTAAGGGTAACGGAGTGGATTCCAAGAGAATGCAAGAGTAGCAGGGGGCGGTAAAAATTTGGGTTTGCGGATAAGAGTAAAAAGTTGCGGCCACCGTATCGCCGCAAATTCTTAATCACATCTGCCCACCTAACTTTCTGCCTCCCCCTGCTACCCCTGACATTCTCGTGCAATCCACTCCGTTACCCTTAACGGCCAGCGGTTATCTTTCCTTCGCATTACATGCCCTGCCCAAGCCCCTTTCTTCCTCTTGATTGACTAGTGTGTCATTAACCCACATTTGTTCCCTCACTCACTCCGCCCGCTCCCGGTCTCTTAACGTTACACCAACAATTTCTCGTTCCATAACTCGCTGCGTTGTCCTTAACTAAAGCTGAACCCTTTTCACTGGCCTCCACCTTTCTGCTTCATAGGTTATTACCGATAAGATAAACTTGTTGTATACTTTTCCCTTGAGAGATATTGGTAAACTGCCATTCATGATCTGAGAGAACCGTCCATATGTGCTCCATCCCATTCTTAGTCTTCTAGTTATTTCCCTCTTATGATCCGGATCAGCGGTCACTACCTGCCTTAAGTAAACGTATTCATTACCACAATGGTGGTTCAACAGCGCAAACACACACAGAGCAGAAAAGAGACAAGAGACACGAACCAGCGCTGAACTTACAACCGATTTTTTATTAGTAAGAAGCACGTCATGTATACACACATGAAAACCCAGCGCTCATGCGCAAGGTCAACGAACTCCTAGTGCTGGTAAAAGGTAAAACCGCTTTAAAAGCACGTGTGCATCCGCAGAACCGCTACCCCGTATGTAGCATGTTCATGTCTCGAAGAGATAATGTGACAGATGGCGTACTCACACTCCCTTTTTTTTCTGATAATATGAGAGGCTTCAGCTACTTCTCTAGCGCTGGTCAGAATGAACGAACAACACATCAGTGTCACCAAAAATCGGCGCGCATTTGCACGTGGAACAATGCTTCGCTAGGTTATCTTCTTTCTTCTTTAAAAAATTAACGTGCCCCATGAGCCGCACGTTAACGCAGCGGCCAGTCTGGCCTATGTAGGTAAGGCCACAAGACAGGGGGATTTGATATACTATGCCATTCTTACAGGGAACATATCTATTTTCATGAATTATGTTGCAAGCATTTCTTCTGCGCCCCTCATGCTTTCTTTGAACCGCCGCGCTCACTCTTTCTAGTTTGTTAGGAGCAGAAAACAGAACTTTCACCCCATTCTTGCTCCCCACTTTCTTTACTCGGTGTGACAGCCTGTGAACGTATGGCACAACCACAACCTTTCTTCTTCCTTCCTCCGAACCCCTTTCCAACCCTGAGGTGCTTGCAGACGATTTCAGACGATGCTTGGCAATGGCAGTGAAGAAATCTTGCCGTCATAAAATGATGCCTGTCGCCGCGGTGGCTCTGTGGTTATGGTATGGTGCTCGACTGCTGACCCGAAAGACGCGGATTCTATCCCGATCGCGGGGGTTGAATTTCAATGGAGGCGAAGTTCTACAGGCCCGTGTACTGTGCGATGTCAGTGCACGTTAAAGAACCTCGGGTGGTCGAAATTTCCGGAGCCCTTCACTACGGCGTCTCTCATAGCCTGAGTCGCTTTGGGACGTTATACCCCATATACCAACCAACCAAAATGATGTCCAGCCTCACAGCTCAGGCAGACAGATGTAGGGAAGCCGGTTTACCGAATTAAGTTGTCGTTTCGAGAGCAGACAAAGTCCTGCGTGCGCATGACACATAAAACCTACGGACAGAGGGAGAGTAGACACCACGGGCGCTGGACACAAGAAGGTGTCCGTCATTGCGGTGTCCGGGTTGGTTTTGCAGCCCCAGGAAAGTTGACGCACATATGCTGCGTCGTAAATGCAACCAGGAGGGCCTGAATAATAAAGCACAACGGACCAGCCGTCGGCTGTGGGGACGGCGAGGTGTGCAGCATTCTTCTCGCCTGTGGCAAACGTTACATCGGCCAGAGTGGGCGGCGCATCAGTGAACGCCTGCAAGAGCATCGCAGGGCAGTTGACTCCCCATTTGGTGGGGGTCATTTAGCCGACCAAATTCGTCGTGGCTCGCACGAGCCAGCATGCAAGGCGTTTTAGAGCGCACCTCTTAGGCGCCCGTTCCTGCGTTTCGCGGCGTCGCCGTCGCCGTTGTCCGTTGTAACCAGCTCCGCAGCCGGGGCAGCGCGCTGCTCTAGTTGCGCGCGCTCCTGGCGCCATCTCCCGCGACCTACCGGCAATTTAACTGCTCTCTTCGCTTCTCCTTCAATGCCACTCTTGTGCGGTAGTAATCAGAGCGCCGGATCGGTGGCAGCGGATCTCAAAATGTGCACCGCCCGAGCCGAAACCATAGCCGCCGCCATTCAGCACTGCGAACCGCCTGCCTATATAAATAGTTTATTCTCTGCCAGTTCTTTCTTAGCCATGAGCGAGGCAACCGGTGGAAGTCCTTCGTCTGCCGCTGCTGCTAAACGAGCTGCAAGAGCAGAGGCCCAGCGACGTCGCCGCCAGAATCCAGAGGTGCGTTCCGCCGAAGCCGAAGCAGAAGCTTACAGTCGCTGGTTGAATTCTTTGCCTTAATCTATCGAAAAGCTGAAACAGCTGATGAGCTGCGCGCAAATTTCGCATTATGAAGTAAAGTAATCGTCGGCAATTTTTTTAACCGAACACTCGTGTTGCTCAAGTTCAGCACACAAAAAACTGGGAAAATTTTTGAAGCCTTTTGTATCCATAATAAAAAATATAAATGTGCCAGTTTTCCTTGTGTCGCGACCGGGGAAGAAGGAATAAGTTATCTCAAGTGTCCGATGTGTCAGCCAGGTAAAAAGAAGGAAAAATACGCAGATGTGAAAAAACAAGCATGAGTTGTCAGAAATGCAAACCTTTGTTTTTATTGGTTGGTAATTATCGTGTTCCCAAAACGTATTCGTGCGCTAGGAGCCAGCAGTGCCTTATCTTTTATTTAAAGGCCTACTTTTTGTCGAATAATATATAGTTGAAGTCTAGCGTTCACAGTGTCTACTCTCCCTCTCTGCGTGTGTTTATGCGCGCTTGAAAGTTGAGTCATAGTGTTGTTACAAACCACCAACTAGCCCAGCTGTCTACGCTCAGTGCTATCGTGTACCCTGTTTCATCTGGGAGTAACTAGTGTGACATGATTTCTTTCTTTCCACATTGATGCAGCTGGCGCGGCATTTGGATTCAACTGCCTCGAAAAAGGCTTCCTCCTTTCCACTTGGCAGCGGCTGACGCGACACTTGATCGTATCTGTCGGGAAACTGGTTTTCCTCCTTTCCACTTGCCTGCCTGCCACAGTGTACAGGTGGCAACATGATCACCGGATTGTTGATAGCCTGCCATCCTCGGGCTTTAACCGTAGAAAGGATGCCTCTTCCGCTAGCGAGGCATCCAGAGCTAGCGCAGTAAAAATAGGCAAAAAATTTATTTTTGAAAATTGTTGCATCCGCTTGCGTGCCTCATTTATTATGCTGTCCTGAATTTTCACGTCATAAAACAGCAGGGAAGTACTATAAAAAAATTGTTTCGTGAACTGCAGCGGCTCAGCATTGCGCTGAAACGCTCGAACAATGGGCATTTTTATTCACGTCTGTTTTTTCTCTTTTGACCCCGTTTATTTTGTTGCACTTCTGGGACAGCAGTGCACGCTGGTTAAGACATTCTTTGTTTTTCGGCTTTATGAATTTTACTTTTCTTGTATGAAAATTTCTTCTCACTCTAGACATGTCAACGGACCCTTCATAGCAAAAATTGAAAACAAAAATTTGTTCTTTGCGAAAAAAAAATTCTAAGAACATCTAGACCTGTAGCACACCAGTAGGAATGTAATCGGGGTCGAACCTACTTCCTGTCCTATTTTCTTTTCCCTACAGCCTTTTCACAAGATTAAGAGGGAAAATGTATTAATAAACAGTTTTTTCGAGGTATAACTGAATTCTTGTGTTAGTGATGAAATTATTTCTAATATGCTCAAAAAAGTTTATGTGAATATTTATTTATTTAGTAATACCGTCAGCCTTCTTCAGGCTCATATACAGGAGTGGGTCCAGTCACGCGTGCATATAAATATCACAATAAGAAGCAAAAACACGCAAAAAAAACATCGAAACACAGTGGAACAGGCGGCAACGATCACCGTCAAGATAACGGCCAGATATACCCTCTTCGATGCTTACTTCCGGGTTTAACGTGCCAGATACAAAAAACGTGAAAAAAACATTCAGCTTTTTGGTAATAGACGTAAGCATTTGCAGTGTTAACAACATCCCTCGGTAAGGCATTCCACGTTTCGATTGCCTTCGGAAAAAATGAGAATTTGAACGTGTTGCAACGCGCCCAGTATGGCCTAATGCATTTAGTATAGTTACCGCTGATGGAGTGACCGTAGGGTTTTTTTAAGTAATCCTCCTTGACTATAACTAACGCGTTATGACGAAGGTTGGAAAGAAATTTCATTGCAGCCGTTTTACGACAGCAGGAGAAGGTCGGAATTTGTGCACGGATGCGAATGGTTGTTACGCTTTCATGACGAGAGTACTTTGAATATATAAACCGTAGTGCTTTGGACTGAATTTTTTGTAACCTTTCTATCAGGTACGCTTGTTGGGGGTCCCAGATTATGTTCGCATATTCAAGAATAGGTCGGACTAATGCTTTGTAGGTAGTAAGTTTTAAGTGCGATGGAGCCATTCATAGTCGGCGACGAAGAAAACCGAGTTGTTTAGACGCGCTGCTGCATACATTGTCGATGAGTGCGTTCCATTTCAGGTCTTGGGTTATTGTGATCCCCAGGTACTTTGCTTTGTCTACGCGTGGTATTGTAAGACCGGATAACGTGTAGCTGAAGGACAGAAAATTTTGTTTTCTTGTTATGTTTATACATGTCTTCGAAATGTTAATTTGCATGTCCCAAGTTGCACACCAGTCAGAAATGTTTTTTAAAATGATTGTAGTTCCACGTGATCACGAGAGCTCCGCACAGTTGTATAAATCGCACAATCATCAGCAAAATGAATGTCATTCACATACACAAGAAACAGTAGGGGGCCTAGAACGGAGCCCTGTGGGACCCCCTAGGGTACTTCCAAGTAATCCGAGTTGACAATGTTTATTGTGACGAACTGTTTACGGTTAACGAGCTAGACTTCTATCCATGCTACTACTTTAAAATCTATGCCTATTGATTTTAGCTTCAGAATCAATTTTCTATGGTAAACAGGGCTAAAAGGTTTGGGAAAGTCTATAAGGATTGCATCAGCCTTAGTCTAGAATCATTTACTGAGGCCAGTTCATGTATTATTTCAAGCAGTTGAGTAACAGGTGACAGTTTTTTACGAAAGCCATCTTGCCTGTTGTAGAGTAGATTATTTTCTTCCAAGTATGTTATGATACCCTTATGAATTATGTGCTCCAAAACCATGCAATAGGAACTAATTAACGATATTGGTCGGTACGTATTTAGTAGCAGTTCGTTGCCACCCTTATGAATAGGTATCACCTTCGAATGGAGCCAGTCTTGAGGTGCGGTACCTGTTTCGAGCGACTCAGTAAATTTTGCACACATAAAAGGTACAATCTGTTCAGCGTTGTGCCTAATAAATACGTTTGAAATGCCGTCAGGAGCAGGGGATTTTTTCCTATTGATTTGCAGGAGCAAGTTTAGGACGCCTGTTTGCGTTATCACTAGCTCGGGCATGTGGGCGGTGAGCTGTGCAGGGAATTCACCGGAGTTGCATGTGTAGAGACGGATTGGAAGCACGAGTTGAAGCAGTTCGCAATCACTCGCTGATCTTCAACGATACGGCCGTCCGTTTCTATTTTCGAGATAGCACCATAAGATTTGGATAAATGCCGCCAAAACTTCTGCGGTTGCGTATTCATAAAATAAGACAGAGTGCTAGCAAAAAAAAATGTTCTCCTGCATCTTTAATTTCCTTTCTGAGAAAATCTGAAAGTTCGCATCTTTCTGCCGGAGATTTTTTACTTCTACGCATTCTCTGAAGCCTTCGCTTTAGGTGAATTATATTGCGGGTTACCTATGGATTTTTACGGTGTATTTATTTCGACTTGGTGGCAATAAAGTGTTCTTCGCAATAGTTTATTATTTCCTTGAACTTTAGCCATAAATCACTGATAGTCGAAGGGCCTTCCGCAATATAATCATCCAACTTTAATTCGATGTAGTCGATGATGCTAACGTCGTCAGCCCGACAATAATCCTTCGTTAGGGTACGTGTCTGCGCACTGTGGCCTCTGGTATGCTGCTGTGCTATCTGAGAAAACTCTAATGCAAATAATTCACGGCCAGGTATACCTTTTCCGATGCTAAGTTCCGGGTTTAACGTGAGAGATACAAAAACAAGATCTAGTACTGAGTTAGTCCTACCATGAATGCATGTAAGCAGAGTAACAAGCTGTAGCAGGGAAAAACTGAACGGAAAGTTCAAAAGCAGCTCGCAGTTAGTCACCTCCTTGCTTCCAGGAATTAGGGTGGCCCAGTCAATTACCAGCAAGTTGAAATCTCTAGTTAATATAAGTTTACTGCATTCTCTCTTTCTGTAATTTAAATAGTCGTGCAGTTTAAAGAGATATTCATCCGATGCATTCGGGTGCGTATAAATTCTGTGGAGACGAATCGTGGGCACCAGTCATCGTCGGGTCTCCACAAATATATTCGGCTGGACGCGCTCAGCCAGGCTGAGAAGGAACAGCGCTGCGCCGGCCTTGCAGTTAAGCAGCCATGAAAAATCCAGTCTGCGCGTACTTGGCAGGCGTATTGGGACAGTCGTCGTCTTCGGCTGCTGGACCACGGTGGCACTCTACAGGGCCCCCCCTCTAGCGATGAAGCCATGAGAGAGGAGTGAATGGCGAAAATCGGATAGTCTTGACGCAAATCGTACGCGACGAGGACTGGCACGGTCGGGAGGGAATGCAGCGGCAGAGTTAGCGATGACGTCGGTGTCAAGATGAGCAGGTTTAAGGCGGTCAACTGAGATTGTGTCCTGCCGGCCGTTGATGAGCAGGAGGAAGTGCTTAGGAGCACGCCGGAGCACTTGGTACGGACCATCGTATGGTGGCCGTAAGGGCGGGCATACGGCGTCGTGGCGAACAAAGACGTGAGTGCACCGCTGGAGGTCGGAGGGGACGTGGACACGACGGGAATACTGGCGTTGACGTGGTGGAACGACAGTTCTCATAGCGCTACGTAGGCGGTAGGCGTAATCTGAGACGTAAGCAGGCGTGGGTGGTGAGGGCTCGAAGAATTCTCCAGGGACACGGAGAGTAGTGCCAAACGTTAGCTCTGCTGCACAGGTAGAAGAGTCACTGCGAAGTGCAGTGCGGAGGCCAAGCAGGACGAAGGGCAGGCGCTCAATCCATGGCGAAGGAAAAGCGGGCGCCATAAGTGAAGCTTTCAGCTGCCGGTGAAAACGCTCAATGACACCGTTGGAAATCGGGTGGTAAGAGGTCGTCTTGATGTGATTGACGCCGAGGAGCCGAGATAGGTTAGCAAATAAGGTGGAGTCAAATTGACGACCACGATCAGTCGTAATGGTGCAAGGGACACCGTAGCGGCTTATCCACAGTGTGATGAGTGCTCTTGCGATCGACTCCGCCGTTATGTCCAGAAGGGGCATCGCTTCAGGCCATCTCGTGAACCTGTCAATGCAGGTTAACATGTAGCGGTGATTCCCGCAGGGAGGAAGGGGACCGACAATGTCGACGTGCAGATGGCTGAAGCGGGCGTCCGGAGACGGGAACGTGCCAAGCGGCGTCGCAGTGTGTCGATGCACTTTGCTTTTCTGACAGCTGAGGCACGCGCGCGACCAGCGGCGAACGTCGACGTTGATGCGAGGCCAGACATAGCGAGCCGTGACAAGGCGCTGTGTTGCGCGAATGCCAGGATGGGCCAAAGAATGGAGGGCATCAAAGACGGTTCGTAGGTATGGTGGAGGCACGTAGGGGCGAGGGCGACCGGTTGATGTATCACTGCATTGTAGCGTGCCACCGTGGTCCAGCAGCCGAAGACGACGACTGTCGCCAAGCACGCGCAGACTGGATTTTTCATTACTGCTAAACTGTAAGGCCGGCGCAGCGCTGTTCCGTCTCAGCCTGGCTGAGCGCGTCCAGCCGAATATATTTGTGGAGACCCGACGATGACTGGCGCCCACGATTCGTCTCCACAAATTTGGTGACTCCGGACTTCGCGTCTTCGTTTCTGCTCCTGCCCTGCGCTTTGCATCAGCCGCTTCGCTAGGCCTACCACTTCCCGGAGCTCGAGACCCCGCCTACCTTCCATCGTGTAAGCCCTGGCCATGGATCCCTCCACTCCTGTGCCGTATCCGTCGCCTCGCACGCTGCCACTTCATGAGTCCGCGGTATCCGCCCTCAAGCTCCCCGACTTCTGGTCATCGGACTCGGAACTTTGGTTCCTCACCATTGAGGCCTTGTTCCGCCGGCACCGCATCACGTCCGGGTCACCAAATTTGTGGAGACGAATCGTGGGCACCAGTCATCGTCGCGTCTCCACAAATATATTCGGCTGGACGCGCTCAGCCAGGCTGAGACGGAACAGCGCTGCGCCGGCCTTGCAGTTAAGCAGCCATGAAAAATCCAGTCTGCGCGTGCTTGGCAGGCGGACAGCCGTCGTCTTCGGCTGCTGGACCACGGTGGCACGCTACAATGCCGCCGACTAGTACTGTAGTATCACCTATTGTAATCGTGCACCAAACACTTTTATGACAGTGTGTGCCTTCCTCTTCCATGGTTTAGTTGGTTTGGTTGGGTTTAACGTCCCAAAGCAACTCAGGCTATGACGGACGACGCAGTGAAGGGCCCCGGAAATTTCTACCACCTGGGGTCCTTCAACGTGCACTGACATCGCACAGCACACGGGCCTCTAGAATTTCGCCTCCAACGAAATTCGGCCACCGCGGCCGGGATCGAACCCGCGTCTTTCGGGTCAGCAGCCGAGCGCCGTAACCACTGAGCTACCGCGGCGGGCCCCTTCCTCTTCCATGAAGGGAAGTTCTTGCTTTATGGCAATAGCAACACCACCACCACGGCTGTCCCTATCAGACAGAAGGAGTATGTTAGACGCCAGGACGATTTCAGAGTCATGTATTCAGGAATTTAACCACGTTTCCGTTATTACTGGTATGTCTGGTCTATAAATCATAATTATTTCTTCTAACTTATCAACCTTATTAAAAACTGAACATTATTAATGTTTTCTTCCATTGCAAATCTTATTCAGGGGGACTGTTTATACTTTTCGCTAATGCTTTCTTCATTTGCTTCACTAGTACCCTTTTATTCTCGGTGTGATCCCATACGTACACGTCATGGTTTATTTCTAGCTTGCCGGAAACAAAGCTTACTTTATCCCCATTATCACGATTTATTTTTGAAGATTGTCATAATTTTTTGCGCGTTTCGCGAAAAGAAGCCGAGAAATCTTCAGATATTGAAATTCCACTGTTCTTCAACTTATGGCAACATTGAAAGACCTTCATCTTCTCAGTGAAATCAAAAAAGCGCAAGATGACAGGGCGATGTCCGTTAGCAACTTTCCTGCCAACACGGTGAATGCGTTCAATTTATCTCACCTCAACTTCTAGCTTGCTCCTAAAAACGTCGTTTTGGTTTGGTTTGGTTTGGTTTATGTGGTTTAACGTCCCAAAGCGACTAAGGCTATGAGAGACGCCGTAGTGGAGGGCTCCGGAAATTTCGACCATTTGGGGGTTCTTTAACGTGCAGTGACATCGCACAGTACATTGGCCTCTAGAATTTCGCCTCCATCGAAATCCAGCCACCGCGGCCGGGATCGAACCCGCGTGTTTCGGATCAGCAGCCGAGCACCATAACCACTGAGCCACCGGGGCGGCCCGAACGATGAGAGTATGCAGCAGTTGTATCTTGCTGGTCACTTCTGGGGCGGAAACTTGCAGGATAACTGAAACTGTTCTTATTAAGTTGACGCGAGCCATTGAAAGGAGAATGATAGGTGCAACGTCAAGAGACAGGAAGAGGGCAGGCAAAGTGGGTGAGGGAACAAACGCGAGTTAATGACATCCTAGTCGATATCAAGAGGAAGAAGTGGGCTTGGGCAGTGCATGTAATGCGAAGGCAAGATAATCGAGGACTCTTAGGGAACCGAAATGGATTCCAAGAAAAGG
Organism: Amblyomma mixtum; assembly: GCF_055824585.1. Classification (NCBI taxonomy): domain Eukaryota; kingdom Metazoa; phylum Arthropoda; class Arachnida; order Ixodida; family Ixodidae; genus Amblyomma; species Amblyomma mixtum. Next base: position 28,226,290 of record NC_143017.1, on the reverse strand, counting down.
CAAGCGTAGCAGGGGGCGTCAGAAAGTTAGGTGGGTGGATGAGGTAAAGTAGTCTGCAGGGATAGGGTGGCCGCAGCTGGCACAGGACAGGACGTTGATTGGAGGGATATTACAGAGGTTTTTGTTATGGTAGTCATGATAATGATGATGATGATGATGATGATGACTCGATTTGAGCGTGCCCAGAGTGAAGGGTGCTTTTTTTATCCTCTCCTTCTGTTGCCATTTCTACATGCTTCGTAAACGCTGACCATCACCTCTGTAAACCAGTTGAAGATAGCAGCTGTCCACGTCTTCTCACTTGTTTATTTATTTATGTATTTAATTATTTATTTGGGGCATACTGCAGGCCCAGTGAAGGGCCCTGGCAGGAGGGGCACAATAAGCACAGTACAAAAAGCACAAAACAAAAGTACGAGGTAAGTCATGAAACAAAAAAATCAATGAACGGTCTGTTCAATGGCATCAATGTCAACTGTTGATGACGGTGGTAACTGATTCCACTCGGTAATGGTGCGGGGAAAAAAAGAAAATTTGAATATGTTAGTTCTGGCAAAGTAAGGTTTTCACAATTCAGTGTGCCTGTTTCTTGTTGACCTGGACGTTATCGATTGGACATACAAATCGGGAGCAATTGACAGTTTGTTATTTTTCAATAGAAAGAGAAATCTTAACCTTTGTATTCTACGCCGAGTTTCAAGGCACTGTATATTATGTTGAAGCAACAGAGCAGATGGTGAGTCAGTGGCGCGATATTTAGAAAATATAAACCGAACTGCTTTGCGCTGAATTCTTTCAAGGGCATTAATGTTAGTATTTGTGTGAGGATCCCAAACAGTGCATGTATACTCAAGTTTTGGTCTAATCATAGTGTAATATGCCAATTGCTTAACGTTAGGGGGACCTTGTTTTAACTTGTGCCTAAGAAAACAGAGATTGCGAAACGAAGAAGAGCATACGGTTTCAATATGTTTATTCCAACTAAGATTATTCGTTAGTGTTACTCCTAGGTACTTGTATTCTTTGACATCTGAAAGGTGCTGAGTGGGAAGATTATATGAAAAGGAATGACTGTTTCTTTTATTAGTGATCCACATAAATACTGTCTTGTGAGCGTTTAGTTCCATGCCCCATTAAACGCACCATTCACTAGCATTCTGTAGGTTATAATTAAGTAAAATCTGGTCGCCTTGAACTTTGACTTCATTAAACAAAACACAATCGTCGGCAAACAACCTAATTTGAACAGGATGAGGGATGATGTCGGTAATGCCATTAATATAGATAAGAAAGAGTAATGGCCCAAGGACACTGCCTTGCGGGACACCAGAAGTGACTGGAAGTTTGTTAGAACAATGACCATCGGTGCTAACATATTGAAATCGGTTAGATAAATAAGCCGCAACCCAATTAACAATAAAAGAAGGAAGACCTATAGTTTCATGTTTATGGATAAGTTTATTGTGCTGAACTAAATCAAAAGCTTTCTCAAAATCTAGAAATATGACATCTATTTGGCCGGAATTGTCCAGAACTTGAGCGAAATTGTGAATTACGGATGTAAGTTGGGTGACCGTAGAAAAGCATTTGAGAAAACAAGGCTGGAAAGCCGATCATTAGTTGTGGTCATCAAAAAATGTTTTAATGTAATTGGCTACGATGTGTTCAAGAAGTTTGCAGCGTGAAGAGGTCAACGATATGGGACGGTAATTATTAAACAATGCGGCATCACCTGCTTTGTGTATGGGAACGACACGGGCCACCCTCCAATCGGGTGGTAGACTTGAAGACAAAAGAGAAGCACGAAAAATGATAGCAAGAAAGTGCGAAACCATCTCAGCATAACGATGTAAAAATGAATTAGGTATTTCGTCAGGCCCAGGAGTTGCTTTTGTTTTAAGATTCAAAAGCATTGCAAAAATACCAGGTTGAGATACGAGATCGTGCACAGGCTGGGAACAAGAATCACGAGTTGTGAAATTATTTGCGGGTTGGGAAAACACACTGTGAAAATATGAATTGAACTTGTCAGCAATATATTTTTTGTTGGTGAGCAACGTGCCCTCATGCATCATCGCAGGCAGGGATTTTTTTTCTTTGCTTAAAAAATTCCAAAATTTCTGAGGAGCGTTACGAATAAAATTTGGGAAAATGTTTTGAAAGTAAAGTCGCTTAGCTGCCGCAACAGCTTTGCTCAAAGAAGCCTGCTTCGTTTGAATGATGTTTTGAGGGACACGGGCTCTTCTTAAGCGTTTAAGTTTTCTTTTGAGATGCAAGATTTCTCGCGTAATCCAGGGATTAGATTTGCCACTTTTTTAGCTCTTGATGGAATAAATTGGTTGATACAATATGCGCATATGTCCTTAAACTTGGTCCATAGATCAGATGTACTAGTTCCGACAAAGGTCCTGAGGCACAGATCTAAACAATCTAATACACTCTCATCCGTGGCACGTGAGAAATCTTTTACAAACACGGTTTTGGACGCTGCAGCACATTTATCAGCGACGAAATCGCAAGTGAAATACACCAACTCATGATCAGATAATCCTTGATGGATCGAAACAAAAAACATTTCAAGAGAGCGGTTCACAAAAATCAAGTTAAGAATGGAAGCAGATGAGCCATGAATACGTGTAGCTTGTCCGGCTACCTGTTTCAACCTGTGCCCATTCTGCGCTCATGGCTCAATAAGGATATGCGTCACATTGTCCAACGATGCCACCCTAATCTCCCGATAAGCTGTTAGTTTCGGGTTTCCCGCTGTTTGGATGCAGGTAGCGTGGCCAGGCTAGAGAAGCGACGTGGAACATCGGAGACGTGGTTACGAGGAAGACACTGAAAACTTTATACAACTATTTACATTATGTACAAGTAAACAGCAACTGAGAGTGTCTCTCAGCAAAACAACGTCTTGGCAGAAGGGAGCCTCGGTGAGAGGGAGCTTCTGTGCCGTACTCGATGCCGAGTTTTACAGGGTTTTCCTTCCCTGAAAAGCCTAGAAGAAGGCCGGGCCTGCCAAGGAAGGCGTTTCCTGAAAAGTTCACTGTGGCAGTGATCACATATTCTCTCATTAGGGAACACGCCCTCGTCACGTGTTGAGTTTCATGGTGAGGAGGATGCCATCTATGTCGCGTAGACAATAGAAGGTCCGCTTGCGGCGTTCCCACCAGGGTCGATCGCCGGTGGAGACTCGTTTGTGAAAACCGTGAAAGGGTTCCCGCTGTGTGTGCGACTACCTTGGAGTAAGAGCCGAAGCACCGAATGAGGGGTGTAAAAACTTCATCATCTTAGTAGTGTCGGACGGTCGGGGTGGCGAAAACTGGCCTGGGGGAGGGGATCTTTGTCGAGCCCCTGTAGGTTTCTCTGTCTCGGACGGTCGGAGATGCCGGCAAAACGTACTCTGTGGCGTGGGAGTGCGCTCAACGCCGAGGGCCCACTATTGGTGACGCTGAGTGCTCGCCCTCTAAGGAGGCCTGAAAAGGAGCTCAGGATCAATCAAATATAGACAAAAACCCTGCTGTCCCCAATCCCACCTATTTCCCACAACCCAAACCATTTTCCAACTGCCCATTCCTATAGCCCAACCTTTCCTGCTACTTCCCAGGGGGATTAGGGGAGTCTCCCCGGGCCCGCTCCTCCGGCTGTGGGTCGCTAAAGTAGCTTCCCCTCCCCCTTTTCTTTTTACTTTTCCACCTACGGGTGGTAAAATTACAATTTGCCCACAGGCCTGTTCTTTTATTTTCGTATTAGGTTAAGCCTGTTGTACGTAAGTGGTGCAGGCAGGGGCTTGTTATTTTTATTTCCTTTTAGGTCGCCCCAACCTAATCATTTTCTTTAGGTGGTCCCACTTTTCCTCATCAGCGCAAGGCCAAGGCTACGTGCAAGACCACGCGAGCTAGGGAAACTGCTCACCGGAAACTTCTTTGACGACGGATTGCGAGGCCAAACACGGTGACTGGACCCAGCTGACCCCTGGGTCCTCTTTTAAATGTCCGTTACGGCTGGCCTTGGCAACTATCTTCATCGCGTAGAAGAGGATGCACTGGTAGAGCTTCGCTGGCTGCTTTCTGGGGAAGAGTCCGCTCTTTTAAATCCACTTGTGCTGGAGGGCATCCCGATCATAACTACGTACGCCAGCCTGCCTCTCTGCCGTTTGTGGCCGTTTCCCAACCTGTCGTTTCTGCAAAGTGACAGTGTTACGCTTGCTGCCGTCCTTAATACAAGTGACTAGTGTCCCGTGACAATACAACTTACGGGTGGCCGAAGGGGATGTTGGACATGGGCCTTACTGCATAGCCTTTGATTGGGGCGGCTGTGGCTGGCTGCTTGAATATATAGTTGGTATCTACAGGGACGCGACAGGTATGTGTCATCATCATTATTAGGAGCGGCAGCAGCCAAACTACGTCCACTGCATGATAACGCTATCTCCTATTAATTTTCACTTAGCCTAGCTTTCTTGCGCCACCGGCGACCACGTTTTCTCCGCAAGCTTCCTAACCTCATTCACCCAAATGACTCAGCCGCACCACGAGGCGCATGCTAGAATAAGCTTGCAAATAATTCGGGTTTATTTTTTCTGCACAAATGCTTTGCCATTAGGTTGTTAAGGACCCGTAGCGGTGGCTCAGTGGTTATTGTACTCGGCTGCTGACCCGAAATACACTGGTTCGATCCAGGCAGCGGCGGCCGCTTTTTGATGGAGGGTGAAATGCTAGCGGCCCGTGTGCTGTGCGATGTCAGCGTACGTTAAAGATCCACAGGTGGTTGAAAATATCCCGAGCCCACCACTGCAGCGTCCCTCATAGCTTGATTCGCTTTGGGGCGTTAAACCCCAACATATCAAACGAAATTATATTGCTAAGTGTGACGTGCTCCTTCGAGTGCCCAAGAAGGCCAATGTCGCTAAGTTGTCTGCAAAGACTTAAGACGATACCTCACAATGCGGTATCCTACCACTGTACTATACCACGTGTCTCCTGTCAGCCGCCCGGCTGCTTGCGGCTGGAGGAGCAGGAGGGGGGAAAACTTTTATTCAGTATAGTGTGCTCGTTTCTCTTCCTGAGTGGAGCTTTCTGTACAGGTCTCCAAGTGGCGCCGCGATCCTGCAAGCCCGCTAGAGAACATGTCGCTGGTCTTGCGGTTTCGTGCTTGTCAGACCGTTTTCAGCATCCATAACAGCAACGTCGCTCGAGGGAAATTTGGGATTTTCGGGTCGCGGCGGCTGCATTTCGATGGAGGCTAAATGCGCAAGACACCAGTCCGCACAGTGATACCAGTGGACGTTAGAAAGCTCCAGGAGGTTGAAATTAATCTAAAGGCCACCGCTACTGTGCGGCTTAGGACCCAGAAAGCGCTTTGGCACGTGGAAGCCTATTCAGCCCATTTCGCATTTTCTTGAAATGAACTACGGAGAAGCAACGGCAAAAACCGTATTGGCGCCTCATGGAATTCTCGCTGTCCGCAATAACACTTGTAGAAGCAATCTGTATGCGTTGGAGACAACGTCATATAAGAAAACGATCGCGAGGCAAGGTTTGGAGCGTTTCCCTAACGGTAGCCCGATCAGCAACGGCACAAGCGCTGCCGCTCAAGTTGGAAGGATGTAGCGCTATCGCCGGCATCTATAATTCCGGGACCTGGCACGCACATCGATAATCCGAGGCATGCACCGCTCCGGCTTGCCCCGGCACAAGTGAAATAAAAGTTCGATCCCGCGCGTCTGACGTCAATCTCGGGAACACTTAAGGCGTGGACCTGTTTACAGAGCGGAGGGCGCGCGCGGTGGCGGGTGTACGGGCCAGCGCCAACAAAGTTTGGGGCCGTTTCGCAGCACCGACGGCTGGGGGGCCATCGATTGCCGATGATCCGCTTAGGTTGGAGTGACAGCGCGCGCGGATGAGGGGAGGGAGGGGTGTTTGGGAAAGAGAGGCACGAAGCGGGAGTGTCGGTGCGAGAAGTGGGAAGGAAAAACCAACCCTTTGTTTCATCGCAAGGACCCGGTGGTGCGACTTGCCGGACGTGCGCCGTCGGATCGGATGTCCAGCGGACCGTGCCGGTATGTGTGCGCTCCGGCGACCACTGTGCGGACGTGGTCAAGCTTGACACGAGCAGGCACTCAGAGAGTTCCAAAATTCCTAAAATTCGAGGCGCGAGGTGGCGTTCACTCTGTTCTTTCATTTTCTGTTTTTTTTGTGTGTGTGTGTGTGTGTGTTTTTGCGAGCAAACTAAACTTGCCCTGAACACACGCGCCGTTGTCGAAAAGTTTCCCCAAACCTGAATGGTTGGGTCCAGACTTGAGCGCAAGCTGACAACTGCGTGGAGTCGCACGCTGTAACTTCTACAAAATACTAGCAGCGCTTTTTTAAATTTATTTACGAACCAACTTCCAGGAAGATCGACCAACGAATAGTTCATGTGCGAAACCTGCTATCTTCTGAGGAGAAAAGTGCCGGGTTAAGTTTTTGACATTTAAGAAATGCGAGGTCACTACGGAGGCGTTTTACGGTGCTTTGTGACCAGAGCTACCGCGCAGTCCAAAGCAGCTCGATTGTGACCGCGAAAAACGCAAAGCGCTCGTTAGGCCGTTATGCCTTGTTACTAAGTACGAGGTGAACCTCGTATTTACGTGACGCTAAGCGTTTCTGTAACGGTAAGCAGTCGTTCTAGGAGCTGAGGTATTTTCGGAAGAAAATGTTCTCAGTCTAATGTGCACGTAAACTGAGTACACGAGAACTTTTGTACTTCACCCTTTGAAGTACTATGGTCCGGATCTGCACCCACGAACACGTGTTCTGAAGCAGCATGCCACAACCGCCTCGTCTACAGGGACTAATTCGCCTTTAACCATTTCATGCCTGGTGTCAGGAAAATATTATCTATCTGAAGAACAATAGTAATGAAAGACACTGAACCAAGTCTGACATCGCCAACTAGCAGGGCCCTTTACTGATGTGAGCTTCAGTTTTCAAATTTCATGCTTTTTGCTGTGGTTGAAAATGACAACGAAGATGTCTTAGAAGCCAAGATCACCGCCGAATGCACATGTGTGGACATTTTTTTATGCCCTGACTGCTTGCTTCAGTGTGCTGAGAATTTAGTGGTTGTTTGAACCTAACTGAAGGCTCAAACGTAATTAATATTGATACCCCGCGTTACAGCTTACTAAGTACTTGTGGGAACAAGAGGGAGGCGCGCGCAGACTGATCTGGGCTCTGAGCTGTTTGTGGCCAGCAGTGTTCGCTCTCACCTCTATTAAACCCATTTCATCCGCTACAATTGGTGGAGGTGCTGGGTGAACACGTCCTGGATTCACCAGTACCCCGTCGCAGCCGCCGTGTAGCAGGTTTGCCACCTTTATCGCCTGATGAGTTCATTTCAATGGCTACCGCGCAAGCGACGCAGACCCGGGAACTGCGCCCTGAAAAGTAGACGACCTTGACCCATAAGCGAGATCCGCGCACGTTCCACGGCGAGACCGAAGAGGACGTTGTAGAATGGCTCCGACATTACGAAAGGTGCAGCAAATACAACCGTCGTTGGAACGCTACCGCCCGTCTGTACAACGTTGCGTAACAATATGTATTAGCCCTGGAATTATTACATGTATATTGCACAATTTCTTACCTAATCTGTCATAAGACGTCAGGGAGTAAGTTAGAAAAATATTTAATGCACAAAATAAATCGAGGTTAGTTGGGTAGGCCCTCATTCCAGGAGCCCATTTGCTTTTGCCGCAGCTCTTGACGGGTTCACCAGCCTAAGCTGGTCTTCCTGATGTGAACTACATAGACAGCGCCGCCTACCAGTGCTCAGTTATTGGGATACTAATTCTCGCAACATCTAAATAGTTCTGGCATGCCCATACCGTGTTGTATAAGTAAACCACTTCACCGAAGAAGGCGCAGTGCGGACCGTGCAAATTTGGAAACATATAACTGAATTTTACTGGGTTGATATAGGTATTTGATTGTAATTTCCTTAGGATGAGCGTTTAGGAACCTGAAATGTTGGAGTAATTCGTCAGGGCTTGGTGGTCAGTGTATTGCCCCGGCGAAGCCATAAAGGTTTTCCTTTTTGTTGTTTTTATGTTTACGTTTCTATTTAAGGTAGTTAATTCGCATCTTGGATTTTTTTCTCTACGCCAATTTGTTCGAGTGCACATTTTCAGAATTAAAAGTTGTGGACGAACAGAATTAGTAGATTTAGCGGCAAGAAAAGAAGAGGTGTGGGTAAAGAAAGACGAATATTCAGAGGTAGAAGTAGTAGAAGACGGCAAACTAAAAAATGAAGCTTGTTCGGAGCATTCGCCTCGTGTGTTGTGGACGCACTGACAACAACTGGAATTATTTGCCGACATCGAAAGAGTAGAAGGCCATCGTTTTCTCTGCTGCACTCATGTGAAAGGCTACGTTGGACTGAGCGGTTGCCGATCGAGCGTGTTCGGTACGATCGGATCGACCTCTGGCCACTTGCGCCCAAGAACTAGCACACGTGCAAGTTTCGAGGTCCATCCTGGAAACCCAGAACGAAAGGAAGAAATCAAATACATGTCCATGCTTGCTGAATGGAAACTACTGTTTCGCTGCTTTTCACGCGTGCAAATTGCTAACTTCAGCTTCACTTATGCTCTAGTTAGCATGGTGTCAATTCGGTAGACTTAAAATGTATGTGCGCTTAAGGACATGGGGAAAATATCATGTGTCGAGTTCACGACTCATTGTAACCACTAGGTCTCGGTTTCCCCAGCCATTGTTCAGTTTTCCTGCATGTGCCATTTATTTCGACATTTTGCGGGCTTCTAGGCCGGTCAATAATCTAGACAGGCTAGTACAATTCACGGGACATACAAAAATTCAGCGATGAAAGATTTAAAAGTTAGCCACCATTCGCAATGCTGCTCAAGTAATAAATCGATTAACAGCTTGCTTCCAATAACTTCATAATGTTGATATTTGACTTTTTTCACGGTAATCTACAAACCTGCCACCTACCGTAAACGAAATCTATAGCTGAATAACTAGTAAACACCAAGAGAACGAAACAGGAAAAGTGTTGCTGCCGACCTCGTGAAGCAAACGAGTATCACCTTTACTTTGCAACAACTGAATCGCTGCAAAGTGTGTTTTAATTCATGCCTGAAACATCGAATACATGCAAAGCGTTTCAGATTTAAACACCTACGCAGTCTAAAGAGACCTTAAACAGCGTAATCTGTACGAACAGAAAAATATTCAAAACACCTTTTTTTTTCGCGCAGTGTTAGGGAGTGAGCGCTGCCAGGTGTCAGTTGAAAGCACAGGCTATTGTGCCCTCTTTATTCGAGCCGCTGCAGATGAATTTGTAAAACGGGGCTATAACGACACTTAGCATACTTTCAAATTGATTTTTATTCCTTGCAACTTCCTGTTTAAAAGCATTCGCGTACCTGCTAAGCATTCGAAACTGAATAAATTAACTTTGACTAAGTAAACAAAGCTAACTGAATAAAACATTCTCCTGCTAGATATAAGAGACTGATACTGCTGCTTGAGTTTCATTTTTGCAACATATAGCAGCCTTTCACGCTTGACTCGTTATACGTAAGACATCCAGTATATGGCAATGTTGTCACAAGTGTCAGCCCAGAGACTTACTTCTTACCACCGTGCTTCTGATGTCTGTGGCACTGATGCCCACGTAATGTGCTCTATTTTTCTATGGAAAAACAAAGGGTTATGTCAAGATTGGTAAGTAGGCAAGAAAGAAAATTTCAGTATAAAATAAATGACAAATTATGAAACAACGTTTTCAGTAAGACTACCGAACCATCCAACTAATCATATGATCTGCGCGTAAAACCCAGGCTTTATAGTTTCGAGTCACATAGAGGGTGCTAAATAACACGGATTCTTTACATATTAATTAATTAATCTTAATGCATATAGTGACAGCCTTAATCATTCCACCCCATAAATTGTTATCAGTTTTTAGTGCGATTGTCACACATGATATATTGATTATAACTTCCGGAAAGTACAAAGAAGTTTCACGAATGCTGGTAAGAGAAATGCAACTTTTGTACGATTCAAGTGCTCGATTCCGCACAAGTTTATACACAGCTGCTTCAAAGCACACCGGGTAAGACTTGTTGTAGCCTGCTTCAAATCCGATGTCCAAGTAAAATGTTTCTTCCATCACTTGACGCGATTAAACCTAAACCTCTCCGTGACGTGTTCAGCTTAGCTAGCCACACAGGCCGTCGGACTGGCGGGTTTCACCATGTTTACGTAAAGCCCGAACTAACGCCTGATCTGCGTTTAAGGTACCTGAACGAGTAGGTGTGGTCCCGCTGAAACGGTAATTAGGCAGAAGGGGCAGGAAAAGTTGAGCGGTACTCATTTCCCATCTGTCAGAACTGCTGTGCACAGAGCACATTTTCACATTAAGTGGCGACCAGGTAACCCTTGTAATCGATGCCCAGCCAGCTTTATGGGCTCCGTAGCAGGCATCCCATGTAACTCCTTCTTAGAAAGCCATCGAAGCGCTCCTTGAACATTTAAGATACACAAACTTGAGCACCAGACTGTGGACTTACTGTGGGCGTCCTGTGTTGCAGCGGACTGGAAGAAAACATTGGCACGTGCCGTGCTGCGATCTGCTCTGATCTTTCATTCCTCTCTTATTTCGCTCCCTTCATTGCCTCCCCCCTACAACCCCCCCCCCCCCCCCCCCCACAGGTGTGGGGTAGCTTACCGGTCATTGGCTGGTTAGCATCCCTGTCTTTCTTTCCTTCTGTCGCTCTCTTTCTCTATTTTGACAGCGATAGCTGTGGCAACTCTTCAAGACTACTGGGGCGCTTAGAAACAAGGGCCAAAGCCAGAGACTGACAAAAGAAGCGCTCACTTCCAGCTGGCTTAATTTCGTAGCACATGCAGGTTGTTGTGCAATGGGACCTGCGTCCCGCTTTGCAAAGGCTATGGATCCTCCACTGAGAGAGAATTAAAGGCGCGTAAGTGTTTCACGCGAAGGCTAGCCTTCCTTCTCAGCACCTCATCTCCACCCGCGGTACGGCTGCGCGAGAGGCACACTACTACACGTGCTCAAGGGTTGCCTGTCCTCGAATGAGTGGATGCTTTTGCAGAGTCTCGCATTCCTCCTCTCGGCTCGGCCAAATTCTGAAAGGACACGGTTGCCATCAGCTAACGGCCCAGAGCACAACAAGCGAACGGCTATAAGGTGCTCTCTATTCTTACGAAGCGTCGTTACTCCCTTGGAGGCAGTAGCGGTTCACCTTGAGTGACTTATGACGCTTAAAACTGGGTCGTGACGAGAGCTGGAAGCAAACTTTGTTTATGACAGCTACAAAGGATGAAATGAAACTGTAGCGAGGACATTGTATTTTTCTCATAACCGCATTCGGAAGGAAAAATAAAACCATAATAGCAACACGAAACAAAGATTTCACGAGACTAAAAGGGGAAAAATTACGCGTGCTCTTTAAACACCGCACTCACACACCCCCCCATCCACATAATCAAAAACTTTATGAAAAAACAGAGGACATTGGAGCAATCCGGCTCCCGGGCACCCGCATGGCCCCACTGCACTCGAGCGTTTATGTTCCTGCGGTCCATAGCGCCATGGCAGCCCGGTCGGTAGCGATGGTCTGCACGACGGGTCCTTGCAGCATAGCCTCCCATCCTCCCAGGCCTTGAGGTGCTCTTGGGCCCGCGGTGGAGAATCCGCCGTGCAGTGAGAAAAGAGATAGACAGCATGAAGCGACAGGTTCGGGACAGAGTGTACAGGATGAAGTGAGGAAAAAGGAGTGATAGTGAGAAAGATCGGGAGGAGAGGGGGAGAGTGAAAGTGCGTGCGTGCGTGCGTGCGTGTGCGTGCGTGCGTGCGTGCGTGCATGCGTGTGTGTGTGCGTGTGTGTGTGTGTGTGTGTGTGTGCGTGTGTGTGTGTGTGTGTGTGTGTGTGTGTGTGTGTGTGTGTGTGTGTGTGTGTGTGTGTGTGTGTGTGTGTGTGTGTGTGTGTGTGTGTGTGTGTGTGTGTGTGTGTGTGTGTGTGTGTGTGTTCGAAAGGGTTGCCTGCCGAGTGCTGAGGCCTGGTCTTGTGTGGTGGGGCCATAGCTGACGCGAGGCCTTCGAGGCCTGCGTCAGCTTCCTGTATACAAAAAGCAGGGACGTGGATTCGGCCTCGTGCGAAATTTGGGATTGCAGTTTTTTAATCGGATAAAACATATCGAGCTTTAATCTTGACGATGGCAAGGGAAACGGCGGCTTCCTCTGCAGCTTCAGGGGAGGTGGGAAGTGTGTGTGTGTACCTATGGAGGAGAGAGTGTAAACCACCGCTGCAGCGACCTCTTCATCGCCCATGCAGGCTGCGTCTATCCGTGCGGCTTCCGGTTCGGAGCCGTAACATCCCTCTGCTATATTCTCTTTTTCTCGTTGCTTCCTGAGGTTGCGATCGCACGCACACTGGTTCACTCTGCCGCTGAATGACGCACTTGTTTGGTCGCCTGCTGTAGAACTAATCGCAGATGTAAATCGCTCACTTGCGCTACGAATAAGGGCACGCTAGAGTAAGGTGCACATTTTGCCCATACAAACAACGAAATAACTGCAGCAAACATTCGCTCACACGACTCCACTTCAGTTCCTTCCGCTACCGGTCGCAGTCAGTGCGGCCGCCACGTCTTCGCCAATTGCCTCGGAATTTGCCGCTCGCAGCGAAGGACGAAATGAAAATATGAAAGAAAGAGAGTAATTGTTTTACTATGTCAGTGTCACATCGTGACTGATCACTGACAGTTGTGCACCGAAGAAATAAATCTCGAAATGAGACGTCAGTAACAAAGGCACGCTCTGTTTTGCTGCTAAGAGCGCGTTTAGCGCACAAGCGCACTTTTGTTTTACCGTTGCCTTCAGCTTTGAGAGACAACGAAGTTTTAGAAAGTACAGCTGCATATTGTACGGCTGACTATACGCTGACCGCTTGTGGCGATCCGGGCATCAGCCGGGTACAAGCTGAGGAGAAAGTAGTTTTGAGGGAGAGAGAGTTAGGTTCGGTTTGCTTTTTATGGTGGCTTAACGTCCCAAAGCGACTCGGGCTATGAGGGACGCCGTAGTGAAGGGCACCGGATAATTTCGGACAACTGGGCTTCTTTACCGTGAACTGACAGCTCACAGCACACGGGCCGCTAGCATTTCGCTTCCACTGAAATACGACCACGAAGGCCAGAATCGGACCCGCATTTTTCCGGCCAGCAGCCAAGTGCCATAACCACTGAACCACCGCGGCGGCAGGGGAAAGCGTCAGGTCTCCTTTAAGGCTCACTTACACGTCCGGAACTAAACACGTCACTTGTTCTAAACTGGACGGACTGCAGAAGTGTAGTAAATTAGACCTGTCACCTTAAGGTCTGTTACCTTAAAGCTGGTGGCTTTAGTTCAGGAAGCTGGAAAACATGGCCTTGAGCGGCGTGAAGACAAAGCAAAGACAAGAGGAAGTGCGCAACGGGGCATGACGGAACGAGGTAGGGGCGTGCCCAGACTGGCTGCCAAGAGACGAGAAATAAAATCGGCACAATATATACAAAAGCAAAAGCAATATAGAACAAACACTGCCATAAACAAACAAAATGGAATATAAAACAACTAAATAAAGCATGAGTATACAGGCTCAACCTTAATGAGGCTCAAGGTTAGCATCAGAGTTAACCCGCTTGCTAAACAAGCTCGAGTCCCTACGTAAGCGGACTAACTCTGATAAAGATCAAGGTAGAGCGTGTGGTAAGAAACAAAAGCGAAGACTTCCCCAGTGAAAGCCAAATGTTTACGAAATGCCTTGCGGGGACTCATACGTAGAAAAAACTGGAAGATGCATCAATGGCAGGTTTGCGAGAGCACGCCAATTTCATGGTAGGGAAAACGGATTCTAATTCTACAGTAGGGCGTATTGGGCTAGTTCGTGAATAAATACATCATGGACATTTAACGAAAAAAAAAAAGAAGGACAGGAATGCACGACATGTCCATTCTTCACGTACGTCCTTCGTTTTTGTTGCGCTATATCTTCAAGATAGAGGTTATAACCTTGTTGTTCCCTTTGGCATTTTGAAAGAGGTCGCTCTCCCTTGTTTAACTGAACACGGTCGCAACGAAATTGCATGACCAGCGTTCGCGCGAGATTTTGGCAGCCTTCATCATCCAAAAGAAAGAAAGAACTTATTTATATGAGCACGTTGCCTATCACTTTGTTTTCCGAAGGAAATCGCATTTCTTGATCACCATGCCTTCTGGCATGTGCCGTGGCGCTAGTTGTTAGCTATTTTTTTCTTCCCCATGTCAGCAAAAATTGTCCAATGTCGTCAGCGTTAGCGTCAGCGTTGGCGACCGTTTGGAGCCTCGCAGCCGGAGCGGCCCGAGAAACCGGGTGGCTTAAAGGGTCTATGCAATAAATTTATTTAGATTACGTAAAGATAGGCAATCCATCGCTAGTCACCCCAGCGCAAGAATTTTTGAGCTAGCGTCAATTACAACGAAGTTATGGACGATAAAAAATCGCGCTCCTCCTCTCCCCCCTCAACTCGTACGCGCGGGGCACCATAAAAAATAAAGAAATCAGCTCCGGGACTGGGCTCCGCCCATGAATACGTCATTCGCTGACGTTCGGTTTGCGACTTCCGGTGGTCCCACTCCCGAGGAGCAGCGTGCGTCGGCAGCGTCTCTCCGGTCTCTGCGCTTTCTTGGCTCCCGAACTCGCGACAGAAAGAGGCGGCAGAGGTAAATTGAAAACATATGCGCGAAGGCAGTGCCCTGGATCGCGCTTGCCCGAGGGGGGCGCGCGGCGGCTCGAGCAGACGATTTTCACCGCTACCGGAAGTGTGCCCGTGACGTCGTAGCTGCCGCGGCTTGAGCGAATGACAGCGTGTGGTGGCCTGCCGACGTCATGGGACTAGTGACGTCTGTTTTCCCGATTTTGGTTCCAAAATGGCTCCCTACGAAGACACCAAACGGCCCGCGAATTTTAAAAAACACGATTCTTAAAAATTCATAATAAATTGCCGGCTCAGTTCCGAAGACTCATACTTGGTGTCAATGCTTCTGAGCATCACTTCTAACATTTACAAGCGGCTTTTAATTCTTTTCATGGTCCCTTTAACATTTTCGCTATCGTCAAAAGTTTTCCCCATTGGTTTTCTACGGCAGTCTTAACTATTCGATGCGATCTATGGAAAAAACTTCAAAGAAAGGGTTTGCTACATGTCAGAAGAATGGACCATTACCTTCAATATTTCCATAACCGTACCTTACAATATTCAAATGTTCAAAATTTTTGCCCAATAAAGCTGGACTTGTATAGGCATTAACCCATTCTCCAGTATGTTGTCGTTGTTGTTCGTTTGATTTCATGGGCGTGTCGGTTTTTCTCGTTTTTACCGGCCTTTTGAAGATCTCATTTTTCACCCTTGACAGACAATTCGGACATCTGCTTTTTTCTCGGCGTCATGCCTCGCTGTTCAGATCCCCTGGTCTTTGTTTTGTTTCACGGCTTTGAAGCCTCTATACTCGTGCTTCGTGAAATAAAATCGGCAGTTGACAGTCAGTGTTCTTGTTGTTCATTTTACTTGTCCGGTCCTTTGCACTGTTTTAAGCATGAGAACAGAGTCGCAGGCATGAACGTTCGTATTGCACATTGCAGATATTTCCGTCGAACTAAACGAAAACATTATCCCGGGCCCTTTTCTGACTTAAGAAGCATGCATACCACGAACACCTGGCGCACCGGATCCCGCCGCTGCTTTTGGGAGTCTTTTCGTTCGAGGCATACTCCGAACTAAATAAGCTACCCCAGCGGCAATACTCAGACACGCCTGAAAGGAGTTCGGCGTTCGATGCCAATCACGAGAAGCCTGGCACAAATGAGGTCGATGAGCTTTCTACACGGCAAGTTGCTTCGACAGGAATGAAGTCAGTCGTGTATTGTAATATTTCACTTCGGATCCATTTTTTTATCAAAATCCGCGCCGGCGAATCAGTAGAATCACAATTTTAGCCACGGGTGCCAGAGCAGCCGAATTGTGGCAGGCAAGGCACGAGTCGCACGACGCATGAATGGTCCTCCCGTACATTTCGTTTCGTTGATCACTGGGGAGGGCGGACCGCAGTTGTAGTGATGCTCGTTTCCAGACAGACCGCCAAGTGGCCCGTAAATCACTGTAACTCATGCCGAGCGGCAGACAGAAGAGTAAACAAGGAGCTAGGGAGTGTAGCCACTGCGAGTAACGGGAACCTCGGCCTTCCCCGAAAGCGTCAGCTGACGGCCGTTACCGAGGTCGGCGTCTCCTCTTCACCGAGGACAACTTGAATCAAACTGCACGCGTGCGCATCCCATCTCTTGTTCCACGTGGATCTCCGGCATGTGCGGCGCCGTTCCTTCCGGTCCAATCGTGCGCTGCAGCGGGCAAATGCCGTCGGGCCGATGCCGAGCTGTCTCCTCCCTCCTGCCCGGCGCGCTGTGCTGCTGGTGCTGCCGCGCAGCTGCGTCTGTGTGCGGCGGCATCGGAGGCAAAGGACAAGGCGCCGGCTTCCCGACCGAGGGCACAGCTGTTGCAGCTCGTCACTGCGTGTGCGAGACGCACGTGCGTACGTAGTCGGCCCCATCGACGCCGGCACGTAGCCGCTGCCGCCGGAGCGCAGTGCGCGATCCTTTCGCCCGGTGCACGTGTTGAGTGGCGTCACGCGCCCGACACACTCGGGGACGACGGCTGGGCCCGCAAAAACAGTGTACGTATCCGGCATCGTGGTGGTGGTGGTGGGACGGATTCTGTTGTGATGGTGCATACGGTGGGGTTACAAGGGTGACCTGACTCGCTTCACCTGGGCACCTCTGAATGCTTTTCCTTGCCTAGTCAGTTATCTACGTGCATACCTTTACGCACGAAGTACCGCGGGTGAAGGATATTGAGAAACTAGCAAGGAACTCAGCTGCGATATCAACCGGGCTTTCCCTTGTTTCATGCGGACACGAAATACGTTGCTCGTAAAATACCTCCAGCTCAACAGAATGGTTGGTAGCCATTGCCATGTGGCACATATGCGCGCCTTGCTCGCGGCTGCAGCGTCTCCTGGAGACAGCGACTGCACGGCGGTACTGCTCGGTGGATGATAAACTGTGTACTAAATGATCCTGTAGCGAAAGGCTACGTATCTGTGGGGTAACACCTCTTTTTCCCGAGAAAGTAGCTACTCATTGACGAACACAAAGCCGCCCCAGGTCGTAGGTCGTACCGGTCACTAGACGGCATGCGCTTCAAGTCAGTTTGCGATGAAGGCGACTTCCACTGACCGTGGACAACTCCGGAGGAATTCAGCTAGTTTTCAGATTTCGAGGGTCGAGCGCTCCTTTCTAAGCTCTGCATTAGCTACACCAGCCTCTTCTGTAAGAAAACTTTTCCCTTACTCTCGGAAGTACCAGAACCTACAGGACAGTCCAGGTTCAGAACGAAAAACGCGTTTAAGCACTGCGACTTTATTTTATGAAGTGCGGGAGGGGAGGAAACTGAACAGCGATCCCCGATGAACTGTGGGCACTTGCTGTGCTTTTGTCACGTGCCGTGCTCTCCCACTGTGGAGAAAAGCAGGCCAACTGCGGCATCTTGCTTTCACTGGCGTTACATCCTTTACGCGACATCAGCCACAGGGAAAATCAAGAAACGCAAAATTATTACAGCAATGGACGAAAAGAAATGCCTCATTGTGCAATCAGCGTCAATGTGAAGGGGATGGCTTCTATGCAGACCGACTTACATAAATATTTTTTTTTATGGTGCGACACTCCCTCATTCTGCGTAAAAAGCGGCCGTGAGGGACACAGGGACAAAACGGCCACCTATTTTTATGGATTTTGCAAATATAAACTTCTTACAAATATAAACCGCGATGAGGACCTTCATTCGCATCGCTTAGCCCTGCAGTGATTACTTGCATGATTAGCTGGGCGGTTATTTCGCAATAGAGTCTTGGGCTTCAATAGCGAGCGGAGTCTACGGTCGCGGCTCGTATCCGCCGCAAAACCCTGGCGTAAAGTACGATCGGTACAGGACCGCCAGCCAATAGGAATGCAAGAAAGAGGTCGTGATCGCTGTCTCGTCCATCTTTGTTTCGTGCAAACCCGCGTACGTGAGCGATGCAGCATTTCGGTGACGCCGAATTTCGCTCGCTGTTCACGCCGTGGGCCCGTGAACGTAACATCAGGGTTCGTTACTGCCACGATGGCGAAGTAAGCTCAAAGACACGTGTCCAGGATGCAGACTCTTCAGGCAGGTAGACACGGCAAGCTTCCGTCGTCCGTAACTGCCGCTAACGCGTGTCATGCCTTTCCGGTCGCAGTTAATTGGCTCCCGAGACGGCCACGACAGCTGCAGGAGTTTATTCGATGGCGCTGGCTGCGCTGGGCGAATTCGGGTTTTTAAAAGGTAGGGCTGTAGTTTAGCTGCGATAGCGCAGGTGCTTCGCGTATCTTGTCTTTTCAACCGAGCCAGCCCTCACAGAGGTAAAATTAGGAAAAAAAAACAACCTTTCGGTATACTGTACTATAAAACCAATACCGGAATCTACTAAAGATGTTTTGTTTAGCTAGATTCTTGAAGTATAAATCATTAGAATTTCGCTTTTATTCACAGGAAAACAAAACTATGTGTTCTTTTCTTGGTTTGTTTATGTGGGTTTAACATTCCAAAGCGACTCAGGCTATGAGGGAGGCCGTAGTGAAGTGCTCCGGAAATTTCGACCACCTGGGGTTCTTTAACGTGCACCGGCATCGCACAGTACACGAGCCTCTAGAATTTCGCCTCCATCGAAATTCGACCATCGCAGCCGGGATTGAACCCATGTATTTTGGGTCAACAGCCGAGCGCCATAACCACTGAGCCACCGCGGCAGCCTCTTGTTTTTTTTTTGTTTTTTTTTTTCATGGAGGTTGAAGGAAGGGGATAAAGGGGTCGCATGTGGTACAGGAGAGGGTTAATGGGAGAGACATGTGTCCTACAGTGAATTTAATAAGGCTGATGGTGATGATGCTTCAGCTGAAGGCCAATTAACGCTCCGCAGCGGCGGTTAGTAGCAGGCCCTTTATGCAAGAACTTGACTTGATTTGCCCTTTCCATCAGCTGCGCTTTTGACTTGTTTCTCCACTTGGAGATAGAATGCAGACAGTACTGCAGGTGTCAGCAAAACTAATGTCGTAAGTACACTTCACAAGAAGCAGGCATAATTTCATCGATCATCTGTACGACCTTTAAAAAAACGCAGAACATCAATTGGAGCACGCACTTGCGTTTAATGAAACGTTATCATCAGATCGCAGCCTCTAAATGGAATGGCCTGTCCAAGTCATTCGCTCTGCTGCGTTGCCCAGCATAGCGTTCAGATTAAGGCGCGCTTACCTGCATCAATAGAGTACTATGCAACGTGCGTTAGTCAAATGTACCATGCCTAATAAAAGTTTCCAGGACGCGTGAGCTGCAATCAAATCCGACAGCATTGTTTAAGCCCCTGGCTCTTGAATACCCATGTGGAGGTGAAAGTGTGGTTTACGAGCTTTAATGTGTGGTGTTAAAGGGCCACGGACCACCCCAGCTCAGCAGACACTCTCTACCTCTCTTTCAGCGAGCCTCCTCTCCTTCCATTCCCTCCTCGAAATTCTTCTCTCCCGCTCCTCGTCGAGTAGGCTCGGCAAGGCAAAATCACCCCTTCCTTCTCCGACGTAAGCCGGAGGCGTGGTGTCTGTGGAGTGCGTCACGGGGCTACGTCATGGCCCCGCCTTCAATAGAATTATTTTCTTGGTTTTTGCTGCTGGGGCTGAAACAGCGTCGTCGCATTTTCTCCGCACACTGAACGATCGAGAGGCGCGATCGGCTCGACCACCTAGACTTGTTAGCGAGCGCACCCTTTCATACATCTGTTTGTCATTCCCAGTTAGCGAGCCACCTTTTCATTTTTTTTTTAGGCCTCCCCACCGTTTCACGAGCGGATGGGCGGAAGTCGTTTCTGTTCGAAACACACGGCGAAGTGCGGACCCGGCAACCGCCCGTTTGCTTTTCTTCATGTGTGTTTGTGTTCTGTGTGTTTGTGTCTTTTCTCCGCTCCGAAGCCCATGTCGTTCATTGGAGTCAGGGCGTACGCAAGATGCATGGAGGATAAGCGGTGTCTATGCGGAGCGCTCAAGTGGACGAGCGAGGGAAAGGCTCTGCTGCACTACTAATTAAAACCTTGTTTTGGGGGGCTCGCATAGAAGAAAAGAAACTGAGAAGGGAGCGCGCACGCAGAGCTTCTCGTGACGTGATCACGGCGGGGGGGGAGGGGGGGGCGAACCAACTCCCTCAGTTTTACTATTTTTTACTTTTTATGGCAAGGGTTCAAGGCTGTCGCCGCACGCTCCCTCCGCAGTTTTTTTTTTTTTCCTTCATGCGGGTTTGGAGGCATGAGCCAGAACAGAAGGCGCTGCGGAAAGCCTTGTGCAGACGACGCGACGCCAAGGCTACGCCCAACCTTCTCCCGTCAGTCAGAACGATGCACCAATGGAGTGCCTTTAGCGAAAGTAGCCACCCTTGACGTCAGCGGGGTGCAGAGTAGTGGGCGGGGCCCGTTTTTGAAGGAAGGAAAGAACGAACGGGCTTTGATTTGAATTTTCGCAGCTTTTCGGAGCGCGCATGGCTCTAGTATTTTGCAGAGGTTATCTTCGATACCTCATCTATGCAGTGGGCTTGTTTTTCAAAAATGTCCGGACCCTGGTCAGTGGCCCTTTAAGAGTGGACAACGTGGTCCTAGGAGCCGGGTGTGACTCATCGCAAAGCAAGGGATATGACGAGGCCTGGCGCCGGCGGCAGAAGCATAGACGACGACGGCCGGGGCTGTTGCACTCCAAATCACCGAACCTCCGAACCGATCGAAGGAGGCTGTCTCCCACCGGCCTGGGAGAAATTACTGTCAGACGAGTGTCGTCGTTAGGCAAAGCTGCGGCGAGGAGCTTGCGACAGCAGCAGCACGGCAGAAGCACCGGTATACGTTGGCCGAGTCGACCTTCGGGTCACCGGACTGGATGATGCTACGCAAGGTCACGCTGAGCGAGGCTGCTAATTGAAAGACGCTGTGTCGAAGGGGTCTCGTGCTTCGGCCATCCGGCGGGGGAGTTCGAGAAGGTTCAACCACCTGCGAGAAGACTGCGGGATTCTGCTTTCCCACGGAGGCAACGCACAGAAAACTTGCGGCAGTGGTCAAGGTGACGCATCTGTGTTTGATGACTGTCTTCCCCTTCTCATCCCCCGAGCTGTGAGAGAGCGAGAGGGCATCAGCACCGCCCTGCCGTGGGTGGTACCGCCAGCATCATCAATGGCCCATCCGATTGGACAACGTTATTCGAACTAAGTTCCCCAGTCAGGGATCTGGGGAACGCGAACCGTATTTAACGGGATGTTGTTGTGTGATCGGAGCATTGCATTGCATTCGCATTCGAGTCGATTCTCATCTGTAAATATGTAGAATAAACCCTTCTGTACAGTTTCCTCGATAACGCAGTCCGACATCGTCATTCGGAGCCGGTACCTGTGAGGCTAAACGAGTTAGTCATCTCCAGGACCCCTCCGTCTTCAACTGTGGTTCCAGCGGTGGGATAGAAGCCCCATCTTTAACACTGGTTCCAGCGGTGGGAGTGTGGCCCCGTTCCCAACAGTGGTAAATATGAATGAAGCCAACAGTAATACACACCGAGGAATGTATAGGGGGCGGCATTTTGTTATTTTTTAACAGTGGCGTTGATCGAGGTGGTAAATTAGTAGCGTAATCAATTCCTTATACGGAAGATACTCTTAACCGAAAATAAAAGAAAAGACGTGCCGTCAGTGGGACCCGAACCCCCGAGCTCCTAATGTCGCGCACTGTGCTCTCGAAACTGAGCTACCATGGAGGCTGTGTAGCCTCTTTCGAGTCTATTTCTGTCTCGTGTAACGTAGCCTTCAGAGTGTTCACCAGGGCCTCCCTAGCGGCGGACGCTGGACGCCCTGTCATAATGTAAGTGCCAGGTAGGACGTAGTCGAGCAAAATCGTGGTTTGAGCTAGTTGGTACATCTTCACAACTTCACCAGCGCTGCGACGAGGCACAAAGACATGGAAGGAAGGACAAGGACAAGCGCTACTAACAACTGAATATTTATTTGAAAAAACACAGATTATATGCTCACAACTGACAACCCAAAGCGCCTGCGCTTCCCGCAAAAAGCACGCAAAAGAAAGTTACGAATCTAGATACGAAATTTCACACTCATGTATGGTTATGGAAGGTGTGCTATTGTGAAATTTCGTATCTAGATTCGTAACTTTCTTTTGCGTGCTTTTTGCGGGAAGCGCAGGCGCTTTGGGTTGTCAGTTGTGAGCATATAATCTGTGTTTTTTTTTTTCAAATAAACTTTCAGTTCTTAGTAGCGCTTGTCCTTGTCCTTCCTTCTCTGTCTTTGTTCCTCGTCGCAGCGCTGGTGAAGTTATGAAGACGTAGTCGAACAGCGAGGGCGGTAGCAATGCGAGAACCCTCTTACGTACCCTACAGCGCATCAAGATCTCCAGAACTCAGACCCTCGTTAATCTGCTGAGAGTAGGAAATTGGGGAGCTCGATACGACACACTCATGCAACAAGCAAGGCAAGCTAGGATAATGTAATCTGTCAGAATCAGAATTAGTTTATTGCCGTAAAAAGAAAATAAAAGGTGGGCAAATTTATACAGAAGGAGCTCATGTAGTCAGTAACTGTACTGGGGCCTGGTAAAGCACATTTGTGCCTAGACAGGTTTTCAAGCGTCATGGAGCTTTTTTTTTTACACTCTGATACCCAAGCTCGGCCAGGCGGTTCTAAAAAGTAGCCTGCGAGCGCCGCTAGATGCCAAAACTGAGAAAAACTGGACAGAATCGCAGTCCTTTGAGGCACTTAAGTCTGTCAAGCCGAGTTTTTGTGACGGAAAAGGTGAACTTCGCACGGAAACATGCTTTTAGTACACGCTAGCATAAAAAGCACGACTGGCACTGAGGGTAATTCATTGCCACTGACCTGAATTAGTGCTAATTTCTGACCTTTCGTCCGCAGTACCTCTAATGAAAGCAGCTTGCGGTTTATCCGACATTACACGCCACTAATATGTGCTATGTACCACGGGGGGCGCCAGGCAGTGACGTCCTTTCAAGAAGATCTAATTATAACAACGCGATGATCGAGGACAAAAGCAGTACACAAACGACAGGACCAGCTTCGACTCACACACGCGATGGTAACTCTTGCACTAAAGGTGGTTGAGGGTAAATGGAATGAAGTCGGACATGGGTGGGAAGTCCCTACATTGGCCCAGTTCCCTGCGCGGGGGTGCCTAGCACACCCGTGCAGTGGTAACGTCTTGGCACG
The DNA here is from genome assembly GCF_055824585.1 of Amblyomma mixtum. Classification (NCBI taxonomy): domain Eukaryota; kingdom Metazoa; phylum Arthropoda; class Arachnida; order Ixodida; family Ixodidae; genus Amblyomma; species Amblyomma mixtum. The sequence goes on along the minus strand of NC_143017.1, from coordinate 28,202,855 downwards.
TTTTAAAACTGAAACCAGCGTCCCCTGGCTACCGAGAGGCAGTCAGTCCAAATCTCCCCGGTGCTGCGGATTGCAGACCGGGCCTCCTGGTCGCTGTTTGGCGTCGATCGAGGCTCCGTGTCTGATGTCCCTGCGGTGTGCTGCGACGGCTGGAGGCGGTCACCTCGACTGGATGGATACCCCGGTCTGTAACCTTGACGCAAATCACAGATTCCTGCAGCATGTTCCTAAAAGGACGACATTGTAGGGTGTTCGTGTCGGTGATGAGGGCACCGTGTTGACTGTGTCAGCGGGGCGGTTCGGGTTCACGGGCTATCGAGGCTACTGCTTGATTGATGAATGTAGTCTGACGATGTCTGCTTTGAGGATGGCGCCTTGTCTGCTTTGTCTGTAGCCGTTTGTGTTCAACTTCTTTCGTCGTTCGTCACGCCGTTTTCATTACATCTTCAAGAATGAACCAACTAGCCCAAGCAGGAGTTTCCTTTCCAGATGTGGCTAAGAAGTGAACGCTAGAATCGGAGCCGTGAGGAAAATGTATGTTTTGTGGTGTAGCACCTGTCAACTGCAAATTTTCGTGTAATATGTGTATCTGTAATTTGAAGGACCATTGTGGCTTCCTCGCGTTGTCATTTTGTAGGCTTGAGGCTCCGAATGCTCGCATACACAAAGCACCTCTTTGAAGTTTCTGTGTATGACACACACTCAAAATAAGTTGTGTTTTATTACAGAGCAATGCGCAGATACCTACTGCGCGTTAATAAGCACCGTGTGTATTACTACACCGACACAGCCTCGACAACAATAACGAAAAAATTCTTTAGTGGCTAGCAGCCAACGTTGCTGGAAACTGCTTAGCCGAAGAAGTAGCCCGGTTAGGTCATGCCACACTGCGGACTGCTCGGGCCTTATGCCGAGGACTGTGGTTGCCAGAAAGCGTGTTCTTCTCGTATGGAGTTCCACTTTAGCCACGGAGACTGAGCGCATGTCGATTTGCCACCTCTGCATTCTTGACTCTTTCTTGAAACTACGCTTGCTACCCGGTCTTGGCTTGCTCGATGTGACGCGACTCTCTTCAACCACCTGTGGGGTCGCATTCACAAAGCCGTGTTTATACTCGACTGAAATGGCATGCAGTCTGTCCTGCTATAGATGCGGATGTAGGGAAACCAAAGCGGATATTGGCGACTTCCTTTGTCCTTAGGGCGCGTCGCAAACAGCCTTTGCCAGCTGGAAGCCGCACTGCTCCCAGTGGCCGGGATTCTTGAACCGTAGCCACACTGTCCCATTTCCCTGAAAGTCTTTTCTCTGGTGGTGCAGGACGGCAAAGCTGATCTGCAGCTTCAAGAAGGCGTTCTTGTAGAAACGTGGAATTTGCAATCTTCACGCCTCACTGAGCTTACAGCGTAGCGCTAATTCACGAGACGGGGCCAACATTCATCGGCGAGGCAGGTGGAATCCCGATGTCAGTGTTGATGTCAGAAATGACAGTCATGCATCAAGTCCGCATGGAGACTATGCGCATGAATGAAGCGAGGCTCCATTCTTAACGAAGCTTGACGATATGCTTTTTGCTTCAGTCATTGTTGAGGCTGAACTCCATGTACGCGAAAACTCACGCGAACGCAACAGCGGCAAGCGACGAGCGATGCCGTCGCGCGAAGCGAAATGCCCGTGTCGCTTGTCGTGTCGCTCGGATCTGCACCCACAGAAAATTTCACTCGTCGCCCGGAAGTTACTAACGCGATTAGCCAATAGCAGCTAACCCGGCATCTTACGTCACTACCGGTCCTCTTGCCGGGCGGCCGGGCCTCTTGCTTCACCACCGATTCGACCAACGTTGATCCGACGTTGTCGCTACGCTGTGCCCCAAGTTCACGGCAAACTAAATGCTCACGAAGCTTTCGCTTTCTCTGAACTTGCGTCAACCAGAAAATTTTAGCGATAAAACACCCCAGATTTTCAGATTGCTTGTGTTTGCTGTGCTGCTAGGCTTAGCGAGTATGCGTCGTTTGAGGTCAGAAAGCGCGCAAGGTTCAAACAGGTGTGCGCCCCACGTTCAGGCAACACGGCGGCGCCCGTGACAATAACATAAAATGACATGCAATGACAAAGCTGTACACACGTTTTATTTGACATTTTTCTGCCCAAAATTTTAATCCTTGCAAACAATGTGCCTCTTGTTATAAACGCAAACAGCCTTGCGGTGTATTATGCCAGCCGCACTGATCGTCACCTCCATTTCGCGTTCGCGTTGTCGCAACGCATGGAACTTGGCCGGTGGGCGAAGGAGCGACAGCCAGCCGTCGTCGCCGCGCCGCCTCGTCGCGTCGCTTACTTTTTCGCGTACATGGAGCTCAGTCTTTAATCTCCAAACGACGATGGATACCGTAAACCGTTTGTCCAGAACCATGCCACTCGTTTATATCTTGCCTTTGAGACAAAGTTCAAATTTCAGTTTCACGAGCTCGTTCGGGCCGAATCACTGCGATCAGGCAACTCTCGCGAGTTTTGAAACGCCGTAATACAGCTTGAATCAGTCACTGACTGTTTCTTCACTCTTTCGCCAGCGCTCACCATCATGGTCCTGAAAACCTTAGCTTTCTTTTCCAGCCGAAGCTGTCACAACAGAGTTTATGAACCGCATTAATCAGCGATTAGTACAATTGTAACCAAAAAGTTTTCCATATCGATCACTATCGCTGCCACGACAAGATGTCACGTGACCCTACTCGACGCGTCACGTCTGCGGTAGCGCCGACTGTGTCGTGCCTGTGATGTGCAAGGACTCGCGCTTAACGCCGGTCGTTCAAGAGCGGCATTATTGTCACGTAGTGGTGACTGCAGTACGGCGAACAGGAAACCAGCGAGAACGTCTTCGAAACGAATCTCTTGATTTGGGCTGACTTGCGCCCGCAAAGAACTGAATCACTCGGCGGCGGCGTAGCAACAAGCGTGCTCGGAGGTCGTCGAACAGAATGACCGCCGCTGTCGGCCGTGCTCTTTTTAAAGCTGATAGCGAACCTTCGAGATAAAGCCTTAGAAGTTACTGGAACATTCTGGCGCAAACTAGAATCGGCTCCGTCCGGATGCGATCAATCGAGATAATTCTAGGCGCGTCTTGCGTCACAAACGAAGCGATAAAGCGGCGTGCCGGCAGCCTTGAAGCATGAACAAATAAACACAACAAACAAACGCTACAAAGATTCGCGGCAATATGATTGGCGCGGTTGGCCAACCCATTGAATTCAGCATACAGTGAAGCTTCCTGCGAAAGAGTCACGCGGATCGCGGTGAACATTAGAGCGTTATCTGTTTGTACTAGCGCGTGTGAATTGTTTTACATACATACATACATATATATATATATATATATATATATATATATATATATATATATCTGTGTGTGTGTGTGTGTGTGTGTGTGTGTGTGTGTGTGTGTGTGTGTGTGTGTGTGTGTGTGTGTGTGTGTGTGTGTGTGTGTGTGTGTGTGTGTGTGTGTGTGTGTGTGTGTGTGTGTGTGTGTGTGTGTGTGTGTGTGTGTGTGTGTGTGTGTGTGTGTGTGTGTGTGTGTGTGTGTGTGTGTGTGTGTGTGTGTGTGTGAAGAGGCGCAGTGAGGGAGGCAGTAGAACAACACTTCGCTTCTTCCTATATCTTCAATGTTGTGGTCATAACATTCACATAGTAACTCGATTCGGAGACATTTTTCCTGGACTGGAAGAGCGATTGAACGCAAATTATGCGGTCTTCTTAGGCGCTTTACTGCTCAATTTTTTTTTGCTTTCTGCGTTCTATGTTTTCATGTGCGGCCTTTAGTACACGACCTCCAGCACGCATGACAGATCCCCACCTCCTTTTTTTGTTTTTGTTCTTGCTCTACGACCCCGTTTGGAACGGAAGTGCTACGGCCGTCCGTCTGTGTCAGGCGCCAAATGACACCCATCCGTTCCACGTGCACAACACTGGGGCTCGTAGCAAGTGGAGGCCTCCCCCCCCCTCCCTCCCACCTCCATTCCCCCCGCTGTGCTCGATGCGCACAACGAGCGATTTTAACGATATTTTCGCTCGACACATTGCACCCAACATATTCTTTTTTAGTCAAAGTCAAGAAGACTCATTTGTTGCAGATAAAAGTTGGATTTAAAAAAGGAACATTTATTTTCTTCCTGACACTCGAGTGAAACTCAGGACCGAGAAAGACTCCGTGATAACCGCTTTAAAACTGGGTGGCTGTGTAGCCTGGCCTCAAGGATCCGCTGCAAAAGAACTGCCCCGACGTCCCTGCAGTTTGGTGGCGACTCCTGTATTTCATTTTCTGACCTTCTCGAGCTTATAAAAGCTTCATTTTCAACGAAAGTAAGCTCTCTGTCATTATAGCGCGGCAGTCTATGGACACAGACCAACCACTATTTGTCCCCAGTCAGCTTTTGATCAGCAAGAATAACATAACAAAAAAAAGTAATGGGATGTATGAAACTTCTTTATCGCGTAACGTGATTGCTGCCAGTCCCGCACACGTCGTCGATGCCTTGACGATTTTTTATCAACAACCTCGTGCAGACTCTGACCACGGTGCCTGAAGGGAACAACACTGTTTTTTCGCTCATAACGACTGGGCTAGGGGCTCTTAACGATCTCCGTGCTTACTCTAACCATCGCTTCTGTGCTTGAAAAAAAAAATGGAGAGAGAAATTATTCTGATACCGGTGATTTGTGCGCCGTTGAGAATGCAACTTGGTATAGGGTGTATGCACGAAAGCCGGCGGCGCGGTGCATTGTGGGTGAGCGGCCATCTTTTAGTACTCCTTAGCAGACGCCAGCCACAGTCGCTGCCGCCGCTACGACGCGAAGCGTGTATCGCGGGTCACCATGGTTTACTGCGCCGTTGTGGGGTGCTCGAGCCGCACCCAGACCAAGGCCAAGAAGCTCAAGACGAATGAGAAGGACTGTGGGTTTTTCAAGATCCCGAAAGTGCGCAGTCGAGAATGCGAAAAAACAAAGGAGCTGTGCAAGCGGAGGCGTCGTGAATGGATCGCGCGCATCAACAGGCGCGGAATAGACGACAACCCGGATAAATACTGGGTTTGTTCGCGGCACTTCTTGTCAGGTACGTGATTCTGCATAACCATTAAAAGAACGTTTCTGGCGTAATGTTGTAGCACCTAGCTAGCCTTTTGATTTTGCCAGTGTTTACAGAAGCTTGGCACTTCTAGCGATCAGCGCTAACAGCGCTCCATGCAACTACGTTTGCCTCTATTTAAATAAAGTATGGTTGGCCTCGGGTATCATGCATACTTCGTTTCAGTGAATGTTGGCGCTTTTTTACTGGTTTGTTTCAGGTCGGCCGTCGGACCTCTTCGACGACTGCAACCCCGACTGGGCCCCATCACAGTGTTTAGGTTATGGGACCATTTCGGCGAACAACGAGCGATATAACCGCCAAAACGCACGCGCGCAACGCCGATCATTTGCTCCCGGTAAGGACAAACCACCGTCCCTTTCCTTTGTCATGATGCTGTGGAAGTAGCATTGCTACAGGTGTCTTTCATCACAGATGCTTCCAAAGGTGCTGACAGCCCTGCACATGAGCTTGATGCAGGAGCTACCAATGGAATTTCCATGGACATGGAAAGCTCTCCACATGTGAATGAAGCTGAGCCTGACAAGAGTGTGGAGCCACGAATTGGTATGTAAAGCTGTTTATTTGGACCAGCCTGACAAGCCTGATTTTTCTGGCTATTTAGTGCCATTTTGTTTTGAGATGATTCTGTGGCAGCCTTCCATTATTATTCATCACTTGGAAAGGCTGCACATGCCACATGGTCAGATATGTGTTATTGTAGGTCAGGAAACTTATTTCCCGCACTTTTTTCTTTTCTTGCAGATGCTGCTAGCCAGACAGATATGGCAACAACAGATGTCGCCGAACTAGAGGAAAAACTCTCAACCTGTCAACGACAACTGGATGAATGCCAGGGAGCTCTTCGGTCACAGACTTTCACTGAGGAAGGTCTTGAGGGAAACGACGGGAAGGTTGCCTTCTACACCGGACTTCCTACATTTGTAATGTTGCTTCGTGTATTTGATCTTTTGAAAGGCCACATTTCATACTCTAGGAAGCACTCACTGACCCAGTTCCAAGAAATGGTGTTATTTCTAATGCGAATGCGGCTAGGCTGCCCATTCCAGGATCTTGCCTATCGCTTTGTCATCGCACAGTCGACAGCTTCAAGAATTTTTGAGAGGTGGTTGGATGTATGTTTTGACAGACTTGGACCACTGGTGCGTTGGCCAGAAAAGGAAGAAATCATGAAAACAATGCCAATGGCCTTTGTGGAGAACTTTGGCCTGAAAGTACGCGTGATATTGGACTGCTTTGAAGTGTTCATTGATCGACCAAGCTCGTACCTGCCTCGAGCAGAGACATGGTCCGCATACAAACACAATAATACCGTGAAATTTCTGTTAGGGATATGTCCACAGGGTTCAGTTACGTTTCTGTCACAGGCATTTGGTGGTCGAGCCAGTGACAAAGCCATAACAGAGGAATGTGGGGTACTGAACCTGCTTGAATACGGGGATGTTGTGCTAGCCGACAGGGGTTTCCTGATAGCGGAAAGTGTGGGTATGTGCCATGCATCACTGGCTATACCTGCTTTCACCAAAGGAAAAAGACAGTTGAGTAGCAGTGACATTGAGCGGACAAGAGAGATAGCAAATGTAAGAATTCACGTGGAGAGAGTGATAGGAATGGTGAGAAACAAGTTCACCATATTGAAAGGGAGCCTTCCTGTTGAAGCCCTGAAAGCAAATGAGCACGGGGAATGCCAAATAGACAAAATTGCTCGTGTGTGTTGTGCCCTTACAAATCTTTGCAACTCTGTAGTGCCATTTGATTAAAGGGTGGCTATGCTCCTGCAGGATACGTTGCTGTACTGTCTAACCTCAGAAGTCAAAGATGGTCCTGGCAAAGAATGTGCGACTTATATCTGACACAGTTGCCAAAAATAGGTTTCTAAAATCCAAAACAGTCGTCTTTAGTCAGTTTACATGACAAAAATAAGGTGCATGCAGTTTGTCGTAGGTAGAGATCAAACTTGTAAAACATGGATGGGGAAGATGCGCACACAGAAACTTCTGTACTCAGGTCTAATGTGTTTTTGACTTAGCTGTGGCAATTCCCTAGAAAGAGGGTATGGGCCAGCATCGCTCGATGTTGCACTGAACTAAAAGTACTGCCAAATACGACCAGTTCATTTGCACGTATTTATTGTAGTAGTAGTTTAATAAAAAATAAAAAGGAAGAAAAGGTTTTTGCTTGCCCCAGCATCTGCCATCGGTACTGAAGCACCTGAGCTGGGGCAGCGGAAATAAAGGATAGCAGCTAGGCAGAATGGAGAAATGAAATGAAAGAGGTTACGGGACAGGAAAAGAGGATAGGGGGAGAGGTAATATACACAAATACTATATACATAATAAGAAATATGGACAGGATTATTGAGATGCATAATTTGTATATACACATTGCACTTCCCAAAGGTGAGGCAGGCCTCACGTCTTGCAAAACTGACAAAACCATTGGTCAGCCTTTGGTGCTCTTGTAATACCTATGCACTTAAAATGGAACCACGTAATGGGGCAGTTCGAGCCATCACAGGCAATCATTTTGCCTTTCTCAGGTCCCTTGCATATGCAGTACTCCGTACTATCAGTGCCTTGAGTCCTCTTCGACAGGTTTTGGGTTTGTGTGGCCTGAGGCATGTCAGCAGTTGAGGCTGCAGCGGACTGATCCAGTTTGTCCTGAGGCATGTTAGCAGTTGAGGCTGCAGCAGACTGACCCAGTGTCGGAGGTCGATTTTCCTCTTGCCTTGTATACCAACGCCCTACCAGCTCAAGCAGAAGCACCTTGCAGAAAAATTTCTCTGCTGTTGCCAATAAAGGTACAACAAAAGAAAAATCCGCCTTCACCCTTTGCACGCTCATTTCATTCTTGTTCCACAACACAAAGTCACAGTAAGTTCTCTGCCACACAAACATCTGGAGCTGAACTTGGTAATGGTACCGGTGATTACTTTTCAGCTGAAGTGCACCATCACATTGGACGACACAGCTGTTTGCATCCCACAGGAGGTCATTTAAGTTCCCATCCCTGACTTTCCAGGGACACTTCACTTCAACTAGGCCCTCACCACAGCATGCACATTCTACCAGCATGTCAGGAGTGGCACCAAGGTAAATGTGGTCTTGTGAAACTAGCAGCCCTGCCTCCTTAAACTGTACTTGCTGGTGAAACTGTGCGGCAGTCAGTTTGTACTCTCCGAGTGCATTTGATTCATTTTGCCGGCCATACCTAAGAGCAGGTGATGACGCCTTGTTTTCATGTGGGTAGCAAATGCGCTTCAGTAAGCTGATTGAAGGCACCTCCAGTCTTGTATGACAGACGTCGTACAATGTTGATGCTGTGATACGGCCAGCCCTGTATGCAAACCACCGAGGACTCATCGACTGTTGCCTAGTCCTTGCCTCTATGCTGCTGACTGCATCATTACTAATCTGCAGCTTGCTGTAAACATCACTGCAGTGTTGTAATAGCTGGTCGTATGACAAGCTCTGTGCACTGCGGGCGTACAGTCGACGCAGGTCTGCACCACTGCAGGCTCTTGCCGCAGGCACATACATGTCACTGTACATAGGGTCCGTGGTAGTCACAACTGGCCGATGTCCGGACTTTAAAAGATCGTCGAAGAAGCCGTTCCACTCTTCTTTGGTTGGAGCAGAGGCCCTAGTACGCGCGGTCACACTGGGCGCACAAACTGAGGTGCCTTCACAGTCAAGCCGACGTTTCTTCAGCGCACTAGACGCGAAATCCATGGCCGCAATGGGCCGCACTTGCACTTTTCGCACGTGGGCTGGAAGCCAGGCATTCGCGCTGTCGGTGCAAGAACGCTCTTGCCGCGCACGCACACCGTACTCTATGAAGAAAAGAACGGCGGCAACATGAGCGCAGGCCTCGCCGTTCCCTGCCATGCAAGTGCAGTGCGCAGCGTTTATGTCGCCGTCGCTCTTGGCCAGCACCCACACTGTAAGCGGAGCCTGGTTGAGGCTCTGCGAGTGGTTTACCTGCGAATAAAAGGCGCAATCAGCACATGTTATTGATGCAAAAGAAGCCGCCTTCTTACCTTTGTTATCATGATTACGGTATCGGCCGACACCACCTTCACAGACGGCTCGTGCACCCAGCCGCTCGTCACAAAATTATGGGCCTCCAGTGCCTTCCGCGACTTCAGTTGTTTACGCGTCGTGAAGCTGGTCCTCAGAACCAAGAATTCGTAGATGTCTGAACCATCCACGCATGGCCACAAGTCAATGTCTTTGACGCAGTCGCTCGCAGGCATCGTGAATGGGTCCATGCCGATCGCTTTTGTCTTGTCCTCGTAACGTTGTCTGTCAACTTCGGATAACGTTGCTGCATAATCTTCAAGAACTGAAGCCATTGTCTTGGCGAACAGGCAACTTGTAGCGCGTCACTGGAGCGGTTATCACATTTATACGCGCACCGTGGCAGCGTGCTGCAGTAGCGGGTGCGGAGACTGCAGCGGGCGTCTGCTAAGGAGTACTAAAAGATGGCCGCTCACCCACAATGCACCGCGCCGCCGGCTTTCGTGCATACACCCTATTGCTAAGTAACATGCATGAGAACCCTGCGAGAAATTTTGGGAGCGCTTGAACTTAACCCTCGCCCTCTTGGGAAGCGCTGCCACGTGGTTTGTGACGGCGTGAAGCACGAAACTAAATCCGCACATTGGGAGCCATCTCTCAGCAATGGCGACACGAGTATCAAGGCCACCAGCAGTTGCGCAAATGTCATGAGCTCTCGTATGTTTTCTGACAGCGTTACCTCAGATGGCACAAGTGACCTTCTTAGGTTATTTTTCCCACTCCACAACACAGCTGCAACATTTCGGCAGCATTTTTCTTGTCCGCAGTTTTTGTGACCGCCCTTTGATGTATTTCGTTCCTGTAGATACCTCTCATGTTTATTTTCTCTTTTTTTGTAATATGGAGAAATATTTCCTTCCTTCCGCTCTGCTCTTTGTAAAGTCGCGACTCTAGACGCAGTTCGAACTCAAGACGAATGTCAGTGTCGGAATGGAAACCTGGCCGAAGGTCTGAATATCTGCTGACCTCCGCAAAGGTCGAGTGTGAGTAAGTTTCTCGAAATTTCAGCTGCCGAGCCGCACATTAAGGCGTCAGGACTCTATGCTCCGCTCTGCGTTTACGAAAGCGAAATAAAAGTACAACACACCACTCCTAGGCCTCTAAACGCGTGTGTGCCTGCGTGAGTTTGGATTTCGCGTGTCTTTCTGTTTCGCGATACATATTAACTGATTCAAAAAAAAAATTAGAATAACGGCGAATTTTAATGACGCGTTCAATGCCTCCAACAGGGGTTTAACGAATGTCCTCTAGGAGTGACGCTCACCTGACTGCGACCTGAGTGCCAGCCCTTTACGTGTTACTACGGGAGAGAAATGTCTGTTACGCTGAACCGCGCGTGATGGGACAGTAGAATCCGCTACATAAAGGCGCTCAGCGACACGTACAGAAGACATGGATGAAGAACAAAGAACTAAAGAAAGGGAGTTCCGTGTCCCGTTACGACAGTTCGGGCCCTTTGCTGACACTCCAGCGCGCTCTTAATGGCCTCCCGCGGTTACTCGCCTCGCCGTGCCCTTTGCGTTGTTTTGACTAAGTTCTGTTTTATTTTCTGTTCCCCTCCAGCATTTCACTTCGTCTAGCAAAGAAATCCGTGTCTTGTCCTTCATATTTTTTCCATCGCACTTTCTTTCATAGCCCCTTCGGTCAATGTGTCTCCTACATGATCATGAAATAGGTCATGAAATCGTCTTTAAGATGATGGCCTTGGCATTTGACAGCAACTTTAGTGCGGCTCCCACGAATGTGTATTTTCATTTGTTTGTTTCGGAAGCACGACTGCTGTAAAGGGCTTACTCGGAGTTGATTTCTTTACCTAGCAGGAGTGCATCGAAAGAATTGTAATTGACACCCAGGAGTAGCGCTGGCTTACAATGTAGACATGGGGGGACCCGACAGAAAGGACCCAATTGATCACGTGGCAGGTTGAGAAGGAAGAATCACATTTATTTCCGCCGAATATGGCGTGGCGGCCACCTCCGGGTCCGCACGCAGGCGTCCGGGGAGGCAGTCTGTCGCACCGCGGCCGGAGGACATCCGACCCCGTCTAGAAGAGGTCTTCAGCCTCGGCCGCCAGGCGGACGGCGAAGCGCAGAGTTTTTTCGTCGGAGCTGCTTAGCGTGGTCTCCCATTCATCGCTAGTTTTAATCGCGTTGCGCCCTGGGGCACGAACGCATCTCCATATTATGTGATCTAATGTTGCCACGTAGCCGTAAAATTTACAAATTTTGGTTTCTCCACCGTCCCTCTTCCGCCCTCTGGCACCCGTCCAACTCCTCCACAGGGGCGAGATTGAAACTTTTTTGGGCGCAGCTCTTTGGTGCCCGTTTCTGCGTTTCGCAGCGCCGCCGTCGCCGTTGTCCGTTGTAACCCTTTAAGCTGCGAAAGCAATGGAGCGGGAGCTTGGAAAGCAAAGGAAAGGCACATAATTACCCTCCTGGAACAGTGGACACCTCAATCGTGCTTTAAGCTACGTGGTGGTAGTGACGGGTGTGTTTTGCATGCGTTGGCATTGACAACGTAGTGACATTTTAAGGAAAGCAAGTGCGCATAACTGGCTCCCTGGTCAGTGGAAAAAACGATCGCGGTTATAGGTACGTGGGGTGATGAGAGAGAGAGAGATGTGGGCTGCAGGCATTGACAACGTTGTGCCAGAAACGCCTAGCTGAAGCCATAGGCCGTCGGCGTTCATTGTGTTCATTGGCGTCGTGCGGGGACCCTGGGGCGTGCCCCGAATTCCTTTGTAAATAAAGTTTTCTCTCTCTCTCTCTCTCTTCATTGGCGCTGGCGGTGACAACGTTTTACTCTCCGATCATTTTAAGGAAAGCAAGTGCGCATAACTGGCTCCCTGGTCAGTGGAAAAAACGATCGCGGTTATAGGTACGTGGGGTGATGAGAGAGAGAGAGAGAGATGTGGGCTGCAGGCATTGACAACGTTGTGCCAGAAACGCCTAGCTGAAGCCATAGGCCGTCGGCGTTCATTGTGTTCATTGGCGCTGGCGGTGACGACGTTTTACTCTCCGATCATTTTAAGGAAAGGAATAATAATAATAATAATAATAATAATAATAATACTTTATTGCGCCAAATATTTAAAAAATGTACAGAAATCCGGCCTGCCAAAGCCTCATAGGGCTTGAGCGGCAGAGCCCGACAGGCAGCGGAACCGCGCAGACATACACACAGGCAAAAAAAAAACACATTCAAAATAACGGACATCAAATTAGTATGACGGTGAGAACAAAATAGACACAAGACTCATGTTACATGAAGGAAAAAAAAATCCTCATCAGATTAAATCGCAAGGAAGAAAAACCAAAGTGGTAGGACAATACCTCAGATCAGTGCAATAAATACAGCAGTGACCAATGAAATCACAAGATTTACTTGACAGGTGGTAAAGCACATGCATGATGTCGTAAACTCTCTAATTAATGTATCGCAGCATCTTTTTTGTTTTGTACTTAGTTTTTGCCCGGCGAACACTTGGAGGTAACCTGTTAAAGTGAAAGGGAACGTAATAATCTCTTACACGCCTTCCATATCTTGTAGACCGTCGGGGAATACAAAAAGGTTCCTTCGGTCGAAGAGACCGTGTGGGAACATACGGAATCTTATAGTCACTAAGCCAAAAATGTTTCAGGAAGTGCGCATAACTGGCTCCCTAGGTCAGCGGAAGCCTGAATCGCGCGTATAGGTACGTCGGGTGATGAGAGAGAGATATGGGCTGCATGCGTTGGCGTTGACAACGGTAAGCGAGCTGTCGCGATCAACCATCAACCAGAGTGGCAGGGTGTGTGGGGTCTTTAATGTACACTCGCCGTCAAAAGTAAATGGAAGGCGACTTTGTGAAGAATTTATTTTTTTTTTTAATCTTAAGCATAATGGTCCATGTTTGTTGTGCGCAGTGAAATTCGCAAAATCACAATTAGGCTGCACATATGTATTCAAAGATGTATGAATTGGGGGGCAATGACTAATTTTTTTCATTATTAATATTGCCTTCCATTTACTTCTGACGCCACCTGTACATACAAAGACAAGCAGGAATTTCTTACCACTTATGCGGGATAACATCCCGTTCCTCTCGCTCGTAACGCCTCCCACGGCTGTGACAACCTCGCGAAATAATTTCACTGACCTCGTCTTTGAGAACCAGGCATTGGTGCAACAAGTCGAGCATATATCCATCTATTTATCCGGCCACAAAGCTTCCTTCATGACAATGAAGAACTGTTAGTGGAGTGTTTCTTGAAGAAGGAATATGCGTGAAAAATAACAAGTTGTCTGTAATTGTACATACACGTCTTGCTCGAATTCTTTCCCTCAATCTATCGATAAGACGAAACAGCTGGTGAACTGCGCTCAAATTTCGCATTAGGAAGTAACGTAATCGTCAGCAATTTTTTTTCCCATCCTCTGGGGTGCGGTCATTCGTATGTTTATTGCTGAGGCCAAACAACAAGCTACTTTAATAACAGGATTGAACCAATCGCGCTCAAAGCATTCACAGCAACTGGTGGCACGCCGACCTCGTCGTCATCCGATTCATGGTAGTCGAGGAGTGCTTGTATTTCGTGCACAATGGCTTCGTCAGTGTATCACTTTTCAATGCCAGCGTCATGATCAGCACCTCACGAATTAATCCCAGGAGAAATTATGTCTGGTCATTTGTGCACCAACAACGCGGTGTTACAAATCTACGATTGTCTAAGTTCGCGGATGTTAGACCATGCTTTCCGGGAGCAATTTCCGATCCACGCCGTCGTCAGTCCCATCCACACGACCTTGATCATTTCCACAGCTGGGAATAAATCTATCCGAACCGGACCACCTGGTGTCTCAATTGCTATCAGCACGCCCTGTATATATTGCGCCAATGCTTCGACATCTTGAGGAGCATGTGAATAACGCCCATGTCCGGTGTCTGAGCCTTGAACTTTTTATTCGCTTGCGGGTAGAACATTCTCACAAATGGCAGAGAAGGCAACACGTGGTGCGTCGAAAAGTTTTCAAGCACGAGCAGGAGCTTTTTTTCTAGAGCGCAGCTCTTTGGCGCCCTTTTCTGCGTTTCGCGGCGTCGCCGTCGCCGTTGTGCGTTGTAACCAGCAGTGGACACCTTAGCTGCGCTTTAAGCTGCGAAACCAATGGATCGGGAGCTTGGAAAGCAAATGAATGGCGCTTTACTGCCCTCTTGGAACAGTTGGCACCTCAATCGTGCTTTAAGCTAAGTGGCGGTAGTGACAGATGTGCGCTGCATGCATTGGCATTGACAACGTTGTAACACACCACTCTTATGGAAGAGCGCGTACGTATTCCATCCCAGTGGAGATGCGCCCTCCACGTACGCCCTCTTCCCGCGAACATGAACCGTGAAGACCATAATGGCCGGCCCCTGGCGCGGGCGGAAGCCCTGGCCCGCCACTATGGATCGAAACCCGGCGTATTCAACGTGGAGGCCTCCGGCCCCCACCATGGGGGATGGTACACGGCCGCAGTCGTCCACCAATCCAAAACAGTGAACGGCCTTACTTTCCGAGCCCGTGACATAACACACGCGGAGGAGGTCGCCATTGCGTTGGCTGCATCTGATTCCAATTCAAAAACAATTATTTCCGACTCGCGAGGGGCATGTCGGAACGTCGAGCAGGGCTGGGTACCATATCTAGCCTACCGCATTCTCCAAAACAGCGTCTACACCGGGGACCCCGCGCACCGGCGTATCGTTTGGGCTCCTGCTCACATGGGCCTTGAGGGAAATGAGGCAGCTGACGCCGCCGCCCGCGCGCTCTCTCACCGGACATTCCCCTCCGACCCCGACGATCAGGAACTCGAATTCACTCCCGCTTACTCCTTTAAAGACATTGTTTTACATTATCAATCTGGCCATGGCCTTTATCCCCGCCCGTGTAAAGGTCTCTCAAAGGCGGAGGAGCGGCTTCTGCTTCGCCTGTATACCAATACTTTGCTTTGCCCGGCAGCTCTCAAACACTTTGACCCTTCTTTCTGGGGCAGCTGTCCGCACTGTGCGGAGAAGTCTTCGGACATTTACCACATGGTGTGGGCCTGCCCCTCCAACCCTGCTATCCCCCCCCCCCCCCATCCCCAACCCAACCCGGGAGGACTGGGAGGCGACCCTGCTCGGCTGCTCTGACCTGCAGGCCCAACGGGCCTTGGTCGCGCAAGCCCGGGCGGCGGCCGACGCCACTGGGGTCCCGAACTAGGGACCTCCACCTAGTACTTGTAAGGGCTGGCCCCCTCTGGGTCAGCTCATGCAATACCTCCAGTAGTGCATGTGTAAATAAATGTTTTCCAACACCACCACCACTTTAAGGAAAGGTAGTGCGCATAACTGGCTCCCTGGGTCAGTGGACGCCTGAATCGCGTTTTAGGTACGTGGGGTGATGAGAGAGAAATGTGGGCTGCAGTCATTGACAACGTTGTGCCAGAAACGCGGCGATTAAGTCATAGGACGTCGGCGTTCATTGTTAGTCTTTCCCCACTAACGTGTTAATCTTTCGGCTTTTCACTTCTCGACCTTCTAGCTAAGAACGTGTGTAGTGTCTGTTCATTGTGTTCATTGGCGTTGGCGTTGACAACGTTTCACATGCCGATCGTTTCAAAGAAAGGAAGTGGGCATAACTGGCTCCCTGGGTCAGTGGACGCCTGAATCGCGCTTATAGGTACGTGGGGTGATGAGAGAGAGAGAGAGAGAGAGATGTGGGCTGCATGCGTTGACAGTGGTGAGCGAACTCTCGTGGTCAGCCATTAACTGCCACCTGCCAGGGTGGCAGGGTTGGTGGGGACATTTATGTAGATGTAAAGACAAGCAGGAATTTCTTACCACTTATGCGGGAGATTGGATTGGATTGTAAAACATTTATTGTGCCGAGAGCAGGTTGCAGGCGACGTGTACTAGATGGCCGCTAGCCCATGGCTGGCGGTGACCTCATTGGCCGGCTCGATTGCCCGTACTTGAATCTCGGGGTCTGAGCAGACTTGCACGGCCTCCCACCGCTCGGGAGAAGGGAGCTGTATCAACTCTGCCGGAGGCGGATCATTTGCGCAGTTCCACAGAATGTGATCGTATGTGACCATTTCACTATATTTATGTTAGTTTGGGTCGTACTGGCCAGGGTACATGAGGGCAGGCACTGCCGGATTCAGGAGGGAGCGTGTTTGCAGTCGACGCCAGGTAACTTCCTGCGCTTTTGTTAACAATTTGTTTGTAGGGGGATATGCGCGCCTCTCCAGCCTAAAGTGATGGGTGATGTCATAAAATGAGATCAGCCCGTCCCTCGTGAAATTCGGGAGAGCATCCTACTCCTCTCTCTCGTAACGCCTCCCACGGCTGTGACAACTTCGCGAAATACTTGCATAGACCTCGTCTTTGAGAACCAGGCATTGGTGCAGCAAAACGAGCATATATCCACCTATTTCTCCGACCACAAAGCTTCCTTCATGACAATCAAGAACTGTTAGTGGAGTGTTTCTTGAAGATGGAATGTTTGTGAAAAATAACAAGTTGTATGTGATTGTACATACATGTCTTGCTCAAATTCTTTGCCTCAATCTATCAACAAGCTAATACAGCTTATGAGCTGCGCTCAGATTTTGCATTAGGAAGTAACGTAATCGTCGGCAATTTTTTTTCATGTGGTCAGACACACGAGAGCAGCGAGTGAACAGTATATTCATTCAGTTCACATGAAATCTCAAGAACGCTAGGCAGGCATGCTGAAGTCATTGCTTCCGCACTGCAGTATGTCGCACAACCTTATCTGAGCTTCAATTTCCGCTAGGGTCTATTTTGATTTATACAAACTTCACCAATTACTTTTCTATTTACACACTAGCCACATCCCTCGCTTCCCTTTAAAGCCCTCTACAGGCTTATGTGCGTTTACTGGCCACG